>NC_089223.1:71147613-71790946 GCF_963924675.1 Phocoena phocoena
CCACTTAACATTTAAAGTAATTATTGATAGGCATTTGCTTATGCCATTTTGTTGACCGTTTTCTGGTTGTTTTACAGTTCATTTTTGTTCCTTTTTTCTTCTCTTGAGATTTGATGACCATCTTTAGCATTATGTGATTGTTTTAAGTTGATCTCTTAAGTTCAAACACATTCTTATAACCCTACAATTTTATTCCTCATCCCCATATTTAACGTTTTTGACATCATATTTACATGTTTTTGTTTTGTGTATCCCTTAAATACTTGTTGTGCATATAGATGATTCTACTACTTTTGTCTTTTAATCTTTCTACTAGCTTTATAATTGGTTGATCTACTACTTTTATTGTATGTTTGCCTTTACCAGTGACATTTTCCCTTTCATAATTTTTATGTTTCTAGTTATTGCCTTTTTCTTTTTTGCTGAAAGAAATCCTTCTAGCATTTCTCATGCCAGTTCAGTGGTGCTGACATCTTTTATCTTTTTTCTTTTTTTTTTGTCTGTAAAACTCTTTATCTCTTCTTGACGTCTGAATGATATCCTTGCCAGGTAGAGTATTCTTGCTTGTAGATTTCCTTTCTTCAGTGAATATATCATGTCTCTCCCTTCTGGCCTGCAATGTTCTGCTGAAAAGTCAGCTGATTATCCTATGGCAGTTTTCTTGTATGCAGCTGGTTGCTTTTCTCTGGCTGCTTTTATGGTACTTCCTTTATCTTTAATTTTTGTTATTTTAATTATACTGTGTCTTGATGTAGACCTCTTTGGTTCATCTTATTGGAACTCCTTATGCTACTTGAATCTGGATGCCTGTTTCCTTTCCCAGGTTTGGAAAGTTTTCAGCTATCATTTTATCAAATAAGTCTCTGCTCGTTTATCTCTCTTTTCTCCTTCTTGACTGGTATAGTGCAAATATTAGTATGCTTTACGTTGTCCCAGAAATCTCTTAAATTATCCTCATTTCTTTTACATTTTTTTTTCTTTTTATCTGCTCAGCTTGGGTGACTGTCTTCCAGATCACTGATCTGTTCCTTTATATCATCTAATTTACTGTTGAATCCTTTTAGTGTATTTTAAAATTTTAGTTATTGTATTTTAGTTATTATATTTTAGTTATTGTATTTAATTTTAGTTATTGTATTTCTCTCTGTTTAGTTCTTCATTATATTTTCTAACTCTTTGTTGATATTCTCACTGTGTTCATTCATTCTTCTCCTGAATTTGTTGGGCATCTTTATGATCATTATCTTGAACTCTTTATTTGAGAGATTGCTTATCTCCCCTTAGTTTAATTCTTTTTCTGAGGTTTTGCTCCTTTGTTTGGAATGTATTTCTCTATATCCTCATTTTACCTAATTATCTGAGCTTATTTTTATGTATTAGGTAAGTCAGTTACATTTCCTGATCTTGGAGAACTGTCTGTGTTTAGGACATGTCCCGTGAGGCCCAGCAGCATGCTTTCTTCTGGTCAACAGAACTATATGCTCTAGGGGTGCACCCTATCTGGGTAGAGTGCCACCTTCTATTGTGACATTGCTGGCCACTATGGGCATGCTGGTCAGTGTGGCTCACCCCTGGTTATCTGTGAGGCCCTTCTTTTTGTGGTGGCTGCAGGCCTGCTATAGGGTGTGCGGCTGTGTCCCCTCATGGTTGGCTGTGCAGACCAGGGAGCTGCAAGGTTGGTGCTGGCCCTCTGGAGGGCAGGACTCTGTCCTTGAGTGTCTGGCTGCCCAGGCTGAGGAGCTTTGGGGCTGATGCTGGCCTGCTGGTAGGTAGCACTGGGTCCCCAGATGGGGACTGGGGTGCCACAGTGCTGGAGCAGGCCTGCTGGTTGATGTGTAAGCCCTTGATACTAATAGGCTAGAGGGAGGGCTGACTTTTAAATGGCACTTGCCAACATCAATGTCCTCCTGGTAGAATTAGCTCCCACAGTGGTTGTCGGCAGCATCTCTGTCCACAGCAGAGTCCCAGTTGCCTGCTGCCTCTCTGGGAAGATCTCCCAGGTCAGCAAGTGTGTTTGACCCAGGCTTCTTTCAAATTACTGCCTTTCTGCTGGAACTTGCAGCATGTGAGATTTTGTGTACACCCTTTAAGAGAGGAGTCTGTTTCCTATAACCCTTCAACTTGACCAAATGTAAGTCCTGTTGTTTTTTAAAATCAGACATTCCAGAAGCTTGTCTTTCCATTTCAGGACCTCTGAGCTTGGAAGCCCAATGTGGGGCTTGAACCTCTTGCTCCTCAGGGAGTACCTCTGCAACTGTGATATTCCTCCTGTATGTGGTTTGTGGACTCGAGGATTTGGGTACTGATTATACTGCATCTCCCCCACTCTTACCTGCCTTGTGTGGTTCCTTCTTTATATCTTTAGTTGTGGAAAATCTTTTCTGCTAGTCTTCAGGTCATTCTCATGAATAGTTGCTCTGTAAGTAGTTGTAATTTTGGTGTGTTCATGGGAGAGGTGAGTTCAGGGTCCTCCTATGCCACCATTTTGATTATATACCCCTTTTCTCATTTTTAATTGGGTTGCCTTTTTATTATTGACTTATTGGAACCCTTTTAAAATTAGGGTTCTTATGCTTTGTCTATCACCTATGATGCAAATACTTATTCCAGTGTGGTATTTAGTCTTTAACTTTGTTTATGGAGCTATTTTTATACAGTGATTTTTTTTTTCTATTTTTAATCTTTTGATCTTTATAGCTCATCGTTTTCTGTCATGGTTAGAGCAGCCTTTTCTACCCAATGAATATAAACTATCATTCAATATTTCTCTTATTGAAAATGTTTCTTTTTAACTGGATGCCAAAAATAGGAAAAAATACAACATAATAATTGCTAATATATATTACTTGGTGCTTACTCTGTGGCCAGCAATTTCCTAAGGTTTTCACATTTCTCATTTATTTAATCTTCAAAACTATCTGATAAAGTAGGCTTTTATTATTTGGTAGATAAGGGCACTGAAGCACAGAGAGATTAAGAAATTTATCAGATGACACTCAGCAGGTAGGTTGTGAGACAGGAATCAACCCTCCACAGTCTGCCTCTTTAACCTGTTCAGTAAACCATAATTAATTATTCACTAATACCAATAGGTTTACTTAAAAATGATATTTTAATATCTTTTTCTTCTAGCACTGTGTTGAAGTCTGTAGCAAATATGGTAAAATTTAAGTGCTTCTTCCTTTAATATGAACTGCAGAATGAAGGAAGTTGTACATTAACTTTAGAAAGCAAAAGGAAACAAACCATTATATCATGCAAGTAGAAAACAAATTGTATAGTTCAGAAATTAGAAACTCTTGGTGATAAGATTCACAGGTTCTAGAGCAGGAAGATTTTAGTTTTGGAAGTCCTCCTTACCTCTCTCTGAAACATCAAAACTATGTTGAATCGAAGGGTAGTTTTGGAGGAACAGAGGTCATTCTGTTTTTGATAAAAAAACAAAACAACAAAAACCTCTTCTCAAGAAAAAAGACAGTAACTCAATCTAACACACCATAGGGATCATCTGAAACAATCACTTTATTTTTATCAAAGAAGAAAAAGAGATTCATAGAGGAAAGTGATGTGAAAATGTCATTCGGTAGTGGTTCTGGGAACAGAACGCAGTTCGCCTGCTTCTAAATCAGTATACTTTCCACTACCTCCAGTTATTCTACTGCATATCCATTATACTGTAATGGCCTTGAAAGAAACAATTTTTAAACTGCTAATTAAGCAGTGACCCTACCTTGATATTTTAAGTAACATGTTTATGTTCATATTCAATTGCAAGAAGTGTATAGCTTCAAGACAGGGGAAGAAAACCCTCCCCTGACCTTGTGAAGTCCTTCCTCTATGCGTTTGGTAGAAATTTCCAACTCAGTCTCACTTTCTATATTTAGAGACTTTAACAGCATTCAAGGTTACCATAAGAAAATACTTCCAGCAGTGTTTCTTTTACCTCACATTTTTTTTACTATACTATGAAATAGAAACAAACAAATAGAATAGGTGAAATCTGGAACATCTAATTAAAGAATATCTATATATTTAGAAAATATCTGACTTATGCTGGATATAATTAGTCCTTAACTTCATATTTCCTTTTATTTTGATAATACCAGAGTATAGCATTTATTCAAACAGAAAGTAAATGTATAAAATAAAATATCTACTTAAAAGTATATACAGAGTTGATTTTTTTTTCTCTTTCAATTTTAGGTAAGTTACAGAATGGTGACCATTATATGTAGTGCTCCTACCTATTTCCTCCGAATGATATATCCAACTCTGGTGATTCCTTTGAGCAGAGTTCCTTATGGACTGTTACTTATATTCTTTGTTCCTTTTTGTTGGGGAATTAGCTTTAGGAGGCAAATAGTCTGCCATTAAATAGTGGTGTTAACTGACCCCCTACTCAGTCTTAAATATTCTTGTAATAGACTTCAGCTGTTTGCTTTTCTGTATTGAGAGCCAATGTAGTTATTTTATGGAATTTTCTGTGCCTTGGATTAATCTTAATCAACAGAGGAAGAATGCTGCATGCATTCATTCATTGAAATATGTATTCCTCTTTCTCTGTGCCAGTGGTTTGGTAATGATGGAGGAGAGGAGAGAGAAGGAGAAAGCGTAGACTGGGGAAGAAAGAACAAAAGTTGAATCCAGAGCTTTGTGTCTGGGGTCAGGCTGCCTGAGTTCCACCACTTTACTAGTGTGACATTTGTCAAGTTATTTAATCTCTTTGTTTCTCACTTTCCTCGTCTTTAAAAGTAGGACAGAATGGCGTGTTAGAGGAAGAGGTATGGATTAATTCATGTAATGTAACCGTTGACTATTTTATATCTTTGTTTTGAAGATTATTTTTTGTTTTAAATATCTTTTTGCAATAATTACCTTTAAATTGAGTTCTGTGAAAAATGGCATGACATCTTACAAAGGAGGATCGTCTACAAAAAGAATATTTAATAATTTTATGCTGCTTAGATTTTCAAAATATTGTTCTGAACATGGATTATTGAGTCTTATGACAGTTTTAGGTCAGAGTTATCACAGTCATTGATATCCTCATACAAACTAAGTCTTTTATTCCAAGTACACAAATAGCAAGAAGCTGAGATGGAATGAAATATGGATTACATAAATTCTAGTACACTGCTCTTTTCATTTGATACTACCTTGCCCATGATCTAGGCGCCTGATAAGAGGTAGAAAAAACAGGGCTTTAAGAACATGCGATGAGATCTGTGGATAGAAGCAATTACTTTTTTATAACTGTCAACTAATAAGGCTTAGTCTTTCCTTTCTTTTTTATTTTACCATAAAAGAAGAAACAATGCACAGAAATATAAGGAGAGAGGATAAGGATACATCCATCATTTTAAACTCACAGCAGACTTCTTGGGATCTTCAGGATCTTAGTAAATGTTAGGTAAAGTAGGTAAATATTAAAGTTGAGTGAGAGGTAGTAAAAAAAAGAGACTTGACACAAAGTTAAACACTCTTAAGCTGTAGTTGAAACCTGAAGACTATGTAAGATTCAGACTAAGTTAGAAGGATGTATATATACTACTTAAGCATGAGGGACAAAGCCTAATTGGGATGAAGAATTTACGTATTGTGTATCTACATATCGTGTGTTTGTGTAAATATGTTCCAAGTTTAGATAGTGATAATTTTGCAAATGATTTCTGATGATAATACTCAGATTTTGTATAACTTTTGCTGTAAATTGTATTGATTACTTTTTGTACGTCTGTGAATTTTATTTAATGATTAGATTTTACTCTTACAGTAGCTTTGTTCATTTACTAAACATTTTAAGTAACTACACTACACCATATAGAAAGCAAAGATAAATAAGTTGCATTTTTAGCTGGAGATTAATATTATGGAATGGAGAAGTTTGCTAATCTGGAGTTCTCAATTGATTGTGTCCATGTCCTCAATATGCAGACCAAATAAGTTTCATTAAGACACTGGATGGTAATTTATTCTATTTATATAGATACTCTATTTGTGTAGAAGTCATATTTTGACAACTCTAAAAATCTAAACAAATTCACTAAGAAATAAATGAAAACAATTTCTTAAGGGAAAACACTGCAAAGTCCATAGCGGATTACAATAGAATTAGAAAACCTACTATGGCAGAGAATATTTTAAAAAATATGTGTAAAGTTATGTTGTCTAATTTAGTAAATTTGACATCACAAAGTACTAACAGCATGGATTAGGGTTACTTAAAGTGGAAACACTGTATCATGGTTCCTAGTAAGGAAGAAGACGCAAGAAGCAACGTGCCCAGCAATAAAGCAAATGTCTTCATCGATCTCGTTTGAGTACCGAAGGCATGACCTTATAACTGCATATTTTAGTAATCAATATTTTTGATGACTATATTATCAGAGAAAGGATAAGTAGTGCTTTGGTATCCCCTGTTTTAAAAGACAGAGGAAAGCATATATGTTTCAAGAATTCTCTCAATAATAATAAGTTTAAAATAAAATTTTATTACATAAAGGGTAAACTTTATCTGGAAACAGAATTTCCATTAGAACTAGTAGTTACTGAATTCTTCTCAATTGACTGAATTTTCATAAAGTTTTCTACTTCAGTTTTTAGTTTTAATAGAACAATTATGCAAATAAAGTGTCAAGGCAGCTAAAACTATTATTTATTGCCTACTTGCTAATTCCTGTGCTTTTGTCATTTTCCCAAAATTAAATCAACTTTTAAAAAAGAATCACATTTCATGGCAATTACTTTTCACTCTTCCTGCCTCCCAGAGGAGGTACAAATACTTACTGTACTATGCCTGAGCTATTCAGGGTATTTGCAAAGCCACTGCCCTAGTGGGGCTCATAATATCGAATATATCTATGATACTGTAAGGCTGTGCTAAGTAAAACAACACAGCATGGTGCTTACAAGTAGTGTAGTTTGTAGACAACTTATTTTAATTTGCATGAACACTTAGAAAAGTAAGTGGCACATACTAAGTGCTCAGTAAGTTGATAAAATAAGAATATACTATAATGGTTCAGAAGAAGGAGGTTACATCTATATACTTTAGGCTCAATGAAAAATACAGAATCTGAGATGGACATGAAAGATGTGATTTTGATAAGTGGAGAAGGCAACACTCTGGAAGAGGCAGCTGTTTCAGATGGAGAGAGCCATGGCTCACAGATGGAACTGTGTGTCATATTTAGGGAAGAGTGATCCAGTTTCACTGGTATGGAAAATAAGCATGAAGGAATAGGATCGAACTATCTAGAAACGTTATGCTGGGGTCAGAGAGTGGAAGGGCTGCTAGGCCAATCTGAGAAGTTTTTTACTTAATTTAGAAATTACAAAAAAAATACATTAAGCCTAGAAGCTGATATGATTAAAATTTTATCTTAGAAAATTAATATATTTAGTTTGTTTTTTTAAAAAGAGATTGGAGGAAAAGAGACATGTTGTATGTTATTGAAAAAAAAACAACTAGCAAACAAAGTAGGTTAGTGATAATAAGAATAGCAAAGAAGGAGTCATGGATGGATTTTAGAAAATTAACTTTTGTTTAAATTGAGTATCTACTAGATGTTTTCTAATGTTGGTTGCAAGGTGAGCAATAACAATGCTTTGGAATAACCCGGAGCAGGTTTTCCAACCGTGACACCATACCTGGGGCTAAAGTAGCTGTGTCTCAGTAAACAATAGAATACTGGATAAAATAAGTTGAACAAATGTTTTTGAACATTGGGCAATGGGAAATGCAGGACTGTGATCACAGAGAGAAGAGGAAAAAAATGAGGAGAGCCTTATGATCACTTTGGCTTTTTCCCTGAAAACATTTTCCTAACCATGGTGCAAGGAGGAAGAGTCAAGGCAGAGTTCAGGGGTCTCTCTGAGTTGAGGTGAGAGACACAGAGATTGAGGAGGCCCGAACTGCTGGAATTTACAAGGCAGGAGGGAGCTATGAGGAGAAAGAGCTCTAAAAATTCGAATAGTTGTATCATTGAGTCTGTTGGTGAATACTAAGCCAGCCAGGTGTAGAAGGAAATTCCATGAAGCTGATTAAGGAATAAGTAGGGAGCTTTAATGTGATCAATTTTCAGAGATCACACAGGGCTAGGGGATGTTTTAGTTCCAACAGGCTAGAGTAGGGAGAACTGTTTGAACACCTGGGACATTCATAAGAGACCACATAAGATCACCTTAGAAACAGATGTAAGTTTAGCTTAGAATAAAGGCTACATAAGACCCTCCCCTTCTCCCCAATAAAAAATCAACACACACACAAAACCTAAAATAAGTCTAAAAAGGATCAAGCTGGTCTGCACATGACTGCTTGTCAGAAGAAAAGTCAGATACCTTTTTGAAAAATTCAACACAATTCAGTACTCAGTAACAACATTCACAATGTCCAGAAACCAAAACCAAAAAAAAGTGAGATATGCAAAACCAATGTAACGCCTAATCTCTTCAGGAAAAAATATGATAATAGAAATGAATGCAGAAATTACAGAGATGATGAAAATAGCAGAAAATAGTTTAAATCATTTGTTACAAACATGCTGAAGATTTAAAGAAAACCACGAACAGAATAATAATAGAAATAGAAGATATGAAAGAGAATTAAATGGGACCGACAGCTGAAATATAAAATATCTAAATTGAAAATTCAATGGATTGGATTAATAGCAGTTAATCTGATGCCTTTCTAATCTTTTTATTACAGAATTTCCTGTCCCTGTCTATCAGGGGAGCTATGCCTTTTCTAACCATCATCACATATGTCACCCACTTAACCACAAGTCAGCATCTTGCTGCTTCAGAGGTAATGAGTTCATTGATAAATGTGTGAGATGTCAGTGTAAGCTGAAAAAATTGTTGAGTAAGGCTAACAAGGCCTTCATTTTTAGGAAGTTGGCTTCATTTTAATGAATCCTGGCCTATATCCAGGGTGGTATTCCAAGATAAGTGAGCAAAAATTTTAGGATTCATGGAATGAAAAGAGAATGTCTGTGTCCTTGGTAATGACCAGGCAAGAAGTTTTTCAGATCCCTAGGCCCATTTTCTTCCTTAAAATACGTAAACTATTTTATTGTTTTCTTCTATTTAGACTATGCCTGTATAAGCAAAGATGAATGGACATTTACTGGAGCTTGAATTTGCCTGAATAAATTGAAGCTAAAATGTTTAATAAAGAATAATAATAAAGAAGAAATGAATATTCATCTCAAATAGCTCTCACTGGTGCCAGCCCTCTGTACTCAGTAGTTTTCTAGGTAGAGAGATAATATAAAGTTACTGAAAGGTCAGGTTCATGATTTCAAGGATGTTATGATCCCTTTGTCCTATTATAGCGTATTGATACTTTACATTAATGATATTTCCTGGATCATCTCATTGTTAAAGTAATAAAATCACATTTTTTACACCACCCTAACCAAAGGAAATACTGTGTGGGCCTTCAATGCATGAAATTAAAGAAAAAAGGCAGTTGGGATGGGAGGGAGTATGAGCCTGAAACACTTGAAACTCAGAACTCAGTGTCTCACTCACTCCAGAAAATTCCACAGAGGTCTAGGGTTCTTGCTGAGATCCCCAGACTTCCTCTGAACTTTATGGTCCAGAATCACACAACCTGAAAATCAATGACAAAGATAATTTTTCAGCAATCTATATTATTTTTTTCTGAAGAAATATAGCCAAAATAATATGGAAATCTTGGTTTTGATACTAACTAAATGTGTTTGGGTACTTTTAATGCACAAAAATCTTTTTCTTTAATAACTAAAAATCAAACTAATTTCAGTCCTCTGGTGAAAATATCAGATCATCTAACCCATAATGCTGTTCTCAGACCATCATTTATTAATGCATGGCACAGTTATTTACTGATAGCCAGGAGATTTTCTAAGTGCTGATGGTAAAACAGTGAATAACACAAAGTCTGTGTCCTTATTAAATTTGCATTCCCAGAAGGGAGACAGAAATTTTGAGCATTTTAAAGAGTCAATATGTAAATTATGTCAGGTAATTATAAGTATGTGAGGAAAAGCACAGAAAGAGAATAAAATAAATGGGGGAAAATTCTTTCTTAAATAGGGGGTCAGGGAAGCTGAGGAGCTATACTTGGACAGAGATCTGAATGAAATTGAGGTATTGGGTGAATTAGAATCTACCCTGTGAGTGTTCCAGAGAGCCAACATGGAGTTCATTGGTGAATGCGATAATGCTTGTATTCATGAAACGGTGACAGAAGTTTGATTGCAGTGGATAAGAGGATGGGAAGAGAGGAGGTATTGACAGTTCTTTCAAGGACTTCGAATTAGGGCAGAAAATCAATATTTGTCAAATAAATGATGGAAAGGATGGTCTAGTTTTTCTGATTCATTATAATGTCATTTTACCTTGATGACATTTCATAGATTAGGGGCTATCAAATTTTTTTCTAAACAATGAAAAATTTTTACTCACTTTGCCAACATACATCTTTTGTGGTGCCATCATACGTAAACAGATATCCTTAGAATATTACTAAATACTGTTATGAAGCTGTTAGACTACATACAACCAGATGATGTATTGAAATATTTATTGAGAATCTACTAGTGCAAAAGCTGTGTATGCATGTATTTATGTATAATATGTGTGCATATACTGACCTTGACCTCATGATCCACTTATTATAGGAATAAATGAAAACATATGAGTGTAGAAATAAAGAGTACATTGCAGTCCATGCAGGTTCCCCCAAATTTCATTGTTTTGTTTTGTTTTTGTTTTGGTCTAAATTATGGAGCTGCATCTGACTGGGGTGATCAGAAGTGTTGGACTGTAAGACTTCAGATGATGGGTAGGATTTTAATAGCTGAGAAGGTACTGTGGAAATGGTATGGTGCAGAGAAAGAGTTTAAAAAAGGTCAGAGGTAAGGCATAGGCAAGAAAGCATGAGTCATATTCAAGGCATGGTAAATGATCTGATAGAATACTTAAAATACAATTGGATACAGAGAGGAGAAATAAACAGTAAAGGGAATTAAAACATGTTGTATTTTTTATGCCCTAAAATTATCTCAATAAACTTTCAAAAATCTACCCCACATATTCCTATTTTACTAGTGAGGAAATTAAGATGGAAAAAAAGTTGTATACCTACTGAGTGGTGGATAGAATCTTATCTCTCTTGCTCCGAAGTGTCTTTTCTACTGGACTTCACTGTCTCTTAGGTAAGTCCGTAAAGAATCATTGGGCCCAGATTTTGGTTAACCTTTGATACTGAGTTAAATAATTTCAACTTCATTTATTGAATAATAAATAGATAATAAATAATATTAAATAATATCAAAGTCTTTTTGAATAAACATTGGTACAATCAGAGTTGTGCTTTGGAAAATTAATCTGATGGCTGAGTCTAGAACTGATTGGAATGGAGAAATAGGATTAGAACACACCAAGCCTAAGTCAAATGTATTCATGTAAGCTGAAGTTATTAAGAGTATGGCAGCCATAGAGATGTGCTGCTTGGCTCTCCCTTTCAGAAACAGCCTGCTGGTCAGCTGCAAGTTGTACAGCTAGTGGACAGATTCCTGCTGTTTAGTGCTTTCAGGATTCACATTGGTTTTGGACCGAGGTCATGCTTTTTCCTGGGCATTTCTGTACCAGTGATGACTGAGCATGTCGGGGGCCCTAGAGTCTGGCCATTTCTGCCCAATGCAGGACTCCTGTAATGGGAAGTCCTTGCTCCAGAGCACCCCACTGGGTTAGGCAAGACTTTGTTAGATCTTTACTGTGGCTTGAGGCTCTCTCTGCCAATTCTGCTTCTCTCCTTCCCCTAAGTCCTTGTCTTAAATATTTTTCAGATCTGTATCACAGTCTGAAGGATTTCCCCACCCAATCTTCCTTCTTCACCTTTTTTATCTTTCACAGGTATTATCCCCAACAAATCTCATGTGCTCCTATCTCTATCTCAAAAATGTTCATCTGGGGGTAATTAAAGTGTGAAAATCCGAAAGTGAAGACAAATGCTAGAGCTGATGCTGGATGATGAGGATAATTTGACCTTTGCATCACTTAATTTTTTTAGCATCCTATCCAGAAATACAGTTTATAAGTGTGCAGTTCCTAGAACTGCCAATGTATCCAAAGAGGTGGAATCTAAGAAAGAGAGAAAAAGTCAGAAAAAAAGGAGGCTTAAGGATAGTAAGAGGAGAACTGTGCCAACAGAGAAGTGAGTTTCAGTGAGGACAAGGGAATCAATACCATAAACACTGCCAAACTGTCAAGGAGGGTCAGCACAGCAGAAGGGTCATGTTACCTGGTTTTTGTTTCTGAAATGTGACTCTGTTCTTCAATGTGAGCATAAATGTCTATAAGCAACAAGGACAAAGAGGGGTCACTCACTAATCTAGCGCCTTAGGTCTAGAACTTAACCCTAAGGAAATACCACTTCCCCAATGAAACAATAGATATTTTTTATAAGTATTTTTGATAAGGAATTGATATAAGAATCATAATCAACTGTTGTTAAGACACACATATTCATTATTAGAATGAATACTATTGATCGTAAGAATAAACTTTGAAGATACACACTCACACATTTCATTTGTCTTCGTGGTTCTACCTAGTTTGCATTCATTTTCCACCCTGGTTGAAGCAAATGGAAGTAAACATAATATCTCCTTAGTTGGTTTACACCTTTATTTTCTAGAGTGTGTCTTTCAGATTGGTGTTACATATGTCATCTGCATTATTGCAGTTAGTTAAAACTATGTTAAGAAAAGGGAAGTAGAAAAATAGGGCTTTGAATCATGGCTTTCCTTGTCTAATATTTAGCCCAATTAACTGTGTCATTTTCTTTAGTCATTTTCACAGCTGACCTACAGTCTTTATTATGCAAAGTTGTGTGCTTCTTAATGTAATACAATCACTTTAATTATGGTCTTAACTCTGTCCTTCTACTTTGTTTGAATCTAGACATACTCGTTAGGAAGAAGTGGTGTATTTCCAAGTAAAATTGGGCTGTAATTCCTGTACCTGCTGTGGGTATTCAGAGAACAGTTCTCCAACTGTGATATTGAGATTACATTATTTATCATGAAGGAAACTTGCCATCTTATCTTAAGTGAAAGGCCAAGATTATGCCCTACAGGGATAATAATGGCTTTTTTTTTTTTATAAAAGTATTGATCTAATTATTTCTTTACTGGTACCAGGAGAAATATGTGGTTGCCTGCATCACCATTAGCATGATTCTGGCTTATACACATAATATTATTATATTTAAAGCTAATTTTAAAAATCATATAGCTGAAGAGTTTTCTATAAAGTTCTTTTGTTGATCATGAATGTCAGAGTGTCGATAATGATGATGTATTTTTATCTAATATAATTTTCTCATTAATTCTACTAAGGACAAATACAAAAATTGGGACATAAAATACCTTACTTATTAATCATTTCCTAAGGATTTTAGTGCTAACTAAGCATGCTTAGTTGAAAAAGCTCAGGAATACTGCATTAAACATTGGGGAATTAATAGGAGCAAACAGAGATTTCTCCAGGATCAGATCTTGAAGATGGAGGTTAGAAAGTCTCCACTGGCCAGTAGCCTTCTGATGTTGTCTTCAGGAGTGCCTTCTGATCCTAGTGCTTTAGTTGCCACCAATTAGCACTGAGAAAAAGCTGAGTCACTTGCCATCCTCTCTGCTCCATGCTGCCATTGGTGATATTGATGAACTGGCCTGAGCCATCTGTGGTCCAAAGCCTTTGTTCCAGCCATGATTGTTATGGGCCTTGATCAGAGGAATTTAGATGGATGGCCCTTCCTTCATTAGGTGTACCTAATGATGATGTTACCATGTTTAATAAGGTTTGATTGAATCTTTAAAATAATATGAACAATTGCTCATTTCCACTGGTTGACATTATGGTCACTTTAAGAAGAGCTAGAACTACATCTTTATTCACAGCATTTGAGCAGCAGCCTCCACTTGGACATCCCCAATCACAACATTGCTATATTTAATGTTGTGGGCTATAGAATCATCCTAGATAATGTGTTCTGAGGAATCTAAATCTGAAGAACCCTAGAGAGCAATTTGGTACACTGGTTTTATTTCCTCATTTCCTGCTGAACTCATGAGAGATTCAGTCCGGGTTTTAGTAATCTTGTTCTTTCCCTTCAAATATGTTCCTCGCTTTTTGTGTTTATAAAACCAAGGTTACAATCCCAATCCCTCCTACTAAACATGAAGAGGTCTATTTCTTTTAATTAAAAGGTTGTATATTTTGTTAAGAAGAGCACAAGCTCAATGAGAGTCCCGGTTTATGGTGACTTGGAGAACTAAGGAGGGCTGGCCAGTATTACAGGTTTCTTTTTGTGCCACTCCTACACAGTCATTTGTGTTCCAATATCCCATTTATTTCATGCAGCCAAGAGGTGGTGTGACATTTGTATCTGTATACATTTTTGGTTTGACATATTTTCATTCTTTCTCTGGAACTTGAGGTCTATCACTAAAAATGACCCCTGGTCACTTGTTTATTAATTAGTTCAATCATGTGATATAGTTACTCTGGGTGACTAACAAGCCACCAGTAGGAAGCTGATGAAATCAGTTAGTGGCTGGGCCTAAGATATAGAGAAAGTGTGTGACTGGTTGAATTTGTCACTTTTATTAGTACCACAAGGAGATTTGGGAGTTGGAATTTAAAATGGCTACAGAATGTAATGGATGTAGGGATATAAAATTTGCCCATTCTTGTAGTTTGCTCTGACACCTCTTCAGTAAATATCTTTGGAATGAGGACCAGAGCTTCTGGTTACAGGTGTCAGTTAAGACCCTGGACAGAATGCTATTGCAATCCTAAAGTCATTTTGACAAAACCAAGTCTTTGAGGTATATAAATGTGTATATAATCATTTGAAAAAGAGCTTGCAAGCTACCATAGAATTCTCAAGTGGGGTCTTATCGAGATCTGATTCTGCTCAGCTATTCAAATGCAGATCTAGCTAATGTTCATAACTTTTCTTTAATATGGTAGCAAAGTGTTAATATTAAAGCACTGTCACATAGTTTATGAGCGCCTCAATTTGATTGACATCTCCACTTAGTAGGATATAAGCATCTCTAATTATTCTTATATTTCTTTCATTGTCTTTGTCTTGGCTCCCAGTATTCAGCCTTTTGAATGTATTTTTGAAAGTTTACTCGTGATACACAATTGCTAAAAAGTCTGTTTTGTTTTTTATCTAGGTAACATATAAATCAGTTTTAATTTTAGTAACACATAGTGTGTTTTCTCCCCAGTCCTCTGCTTTGTGGAGAATCTGGTACTTGAGAATAGAGTCTAGTCTAGTTGTGGTGATAAGAAAGAAGCAAACAAACAACAAAACCCCAAACCAAAACCAAACAAGCAAAAAACATGAAACCCTTTTGACCATAGGAGAGTATGCTTGTGTTTCGGGCATAATAAAAAGGTGAAAACTTGATCAGTATGTACACTAAATACATAAAATTTTCTATTTCTTATAGTAAATTAAACTGATCGTGATGATGCTAGGTCTCTAATTTAATGTTTTGTGAACACTATATGGTAAATTAGGGGTATATAAGTGGTCACTTAGATAGCTAGGACCAATGGTATGTTTTTGTTTAAACTATCCATATTGTTTGAATATACCTCTAGAATTTATCACTTAATTGTTAGTTCTCTATTTTACTTTGTATAAATCTAACCAGAGTACTTTTGAAACCATTTCCTTAGGGCATTTTATTCTAATCTGCCAAGAGCATGTTTGAGAAAATTTCCAGTTTTCTTTACTATGTTTGAATATATATGATATTCATTTGTCTTTTGCATTTAATATTCATGAAAATTCTTTATAGTAAAAATAGGGGTTTTTGAATGTTAAAAATAATTTCTATTGTAAATTAGAAATTAAAGGCTAATTTATTGTTCTTAGTACTTAATAAAATATTCTCAAACTAAATCCTGAATTACTGGAAATGAATAAAACATAAAGTAAAGAAAGTAGAAACTGTCTAAACTATCCAGGCCTGAGAAACATGCTGAAGTAGTTTCATTTACAGTGTGTCCTAAAAGATATAGGAAAGACAGTGAAATTTTTTCTTGGAACTCAATGAAAGAACACAGAAACAAGTAAGAAGGGAATAATGTTGATCTATTTGTCTATTCTTTGCCATTACCACATTCTTGATTACTGTAGCTTTATAGTAATCTTGAAGTTGGGTAGTTTCAGTCCTCCAACGTTTTCTTCTCTTTCAATATTTTATTGGGTATTCTGTGTCTTTTGTCTCTTTTGATAAGCTTTAGAATCATTTGTTTGTACCCACAGAATAACTTGCTGGAGTTCAGTTCTTTTATTGCTGAATAGTATTCCATTGCTTGAATATGCCACAATTTTTATTTTTTTAATAAATTTATTTATTTATTTATTTTGGCTGCATTGGGTCTTTGTTGCTGTGCATGGGCTTTCTCTGGTTGTGGCAAGTGGGGGCTACTCTTCGTTGTGGTGCGCAGGCTCCTCGTTGCGGTGGCTTCTCTTGTTGTGGAGCATAGGCTCTAGGCACACGGGCTTCAGTAGTTGCAGCACGTGGGCTCAGTAGTTGTGGCTCATGGGCTCTAGAGCACAGGCTCTGTGGTTGCAGCGCACGGTCTTACTTGCTCCACGGCATGTGGGATCTTCCTGGACCAGGGCTTGAACCTGTGTCCCCTGTGTTGGCAGGTGGATTCTTAACCACTGCACCACCAGGAAAGCCCTGCCACAATTTTTTAATACATCGGTCTTCAGGTGGACATTTAGGTTGCCTCCAACTTTTGCTTGTTATGAGTAAAGTTGCTAACATTCTTATATATTTCTTTATGCAGACATGTTTTATTTCACTTTTGTAAATCTAGAAGTAGAATTATTGTATCAAATGCTGAGTTATTTAATTTTATAAAAGTGTAAAACGAGTTTCCAAAGTGGCTGTACCATTTTCACTCTCATCAGCAATACAGAGAGCTCCAGTTTCTCGATGTCCTTTCAAAATTTTGGTGCTGTCAGTCTTTAAATTTAGCTGGTTTAGTGAGTTTGTGTGGTATCCTGTGGTTTATTTTATATTTCCCTGATGACTAATGATATTGAACACCCTTTATGTAATTATTGACCGTCTGTGTGTTTTACTTTTGAAGTCTTTTCAAGTTGTGTTTCCATTAGGTTTTGTCTTTTATTTATTTGAAAAATGCTTTTATATTTTGTACAAATATTTCATCAGGCAATTATGAGACAATTATTGGATGTTTAATTTCCAAGTATTTGGCAATTATCTGAAATATATTTGTTATTTGTTTTTAATTTAATACTGTGATCAGAGCCCTCTATTTTATATGATTTAAATTTTTTCAAAGTACTAGTCTCTCTTGGAATATGCTCCTTCTCACTATTTTGTTGTAATGTTCTAAATTGTCAATTATTTTAAGTTGGTTGATAGTGTTTTTAAAATCTTATATATCCCTGTGGATTTTTTGTCTCCTTGTTTTATCAGTTACTGAGCAAGGAGGTTTACATCCTTCAACTATAATTGTGGAACTATTTCTCACTTCAGTTGTATCATTTTGTTTTATGTATTTTGAAGCTCCATTTTTAGGTGCTTATGTATTTGGAATTTCATCTTCCTGATGAATTGATCCTTTTATCATTTGAATTATATCTGTTTCTTTTTTTTTAACATCTTTATTGTCGTATAATTGCTTTACAATGGTGTGTTAGTTTCTGCTTTATAACAAAGTGAGTCAGTTATACATATACATATATCTCCATATCTCTTCCCTCTTGCATCTCCCTCCCTCCTACCCTCCCTATCCCACCCCTCTAGGTGTTCACAAAGCTAAAATAAATAAATAATGGTCATATCTGTTTATTTTCGATGGTACTCCTTAACTGGAGATTACTTTTTCTGATAAACCACTACAATTTTCTAAGGATTAGTGTTATCAAGCTGTATCTTTGGCCATCTACCTACTTTTAAGCCATCTATGTGTTTACATTTAATATGTGATAAAGATAGCATATACTTAGTTTTTTATCCACCCTGATAATTGTTCCTTTTAATTAAAGTATTAATAAATTTATGCTTAATGTAATGATTGATATAGTTGTTTGTAAGCCTATTTTGCTGGGGTTTTTTCCTACTTGTGTCATTTGATTTTTGTATCTCTGACCCTTCAATCCTGTTGTCTCCTGAGTAGCTTTCAGCATTCCATAATATATACTCTGTTGGTTTTTTTTTTTTCACTTTAAACAAATTTTTTTTATTGGAGTACAGTTGATTTACAATGTTGTGTTAGCTTCTGCTGTACAGCAAAGTGAAACAGTTATACATATACACATATCCACTCTTTTTTAGATTCTTTTCCCATATACATCATTACAGAGTGTTGAGTAGGGTTCCCTGTGCCATACAGTAGGTCCTTATTAGTTGTGTATTTTATATATAGTAGTGTGTATATGTCAATCCCAATCTCCCAATTTATCCTTCCCACCCCCTTTCCGCCCCATATCCATAAGTTTATTTTTTTACATCTGTGACTCTATTTCTGTTTTGTAAACATTGCCTTTTTATATATTTTTAATTTACATAGTAAAACTTATTCTTTTTGGTTTACAGTTATGTAGGTTTTAAAAAAGAATGGAATTGTGTCTATCACCATAATCAACATATAGAACATATATAGAATGCTCTATTAACTCCCTTTATAAACAACCATTCCTCCCACACCCATCCCCAGTTAAGCATTGATCTGTTCTCTATTGCTGTAGTGCTGAATTTTTCAGAATATGATATAAATGAAATATATAGTATATAGCCTTTTGAGTCTGACTCTTTCACTTTGAAAAATGCATCTGAGAGTCATACTGTTGTATGTATTGATAGCTCCTTCCTTTTTATTGCTGAGTACTATCAGAGTTTGTTTAGTCATCCCTTGGGTAAAATACAGTAGGGCTATTAACAACTTTTAGTGGTTATGAATAAGCAGACTAGAGATATTCATGTACAGATTGCTTTGTTAATATAAATTTTCATTTCTTTTGGATAAACACCTGGGCAATATGCACAGTTACCTATAAGAGTGGGTGACACATAGCTTGCTCTCAAAAATATTTTTATAAGAAATTGAAGAATATTTAGTTTTAATTTGACTTCTGATTTGTATCGTTTCATTCTTATTTGTAAATGTCAATGTTTGAAGTGTTTTGTGATATTTTTATTTATTAAAAAAATTCATATGCTGCTATATTTTGCAAACTTTAGAGGGTATTAATTATTCTGTGAAAGTTCTGGTTCTGGGTCTTTGAGAAATACAGTAAAATAGTTGGAGCAGAGATCCTCCAAAACATGCAAATGACACAAAGCCAAATTTGCCAACTACATTAATGGGTAATATATAACATTTATCATAGTATTAAAATCACAAGGTTTGTTACCAGAGATTAGGGTTTGAGTTTCATCTCTCCCTTTTACTATCTGAGTGACTTTAGGGAATTTACTTTATTTCTCTAAGCCTCAGTTTGTTTATCTGTAAGATAGGGATAAAAATCAAATCTACCATAAGGGCTTTCTGAGGGTTAAGTAAGATAATATTAGTCACGTATTTAGGATAACACTTCACATTCTGTGTACATAAGTTATTGTTAGTAGTAGTGGTAATTATATTTTTTAGATTATATTATTTGATGATACTTAGTAAATAATTAGTATAGATGCTTTATGATCAGTTAGTGCTCTGATAGTATTTGACAGAACATGAGTATTTTACAATTGTCCTTTTTTCTTCCAAATGACTTTTAACATTTTCTCTGAGTATATGATTCTGTATTAGTTTTCTATTGTTGCCATAACAAATTAGCACAGATTTAGTGGCTTAGACAACATAAATATATTACAGGCCCACAGATCAGAAGCTCAGTAAGGGTTTCACAGAGCTAAAATCAAGGTGTTGGCAGGCCTGCAGTCCTTTCTGGTGGCTCTAAAGGAGAATCCATTTATTGCTCCTTTGTGTTTTTGGCAGAATTAAGTTTCTTATGGTTGTAGAACCAAGGACCTCATTTTCTCTTTGGCTGTAAACTGAGGGACATTTCCAGCTTCTAGAGACTGCTGGCATTCATTGGCTTGTAGCCCCCTTTCTCAGTGTTTAAGGCCTGCAACAGTGGACTGAGTCCTCACATTGGGTCTTTCTGATCCACTCTTCTACTGTCTTCAACTTTAAGAACCCATTTGATTAGATTGGGCCCACCCAGGTAATCCAGCATCATCTCCACAACTCTAGGCCCTTAAACCTATCATTATTAGCAGAGTCCCTTGTTCTCATTGAAGGTAGCATAGCTACAGGATCTGGGGGTTAGGTGGGTCTAGGACTTTTCTTTTTTTAAATCTTTTTGCAGGGGGAGAAGTATTATTCATCCTACCACAGATTCTAAGAAATTCTTTATGAAATCTCTGTTAGTTCAGGACCCACATATAAGGCATAGCACCTCAAAGATGATAGACTTTGCTTTTTAATATCCATTACAATTTGAAGTGCTAATTGATACCCTTTAGAGGCATTAGAGGAGCCAATAATTTTCTGACCTTTGTTATATCAAATGTTGGCTGAGCGGTTGTTACTGTGTAGTGAGAGGTGGGGGAGAAAAAAGAACAGATATGGGATTGAACTAACAAAATAAGAAGGAAGACATATGTGTAAAGAATGCCAAAGCATTTGATTTGTGTGTGTGTGATCTTATTATAGCTACTTAATCTTTTTTTCTCTTTCTGTAGATTTGGGTAAAATGATTCATACAGACACATACTCTTTGAGTTGATCCAGTTTTCACCCTGATTGAAATACTGGTACATTTAAAACAGTTTTTTCTCTTGTTCTTAAATGTTTGGGTATTTTGTTAGGGATCCTAAACACTCTGGAATAATCATTAATACAGCCTTTAAAATTCCTTTTGCAATTTGAGGGCTCTTTCCACTATACACCCAACATGAATCCCCAAAGCTCTTCTTGTGTATGTATTGATAGGTTGTGTTTCTTCTTTCCTCAATAAATAAAACATGAATTATAGTAAATATACTTCCAATTTAAAAAAAATAACCTTTGAAAATTTTAAAGAAGACTGTATCACAACTAGTAATCACTTCGTTAGCTATACATTTATACATTATACTTAGTCTTAAAACAATCCTGCTAGGTAAATTGGGCAGGTAATATCTCCCTTTTGGAGATAAAGTCAATGAGGTTCAATGTTACCCAGCATTTAAACTACAGATTCAAGATTCTAACCTGTTTCCTTCCCTTCAAAACCTAAATTTCCCTGCCATGCAAGGGAGTTAAAAATAGGAAAAAATCCCATTTTTCCTCATTTAAATTCAGAATGTGCTTCCTTATTCAAAAAAGGCCTCAGATAGCTATTTCTCTGCTTTGTTTTCTTGTGAGTATTTAAGGTCTTATGAAGAGAGATTTTTATATTATAAGTAAAAATTATTTGCTTAACCATCTTCTCTGCATTTCCTTGCACTAAAAATCCTATTCAAAATGTATACTTTAAAAATCCCTCTGATTAGTTCATTAAAGTTAGATTAATTAATCTGTAATTTGCTTTCCTTTATAATTTATTATTAGTTATACTGAACATTTTAGAGGTTTGTATTTCTTATGTGTGTATCTTCTTTATGACATTTTAGTTCAGATCCTTTCCTAAATTAATTCATATTTTGGCATCATTACTCTAAATATTTTCCCTTTTGTCATTTTATTGAATTGGTTTTCAATTATCATTTCTTCAATCCTTTTTAAAAATAAAAACACTTCTTATTTAGAGATTTATGTACCATTTAAGTTTTTAAGTTTCTTTTGATATACAGAGTGGACATATAATATTTTTTAATCTTTATTGGGGTATAATTGCTTTACAATGTTGTGTTAGTTTCTGCTGTATAAAAAAGTGAATCAGCTATATGTCTACAGATATCCTAATATCCCCTCCCTCTTGCATCTCCCTCCCATCCTCCCTATCCCACCCCTCTAGGTGGTCACAAAGCACAAAGCTGATCTCCCTGTGCAATGTAGCTGCTTCCCACTAGCTAGCTATTTTACGTTTGGTAGTGTATATATGTCAATGCTACTCTCTCACTTCATCCCAGCTTACCCTTCCCCCTCCCCAAGTCCCCAAGTCCATTCTCTATGTCTGCATCTTTATTCCTGTCCTGCCCCTAGGTTCATCGGAAACATTTTTTTTCTTATTTAGATTCCATGTATATGTGTTAGCATATTTCTTTTTCTCTTTCTGACTTACTTCACTCTGTATGACAGACTCTAGGTCCATCCACCTCACTACAAATAACAATTTCGTTTCTTTTTATGGCTGAGTAATATTCCATTGTATATATGTGCCACATATTCTTTGTCCATTCATTGATCAAAGGACACTTATATTGCTTCCATGTCCTAGCTATTGTAAATAGTGCTGCAATGAACATTGTGGTACATGACTCTTTTTGAATTATGGTTTTCTCAGGGTATATGCCCAGTAGTGGGATTGCTGGGTCATATGGTAGTTCTATTTTTAGTCTTTTAAGGAACTTCCATACTGTTCTCCATAGTGGCTGTATCAATTTACATTCCCACCAACAGTGCAAGAGGGTTCCATTTTCTCCACACCTCTCCAGCATTTATTGTTTGAAGAGTTTTTGATGACGGCCATTCTGATGGGTGTGACGTGATACCTCATTGTCGTTTTGATTTGCATTTATCTAATGATTAGTGATGTTTAGCATCCTTTCATGTGTTTGTTGGCAATCTGTATATCTTCTCTGGAGGATTGTCTGTTTAGGTCTTCTGCCCATTTTTGGATTGGGTTGTTTGTTTTTTTTGATATTGAGCTGCATGAGCTGCTTGTATATTTTGGAGATTAATCCTTTCTCAGTTGCTTCATTTGCAAATATTTTCTCCCATTCTGAGGGTTGTCTTTTTGTCTTGTTTATGGTTTCCTTTGCTGTGCAAAAGCTTTTAGGTTTCATTAGGTCCTATTTGTTTACTTTTATTTTTACTTCCATTTCTCTAGGAGGTGGATCAAAGAGGATCTTGTTGTGATTTTTCTCAAAGAGTGTTCTTCCTAGGTTTTTCTCTAAGGGTTTTATAGTGTCTGGCCTTACATTTAGGTCTTTAATCCATTTTGAGTTTATTTTTGTGTATGATGTTAGGAAGTGTTCTACTTTCATTCTTTTACATGTAGCTGTCTAGTTTTCCCAGAATCACTTATTGAAGAGGCTACCTTTTCTCCATTGTATATTCTTGCCTCCTTTATCAAAGATAAGGTGACCATATGTGTGTGGGTTTATCTCTGGGCTTTCTATCCTGTTCCATTGATCTATAGTTCTGTTTTTGTGCCAGTACCATACTGTCTTGATTACTGTAGCTTTGCAGTATAGTCTGAAGTCAGGGAGCCTGATTCCTCCAGCTCCATTTTTCTTTCTCAAGATTGCTTTGGCTATTCGGGGTTTTTTGTTTTTCCATACATATTGTGAAAATTTTTTGTTCTAGTTTTGTGAAAAATGCCAGTGGTAGTTTGATAAGGATTGCATTGAGACTGTAGATTGCTTTGGGTAGTATAGTCATTTTCACAATGTTGATTCTTCCAATCCAAGAACATGGTATATCTCTCCATCTGTTTGTATCATCTTTAATTTCTTTCATCAGTGTCTTTTAGTTTGCTGCTTACAGGTCTTCTTCCCCCTTAGGTAGGTTTATTCCTAGGTATTTTATTCGTTTTGTTGCAATGGTAAATGGGAGTGTTTCTTTAATTTCTCTTTCAGATTTTTCATCATTAGTGTATAGGAATGCAAGAGATTTCTGTGCATTAATTTTGTACCCTGCTACTTTACCCCATTCATTAGTTAACTGTAGTAGTTTTCTGGTAGCATCTTTAGGATATTCTATGTATAGTATCATGTCATCTGCAAACAGTGACAGCTTTACTTCTTCTTTTCCCATTTGGATTCCGTTTCCTTTTCTTTTCTGATTGCTGTGGCTAAAACGTCCAAAACTGTGTTGAATAATAGTGGTGAGAGTGGACAATCTTGTCTTGCTCCTGATCTTAGAGGAAATGGTTTCAGATTTTCACCATTGAGAATGATGTTTACTGTGGGTTTGTCATATATGGCCTTTATTATGTTGAGGTAAGTTCCCTCTATGCCTACTTTCTGGAGAGTTTTTATCATAAATGGGTTTTGAATTTTGTTGAAAGCTTTTTCTGCATCTATTGAGATGATCATGTAGTTTTTCTCCTTCAGTTTGGTAATATGGTGTATCACATTGATTGATTTGCATATATTGAAGAATCCTTGCATTCCTGGGATAAACCCCACTTGATCATGATGTATGATCCTTTTAATGTGCTGTTGGATTCTGTTTGCTAGTATTTTATTGAGGATTCTTGCATGTATTTCATCAGTCATATTGGTCTGTAGTTTTCTTTTCTTGTGACATCTTTGGTTTTTGTATCAGGGTGGTGGTGTCCTCATAGAATGAGTTTGGGAGTGTTCCTCCCTCTGCTATATTTTGGAAGAATTTGAGAAGGATAGGTGTTAGCTCTTCTCTAAATGTTTGATAGAATTTGCCTGTTAAGCCATCTGGTCCTGGCCTCTTGTTTGTTGGAAGATTTTTAATCACAATCTCATTTTCAGTGCTTGTGGTTGGTCTGTTTATATTTTGTTTCTTCCTGGTTCAGTCTCAGAAGGTTGTGCTTTTCTAAGAATTTGTCTGGTTTTCCAGGTTTTCCATTTTATTGGCATATAGTTGCTTGTAGTAATCCCTCATGATTCTTTGTACTTCTGCAGTGTCAGTTGTTACTTCTCCTTTTTCATTTCTAAATCTATTCATTTGAGTCTTCTCCCTTTTTTTCTTGATGAGTCTGGTAGTGGTTTATCAATTTTATCTTCTCAAAGAACCAGCTTTTAGTTTTATTGATCTTTGCTATTGTTTCCTTCATTTCTTTTTCGTTTATTTCTGACCTGATCTTTATAATTTCTTTCCTTCTGTTAACTTTGGGGTTTTTTTTGTTCTTCTTTCTCTAATTGCTTTAGGTGTAAGGTTAGGTTGCTTATTTGAGATGTTTCTTGTTTCTTGAGGTAGGATTGTATTGTTATAAACTTCCCTCTTAGAACTCCCTTTTGCTGCATCCCGTAGGTTTTGGGTCGTCGTGTTTTCATCGTCATTGGTTTCTATGTATTTTTTGATTTACTCTTTCATTTCTTCAGTGATACTTTGGTTATTTAGTAGTGTATTATTTAGCCTCCATGTGTTTGTATTTTTTACAGATTTTTTCCTGTAATTGATATCTAGTCTCATAGCATTGTTGTCAGAGAAGATACTTGATACAATTTCAATTTTCTTAAATTTACCAAGCCTTGATTTATGGCCCAAGATATGATCTATCCTGGAGAATGTTCCATGAGCACTTGAGAAGAAAGTGTATTCTGTTGTTTTTGGATGGAATGTCCTATAAATATCAATTAAGTCCATCTTGTTTACTGTGTCATTTAAAGCTTGTGTTTCCTTATTTATTTTCATTTTGGATGATCTGTCCATGGGTGAAAGTGGGGTGTTAAAATCCCCTACTATTATTGTGTTACTGTCAATTTCCCCTTTTATGGCTGTTAGCATTTGCCCTATGTGTTAAGGTGCTCCTATGTTGGGGGCATAAATATTTACAATTATTATATATTCTTCTTGGATTGATCCCTTGATCATTATGTAATGTCCTTCTTTGTCTCTTGTAACAGTCTTTATATTAAAGTCTATTTTGTGTGATAGGAGAATTGCTACTCCAGCTTTCTTTTTTTTTTTTTTTTTGCTGTATGCGGGCCTCTCACTGTTGTGGCCTCTCCCGTTGCGGAACACAGGCTCCAGATGCGCAGGCTCAGCGGCCATGGCTCACAGGACCAGCCGCTCCACAGCATGTGGGATCCTCCCGGACCGGGGCACGAACCCGCGTCCCCTGCATCGGCAGGCGGAATCTCAACCATTGCGCTATCAGGGAAGTCCCCTCCCCCCCAGCTTTCTTTTGATCTCATTTGCATGGAATATATTTTTCTATCCCCTCACTTTCAGTCTGTATGTGCCCATAGTTGTGAAGTGGATCTCTTGTAGACAGCATATATATGGGTCTTGTTTTTGTATCCATTCAGCCAGTCTATGTCTTTTGATTGGAGCATTTAATCCATTTACATTTAAGGTCATTAACGATATGTATGTTCGTATTACCATTTTCTTAATTGTTTTGGGTTTGTTTTTGTAGGTCTTTTCCTTCTCTTGTGTTTCCAGCCTAGAGAAGTCCCTTTAGCATTTGTTGTAAAGCTGGTTTTGTGGTGCTGAATTCTCTTAACTTTTGCTTGTCTGTAAAGGTTTTAATTTCTCCATTGAATCTGAATGAGATCCTTGCTGGGTAGAGTAACCTTGGTTGTAAGTTTTCCCCTTCATCACTTTAAATATGTCCTGCCACTCCCTTCTGGCTTGCAAAGTTTCGGCTTGGACATATAATTTTATTCTTTTGTTTTTAACAAAGTGCTCATCAGTTCTTTTTATATCTCCTAATTAACTTATGTAGATTTCTCCAAGTAGATGTCACACATTTATTGCTTGGGATATTTTAATTTTATGATGTTATGACTGTTTATATATTTTCTTTTCCTGCTGTAACAGAATGTAGTTTTTCATTTCTATCTTCTCAGCCATTTGAATATGTTGTATCTCTAATTTTTAGTTGATATTTTGTAAACAGTCATACTTTCTCTTATAATTATAATTTTTATTTATGTTTCATGTTTTGTTGTTGTTTTATAGCCCAGAAGCAACAACAGTTTGGGGGTTTTGATTTTGGTGTGTGTGCCTTCATTGACTCACCATAAATGGAAATAAATAAAATGCTCTCTATTTAAGTATGACATGCTTCTTGACTTTAAGGAGGTATGTTTTGTTACTGATTGTGTAATTGAGTAATAATGAAAATTACCAGATAAATTTTCAATTCTATGAAGATGATATTTTTTCTTGTTTGTTTTATTGATATGTTAGTTTATTAGAGAGTCTAATATTAAGCCATTTCATATTTGTGAGATGAATCCTTATTGGTATTTTTCATTATTGTTTTAATATTCAATTCAATTCACTAATATTTTATCAAATATTTAAAATTTTGTTTTATAAATCTTCAGTAATTTCTTCTGTTGTGTTCAGAGGTCCTTTGAGGTTATAATCTTCTCATTGAATCAGGAGATGCTTTCCTCCTTTTCCATTCTCTAAAAGACTATCATTTTTCTTGTATCTATATCTATATTGCACCTGTAACAGGTACTGTCTGGTCTGGAAAGCATAACAAATTCACTAATAATTCTCAATTCACTAATAAAACTGTCATTCTTGCAGAAGATCCTTTCTTATTTTTAAAATGTCTTCTGTGACTAGTGGTCTTTTCATGGTTTTCAGAATTTATGTTTGCTTATTTGTTCTTGTTAAGTATTTCACTTAAAAATAATTTTCCATTTCATTGAGATAATCAACTCTGTTAGCATAGACTGGTACATAATATCATATTTTTCAAATATCAATAGTTCATATGTGTTATATGTACATTTTTATTGCTAACTTTATTTGTGCTTTCTAGATAGAGCATTATAAAATCTTTTGCCAGAACCAATTATTGTATTTAATTGTCCATTTGAATGCTTATGTTATCTAAAACCTTATTTTCATGGTATTATCCCTTGTCTGATGAAAAATTAATCCTTTTTCTAATTTGCCTATTATGTGTTAGTGTTTAAAAATTTTTGATATATGTTATCCTCATTTTGGTTGTATTCTAGGTAATCTGCAGTTGTATGTTTGGATTTCACTTTGATTATAAAACAATTGAGCAAAGTATTTCAAAATTTCCAATGTATATTTATTTATTTCATGCCCCCAGTTCCAAATATTTGTGGTTTTCATTTTGATGTTTCATTCTTTTGTGATCAGACTGTATACATTAGAGTACATTCTGGATTTTTAAAATTCTTATGTTTAAGAATTTTCTCATATTATTGTATATTCTCCTCAAACCTATATTTTAAAAGTTTGCATATTATTACATCATATGGTTGATTGAAATTTTTTCCATAAATTTACAATTCAAACCCTATGGCTTTCATTAATATAGTTAATGCCTTGGCAAATATCCTTGCAAATAAAACTGTGTGCCCATATCTCATTATTTTCTTAGGATAAACTTCTAGAACTTGTATTACTAGGTAAAATTGTCGTGAACATGAACATTTAATACAAAAAAAGAACAAAAAGCCTGGTGAGGGTTTTGTTTGAACATGTCGAATTTAATTTCTTCTTATACTATGCTGTGGTTAGAAAATATGTCTTGTACAATTTCTACTTTGGAATTTATTGAAGGTTTCTTGGTGGCTTAGTGCAACAAAATGTATACTTCATGATGAAGCAAATTTTTCCTTTTGTTCTTTGCTGTATTCCAGTTACTAGGAGAGTGCCTGGCATGTAGTAGACACCTAATGTATTGAGTGACTTTCTAAAAATGTTCAGTGGCTTATTGGAATAAAAAGTATAATATCTCTCTGTAGAGTGCTAAGTTGAATACACTGTAGCTGTTAACTCAACTGTATTAATTCTATTCTTCAAATTCTGTCCTAATTTCTTCCTTCTTAATTGACAATAAATTGGTAGTGCTATTTAGAGTTGCATTTTTTTCAGTTTTTCTCATACTTCTAATAGTCTTTGCACCATATATTTTGATGATACCTTTTTAGTGTATAAAGAATTATGAATATTAGATCTTTCTATGCATATTAATTTTTAATTATATAAAGTGATCGACCTTCTTTCCTTTAATTTCTTTGGCAATTAATATAGCCACTACTCCTTTTTACATTTGGATTTGCCTTATGTTTTTGCATTTCATTTTTAAAACTTTTCTGTCAGAAGACTGTCCATCTCCATATCATCAGTCTCATTCACCTCCATACATCACATCTTTAGCTCAGCTGCTATATTATCTTTATTTTCTAATCTCTTACATATTATCAGATAAAGTGATCATTTAATAAATGTGTGGAGAAGTGGATGAGTGATGGGGTCAGTTTCGAGTAGTCATCATGGTCTTCCTTGAAGGACTGTCAGTTATGTATTGTCCTTAAGTATTAACTGAACACTTGACCTTAGTTACACCCAGCTTGTGCTCAGCTCTACCTTTGACAATCGAATTACTGCTGTGCGTCACTGGGAGGATATGGGTAAAGCACAGTATTTGAGAAGTATTGAGTTATGTCTTTAATACAGTAGCACAGGTTTTTATTCAGAATATTTCCAATAAAAGGCTTCCCTTAATTTACTGGTGACTTATTTAAGCACATGATATTTTTTATACAGTCTGCTCTTCTATATAATTAGAGTCATAATATTCATTTTAGGACTCACATCTTTCCTGGTCTCTGTATTAGATTTCCTGTCTCTATCTTCAATATCAATGAAGAGATACAGTGTCTTCCAAGGTCTAATAAATTACCCACATGTCCTATGAGGTACTCATTCCACTGTCTCAATATGGGTAAAATGAGAAGGCTTCAGTGGATTCAGTTGGTTATTTGGGCCATTTAACAACAGCAACAACAACGAAGAATGGCATTGTTCTCTATTCAGTTGTGCAAATAGTTGAAAATATGGCAGGCATATTGAAATGAATCTATCATTACATTTAGTCTCAGTGTTTGTCTACCAAGTGGCTCTCTACTGGAGATGATTTTGCTTCCTAGGGGATATTTGACAAAATCTGAAGACATTTTCAGTTGTAGCAACTGGGGAAATTTAAAAAGTATGTAGAGGGTAAAGACCAGGGATGCCAGTAAACATCCTATAGTTCACAGGATAGCATCTCTCAACAAAGAATTATCCAACCCCAAATGTCAGTAGTGCCAAGGAAGAGAATCGCTGGTCTCTCATGTAAAACAAAAGGCATTTTTGAAAGAGTGATATGCATATGGGATATGTGTGCTGTGTGGTCTGATAAAAATATAATCATTCAAGATGGAATTAGTATGATGGATTTGTCTTTTCCTAACTACTGAGATTTTTTTAAAGAGAAAGATGAATACAGTAAGAAGGAATCTCCTCTTTTATTTATAGTTGTCTTGCCTACTTCTTAAGTGGCAAAAGCAAGTGAGAGGATGAGAAACTGTGGAAGTTCTTTGTAAGAAGTAAAATAATACATAAATATAAGGTAGAATTGCAGATAAAGGCATTCAAGTCAATAACCATTTGTTAAGCACCTATGCTGTGTGATTCCACTGAGAATGAAACTGTTGACTAATATTCCATTCTCTTCTGTGTTGAAAGACTGAAATTCATAGACTTGTGATGAATGACTTCTAGAAGTGGAAATAATTGATTTGAAACAATGTTTAAGGTATTTGTATAATAGCCATGTGTGACAGATAAGGCTGAAGTTACTGGACCATGTTTCTCTCATCTTCATTCCAACAGAGCAGATCCACTGTCATCTGTTAGACATGTACTGTACAGACCGTGTTTGAAAAAGTCGACTGTTAAGAAGACTAGTTCGAAAAACACTAGTTGATCTACTCCAAGTCCTTCTAGAACAGTATGGAGGTTCCTTAAAAAACTAAAAATAGAACTACCATATGACCCAGCAATCCCACTACTGGGCATATACCCTGAGAAAACCATAATTCAAAAGAACACATGCACCCCAATGTTCATTGCAGCACTATTTACAATAGCCAGGATATGGCAGCAACCTAAATGTCCAATGACAGATGAATGGATAAAGAAGATGTGGTACATATATACAATGGAATGTTACTCAGCCTTAAAAAGAAATGAAATTGGGTCATTTGTAGAGATGTCAATGGACCTAGAGTCTTTCATAGAGTAAAGTAAGTCAGAAAGAGAAAAACAAATATCACATATTAATGCATATATGTGGAATCTAGAAAAATGGTACAGATCAACCTATTTGCAGGGCAGGAACAGAGACGCAGATGTAGAGAACGAACATGTGGACATAGGATGGGAAGGGGAGGGTAGGACGAATTGGGAGATTAGGATTGACATATATACACTACCATGCGTAAAACAGGTAGCTAGCAGAAACATGCAATAAAGCACAGGAAGCTCAGCTCGGTGCTCTGTGATGGCCTAGATGGGCAGGATGAGGGGGTGGGAGGGAGGTCCAAGAGGGAGGGAATATAGGTGTACATATAGCTGATTCACTTCATCGTATAGCAGAAACTAACACAACATTGTAAAGCAATTATACTCCAAAAAAAAAGAATATTGAAATTTAGAAGATGTGACTTACTGGAGATTGTGTAGCTAGAAATTAATTGAACAGTCAGTGAAATTTAGGTCTTCTGACTCCTTAGAGTGTTTCTTTTCACATATTGCATTAAACTTTATACCTGTCAAAGCGTGATGATCTGAGAGAAACTTGGCCTGTGTTTTACTTGAGGGTATCCATTAGTTTCTGTGGAGTAACTGTATAATAACTCTTTATCATTTGTGACTTATTTCAGGCTTTTGAAAAATCGGTCTCAGAATGAAACAGTTATTTGCATGGATTCTTGTAGGGTTGCCTTTTCTCTCTCCACCTCCCTCTGGTCTCTGTCTTTCTGTCTGTCAGTCTCTCTCTCTCTCTCTCTCTCTCTCTCTCTCTCTCTCTATATATATATATATATATATATATATATATATTTCTGTAGTTTGCTTCTGTAAATTGCTATCTCCAAATCAACAAGGAAGATGAAAGATGAACAGTGAATTTTTCTACTCAAAAATGGCAGTGAGGGGCTTCTCTGATGGTTCAGTGGTTGAGAGTACGCTTGCCGATGCAGGGAACACGGGTTCGTGCCCTGGTCCGGGAAGATCCCACATGCCGTGGAGCGGCTGGGCCCGTGAGCCATGGCTGCTGAGCCTGCGCGTCTGGAGTCTGTGCTCCACAACGGTGAGAGGGCCCGTGTACCACAAAAAAAAAAAAAAAAAAAAAAAAAATGGCAGTGAGTTTTTCTGGCAGATTGATTTGAATACACATCTTGTCACATTAACTATATTAAGAACAATATGACTATCCAATCATTAAGACTCTACCATCTATTTTCTCTCACTGAATCCAAATCATTTTCTCAGTGCTTTGTAACAGAATGAAGAATATTAAATTAAGTGGATATATTTTTTTAAAGAAAATAATTGTAAAATACTATGTTAAAGTGTGTAGGATCTAATTTTATACATATCATCATTGAATTAAAATATCTTCAACATAGGGTGTGTCTTCTGGTTCTCCATTTTTCTTGACATTATTAGAGGATGTAAAATTAAGAATATTTATTTAATTTGTATATATTAATGTATTAAGACCTCTGACCATTAGAGCTATTCTTTCCATCAAAAATCTATTGCTGAACCTAGAAGAATCAGATAGCTACAAAAATGTAATTTTTTTCATATTTTATTTTTTCACGGACTTTCTTTAGAAGTCATGTGAGACTACCAAGCCTTCTCAGTTTATAATGTACCTGGGGTTAAGAACAATGTCTCCAACGATGAAAACTGTTTAACAGGTATAATCCACAAAAAGTAAAAATTCTCCTGTCTTATCATAAAGCATCTAAGAGGTGATGAGGTTGGGGTTGGAGGGGGCAGTGTTACAATGTCCTCTCTGCTTTGGGAGAATGTTGTTGCTAGAGCTCTCTGTTCTCTGGCTCAAACAGGAAAGTGATTGAAGCTCTGAATCAGCATCATCAACACATTGTCTTTGTCATCATCGCAGTCATCATCATCATCACACAACCAATCCCACATGAAACTGGTCCTACATTTACTATGTACCAGTGCGTTGCATATATTACCATACTTAGCATTCACATTTCTGGTGTGAATTTCTGGTAGCCATTTTTCATACCTGCTATATAGACAGATTCACCAAGGTTCAGAGTATAAGTTGGGTAATTTTTTTTTTTTTTTGAGTTGGGTAATTTAACTCAAGTTTACACCTCTTGAGAGTATAACTGTCAGACTCTAATTTATACCCAGGTCTCTTTGATTTTCAATTCTAATTTTTTTCCATAATATATACCACAATTAACTACTCACTTTTAATCATAAAAGCTACTGCAAAGATGGGCTGGAGTCTCTGCAAAATAGATAATTCTGATATTGATAGATATAGATATTGATACTGGTAACACCCATGAATGACAAATGCCGATGAAAACTAGAGTAGGAAGCTCAATCCTAGAGATATCAAATTTCTAAAAATTCGTAAGGTAAGAAGAGAAATTGATGTATTTGAGAAGGGCAGAATTAAATAAAACATAGGAATGAACTAGTGATAGTGTTATAGAAAAGTAAAGACAACATTGACCTGAGGGCTCAAGCAAATAGTCGAGAGTGGGTAAAATTTTTATAAGTGAAATATCTGCCTGAGGTTTGACCCACATTTGTAAATTTTGTGGGAAATTCTAACAGCATATCACTGGTGCCTGGAAGATTAACCAAAAGATCCACCTGACTGCTATGATTCAGGCATATCTAATATGAAACGTGAGGCTTTCAGTTACATTGAAAAGTACAATGACGATAGAGAGAGCCAACAGGGTCATGTGCATTTTTTTCTGAATTGTTCAGGCTTTTCTATATAGAATATAAAGTAGGTGTGGTGGCCAGATTGTGAGATATTGAACCATACGGTTTCAGGATATATTTCTCATGGTATTGGGAAATGCCAGTACGTGGAAGCTGCGATGGTCTTAAATGAAAAGTCAGAGTTATACTCACTATAGTGTCCTCTAAGCTAAAATCTATGAGGTCAAATTTAGAATGGACATTTAAATTTTATGTGGTAAAGCTTATTCCAAGAAATTTAGAAGGTAATTTATTTGGATTATTATTAGTTTTGTGTGTGTGTGGTACGCGGGCCTCTCACTGTTGTGGCCTCTCCCGCTCCGGACGCGCAGACTCAGCGGCCATGGATCACGGGCCCAGCGGCTCCGCGGCATGTGGGATCCTCCCGGACCGGCACGAACCTGTGTGTCCTGCATCAGCAGGCGGACTCTCAACCACTGCAGCACCAGGGAAGTCCAATTTGGATTATTAAAATTGATTTCCAGGTTTAGTGCATGCTACTCCATGAATGTTTCTCTACATGACCTGTACAAAACACATTTTGATTTTAATCACAGTTTAAAATCTACCTTCCTTCTTCACCGGCTGTCACCACCTACCTGTATTGGCATTATAACATCGAAGAGAAAAAACTAGTGATTTGAGTCCTTTGTATCTTAAAATTATGTAATAGACTGTTATAAATATTTCATTTAGAACAGGTGCTCTACATTCTCAACTTACATTTTTATGGCTTCTTTTTTATTGAAATATAGTTGACTGTATTTGTTATTGACTATGTTAGTTTCAGGTATACTACCTAATAATTTGACATTTGCATACATTAGAAGTGATCACCATGATAAGTCTAGTAACCATCTTGCCCATACAAAGTTATTACAATATTATTAACCATATTCCTTATGCTGCATATTACATCCCAATGACTTATTTATTATATAATTGGAGGTTTGTACCTCTTAATCCTCTTCACCTATTTTGTCCCACCTCACCCCCCTACCCTCTGGCAAGCATCTGTTTGTTCTCTGTATCTATGAGACTGTTTTCATTTTGCTTTGTTTTTTTTTTTTTACATTTCACATTTAAGTGAGATCATGCAGTATTTGTCTTTCTCTGTGATTTATTTCACTTGTTATAGTACCCTCTAGGTCCGATCATGTTGTCCCAAAGGACAAGATCTCATTCTTCTTTTATGGCTAAGTAATATTACATTGTGTATATATACGACATTTTCTTCATCCATTCATCTACGATGGACACTTTAGGTTGCTTCCATATCTTGGCTATTTTAAATAATGCTACAATGAACATTGATGTGTGTATTTTTTGAATTAGTGTTTTCTTTGGGTAAATATCACTTTTGTTTTTCATCCAATAAATATATATTAATTGTTCGTATTCTAGTACAAAAGTTTGTGTTGGGTGCTTATGTTTTAAATCTGATTGGAAAGAAAAAGCTCAGGGTTAATTGTATCTGGAATTAGGAACATGAGAATAATGGCGTGTTACATATCTATAGAACTTTACAAATTACAAACTGCTCTCACAGTTGTTAAACTTCATTCTTTTAACACTTTTCAAAGTTTAATGTGTACAGGAAGCACTTGGGGATTTTGTTAAGATGTCAGTTCTGATTCAGCAAGTCTGGACTTTAGTTTCTGCATTTCCTACAAGGTCCTGGGTGATACCAGTGTTGCTGGTTCACTTCCAGTAGTGAGGCAGTTTTCCCATTTGTCCCTCCTTTGCTGCCGGTGAGGTAACTGAGACTGGACAGGTTGAATGACTAAACCACAGTCACACGGTGGAACTGGTCAAGCCAGGAGCAGTTCATGAGAGGCTTGATTTAGACCAGTACCAGTTTCACCTCATGATAGAACTGAAATTGTGCTTCAGAGAGACCCTCTGAAAAGAGTTAGGAGAGAACATAGTACAAACTTATTAAGAAACATGTAGGGCTTCCCTGGTGGTGCAGTGGTTGAGAATCCGCCTGCCGATGCAGGGGACACGGGTTCGTGCCCTGGTCCAGGAAGATCCCACATGCCGCGGAGCGGCTGGGCCCGTGAGCCATGGCCGCTGAGCCTGCGCGTCCGGAGCCTGTGCTCCGCAACGGGAGAGGCCACAACAGTGAGAGGCCCGAGTACCGCAAAAAAAAAAAAAAAAAAAAAAAAAAGAAATAAAATGGGAGAGGTGACTTTTTCTCAAAGTTTTCAGAATATTACCTACAAAACTTCATCTTTGCTAGAAATGCAATTAATTTGTGAATAACATTTTTGGTATCTACACATGTTTTAAATAAGACAGATTTTAGAAGAAAAAATAGCAAAATTGTTTTCTATCTTGAAAAACAAAAAGTAGAGAATTTATCCTTAAAACTATTGAAACCCATTAATTAGCATAAGACCTTAAAGTAATATTTACTTCTCTGATGTAATGTTCCAAAAGGAACACTCTAGTTCTTATGGTACCTACGCAGTATCCAAACAGTTAGCAAGATTTTAAGAGAGATATTTCAGTGTCAATATGTAGATGGAAATACAAAAGCCCTGGGACCATAAGTGACTTGTACAATGTATCAACTAAGTGGCTATAGGATGGGGACGAGAACCCAGTTCTCTTTTTTCTTTACTCCTTAGCTGCCAGGGAGTGATGGGCGAACTCAGTTTCTACAGACAGTCAGTAATGAAGTAAATCTCAGAGCTCTCTGAAGATTAATGGATTTTCCAAAGTAACTTGTGGGTAGTTAAGATTAGACTGAATAAAAGCTGGAACTATTTCCCCTAGCTGAGTTCAGCCACATCTATTATTTGTTGAAGCTTAAAAGCAACTCTCAGGATGCCACTGATTATTTAGCAGCTTGATTCTCATGGTCTTTGCTAGCACAGAATAGTTAATGGAAGATCATCTAAATTTATTTTTAATGAGTTCTTACTATGCATAATAATATCAATATATTTTATGGATGCCTTCCATGTGAAAATTGCTAGAAGCTAAGAGAAGAAACATGTAGTAGGGCCATATCATTGGATTTACCAGAGTATATATTAACAAAGTGGTCATGCAATTCTCAGTTGTGCAAAGATCTCTCTCTAATTCAAATATGTTTGCTGGAGTCAGAATAAGACATTTAGTAGATGTTAGGAAAACTCCTTTAAAGATAAGTCAATTACAACATGGTTGCCATTGTCATCAACAAATTTAGCAACTATGTGGTTTATTTTTATGTTGATGCTTCGTGCAGAGTGCCTTCTACAACCAATAAATCTATTTTTTATGTATTTGTATTTGAAAATGAAGACAATACATAGGACAGTTAAACATTAGTAAAACTGTTAAATTATTAGTTGATATGAGATAGTGGCATTACTTTATTTTCCTATAAAAGAAATATCCCTGAAGGAGTGTATAAATTGCCAATGAGCTTTCAAAATTAATATTTTAAAACTTAAAGTTACAAATTTTGGGGATTATAAATTGCTTAGAATAGTGTCTGAGGCAAAGCAAGTGTTCAGGAAATGATTACAGTTTGTAATGAATCATTAAATCTTCACAACGTCCTTTATTTACCACTCCCCAACCCTGGCCCCATTCAACACATGAGGCTATCAAGGCATAGATATGCTGAGTAACTGCCCAAGATTGCACAGCTAAACAGCTAGGTAGTGGTGAAGCTGGCATGTGAGTACAGAAAGTCTGTCTCCGGAGACTGTGTTTTCTTAATTCCTACCTCTGTAAGTATTTAAATAAAATAATACTAATTATAATATTAATGATAATAATAAGTAACTTTATCTCAGACTCTTGTGTTCTTTCTGAGCCTTGATTATTTCACTGTATCCTTAGGGTTTGCTCTCAGCTCAAATATTTGTAAAATCTCTTGCAACCAGAGCTACTGTGGAGCACATTATGCAAACATTCTTTATCAACCTGGTGTATTAATTAGGAAATATTTTATTTGCCAGAAAAAGTCAAACAGAGACCTATAATTACGAGAAAATAGAAATGGTGAGGCTGAACTTAATGTGCTTAATACTTTACTTGGAAAAAATATTGGATTCTGAAACTAATATGTATGAAAAACGGATATAAACCAGACTAAATTTTAAATTGTTTTTCGATGAATTGCCCAAACTGTTAAGAGATATATCACAGCAAAAGTTGTGCTTGTGATTTCACTTCATATGGAGGTTGAACTTCTTCCTATAAAAAATAAGAAAGTCTTTTGACCCCTGACTTTGTATGCTTCACTTGTTTGAACTACACTTTTATTTTCTCACAAATTAAAACCATATCTTTCAGCAAAGAGCCCATTAAAGGAACAAATCTTCCTTGAAAATGCTCTGAAACAGTCTTCATTTTCATTCTTGTGTAATTTTATTTACAAACTGAGAGGCAACTGGAGCATGTCAGAAACAGCTGATGAGTAGATGAAGTAATGACTTCTTACATAACAAGGTTAGTTTTCTCATTTGGAAGAATAAAGGGATGAAGAATATGAGGTGGTTAATTTCACTGTCAGAATACTTGTTACTCATGCATGGGAATCTTTCTGGAAAACAGCTTGCTTTAAAATGTTAAGATATTAGAAAGACAGGAGTATCATCCATGGCCATCCCTAGTAAATAACAAGTAGGGAGAAAAGTAACTAGACAAACAAATAGGGCATAAAGCTGAGGAAGAAAGACACAACCTGTTTTATACAAAAAAAAAAAATAAGATTAGCTAAAATGTGAAAAATAAAATGGTGCTTAAGTTTTAAATTGTTTAGACAAATACAGTGAAGAGTGAAAGCAATTATCTCGGTAATTCCGGTCCCAAACCCTGTAAGTAAAATATATGGGAATAGGCCTGAGGTTTTTATATTCTGAGGGATTTAAGTAATCACTTTCATCAAATCAGACTGGTTTAATCGTAATTCTAAGCCCATAGAGGTTAAAGACATATCGCACAAAATAGAATCCTGTTTTTTTAGAAAAAATTAATCTAGGTGATAGACAGCTACTGAAACACACACACACACACGTGCGCACACACACACACACAAAATCATGTTTAATCGTAGTGTGATTGGTGCTATGCTGTTGTTCCTGAGGGTAAAAATGACCCAAAATATGAAGTGTCGAATGTTAAAAATATACAAAAGGCTCATCACACATAGAATATGCCCAGTTTACTCAATGAATCGAACACACATAACCCCAGAACAATATAAAGTTGTGAACATAGCAGAAGAAGCAATGGCATACAAGGGATATGCATTTCAAACTGAATACTTTAGAGCACATCTCCTGCCTGGCCATTTGCACAGTGGTTGCCTTGTTCACATTTGTTTTTCCTGTATATTTAGAGATTCTATTTTGAGAAGTTATGCCTTGGGTCTAGATTTTTCCCACCTCACCAGTGTTTGAAGCAGATGAAATGTATATCTTATATCTCTACAAGTTTCTTTCTGCCCTGTTTTGGATGTCTCGTGCCATGTAACACTGGATTGATTATATACTGCATGAATTAAGGAGATGAAGATACACCTCCTTCTGTAGGGCTATTTATAAATATTTCTTAAGTATAGGGAGAGATTAAGATTTAAGCCAGCTGCTAATAACATTTGCAGGTATGGGACAAGAATATATACTATATGTATGAATATTTTAAATTGTATATCGAATTAGTAAATTATTAAATAAAACAGGTTTTACCTTTGTACTTTGACTAATATATTTTCATAAAAACTAGAATGCCAGGTTTCAATTTATAATTATTAGACACCTCAGAGTTCTATTCTAGAAGATGGCAGTGCTAGGAGAGCTTGCCCTCACACCCTCCCCCCTACAGTTTTTGAACTATTCTCTTTACCTTGAATTCCTCCTGTATTTTCAGGGGCCTTACATACACACATCTGAGGTATCTCAGCTTATATATCCAAACTCTTTGCAACCCTCCAAAGAGGCAATTGTGGCTAGAGATCTGCATTGGCTATATTCAAACAGACAATTGTACTTAAAGTTCTTTCTTCCAGAATTGTAGAAATTTAGTTAAGCAACACTTAGAAATTCTTGCCTTAACCAAGATCATTCCTTCCATCCTACTTTTTTCTCATGCCTATGTAATCTGATTTTTTAAACAATTTTGTATGACAGCTTGACAGATGTATCACTGGATGGAGAAAATCAAGTTCAGGGATGTCAAGTGAGTTGCCTAAAATCAGTTAGTATTGTAAAGCCAGCCTCAAATTGGACCATTCAGATTCCAAACCCTTACACTTAAAAAGAGAATAAATTGGTAAACTGTTAAGCAATCACACATTCAGAAATGTTAACAATTCTTACGTTAAGAAAATAATATATTTACCAAAAGTCTCCAAGGGGAAACCAGTATCAATATTGGACATTAGCAGAAGAATCTTTATTCCTAAAATACTATTGGGGACAATTATCCAGCCTAAGGGGCAATTGAAGGAATAGTTAATTAAGCAAACTTTGAAAGATATTTATGATGAATATTTATTACTCAATTTTAAGATTGCACACTAGGTATTGTCTACTACATATATCCGTTGTCAATATTTTATGACTATGCTGAAATGTCTCAGGAGCACTTGGGAAAAAATGAGAATGAAATTGTTTTCTGAGAGTTAAACTTTGAAGTCAACACATACTAGGTCAGCTCAGAGATATACAAAGTTGCCCTAAAGAGAAATACCAACTTCTTGAATTACAAGACTAAATTTAATTTAATTTCATATAGTAAAATATCAAAAGAAAGAATATGCCCTTAAGAAAGGATTTAGTCAGAAAATGAAGTATAGAAAAGAGAGGGTCCCAGGATTGATTTGACTGTGTCAATTTGAATATGGTCTAGAGAAGAAGGCGCCTTTTTCAACAAACTTTGAATATTCCTATCTCATTGGACAAGCCATCCCTAAAGTGAATATGTATACATCAGGCTGTCTTATCCTTCCATTCCATTGTTATCTCATTTATCTACCTCTCTTCATTTTAACTCAGTATTCTCTAAACCTTCTCTGATAAAGATTTTGTTTCCTGTATAGAACAGTCTCTATAGCTGATTATGCCTGCTGGGGAGATATAGATCATGTGATGATGATTTTTTGTTGTTGTTATATATCAACCAGGAGGCATTCTAGTGTGTGTAAAGGGACTATTAGTTCTTCTCTCAGACTTATTTCTTATGAACACAACACTGATATTTTTTACAATATTCCCAACAAGCAAAAAACACATTTTCCAATCTCTCTTGCAGGATGCTAAGGCTGGGAAAACAGAAAAATCAAAGGATTTTAGAACAATGGTAATATGGAGTTGTCACACCTTTCCTGGACTACTACTTACCTCTGAGCACTTTGTTATGTGAAAAAATAAAGTAAAACAGCTATATCCTTTGGACAAGCCACTGTAGAGTCTCTGTTGCCTGCACTCAAATACAAACCTGAGTGACGCAGTGAATCTTACAGTAAGCCTTTGGAAGACTGTTGTCATAAAGATGAGGATGGCAGATTAATTAATTAAATCAGCAAAAGATAATCGAGTACATACTGTATACAAGGTTCATGGTGGGAAATTGTGCATAAAACAGCCTTGATCCTGATCTAATCGCTCATACAGTAAAAAATAGGGGTTAAAGAGAGGACAGAAAGTGAGAATAAAAAGTACAAGTAAAACAGGTATTATGATAAATACTTTGAAGGAAATCGGTACAGAGTGAAGTGATAGGCAAAACAGGGTAGGAAGTGTTTACCCAGGGAGGTTGATGAAGGCTGCTGTGAGCACATGGCACTTTTGGAACACAAATGGAAGAAATGGAGCATGGGCATTGCAAGGAGCAGATTCTAGGCATGAAGAACAGCATGTGCAGATCCATTTGGAAATGCCATTTTGTGAGGCCCCTGGTTCCACTATCAGGCTTCTCCTGTCACTCTAATCTTGTCCTTTTGCTTGCCTTCTTAAAATGTCTTAAACAAGGTACATTAGAAGAGAGGAGGTATTGATGAGCTTTTCTTAGAATCAGGAATAATGGATTTTGTTTCCTTTCTCTCTCTTCCATTCTTCCAGTCACCATTGCATAGGGATTTATTATAGATTCAATAACCTTGGCTCCATTTTCTCACACACAACTGCTGCTTTACTGTTGTGCATCCAGTCTTTCAATTGCAAAACTTTTCCTGAAAATGAATTCTAGCAGAGTTTTCTAAGGCTGTAATTATGCTTCCAAAATAAAAATACTTTATTGGGTGAGGTCTATTTTTCAGTGATTCTCTCTACACCACCAAAATGTATGAAGCCTTATTTCATAATATTTACAGGGAAAAGGTACCAGTGACTAGGCATAGCTATATATCTGAATCATAACATGTATTCTTATAATTTAAGGCAATACCAGAATCTAAAGTGGATTTCTACTGAAGAAAATTCTGAAATATCCTTTTCTAAGTGCCTTTTAAAAAAACCTAGTTGCAAATAAAAAATTCCCTCCAGATCTGGAGTGCCCAAACATTTTCACAAAGGGATCGTTTTCTTTATGTGAAATTGTATATGAAAGGATAGACATAAAATATAGGAGCAGATAAGAGTAACTTACTGTAGGACTTGATGCTCTATGGGAACAGGGCATAGAAGTGTCATTCTCTACTGGTCCACTTCTCATTGGAAATATCATTGAGACACAGGGAGAACGTGAAGAATATAGGATTGATTTTACAAACAGCTATACTTTTCAAATTTCAGGTCCATCAGTTTTTGGCATTGTGTAAACCTTTGCAAGTTACTGTTCTTATACTTGATTTTCTCATCTCTGAGAGGAATTAAATAATAGATCTTCAATTTGAAGTGAGAATTTAACTAGAAATTTATCTATAAGAAGATCATGGCACAGGGGTGCGTTATCTCTATTATTTTATTTTATTTTATTTATTTATTTTTTGCTTTTGAATCAGTATATTAAGGAGACATTCATACATTTCAAGAATTGCTTAAATTCTGATATCCAGATTTAAGCTTGTGAACATATGACTTTAAACATACAATTAAAGCTATTCATAATTTGCTATTCTACCAACATTAAATTACATTTACTTTGGAGCATAAGTTAAATGGTTTAAGTAAGCCTGTAACATACCTGCAAAACACCTTCCTAACTCATACATGCAAATTACTTCTCATTACTCTAACCTCTAAGTTACCCTGCTCCAGAAGTGACTACTCTAAGGCTTACTGTGGTCCAAAGAGAAGGAAGAAAAAAAGAAAGTAACCAGGACCAATAGCTAGATATATTAAAAAAAAGATGGCACAGCAGAAGGGAATGCAATCCTACAAGTGCAAGCCCTCAAGAAGCAGCATGTTATGTGATAAACCCCTTCTTTAGAAAGGTATCATTTCTATCACTGATACCACAGGCTAAATTATATAGCATGCCATCTTCAAGTAACAGTTGAGGCAATAGAATAAATGCAGAGGCATCACAATGAATCCCACTTAATACCACTGTACAGACCAACACTTTTCTACAAATTCTTTGTCTGACTGCCAGTTAAATACAATTTTAACTTCATAGCTTATCAATTAAGGGTCATACACTGAAGCCAATACATATACCTGGCATTTCAGTCTAAGCTATTCCATGTACATAGCTGAAATCAATTACAAAGTATGGCCTAACAAATGCTAGGGGAAATTTTTTAAAGTAGTTTTTACAAGTATTAAACTTATCTTGCACACTGAAGTCATCATACATACAGGGCAAAGTCAGAGCTTTTATATTTGAGTTTATTCTTCATTTAACTTTTAAAACACTACTATAGTTGAATATTAAAACAAACAATAGCAAGTAGTGAGCATGTTATGATTATAGTCCTTCACTCAATCACTACTGCAAATAAAACGCCAGCAGTGAGTGTTATTCACTGGCCCCATTAGGAGGTCTGACACTGAACACCAACCCAAGGATGATGTTCATCATCCCCATATGCTTCTCCATTGTAATGGCGCCGTCTTTCCTGATTTGGATCGAAGTCCACTAGTTCTACCTGGTCCATTTCATCAGTCTCTTCTACTTCCTTCCTCTCAGGTAGGAGTTTTTCCAGCAAAGAGAGTTTATCCAGGGAGAGAAAGCCATTCTCAGGAAAGTTTACCTTAAATTCAATGATTAGGTGACCCTTTTCATATGGTCTACGATAAATTGGCATGCCTTCATTTAGCACACACTTGATATCTCCATGCTTGACAATCTGACCTGGATGAGAAGTGATGACTATGGTTCGGTTGTCAAGAATAGATATTGGCTTTTGGAAGCCACACAATGCCTCAACCAGCTGTATGTCCAGACACATGAAAATGTCTTCTCCTCATCGAGTAAAAACAGCATGGTCCTTCTGATCTAAAACGATGATAATATCTCCTGGCTCCAGTCCTGGTTCTTGGTCTCCTTCACCATGGAATGTTATCTTCTGGCCATCTTTCATGCCTTTGTCAATATGAACTTCTAGAATTTTCTTCCCTCCAACTATCTTCCTTCTGTTGCAGCTTTTACATCTATCTTTAGGACTGATCTGCTCCCCATGGCCCTGGCACTCCATGCAGACAGACTGAATTTGCTGAACCATTCCAGGTCCTATCTGATGAATTCTTATTTGCATTCCAGTACCTCGGCAATTGGGACAGAACTCTACTGCTCCTTTCTTATCACCTCGGCCTTCACATTTGTCACAAATCACATTCCTTTGCAGAACTAGTTTTCTTGTTGCACCATTATATAAATCTTCTAAGGTTACTGTGAGCTGATGCACGACATTTTTACCTCTCCTTTCTCTGCATCCTGCCTCCTCCTCCAAAACACATATCGAAGGTGTCCAGGGAGCCAAAACCGCCACCTGCTCCACCTTCTTTAATTGCCTGCTCTCCTCCTTTGTCATATAATTCCCTTTTCTTTGCATCAGAGAGCACTTCGTAAGCTTCAGAAATCTGTTTAAACTTCTCTCCTTCATTTGGATTCTTATCAGGGTGGTACTTCAAGGCCAGTTTCCTGTGAACCTTTTTCAATTCTTCTTGGGTGGCATTGGGTTTGATCCCCAAAACATCATAATAAGTTGGTTATTTCACCATTTCCTACAGCCGGTGAGAGGGCCGATGCCGGTGTGGGGGAGCGGAAAGGAGCGCGTTGCCGTGCGCAGCTCGGGCAGCCGCCGCTCCTCCGCTTTTTCACCGAGCGTTCTGGAAAGTTCCGCCTGGAGCGCCGCAGCCGTCGTCTTTCGTAGCCGCTATTATTTTAAATTTAAAAATTGACTCTGTAGTCACATCTTTCCCTGCAACTCTCTCACTCCATGTTTTTACGCTATCATGCATTTTTAACCACAAAGGTATGCAGTCCCTAAATCCTCTACGTTTTCTCCATATCAGTCACCTCCTATTTTTACTTCCTTCCTATTCATCTTAAGCATTGTGGTCAAATTTCAGTTAGTGTTTTGCAAATCTCCTGGTTCTTTACTGGGTAAAACCCTGATTCTGGATAAATCTAGCTGTGTGCTTCTTCTGTACCCTTATTCAGAGTGCTGAAAGCTGTTATAGAAAATTACAAACTGAAACTTTTACTAAAAGAGTGGTGCCCACCCTCAGTTGGATCCTTAATGCTTCCTCAGTAGTTCAGTGTTATTTGAGTTCTTCTCTCTTCATTATCTATGGCAGCTATTCCAACCCTCTCTGAATTTCCAGGGCTAACACATAACACACATTCCCAGCTGGTTCCTCACATAGAAACTAAAAGTAATAAGGATGAAAACCTTTGTGACTTACTGCTATCGATTTCTAGACTGTATCCACACTGCTCTTCCCTCCTCTTCTGTCTACCATCTTATCTAAAGTGAATTCTTCCATCTCTACCCAGGATTCTACTCTTTTCTGCCTGTTCAAGGACACATTTCATAAATTATACCCCCTCCTTTCCTTTTTCTTTCTTCAAATAAAACGTCTTTCTGTTTCAAAGTTTTTTTCACTGGATTTTAAAGATGCTGTATTCACTTTAATCTTAAAAAGGAAAAGCAACCATAAACATAAACCATAACCATAAAGAAGCAAACATGAGTCCACAATTTAATCATACTTTCCTGGTCACACACTCACCTATATCTCTCCTCTCCCTTACAATCAAACACCAGGAAGTTGTATGTGTATCTATTTTTTCAAATCTCAATCATTCCCCAAGCTACTGCTCTCTGCCCTCTTCCCCCACTATTCTACTTAACTTACTATCTACAGGGTAACCAATGACCTCCTTGTTTCTATGTCTAGAGCCACTTTTCCCCCACATCTCACTTGAATTCTCAGCAGTATTTAGCAATATTGATTATTACTTCTTGTAAAACTTTCTTCTTTGGAGTTTCATGTACCAGATGACAGCTTGAGCACCAGACTCTAGCTCACTTATTTCAAAAGCTTTTATAAATCAGTCAGAAATTTCACAAAAACAGAAGCTAAAATACAGTTACAATAATAACAAGAAATAATTTATGTCAGTAATGAATCAGAAATTTCATAAAATCGGGATATAGAAAGAGGATAGCATAAGATAAATGTAGAATATCCTGTAGATATCAGGGATAAGCAAGGACTTCCCAAGGAAGTCCAGAGATGCTCCAGGTTCAGAGTCAACAAATTCAAAGACCACTGGGAATCAGATAATTTATTAAGTAAACACCTTTAGAATATCTGAGACAGATGACTTTCTTCCCCCTTCCTATTGTAAACTAAGTATCTAACAACTGGTATTTTTAACATAAAGATAAGTACTGGAATTTCTTTCTTAAACACAGAAAGTGATCTACCTGAGCACAGTTACTAGTGTGCATTGAGGATGAGAAAGAAGTATCATGGAGCTTAAGGATACCCTAGACAAGGAGTTGCCAAACTTTTCTTAACAAAAGACTTGATAGTAAGTCAAGTCTTTCAGGCCATATAATCTGTTGCAACTACTCAGTTCTGTCTTGGCATGAAAGCAACCATAAATAGTACCTAAACCAATGAGCATGGCTGAGTTCCATTAAAATCGTGTTACTTGTGTCAACCTCTGCTCTAGATCCACAAAAGACCAAGGAGAGAAATGAAAAGAAATATAGTTTCATCAAGTAGTAAAACGACTGTCTCCACTGCCAAATTGCTTACTCCTTCCTCTGGCAGTGTAGCTGTCTGACATCCTGTTTCTTATCTGTGCAGCCTATAGGAAGATTACCTGTTGACATGCCCAAATATTTATACTGACAATTGCAGTTGATCTTCCAGTTGAAGAGAGCTATCACCTAGAAGAGACATATATAACTGGTGAGAAAAAGATTTAAGCCACTATACTAGCTAAGATAGTATTTCACTTATACTTATGAATGAACATGTGACATCTGAAAAAAAATTAACATCACCAAAGAGAAGAGAAGAACCAAGATAAACTAAAAGAAAAATCAGCTCTGGAGGATTAGACATAATTCAGAGAATGAAAGAAAACTTAAAGTTAAATGTAATTGTCCTTATTAAGATTTAGGTGTAAATTAAACTATTCGAATGATTATTTATAAATTATAAAAATGACTGTGGAAATAAAAAAAAGACAAAGTCTGAGTGGTAAAAATGAACATAGTTAAGGTGTACTGGTGGAAGAAATTATCTTAAAAAAGAGCAACAAATCATCCAGGAAAAAAATCAGGAAATCTGACAGAGTTTAGACAAAAAAGAAACAGATGAAAATTATGAGGATAATTAAGAAAAGTAAATCAGAAAAGCCCAGTGCATGTCTAAAAGGAATTTTAGAGGGAGAATAGAGAGACACTGATTTGCCTTATCTGATGTTCTGAATACATGGGTTAAAAGTTTTTAATTACTAAGCGAGATGAATGAAAAGAACCAAAAGAGCAAAACTTTAGAATATCAGGGTTAAAGAGAAAATCCTAAACTTACCCAAAAAGAAATGAGACAAAGCAATTATGTTAATATATGTTGATTTCAAAGAATTGGCACTCAGAAAGACATCAGACTTCTCATGAGAGACATCAGAACCTAGAACAATGGCTTTCCAAGTCTGAGGGAAAATGTGAAACTAGAGTTCTGTATCTGAATATATTATTGATCAAATGTGAAGTTAAAATACACACTTTTGCAGGAGTAGAATGACTCAGAAATTTCACTATACATATTTACTTTGTGAAAAACAAAATCACTGGAGGAAGTATTCCGGGAAATAAAAAGAAAAACCTCCACCGAAAATGGGGGCAGGGAGGGCAATATGGAATACAAAAATACTTATAAAGAAGTTGGAAAGGCAGCTACAAACAATAGTTAAAATAACATAATCTTACATCACTATGAGTTCGATCCCACATTTTGAGTCTATGGTATATAAAGTTTACATAATCATATTAAATTCTGTACAGTGGTTAAACATTTTTAGTATTAAGCTATAGAAATAAAGAAAATTACTTTTAGAATTTATATTTACAGAAGAGAATGCAAAAGTTAGGCACCTAAAATAATTTATGCCAAAATTTTTTGAGAAATGGAAGAAAAGCTAAGTAGCTAATTTTCTCTTTTTGTAATTCAAGGGAAAATAAGTGATATTAAAAATGATAAGTAACTCAAGAAAAATAGATTACAATCCGTTACATAAATAAATAAAAAATGCAAACCCTAGAAGAAATTAAAATTATTAACTAACAAAGATTTAGATGTAGAGGGGAAGAGAAATGAGAGGTTGCAAAAATTTCCTAAATTTTTCATCTTTTATAGGTGAGGAGTAATAGAAATCTAAAGTTGGTGGATTATAAAATACAATTTTAAATGTAATACTTGGCAACAACCTCCAGGTAGCCTAAAAAACTAACAGGGGTCAATTCTGTAGTAGAGAAGGAAGATTTTAAGGTTTTAGTTTTATTTTTTATTATTTTTTTCATAGTGTCCTTGAATTATTTCTATTATAAGCATTTAAATATAAAATTTAAATGGTTTACTCATGATATATTCATACAATGGAATATGATGTCATTAAAAAGAATAGCATACATCTCTATGAACTGATAGTGAAATATATCCACAATCTAATAAATAAAATAAGTTACAAGATATAGAATACAATCCCTAGTGTATAAATATGGGTATAGGTGTATGTATTTTTATATATATATATATATATATATATATATATATATATATATATGAATGTCTGGTGAATGTCTGGTGTAATGAACGTCTGGTGTAATGCACACCAAAGGCTTCAGAGGATTGAGATTGCATTGGTGAAGGAAACAGGACTTACTTCTTACTTAATGCACACTTCACTGCTTGGATCAGGTTATAAGGAACATATAACTTATGTAATTAAGAAAATAAAAGCTATTACTTGACTTCCACGACATTGCATTTTTTCTTACTACTTTTCTGTCCATTCTTTCTCATACTGCTTCATATCTCAGATATATTCTGCTGGTTACAAATCTGAATTAACCACCCAGATATCTTCTGGAACTTCAGCCTAATATATCTTAACTACCAGCAGCTGCATCTACGTGTATGTCTCACATCATCTGAGACACACATTTCCAAAATAGAATGTACAATCTTTGTGCTTTACCTCACCAACCCAAAGCAACCGGTACTGTTGTCTAGTTTGCCTTTCTTTATTATGAATGAGAACTCCATCCCACCGGGTGCCCAAGCTAGACCTTGGTATGACATCACTAATTCTCCATCTTCACGACTGATATATCCAATCAAACACTAGATCCTATCCATTTAATCTTCTGCTCTCTTGAATTTATAAATTTTTCTTTCTTCTACAACCCAGTTTGATTTAGGCCAAAATGCTTACCGTATTTTACATGACCATTTTTATCTCGCCATTGGTTTATTTCATCAGCCCTGTCTATCTATCATGACTCCTTCCTTGTTCGTTCTGTTTCGTGAAGGAGAAGCTACCTTTATTTCCCTAACTTTGGCAGGTTTCCTTGCAGGCTTTTGCAGGTGTTGTTTCTGTATTGGAATTTCTTTCCTCACATCTCTGCCAGGCGAACAACTGATATACTTTTCAGGTCAGAAATTAGATATTCGTTCCAAAGGATCCTGTGTCTATCCCTCTTTGTCTCATAGGTATTTATTTATCTACACCTCCTAGTAAGGTATCATCATATCTTCATTACCTAAACCAGTGCCTGGTAAACTATAAACAATAACAATTTTATATTAAATGGATTAATCAATGATATATGTCATTCTTCTAGACAGAATCTGACTTACAGATGGAACAAATAAATGACAGACCAACTCATTGCTAAGGATTAACAAGGAGGAGAAAATTTTCATTGAGGAGTTTATTGTGAGCTAGGAAATACTGTTGATTCAAATTAAACAAAGTACCAAATTAGAGACCAATTTCATTTAAGATTATAGGTACCCTACCAAGGCCAAATGACCAACCTGCTTCAGGATATTTGTAGCCCAGGGGCCGGCCACATGACCACATGGCCATCATGTTTATTATGACCTGCTGTAACTCTAGAGATATATCTCTCTCTGTTGGTGTGCTCACTTAAATGCTTTTTAACTCACATGCACCAAATGGTGCTCACCCCACATTTGATGCCACTGATGCACAGAGATTGGGGGAGCACACACTAAGAAGGTGTTACCATTCACTGATTGGAGCTCATGGGCAGGTCACAGATACATATGTCTCCAGTTTTCTTAGAATTCTGCAGAAAGTATGCTTGGGCTAGGCATAGCTGTGCACACCACAGCACTGTGTTACAAGAAAGTGACCCACCATCCTGCTGCTCTCATTTTATGTGAGATGAGTCTGAAAGTGACCTCAAAACTGGGAGAAAACAGTCTGAGTTTGGATATATAGTCTGAAACAGAATATGAGGGAGTGAGAATGCCAGCTGCCTGCCAAGTGGAGGCTTTGGGTAAAAATGAAGATTTTGCACAGCACCCCTTGTTGGGAGAGGAGGAAAACCCTGGTCCCAGCTGGCTCATTACCAGGCAAATTCAGGAGAGTATCTGGATTATTCATTGAACAAACCTGTTTGTCTTCCCACAAACATTATTGCATATACAGAATAGCAACAATAAGCAAAAGGATCAAATAATGAGTTCTATGCTGTGTGTGTATAGAAACACATATTTATGCATAAAGAAAGTTGTGAAGGAATGCATAGCAAACTTCAGTCTTAAAGGTGGCAGGGGATAGGGTATAAGAATGCTTTCTTCATGCATCTATGTAAATTTCTTTTCTTTCCTTTTTTTGGAGTATAATTGGTTTACAGTGTTGTGTTAGTTTCTGCTACACAGCAAAGTGAATCAGCCATATGTATACCTATATCCCCTTCCTCACGGACTTCCCTCCCACCCCCCATACATCCCACCCATCTAGGTCATCACAGAGCACTGAGCTGTACTCCCTGTGCTATACAGCAGGTTCCCACTAGCTATCAGTTTTACACATAGTAGTGTATATATGTCAATCCTAATCTCCCAATTCATCCCACCCTCTCATTCCCCCTGTGTGTCCACATGTCCATTCTCTATGTCTGCGTCTCTATTCCTGCCCTGCAAATAGCTTTATCTGTACCATTTTTCTAGATTCCACATAAATGTGTTAATATATGATATTTGATTTTCTCTTTCTGACTTACTTCACTCTGTATGACAGACTCTAGGTCCATCCACATCTACAAATGTCCCAATTTCGTTCCTTTCTAAGGCTGAGTAATATGCCATTGTGTATATGTACCACATCTTCTTTATCCATTCCTCTGTCGATGGACATTTAGGTTGCTTCCATGTCCTGGCTACTGTAAATAGTGCTGTGATGAACATTGGGTACATGTATCCTTTTGAATTATGGTTTGCTCAGGATATATGACCAGTAGTGGGTTTGCTGGGTCATATGGTAGTTCTATTTTGAGTGTTTTTAGGGAACCGCCATACTATTCTCCATAGTGGCTGTGTTGATTTACATTCCCACCAGTAGTGCAAGAGGGTTCCCTTTTCTCCACACCCTCTCCATCATTTATTGTTTGTAGATATTTTGATGATGGCCATTCTGACTGGTGTGAGGTGATACCTCATTGTAGTTTCAATTTGCATTTCTCTAGTAATTAGTGATGTTGAGCATCTTTTCATGTGCCTCTTGGCCATTTGTATGTCTTCTTTGGAGAAATGTCTATTTATGCCTTCTGCCCATTTTTTGATTGGGTTGTTTGTCTTTTTTATATTCAGCTGCATGAGCTGTTTGTATGTTTTGGAAATTAATCCTTCATCAGTTGCTTCATTTGCAAATATTTTCTCCCATTCTGAGGGTTGTCTTTTCATCTTGTTTATGCTTTCCTTTGCTGTGCAAAAGGTTTTAAGTTTAACTTCACTTTCTAGGTGCATCAAAATGCACTTAGGAGTTAGTTCTATAGTCATATGTAGTTGTGTCTTCTCTATTGCTATTTTTTTTTTAGATTTTATACCTTAGATAATTTTCATTTACTATTACATTAAAAAATGAGTGAACCATTAAAAGGAGAAAAAGACATAATCAATATTAACCATATGTATTTAATGTACCCTAAAAAAATAACCAATCATTGATCTCCAGTGATTCAAGTCCTGACTTGAATGGCCTTTCTGTTTGCAAATGCAATTAGAAAGTCTAGTCAGTTCAATTTAATAGTCCCATCAAGTGAGTTATCTGGCTTAGAACACCCCCGCCACTTGTTGAGAACCTAAATGTATATTGAAAAACAAAGATAAATAAAATACCCCCTCCACTCTCAAAGAGCTCCCAAAGAGCAAAATATGTCATTTGAAAAATCTCTGGAGAACATTTTCCAACATTTAACTACTTCAAAATCTGAAAATATACCTCTCCCCACAGTCACATTTTATCTAACTTTAAAAATTACAGATCAAGACACCTGAAATTCAAAAGAGAAGTGGATTTTGGAACTGAGAGGGGAAAGTGATAAGAGAATAATTATGGCCCTTTATCTCTGATAGGATCCGTGTGGGCACTCTGGTTATAACCACAGGTCTCCTTCAGTTTCTTCACTTAGATCAGCCCAGTTAAGTATCCTTTGTGATGATGACGTGAGATTACATAATGACAATGAGGAAACCAAGAAGAATAAAAATATAGTATTCAGCTTTTAAAATTCAAGTTAGGGGTTTAGAGATGCAAATAAATTATTTTGGTCTTTTGTTTTGCAGATTCTGAATTACTTGCATTTCAGTTTCATACCATAAAGCACATTCGTTTTTTTATCCCCTCCCTTTGGATTTGCTTGGTAATGCCATGGTTTGTTGAATGTTAAATACTGTATGTTTTCTCTTGGGTCCCAGCATTGTAATGAGAGGCTTTCCATCTGACTGGCAAAGGGGATGGTGTTCCTAGTGTCCATTGCGATGGACATACTATGGTATTTGTTGGTGACCCTTGGATTTCAAAATCTAACTTCTTTGAAATAAAGCCAAAGTGGGTAGCTTTATTTGCTATATGTAAATATGGTTTGAGGTTGAATGAGTAATTTTCATTTTCATTTGACTGATTTGGATGCAACGTATAGACAGGAAGATTATCTACCTTTGTGGTGAAAGAAGCTCCTCCTATTAACATGGAAAATTATTTGGAGATTGCTGGTAACACTATGTAAGATAGGAAATAACGGAGAGAAAGGGAGCTTATTGTAGATATTGTCTTTATTGTCATTTAAGATGTGAATATAAAATGCTTTTGAAAATTTTGGAGGAGGAAAATGATGGAGAAAGGATATTCGAACTAAAGGCTATTCATGTCTGTAATTTAAAAGATTGGTTGGAACATTATTTATGGAAGAATTTGAAGCCCTAACTGGATCTTAGAAAATTATTTACCTTAAGAGAAATCACCAAGCCTGAAATTCAGACTATATGAAAATAATATAAAGGATTCAACATTTATCTCTTCATATTTTATTTAAGAAAACTTTGTGTTGTAGTGAATGTTATTTGATAGTCTGCATTTTTTTATTGATTAGTATATTACTTTACGTTTAAATTGCAATCCACGTTTCATTATTTTTATCTTTCACTTTGTAAGGAAGAGGCCCTAAGCATTACACACGATATGAGCATAAATGTAAGCATATTTACTTTCCTTTAATAGTATATTTAATCCTTGTAAACATCACAACCTTCTCAAAACATGCATCCATAATTTCAAACTAAACTACATACATAATGAAATATTGTAATATCAAATCATATGTATATTGAACAAAGAATGGATCAAATTCCATATTGTTTTTCCTACTTACTCCTTTTCAATTTATGTATTACTCTTTCTGCTGGGTTATGATTAGTATACAATCTATTAAACCAGAAAAATGAGATTTACGTAATTTTCTTAATGAACTGTCTGAATTTGGAACGTGTTTTACTTTTTTAGAGGAAAAGAAGAGGTTTTGTTGTAATTTGATCTCTACCATGGGCATAGATTAAGCGCTTAACTAGCACTTATCGACTGATTGATTAAATGATTGATTGATTGATTGATTAAATGATTGATTGTACTACACTAATATCAGTTTGAAAACTTTGTTGCCATATCCAGACATGAGACATCACATACACTTAAATGTTCTCTTTTTCATCTTGACCCGTAGAAGGTTTTATTTAATTTATAAATGTAGATCACTGAATTATGTATAAAGGAGCACCTGCATATAATGGGACAATTTTGTATCTACATATAATAGCAATTAAATATGAAAAACATACAAGGGATGTATTTCAGTATATAGAAATAAGCAATAGTGACTATAACAGTTGGCTGTATTCGCATATTTGTAAGTTGCTTAAGGAAGTGATATTAACCTTTTTGTAATTAATAAATCTGTCTCTGTCTGGGTCTCTTTAAACTATTATACACTGAGCTTCTACACTATTTTAATATTATGATTTTTGACTAAAGATTTTTATTTAGGTACATAGATTTATGAGTGATCAGACTGCATTGTGAAAAAATTTATGTATACTCTGTGGCCTATTTAATAATAATTTCTACTTTGCTCATCATGTCAGTTGATAAAATGAAAAGCAGCTTGAATCAGAATGTTTTCTCTTAGGGTTAGAAATTTAATTATGCAATTAATTGGAAAATAAGTTACAGTGGAAATAATCTTGTGTTATACCCAGTGTTCTATTATTTTTTTATATAAAGGTTCACATTGTGTTTGTAATCTGACATAACAATGATGGTATATTGACCTTCAATAAATATGTGTCATTAGACAAAACATTGAAAATGTATACATCTAGTATTGCAGTATTTTCTAAAAATTATATTCCTCTTGAAAATAATAATGCATAAACAAATATAGGATGACTTCACAATGTGAAAGTGTTTGGGCATTTCCCATAATATAACAGATCAGTTTTAAACAACAGATATAGATGAGCTGGCTTAATTCTAACTCTGTAAGTTTGATTAATTCTGGGCACAATTGCAAAGAAAGTATGTGATCCTCATTACTAGAACCTGAACATGGGCTTGGAAGGCCTCTTGAGTTTCTCCTAATCTGATCTTCCACTTAGACTAATAGCCCTCTACAATATCCCTAACAAACATTCACCAGATTGTGGTGAAATTCTTTAGGGAAGAGGAACTTCTCCACTAGCTTTGATTTGATAACTCTTAATAAAAATATCCTTTCTTATATTGAGCCCAATTTTGTTCCTTTATAACTTTTTATTACTGTTCTTGTTTGTGCCTGTTTTGGTTAAATAATTCATTATGTATTTGAAGACAGCTGTCAAGCCACTCTCTCCAGTTGAAATGTCTCTGATATCTTTAACCATTCTTTATATCTTTTGGTTTTTCAGGCACCCTAGGCATTCTGGTGCTTGCCTTCTACTGAAGATAATCCAATTTGTTAATTAGAGGCTTGTCTTTTTCCTTTTCTTTCTTTTCTTCCTTTTTTTAATGATCTGTGGCAGAGAGTGCTAGTTACCTATTAAAATCCATTTTTTCTTCTTTACTAACAGAACGCCAGTTTTATTGGAGACAAATTCAATAAAAATTCGTAATTTCTTAGCTCCCCAAGATGGCCATTCACATATTTTCTGACCAATCATATTTATGTACAAAATGTTGGCTATATTCTCCCTAAAAATGCCTTTACAGGGGTATTGACTCACATTGATGGACCTTTTCTTTTACCTTTCTTCTCTCTGACTGTAATTCAGAAAAAAAGAGGTGGATCCATCATCTTGTGCTAATGAGGCAACAAGCACTCGCTAAGAGTGGCTGAACAGGAATGTTGAAGGTCAGTAGATCTCAGATTGAAATGGAGCAGGGCCCTGTGATCCTTCCCCGCCGTGTCCTCCACCTGCCTTTTGTCTGTGGAGAAACTTTAGCCAAAGAATAAGTTTAATCAGAGAAGTGAGAAAATATAGAAGCAAAGGATAACAGTCCAACAAGACTAAATAATAATAGTTTAGTCATTAAGCAAAGTCAAGGACCTTTAGTTCTCAAGGGCTATAGATAATATTCTGAGCCATATCCTTTGAGCTGTCCTGTAGACACTGAAACACCCACCAGGTGGAAGAAGTTACGTACATGATGACCAAACTGTAGCTATGATGTAAGCTGCCACAATTCCGAGAATTGACCTCAAAGATATGAGAACAAACTGACCCTGGAACTGAAGGTTAATTGTACTTAAAACAATCAAGAAGATGCTGATAGACCACCGCATGACCAATTTCAAGATGACTGCCAGAGCTGAGTGTGCTGTTTCTGCATGTAGCCCCACTCCCTCTGCCTATAAAAGCTCTTGCCCACGGGTTGGGGGGGTGTCGGCCTTTGGGCAGGAGTCTGCCCTCGCATCCACCCCCACCCCCCATTGCTGGCATCCAAGATAAGCAAACTTTCCTTTCCACCAACCTTGCCTCTTTATTGGCCCTTGAGCAGCGAGCAGCCAAACCCCATGTTGCATCATTTACAAGATGACATTGTAGAACTGGCATACCACCTTTGAATTGCCTATCTCTAAATTGCTCTTGTGAGAGAAAAAGAATTCACTAACTTGTTTAAGCTACTGTTAGGGTTTTTGTTACATATAGCCAAACTCAATGTCTAATACATTAAAAAAAAATATAGCTCTGGAACTAAGGTAATGCTGAAGACACAGCCTAATTTGGTGATCATGCCCAAATGGGGGCATGGTACTTCTAAGGGTGCATATATAAATTTAAGTGATGCAGTACACTATGTGCTTAGGTTACATTTATTGTCCCTTATAATTCTCAGGTACTTTTTTTTTTTTTTTACATGAGCTACAATTCAGCTTTGTCTTCTACTATACAGATATGATTTTTAAAATTTAAAATACAAGATGTGCCACAGAGGGAAAACACAGAGCTCTTGGAGTCAAACAGAACTAAATTTTGGGCCTATTTTTCTTAAATCCTTTGCCTCTCGTTTCATTTTTTTTTTTTTAATTGAAGTATAGATGATTTACAATATTGGGTTAGATGCCCCTCATTTTTTTGTCATCTATAAAATAGGGTTGTAACCATCACTTCATTAGCTTTTTGTGAGATTAAAAGACACAACAACAACAAAAAAACCCATAGTACTGTGAACAGCACATAGTAGGCCATTTCATAGAAAACATACATTTATTGATCTTGAGTCAGGTCTTGAGTCAGCCTACCCAGACCTTTGGCAATCTTAATTCCATTCTCTATTATGTTAATTTCTCCCAACAGTGTATGTCCTGATCATTTGATGTGAATATTACACATGATTCTTCATGTAGATATGATAGTAGGTGAATAATGAATTATACATAGCAATGTTCATAAAATTTAATGTGCCTATGAATTACCTGCTCATCTTGTTAAAGTGCAGTTTCTGATGCATAGGTTTAGGGTGGGCCTGAGATTCTGCATTTTTAACAAGCTTCCAGGTAATAGTGGTCCATGGATTACACTTTGAATAATAGGAATATGGATAACTTTATGATTTGGGCCTCCATATTACAATTTGTGAAGACACAAAAACTGATTTTTTAAAATTTTTTATATTGACATATGATCTGTGCAGCTGGCAAAGCATGAACTAACATGAAGATGTTTAAAGTATATTAGATTCTTAAGGAACCTACATACTGTTCTCCATAGTGTCTGTATCAATTTACATTCCCACCAACAATGTAGGAGGGTTCACTTTTCTCCACACCCTCTCCAGCATTTATTGTTAGTAGACTTTTTGATGATGGTCATTCTGACTGGTGTGAGGTGATATCTCATTGTAATTTTGATTTGCATTTATCTAATAATTAGTGATGTTGAATACCTTTCCATGTACCTGTTGGCCATCTGTATGTCTTCTTTGGAGAAATGTATATTTAGGTCTTCTGCCCATTTTTTGATTGGGTTGTTTGTTTTTCTGATATTGAGCTGCATGAGCTGTTTGTAAATTTTGGAGATTAATCCCTTGTTGGTCACATCATTTGCAAATATTTTCTCCCATTCTGTGGGCTGTCTTTTTGTTTTGCTTATGTTTTCCTTTGCTGTGCAAAAGCTTTTGAGTTTAATGGGTCCCATTTGTTTATTTTCATTTTTATTTGCATTACTCTGGGAGATAGATAGAAAAAGATATTGTCGTGATTTATGTCAAAGAGTATTCTGCCTATGTTTTCCTCTAAGAGATTTATAGTATCCGGTTTTACATTTAGGTCTTTAATCCATTTTGAGTTTATTTTTGTGTATGGTGTTAAAGAATGTTCTAGTTTCACTTTTTTACATGTGGCTGTCCAGTTTTCCCAGCACCATTTATTGAGGAGACTGTGTTTTCTCCATCGTATAGTCTTGCCTCCTTTGTCATAGATTAATTGACCATAGGTAGGTGGATTTATTTCTGGGCTTTCTGTCTTGTTCCATTGATCTATATTTCTGTTTTTGTGCCCGTATGATACTGCTTTGATGACTGTAGCTTTGTAGTACAGTCTGAAGTCAGGGAGCCTGATTCCTCCAGTTCCATTTTTCTTTCTCAAGAGTGCTTTGGCTATTTGTGGTCTTTTTTGTCTCCTTACAAATTTTAAGATTTTTTTGTTCTATTTCTGTGAAAAACGCTGTTGGTGATTTGATAGGGATTGCATTGAATCTATAGATTGCCTTGGTTAGTATAGTCATTTTGACAATATTGATTCTTCCAATCCAAGAACATGTTATATCTCTCCATCTGTTTGTGTCATTTTTGTATTCTCTCATCAGCATCTTACAGTTTTTGGAGTACAGGTCTTTTGCCTCCTTGCGTAGGTTTATTCCTAGGTATTTTACTCTTTTTGATGCAATGGTAAATGGGGTTGTTTCTTTAATTTCTCTTTCTGATATTTTGTTGTTAGTGTATAGAAATGCAACAGATTTCTGTGTACTAATTTTGTATCCTGTAACTTTACCAAATTCACTGATGAGCTCTAGTAGTTTTCTGTTGCATCTTTAGGATTTTCCTGATATAGTATCATGTCATCTGCAAGCAGTAACAGTTTTACTTCTTTTCCAATTTAGATTCTCTTTATTTCTTTTTCTTCTCTGATTGCCATGGCTAGGATTTCCAAAACTATGTTGAATAAAAGTGGTGAGAGTGGACATCCTGTCTTGTTCCTGATCTTAGAGGAAATGCTTTCAGCTTTTCACCATTGAGTATGATGTTAGCTGTAGGTCTGTCATGTATGGCCTTTACTATGTTGAGGCATGTTCCCTCTATGCCCACTTTCTGGAGAGTTTTTATCATAAGTGGGTGTTGAATTTTGTCAAAAGCTTTTTCTGCAACTGTTGAGATGAGCATATGGTTTTTATTCTTCAATTTGTTGATGTGGTGTGTCACACTGATTGATTTGTGGATATTGAAAAATCCTTGCATCCCTGCAATAAATCCCACTTGGTCATGGTGTATGATCCATTTAATGCACTATTGGATTTGGTTTGCTAGTATTTTATTGAGGGGTTCTGCATCTATGTTCATCAATGATATTGGCCTGTAATTTTCTTTTTTTTGTGGTATTTTTTCTGGTTTTGGTATCAGGGTGATGGTGGCCTCATAGAATGAGTTCAGGGGTTTTTCTTCTGCAATTTTTTTGAAATAGTTTCAGAAGGATAGGTGTTAACTCTTAAATGAATAGATACATGTATGTATATATAACTGAATCACTTTGCTGTACACCTGAAATTAACACAACATTGTTCATCAATTATACTCCTATTTATATATAAAAGTATATTGAAAAAGCCAAAGGCTTTGGATCTGGGGAAACATGTATTTTAATACCTAACTTATTATTCATGTAATCTTTGGCAAGTTATTTAACAGGAAAGTGAAGATATAATATTTGGCTTATCTAAATATTAAATAATAGTATCATACTAAGAAGCAGATAGCATGATACCTATTGCATATTAGAGACTTAACAACTATTATTTCCTCTCCTTCTTTTAAACTAACATTTTATCTATTATATCTTCATTTTCTACTTACAATTTTTTGGTTTTATATTTGTTATTTCATTCCTTTCACTTTCTTTTAATTTATTCTTATATTCTTTATCTACTACTTAAGTTGAATACCTAGTGTATTAATTTTTAACCTTTTACCTTTTCTGATATAAACATTTTATTTTAGAATTTCCCTCTAAATGATTTTGATATGCAACATTTTTATTCAACTTTAAGTATTTTCTAATTTCTATCCTTAGATATTTGACAAATGATTTAATTAAAAACGTTTTTATTGGTTTTAATTTCTAAACATTAAAATTTTTTTTGTTATTAATTACTAATTTAACTGCTTCAGGGTCAGAAAATGTGGTAGGATTTTTTTTGATAGTAAATATTTGAAAGTTTTTGATATAATAAATAAAAGGTCAGTTTTTATACATGTCTAATATATACTTGAAAACATTCTTTTTTTTTTTTTTTTTTTGCGGTACACGGGCCTCTCACTGTTGTGGCCTCTCCCGTTGCGGAGTACAGGCTCCAGACGCGCAGGCTCAGCGGCCATGGCTCACGGGCCCAGCCGCTCCGCGGCATGTGGGATCTTCCCGGACCGGGGCACGATCCCGTGTCCCCTGCATCGGCAGGCGGACTCTCAACCACTGCACCACCAGGGAAGCCCAAAAACATTCATATTTTTCATTTTGGGGTAAAGAGCTATAAACATGCATGAATATATTCAATTAGTCATATTAACTGTATTATTCAAATCTATAGCCTTGCTGATTCACTGAATTGTTCTCATCTGCTTGATGTCTTCTTAGCTTAGGGAAATATAAAATTACCCAGTGTGATAATTGGTTTGTAACTCTGTCATTTTTTTGTTTATATATTTTGATATTATGTTATTAAATGTGTATGAGTTTAGATTACCCTACTGAATTTAAGTGTTTCATTATCATGAAGTGATTCTATTCAATATTTATCTTTGATAATGCCTTTTATTTTTAAAAAAATTTAATATGAATTTGGCTGCACCCTCTTGGTTTCACATATCTGATACACTTCTTCAAATATTCCTTTATTTTCTGTGTTTATGTATCATTAAATTTAGGAATTTTTTGTGGTTAGTAATTCACCAGATTTTACTACTCAGAATTATAATTTTTTTTCTTTTAACTTGAGAATTTATTCCATTTATAATTAATTTGATATTTTATATACTTTGATTATTTTGTATCACATATTTTATTAATTTTATCCATGCCATATAGTTTCTTTCTACTCCTTCCTTTGTAGTAAGTAAGCATTCATTTTTATGAATTCAGTTTTTTTCTTCTAGACTGTAGACTGTAATATACATATTTTATTCTCTTCTTTTAGGGTACATTCTAGTTATTTTAATATGATATTTATGTGCTTGAATAAAGCATGTGATCTATCAATTTTTTTATTCTATTCTCAAACAATAAAATAATCTTACAACATTTTAGCTTAAAACATTTCCCACTAGGTGTATTTGCTATTGATTCCAGAATTTTTTTAGAATTTTTTTTTTTTTAGTGTTCATTATACTCTACAATTAACGTATTGTGAATATTGTTTTACATAGTCAATGTTTATTTAGATGAAACATGTTTAGCAGTGTCTTTTGTTAAGATTCAGTGTGACTTCATACACGTTACATTATTGATTTGTAACCTGAATTTGTGTTTGTCTTGCAGCCAAGATTTTGGAGCACTATACTCTTTCTGCTAATAATTTGCTAATTTAAAGAACTTTTGTTTTCTTTTGGCCTATTTAAGAAAAATTTAAAAACATTTAGGAGTTGTTGATAATCTTAGTAGTGTAGAATTAGTTTGAACTGAGCATTTAAAAAACATACCATATAAGTGTTTAGTTTTTTCCCCAGTTATCACATATGATAGTTTTTTCCCTTGTTGCAATCAGATTGTAAAACTGATTACTCTTCTGCAATCCTTTAGTAGACTCTTTCAAAGTTTTCATTTAAAAAGAGATGGTAGGGCTTTCCTGGTGGTGCAGTGGTTGTGAGGCCTGCCGATGCAGGGGACACGGGTTCGTGCCCCTGTCTGGGAAGATCCCACGTGCCGCGGAGCAGCTGGGCCCGTGAGCCATGGCCGCTGAGCCTGCGTGTCCGGAGCCTGTGCTCTGCAATGGGAGAGGCCACAACAGTGAGAGGCCCGCGTATGGCAAAAAAAAAAAGAGATGGTAATATAGAAAATGATTTTCTCATAAAATATGTGAATATAATTTTTTTCTGATAGCATGATTGGAATTAGATCCATTTTGGAAGGTTCTTTACATTTATTATTATCTTATATTACTAGCAATAAAAATCATGAATAGGAAACTGAAACAGAAACTATGTCTCTAATAAATACCAGACCTTCAGAGTACTATAATCTTTTCTAATTTATGCATAAGTGGGAGGACCTAATAATGTAAAACAATGTTACTCTACACCTCTATAGGTCATTTTAGAAAATTCTGAATTTCTGTTACATATTAAAAATAGATGAGTCAGTTGTTTTAAAAAAAATACCCACTAAATTTTTGTGCGAGAAGAAAGGAACACACTCCAGTTTGCTGTCTCACTTTAAACTTTTAGAGGAAATAATCACATCATCATGTGAGAATGTTGCTACATGAAAGACTTGATGGGCAGCAAAGCATGATGACATGCTTGGTTCTTAAAGAGAAATAAGGAAGAATTTCTCTTGGAAAATGAGACTGAGAGGCCTTTTGCAAACATCTGTTCCAGTGTTAGGTAAGAATTTTTGCAGTGTTCATCTTTAGGTGATGCAGTTATTAGCCATTTGATATCCTTTCATACTTTTCTGGTCTTTATAAATGCCCACAAGCATGTGTTTATTCACATCTGTAATGGGGAAAATGACACCTAACTAACGTACGTTAAAATAAATTTCAGCAATGTTTACATCTTTAACCTCGCTGCATGGCAGTTTTCAAAGAGGCTTAGAATAATAAGTAAATTAGTTAGATTTTATTGCCATTCAAAATTTGGAATTTTGGAATTTTTACAACTATATGTGCTTTACCATGTTTTCACCTTAATAGGCTGTCCATTTACATGCGATAAATGCCTTTTTCAAAAGGTCCATTCACTTGTTACTTTATTTGCTGTCATTTTATAAATATTTATTTCATGTCTAACTTTGGTGTTGTATTGTATTCTTGTGGATCCAGTGAGGATTATTCAGACCAGAAATGTCACCTGTCTTTAAGAAGGTAGTATTTTATCACTTGGATACAGACCCAGCTGGTATGAACTCCAAACTGATAGTCATTCTCAATACTTTAAAAAAAGTTCTGTCAGTTAAGGAAGTTTGTTTCACATTGGGGCTGTCAGGATGACTGTCAGGAAGCAAGTTCTAGGGAAATTCTCCAGGGAGCTATTTCCTACTGTTTCTGTGGAGCTGTCAGCTCTTCCCCTGAGGTGATTTTAATATATATTTATACCTTATTGCCGCTAAAACAAAACAAACATGTAGGCAAAGTCAGTGATGGTTGTGATGCTTTTTACCCTAATTTATTTTTGTTAATTTTGTTTTATAAAAAATAAAGGAGATGGCAGGTCATCAGAGAAGGAGTTCTGTGAAAAAAAAGGTAGAGACTTTGCCATTTCCCTGCAGGGATCTGGGTCCACTCTGGGTGATATATATCACTGAACATATCATCTTCTAATTCCAAAACAGAAGAAGCCCTGACAGACTATTTGTGGGAAACAAAGAGGTCTTCAGCATCAGTGGTTGTGGAAGGACTACTATAAATCTCCATCTGACAACAGAGAATGAGAAATGTTAGACCCAGCATCATTTTATTATTCCTGTAGCATCTTCATGTATATTTCTTGTATACACATCTTCTTGTATGTATTTTCCATTATAACTCTCATTCCACACGTCTTCTCGACACTGATGTACTCTATACCAGACACAGTGCTCTTTGTGACAGGAAAGAGATAACTTAAGATGGTTCTGTACTGCAACTAGTTCAGTCTAATGGCAGGCTCACATATGGATACACCAGTTACATTATAAAGGGATGAGGGCTGCTGAACCTACCAGGACTGACCTCTAATTGCCAGATGTAAAAAATATTCCTTAAACAATCATAGGTTTTTCTTTGGAATTACTCAGATGTGTTTAAAAGACATTGCGCAAGTGCTGTGTTCCATGGAAGTCTCAAATGCATTGTGGAGAATTGGACTTTTCTTGTGTTTACATATATATGATAAATATATTCCCTTGGACTATAACGAGTCTAAGACATACCATATTCCTATTAGAATCTGGAAAACTTTGTCTAGGAAGAAGCAGGTATAGTGTTCTGTTTATACATTATTAATAAATACGATCTTTATTCAGGATGCTTTATGGTAGCCATATAGGAGGGTCATTTTTATTTTTATTAAAACTTTATAATTTTAGAGCAGTTTCAGGTTCACAGCAAAATTTAGGGAAGGGTACAGAGATTTCACATATAACCCTTGCTCCAGCACATGCATAGCCTCCCTCATTATCAACATTCTTCACCAGAGAGGTATATTTGTAGTAATTGAACCTACATTGACACATAATAATCACCTGTAGTCCACTCTTGGTGTTGTAGATTCTTTTTAGGGGTTTCAAAAATGTATAATGGTACGTAGCCAACATTACAGCATCATTCAGAATATTTTCACTTCCCTAAAAATCCTCTACCTATTCATCTCTTCTCTTTCGTAAATCCCTGGCAGCACTCATCTTTTACCGTCTCCAGAGTTTTACCTATTCCAGACTGTCCTGTAGTTGGAATCACACAGTACGTAGCCTTTTCAGATTGGCTTCTTTCACTTAGTAGTATGCATTTAAGCTTCCACCATGTCTTTTCATAGCTTGATAGTTCATTTCTTTTTAGCGCTGAATAGTATATTTCATTGGTGGGATGTACAGTTTATTGATACATTCACCTTGGTTGCTTCCAAGTTTTAGCAATTATAAATAAAGCTGCTATAAACACCTGTGTGCAGGTTTTTGTGTAGACATATGTTTTCAGTTTCTTTAGGTAAATACCAAGGAATATAATTGCTAGATCATTCAGTAAGAGTATGTGTAATTTTGTAAGGAATCGCCAGACTGTGATGGCTGTACCATTTTGCATCCCCACTAACAATGAATGAGAGTTCCTGTTTCTCCACATCTTCACCAGCATTTGGTGTTGTCAGTGTTCCAGATTTTGGCCATTATAATAAGGAACATTATTTTTCAAATATGTTTTAAAGTACAAGGAAATGGTAAATTAGTGTTTTCCCTCAAAAATAGAAAACATACATATATACTATTTTTCACTGATCCTAGAGTGCTATTTAATTAATAGTTTACCAAAGGAGAAATACATAATAGTACTATAATAAATGTAGAAAGCTATTTAAATAGAAAAAATATGCATCTTAGAAATAGGGAACCATATTATGTACAAAAAGGATTTTTTTGGCGTGGAAAAATTGAAATTTTAGATGGCAATTCTATTTTTACAAGTTTGTAAAAAATAGTACTATTTGGGCCATTTTATTTTAACTTGTTCCATTTACTGAGTGTACCTATTTGTGGAATACTTTTGTTTTTCTTATATTATTTTAAATTGTTTTTCTAAACTTAGTACATTGCATTGATAGCATGCTTTCTATGTGTTAGTATCTGAATTGAATTATTGAATGTATTATTTGGGTTATTTGGGTTTTTATGATGTCGACCCAGTGTTTGGTGCATAGATATGCCAAGAGTATTTATGAAAGTACACTGCTTCTGAAACACCGAATATACACATTAAAATATGGAATCGTAATTTTGGAAGCCTAATATATGTCTTTTACTGAAGTAAAAGAAAATAGAAAGATATCATTTTCCACTATCTACTGAAAGATTTCAGATTATCCCTATGTAATTTGGACTATGTGACACTGAGGATAGAATAAACTTTGGGCTCTCATTCTTCTTGAATTTTTTCAGAGACAATTTGTATCCTTTGATTTTAGCTTATCACGGTGGGAAATATTGAAAATAATTTTTCAGAAAACTCACAGAAACTAAATATTTGAGAAAAAAACCCAAAGCTTTCTGGTGTCTTTATGAGAATTCAGGAGAAAAATATTAATGGAACCTAAGTGATAACCATTTATCACTGTGTTCGTTCTCAGAGGAGTCAAGTAATCTTGTGAACTTGTTAGAGCTCAAGAAAATAGTCTACAGATTATATTGGTGCCTGAGATATTCTTTTTGTAACAAACAATTAGAAATGATTTGTACATTATAAAGCTTCATAAGTCATTAACATATCAATTTGAAACATATTATAGTAGCATTATAAATGATTGTTGGATCCCTAATCTTGCTTACAAATGTCTCATTAAACTACGTGGCACTGTTATGGGACTGTTGAGGCTAACACCATTTATGTCATTAATTCCATGGGAAAGTCATTTCCAAGGTCAAACACAGGTCTTCTAGTAGAGGGGAACTAGGATTTCCCACAGCCTTTTCTCGTATTGGCTATTACAGCTAGGAGGAAATTCATTTTGGCTAGAATGGGAAGAAAGGTAGAGAAATTGACTTTGTCATAAGGTCAGAAAAATGAGGGAAGACTTATCTCTTGCTTGCCCAACAAAGGAAAGTTTTAATCCTTTTAATCCTTTCATGTAATATGTATCTAGGTATTTAAAAAATGCTTTCCTAATGTCTGTTTGCATTTGCTGCCATTTATTTATTTTATATATATTTTTTATCTTTATTGGAGTATAATTGCTTCACAATGTTGTGTTAGTTTCTGTTGTGTAACAAAGTGAATCAGCTATACGTATACATATATCCCCAAATCCCCTCCCTCTTGCGTCTTCCTCCCACTCTCCCTATCCCACAGCTCTAGGTGGTGACAAAGTACTGAGCATATCTCCCTGTGCTATGCAGCTGCTTCCCACTAGCTATCTATTTTACATTTGGTAGTGTATATATGTCAATGCCACTCTCTCACTTTGTCACAGCTTACCCTTCCCCCTCCCCATATCCTCAAGTCCATTCTCTAATAGGTCTGTGTCTTTATTCCTGTCTTACCCCTAGGTTCTTCATGACATTTTTTTCCCCTTAAATTCCATATATATGTGTTAGCATACGGTATTTGTCTTTCACTTTCTGACTTACTTCACTCTGTGTGACAGACTCTAGGTCTATCCACCTCATTACAAATAGCTCAATTTTGTTTCTTTTTATGACTGAGTAATATTCCATCGTATATATGTGCCACATCTTCTTTATCCATTCATCCGATGGTGGACCCTTAGGTTGTTTCCATCTCCGGGTTATTGTAAATAGAGCTGCAGTGAACATTTTGGTACATGACTCTTTTTGAATTATGGTTTTCTCAGGGTATATGCCCAGTAGTAGGATTGCTGGGTCATATGGTAGTTCTATTTGCAGTTTTTTTAGGAACCTCCATACTGTTCTCCATAGTGGCTGTACCAATTCACATTCCCACCGGCAGTGCAAGAGTGTTCCCTTTTCTCCACACCCTCTCCAGCATTTATTGTTAACAGAATCTTAACATTCCTTGTTCTGCTGCAAAATTGCTTTTAATAACAAACATGATAGGATAAGAATTGGAAATACCTAAATCAAGAAAAATCATTATTGATGGTAGGTGATTAAAGGGGAATGGGTAGAGTAGTTTTAATTATCTAGGGACTTATAATTTTAAATTTGTCTACCAAATGACCAGACTAAGTTAAAAAAGGAAGAACTATTAAAACTGAATTAATATTTAATGGATCACTAATATTAATAATTGTATATCAAGATAAAGGAAAAGGTAATACTTATAGGAAAACAAAAAATATGAATATATTCAGGTACAAATAAAATATATGTTTATCTGCAACATTTAACATAAAAAACTTTTTTTTCTTTGCTTTCCTTCCCTTCCCCAGAAACTGTCAATTAAATAAGGATGACATCAAAGGACCTGAAAGGAGGGCTTTCCTGGGTCTTACACTTAAAAGCTATTGAGCCCATGGCCAAATCTATGATTCCCAGCATCTTAGTTCTAGAAGGGCCCGTTGGAGGACATCTGTATCACAATCTAGTTTCTCTGTCTCTGATAGCATCTTATCTCCTCTTGTCCTAGAACAATTTGTCTTACCTTTTCCCCTAGTTCTGTGGTGTATTCCCTGAGTTCTCCTTGGCCTTAAGATTGAATAGACATGCCTCAGGATTTTACCAGAGAAAAGTGGGACCTTAAACATGAAGGGCGATGGTTTCTCCCTCTTTTAACAAGTCAGCTCCACTTTCATCTGCTCTGTATATTGGGCTCTGCATAAGACTCACTTAGGAAAACAAGTCCAACTTTAAAATTTAAGTTAGAAAATTCGTGCAAAAATTGATATAAAGGATGTTGTGCAGAATCAGCATTCTTCCATTCTATTGATGATGGTATTTGGTGAGGTCCCAAGTGAAATCTTAGGGGATAAGAAAATCAAGTTCCATCAGGAAATTTTTCAATATTCATAAATAGGCAGTCTGTTTCACAGTGAGCCAATCCTACTGTAAATCAAAACCAGATAATCTTACCAGTTGCTGTGGTGCTAGAGGGTGATAAGGAAATGAATTTGAACTGGATGGCATGAGAAAAGAGTAGATTTGTTTTTTAAGAAAACATTTTCTCTCATTACAATGAGAAAATCTGGCTTTGATTTATAAAAACTTTGGTCAGAATGTGTTCCTACATTTTGATCTTGAGAGTGCTTTGATGGCTCCTAGGTACCAGTGGGCAAGTGAAACTCATAAAATCTACTAAGTTTCCAAGTGTCATATTGGCTTTCATTTTTCCTACATTACCACAGGACTCCAGGGATCCAGATATACTAAGAAGAGGGATGTTCAGGAAACAGTAATGTAATTGTTAATTTTTCCTTCTGTATAGTTATATGGAACTTACGTGTGTCAAATCATTTCTGTGATTTAGATCTACAGTAACATGGTATCATTTACGTCTTAATTTTTTGAATGTTAATTTTATCAAACCCTTGCTAACCATGACCATTATCTTTTGTCAGTTTTTAGGCAAAAATGCATGGGGTTGCATTAATTTAAATTTTAATTATTAGTCATGTGAAATTTTTTGCATTGATGATGAAGTTAATAAAAGTATATGTCCATGAAGATTGTTGAACAAATGAATAGACAGACTTATCTCACTCTCAATGCAATAATTTTTAAAAAACATTTCAGATAAGGAATCCTCTTTGGGGTTGGTGTTCCATAGGCTGTCTGACAATATTTGATGCTATATCTTGTTCTTTAGCTATGGAATGCTGAAAGAATTTTCAAGTAGCTCTGCTCCAATATCTTCAACAGTTTGCTCCATTTTGGGCCAGTGTTAAAAAGGTCCTTGGGTCTTTTTCTTTCCCTTGAGTCATCAAACAATTGAGTAAAATATTATCAACCAACCTACCACATCAGTTTCCTAGGAAAACCTACCACATCAGATTCCTAGGAGACTGACAGTCTACCTTATTAAGTAATAAATATCATTTGCTTTTCCCTGACATTTTCTTATAGGAATCAGATTTCTTTATGTCCTTTGTGTGCTACTTCTAGCAATTACACCTTCATGGTTTCCATGCTTCAGTCTATAGCTACTGATGATGTTTTGCCTACATCAAACGTAAACCAGGATGCAGAACTGAGTTCAGAATCTTGGCAGCAGTTAATGTTATTTTTCTCCAGTCAGTATGGGGGATAAGTAATCTGGTTTCAAATTTGGGCAAGCTGAACTTTGCTTTTGGAAATAATTTGAGCTCAATAATTTGGTAGAGCTCTTAGAGGAAAATGTAGGAAGAATACTTTTTGACATAAATCACAGCAAGATCCTTTTTGACCCACCTCCTAGAGAAATGGAAATAAAAATAAACAAATGGGACCTAATGAAACTTAAAATCTTTTGCACAGCAAAGGAAACCATAACGAAGACGAAAAGACAGCCCTCAGAATGGGAGAAAATATTTTCAAACGAAGCAACTGACAAAGCGTTAATCTCCAAAATATACAAGCAGCTCATGCCGCTCAATATCAAAAAAACCCCACAAAACCCAGTCCAAAAATGGGCAGAAGACCTAAATAGACAATCCTCCAAAGAATATATACAGATTGCCAACAAACACATGAAAGGATGCTCAACATCACTACTCATTAGAGAAATGCAAATCAAAACTACAATGAGGTATCACGTCACACCAGTCAGAATGGCCGTCATCAAAAAATCTATAAACAATAAATGCTGGAGAGGTGTGGAGAAAATGGAACCCTCTTGCACTGTTGGTGGGAATGTAAATTGATACAGCCACCATGGAGAACAGTATGGAGGTTCCTTAAAAAACTAAAAATAGAATTACCATATGACCCAGCAATCCCACTACTGGGCATATACCCAGAGAAAACCATAATTCAAAAAGAGACATATACCACAATGTTCATTGCAGCACTATTTACAATAGCCAGGATATGGAAGCAACCTAAGTGTCTATCGACAGATGAATGGATAAAGAAGATGTGGCACATATATACAATGGAATATTACTCAGCCATAAAAAGAAATGAAACTGAGTTATTTGTATTGAGGTAGATGGACCTAGAGTCTGTCACACAGAGTGAAGTAAATCAGAAAGAGAAAAATAAATACCGTATTCTAACACATATACATGGAATCTAAAAAAAACAAAAATAATGGTTCTGATAAGCCTAGAGGCAGGACAGTAATAAAGACACAGACATAGAGAATGGACTTCAGGACAGGGGAAGGGGAATGGTAAGCTGGGACGAAGTGAGAGAGTAGCACTGACATATATACACTACCAAATGTAAAATAGATAGCTAGTGGGAAGCAGCTGCATAGCACAGGGAGATATGCTCAGTACTTTGTCACCACCTAGAGCTGTGGGATAGGGAGAGTGGGAGGAAGACGCAAGAGGGAGGGGATTTGGGGATATATGTATACGTATAGCTGATTCACTTTGTTACACAACAGAAACTAACACAACATTGTGAAGCAATTATACTCCAATAAAGCTGTTTAAAAAGAAACAACTTAGTTTAATGTTTAGTACTGCAAGTTTTGACAAACAAAGGCAGTCATAACACACCAGCCCAACCAGCATCAAAACTGAGGTATAGAAAAATTCCTTACACAGTGTATTACCACTTAGTTTTTATATTATATTTAAGGAAGTTGAAAGGGATTTTAAATTTGACATATTTAATTATATTATTTTTGAGCAATCAAAAAAGGAACATATAAAATAATTAAAAATTTTTTTTCTTAAACCTAAAAAAATGATAATAATTTGGTAGATTATATCTGATAACTCTGAATGGCAAAAGGCCACCAATTAAGAAGAAGAAAACCTCTTAAAATAGTTTTCAAAAGAAAGTTACATTATATGGAAAACAAATTAGAAAAACAGAGGTGTTGGTGTCCATAATAATCCTGTGCTTAAGTAAGGTTTCCATCTGTTTAGATTTTTTTTTTTTAACTAGCTGAAATTTTTATTTTCTTTGCAGTATTTTTTTAGCATTTCTTAATGATCTACAATGACTATCTATAGTCTCTTAATAACTAGAAAATTGTTTTCAAGGAGGCTTGAAAAAGATTTCTACCATAGAAGATGCAGAAAAGTTATATTTCCTAATCCCTATGTAAACACATAGTCGAAATCAGTTGCAGTGCTTTAGAATTAAAAATTATAATTAAAGAAATTATTTGGGAATTACTGGTATTTCTGAGATAAAATTTAATCCTGTAGAAAGCTATGGAATGATTAGGAAAATGTAGGCCCTTCTAGAGAACTATTAATGAAGACTAAATCTTACTTCTTGGATTTTCCCCCCCAATATACCTACACCTGATAGTTGCTAAAGAAAAATATACATCACCATCCAACTGTATTTCAATGATGGATAAGTAGGATCAGTCTTGTTTTATCTAAAAACAACTATACCAATTTTGACTTGTATTTAATTTTTTCTTATACTTTGGTCTGTGATTATTTTTGCCCACATAATTATTATTAATATATTGTGAGAAATTATTGCTACTGAGGTGTAGTTCCCATATAATAGTATTACTATGCTATATTAATATATAATCATATTAATACATAGTACTATATTAATATATAATCTTCTGTTAATATATAATTACATTGTATATTATATAATATACATATTTGTATATGCTATATGTAGGTATAATTATGAAACACTGAACAGTTCAGAGAGCATTTATATAGATCAATTTGTTTAAAGCTCACAACAATCTGTGAGTAGACAGTATCCTTTTTTCTTTAAAGTCTTTATTTTTATTTTATTTATTTATATTTTTGGCCACGCCATGCAGCGTGTGGGATCTTAGTTCCCCAACCAAGGATCAAACCCACACCCCCTGCATTGGGAGTGCGGAGTCTTAAGCACTGGACCGCCAGGGAAATCCCGACAGTATCCCTTTTTTTACAGATCAAAATTCTGATATTCAGAACAATAAATAAATCTAAAATTAAAATATAGGTTTTTAAACTATTGTTTTTTTAAAGTATTATTTTTTTATAAAACTGATATATATTTATGAGACATTTGAATAAAGCTCAAAATATGACTTACCACAGATAATCATTACCCATCTTCTCTGAATATATTCTACACCTACATTTCTCAACATATATGCAAAAAAGAAGAGGGAAGGTTAGATGGTTACGAAGAAAGAAATGATTTTTGGAGATGGGATGATACAATACATTTTCACTTAAAGATAGAAAACACTGATTTAATTTTTACTTCAACGCAACTGAAATAAAAAGAACAGAAGTAAAACTGAAAGAAACTTGAATGTTTCTTCATAAGAAGATAAAGTTACCTCTATACCTCTAAAGAGACACCTATGTTGCTTGACATTGATATGTTTTGTACTGTTTCAAATATGCAAAGTATCCACTGACTCCCTGCTAGGAAAGAAGAGGAAATTATCACCTCACAAAGCTTGTACAGGCTTAATTTCTGTATTTAACTAGATTTGGTACTCACCATTGGATATTTTTAATTTATCATTACTTTCCATTATTGACCTATCCGGATTAATCTCTTGGTTGGTTAGATTTCATTGTCAGTTTGTATGTCTGTGTGTTTTTAAAGAAGAGCTTCCATGGGCTAAAATACCTAATCTCTTGCTTCTCTTTTGATTATAGATGAAGGGACACTTGGATAAGAGTACCATCCTTGATTTATATTTTCACATTAGAACTGTGCAGTCATTTCTCAACTGTCTTCTAATGTTAATTATGTGTAACTCATTAGTGCCTTGTACATAGAAAAGGGTTGGACATCTTTCCCTAATATGTTTTAACATTTTATTTTAGCACGTGAGTTTGAGGATGCTAAGGACATTTACCCTGGAGAAAGAAAATGAGAGATATGTAATATCTATCTAATTAAAGGGCTGTTAGCAGGAAGACAGCTCTTCTTTATCCTGTTCAATCTGGGACAGGTGACCTTTTCTGTGCTTTCATAGTATTCTGTATTTCTTTTTCTACAGTATTCATGAGGTTGTTTTATAATCATCTGCCTACAAGTCTAGACTGTGAATTCCTCAAGTGCAGAAACATAATAATCACTCAATAAACATTTTTTGATTTGGAGGAATTCGATTTATCTTCTGTTGATTTGTAGTGGCTGCCAACAGTACTGTGTCGAAAGTGATTCTGAAGCCACTGTTGGATCAGCAAGAAAGGGTACATTGATCAAATTAACAATGTCTGCTCTGAATTGAAGAACAAAAAGGGGCGCCAAAAGTGGCAAATACTGTTCATCCTAGATTAGGTGCTGTTTAAGTAACCAGAATAAGGACTATTAGATAAATATCCTAGGAGGTAGATTTTGGCTCAATATAGAGAAAAGTGCCTTAATGATTAGATAAGTTTAAAAATTGTGCTAGAGTCCCTGGGATGGATGAATTTCCTTTCCCTGGAATTTTTAGCACATAAGTTAGCCACACATTTGAGAAATATTAAGCATTATAGACACTTTCTGCTTTATGATTCTAAGCTTGTAGGAAGTAGTTTATCAATATGACCAAGATATGGTTAAGGAGTTCATTTTAAAGCAGAGAAGCATTATTATATATATGAAATAATTTTTAGAATTTCAGTTTTCATCGAACTTATGCAAGTTTATATCATTTAAAGTGAGAATAAACAGTTCTTGGGTTATAAGTTTGAAGATGCCATGAAACTATAGTAAATGAATCTCCCCTTAGTAAATAATGTTACCATATACCAGGTTGTTTAAGCTAAAAGTCCAGGAGTTACATTCATTTCTCTTTCCCACCTTCCTTCATCCAGTCTTTCAACGCACCCTGTGGTCTCTACCCCAATTCTGAATCTGCCCTCTTCTTTCCGTATTCACTCTCATCATCATCTCTCTCTGTTCTGCTGAAATGCCTCCTGCTTGATGCCGTTGTTTTTACCATTGCTCCTATACCATTTACTCTCCCTCCAGGAGCAGTGTCATCTTTCTTCTTCTTTTTTTTTTTTTTTCTTTTGTGGTACGCGGGCCTCTCACTGCTGTGGCCTCTCCCGTTGCGGAGCACAGGCACCGGACGCGCAGGCTCAGCGGCCATGGCTCACGGGCCCAGCCGCTCCGCGGCACCGGGGATCTTCCCGGAGCAGGGCACGAACCCGTGTTCCCTGCCTCGGCAGGCGGACTCTCAACCACTGCGCCACTAGCGAAGCCCGCAGTGTCATCTTTCTTAAAACAGATCAGATCATGTCAGTTTCCTACTTAAACTACTCCAATAGTTTCCTATCATAGTAGCATAAAAATCTAAGCTTCTTGCATTTACCTAAAAAGCTCTACAGGAATCTACCTCTGGTCTTTCTCTCTAATATCCCATCCCCTCTTTCCCTCACTCCAGCCACACTGGACTTTTTATCTGTTGGGAGACTATTGCATTATTATAAGTGAAAAACAAGGGTGGTAGTATTGGAGATGAGGAGTAGTCAGTTATGGATGCATTTTGAAGATAACACCAACAGCAATTCCTGACAGGTATATTGACAGAGGATTCAGGGATGACTCCAAGGTTTTCAGCCTGACCAACTGGAAGGATAGAGTTGCCATCAATTAAAACGGGAGAGGCTAAGTATAGGGGATATTTGGAAGAGAAGATCAGGAATTCAGTTTTGGAGATGTTGAATTTGAGATGTCTAAGAGTTAGATATAGGAGCCTGGAGTTGAGAAGGGAGGTCTGGGCTAAATTAAAGTTCTGTGAGTTGTTGGAATGTACTTGGTAGTTAAAGTCATGAGACTTCTTATGTTTACCAAGGGACTGAATGTAGACAAAAATGAGAAGGGGGAAGGAACTGGACTAGACAGCCCTAGAATATTAAGAGGTTTTAGAAAAAGAGAAGAAATCTGCAAAGGATACTGAGAAGGAGTGACCAGTGAGTGTGGTGTTCAAAAAGTCTAGTGAAGAACACGTAACAAGAAATGGGAAAGATTAGCCATGTCAAATGGTGCTAACCAGTCAAGTAAGATGAGCGCTGAGAATTGACCATTGGATCTGACAAGAGGTTCCTTGATGACCTTGACAAGAGCAGTTCTAGTGGAGTGGTGGAGGTGAAAGTAGGTTAGGAGAGAATGAGAGGAGAGGAACTGGAGACAGCAAATATAAATTTCTCTTTCAAGGAGTTTTTCTGCACAGGTAAAGAAATGATGTGGGTTGTGGCTGGAGCAGGAAATGGAGTAAAGTCAAGTGCTGTTTGCTTTGTTTTAGATGGAAGAAGTTATATCACATTTGTATTATTTTTGTGTTGATGGAAGTGTACATGTAGAAAGCAAAAAGTTGAATATGGAAGAGAGCTGACAGTTGCTTGAGAAAGGTATGTGAGTTTGTGAGAGGGAACAGGATTTCCTATCCAAGTAGAGAGAATGTCTTTAGAGAGGCCATGAGTGGCTCATTCATAAGAAGGCAGAGAAAGTGGGTGCAGTTACTCATAGGTGGGTAGACATGGAATGATGTGGAATTCTATGGGAGTTCTTCCATATATATATTTTTTTTAGTTCTTTCAGTGAAATAGAAAGCAAAACCATTTGCTGACTCAATCTTCTCTTCTGTAAAAAGGGAGGATTTCAGAAAGGATTAAATGAGAAAAGGTAAGAAAATGTTTTGCTAACTCAAGTCTTCTATACAGTTATAGGTAATATATTTTAATGATTCTCTTTCTAGTCTTATGTCTTTAAATGGAAAATTTTAAGCACTGTGATATTCTTCCATTGCTGTAAAATGAACAAATGTCAAAATACCTTAAATTATAAAATGTAGGTGTTTAATTGATTGACAGGTAAAAAAATACTGCTCTCCATAACAGTTTCTAGAAAATACTCTCAGACTAAAAATATCTTTCATTCTTGAAATTAAGAAATTTACCAAGTACACTGGAACTATTGTTTTAAAAGTCTGGCATTATTGCCTTGCTAGATATAGAGAGTAATAACTCCTCTCTATGATAAAATTTTGAAATTGATTTTTCTCTTCGTATATATGTGAAGTTTAATTTAGTCAGAAATACATTTTACTTTTTCCTTGCTTTCCGTAGACTTTCTTCAAGTTTGTGCAGTTTTTAAAGGAAAAAAATCATTATGAACCACTTATATTTCTTAAGTTCTCTGTGAATCAGGTATTCATGTAGTTAAAAATATAAAACCTTCTACTTCAGTGTGCTGTGATAAAATGATTTTTCACATAATTTTAGATATGTGGCTTGTGCATTCTTATAGTTGAATCTATCATGATCGACTTCAGATTTTTAAAAAATCAAAATTGAAGGCATTATGATGAATCTGGTATTGAAATGTGTTTGTATTTTAGCATTTACATACCTGAGAAGCAGAGATATAATTGATACACCATATCCTTTGTGTGATATCTGATGTGATTCTAATTTTTCACTTTACTGAAGAGAAAACTAAAGAACGTAAAAGCAAAAGCCAGTTTTTTCTTATAAAGAAGTCAACATATTTTGACTGCCGGATTCTTAGAAAAGCAAATCCTGTTTTACTTTCTTGACATTATTCTTTTCCTAGAGTTATCCTCACTTACATAGTCAGCTGGAAAGCTCAAAGAACTATAATTTATCAAGTTTTTTCTTTTTTTGGTATAACATAACTCAAAATCACTATGCAGTTCTAAAGCCTATCAGAGTATCTGTTTCATTCACTATGGCCTCAATATTTGGCATTTTATTGTACTTTAAATATTGTAACTCATGTTTAGTTGTAAGGACATATCAATCCTGAGCTGTTACCATAATTTCTTAACGATTCCAGATGAGTTTATATTTGCTATCTGAAATGCAGGAGAACAATCAGAAATATAATTGATATTTCTTAAAGGAGTAGATATTTCTTAAAGTAGCAGTACTTTGCTGGGCACATGAGGACTTATAAGAATTAAGCTATAGTGTGACACGACATATGTAGTTAAGCAAGCCAGATTTACTTCATTGTCTTGGAATTACTTCTCATTCATTTTAGAATATTTATTAACATGGTATTCATCCTCAGGGCCTCTTTATTTTAGGACATCTTTTTGGGGACGAATATTTCAAATGTGCTAGCCCAGCCTCTTTATACAGATATGGAGTGCAAGTCCCCAAAAGCTAAGGATGTCTGCTTCTAACTCTTTTGTGGTAAAGGATTGCTCCCATTATTAATAGTGTTTAATACCAATGCTGTGCTTTTAAAGTTGTCCTGTCTTGGTGCAAGGTTCTTTACAGCTGCTCTCAATCTTTTCTCTGCTGGTACATTTTAAAGACTAATTTCTACTAGGCTTCTGGGCTAATTAAATGATAGTGGAAAAGCATTTTCCATCATTAGTGTTGGAGCAGGAACAGTAAATCACCACAGGTACAAATTGGGAACTCTGTCTTAATATCATTAGACAGAAGAAGGCACATGGCAAATCCTTATCAGTCAAAGCCCAGTATTTAATGAGTGTATACATCAGTTTGTTCAGAGTAGTGCCCAGGAGAAGTTGCTGAAATCAGGTATCTCTGCCACTTGAACCATTTACAGTTTAATATAGAGAAGGGAGAGAGCAGGACACATATTCCTTCTAAATCTAAGTAGGAAAATGTATACACTTTATGAAATTGAAACCATTGAGATACATTCTGTATGAAAGAGCAACCCATAACTTTAATTCTGTTGCAATCAGTAAATCTTCAAAAACCAGGAATGGGAAAGTGATCGGCACTGGTTAATTTGGGTGCAGATACCTAGAGACAGTTTCACAAATTGACTGAGGTTAGTGGAATTTTGAAGGGAGTGTAGCATAGTGGGAATCACATCCGATTACCCTCCTTGTGCAGATCCTCACTAGCCCTGATTAAACTGTGCGACTTTAAGCAAATCACTTAGCTTCTCTTAGCCTCAATTTACTACTGTTTTTTCTTCTTCTTTTTTTTTTTTTTTGGTCACTCCGCATGGCATGCAGGATCTTAGTTCTCCTACCAGGGATTGAACCCACTGCCCCCTGCAGTGGAAGTGTGGAGTCTTAATCACTGGACCTCCGGGGAAGAACCTCAATTTACTAATTTTTATAACAACATAGTTGGATTAGGTAATTTTGAGTCTCATAGCTCTGAACTCTATCATCCTTATAAAAATGACAGTTTTCTTGGAGAAATACTCCAAGCTACCTCTAGAAATACCATTTCACTATCCACATTACTCCTTTACGAAACACTGCAACCACAATTCCTTTTTATCTTGATTTAAAGTCTTACTGAAATGATGTACATGAACCCAGAGAACCCAAGAAGAAAACCAAGGGCAACATTTCAGTAGTAAGGGTGAGAATGTCATCTAGATTTGGCAGGAGCTATGGGATCATAATGAAAGGAGTGCTTGTAGCACATGGATCTGTCTCCTTCCACCACTTGATTCCCTGTGATAGTCACCCTAGCCCAAGGTAGCTGTGAGGGAGGGCATAAAATGAAGGCCTTGACCCCTTCTTGATCCTCAGTAGTGAGATTAGTGCTTGTCATCAGTGAAGTTTGAGTACCTGGGTGGTCCTAAATCTGAGGAAAGGATGCTACTCTCAATGGTGATGGAAAAGTTGGGTGTTTGGGGAGAGGGGAAGATAGCCTCAGTTGCTTTAAAACTTGAATTAGTGAAGGAGAAAGATGCCCAAAGGCTGGCAGTATCAGTTGTCTATTGCCCAATGTCTCTTACCTGTTTCAGTGGAGAAGAAAAGCCTGTCTCCTTCCATTTAACATAGTCCTAATATAGGTGTGCTTTGGCCTCAGCATGCTCTTTGAAATTTCTTAGTTCCTCAGAAAGATAAGATAAATGTGATTCCTCAGCAGTTCTTGTCCACTAGCAATTCTCTAGGTCAGGAATTTTATGTTTCACAGCACTTTCCCCAAGGTGATTGAAAATTCTCCAAACATTTTTCAGTCCCAGGTAAAAATATGAGCTAAGGGTTTAGACACAAGTTGATCATAAAAGATGAAGGAAAAATAATAAACATTTATGGTTGGTTTTTAATGCATTAATATCTTTATAAATGAGACTGGGATAACATGTTACATTTCATCTTCATGCATCTATTTAATCTTATTAAGGAGAGATAGAAGCCAACATATTAAGGCTAAGAGGTTTGTGTGTGTGTGTGTGTGTGTGTGTGTGTGTGTGTGTGTGTGTTGTGTGGGGTGAGCACAGATGAGAAAATATTTATTTAGAACAGGTTATGTATCTTGCACCATGGAGATCTTCACCCCGCATGTGTTTATTTCTTTGATCTTCACATTAATCCTTTGAAGGAGGCAGAATTTTGGCGTCCGTGACCTTTGCCTCCTGGCATCATACTCAAGAATATGTTATGTTACAGGGCAAAAATGACTTTCCAGATGTAATTAGTTACTAATAAATTGACTATAATATAGATTATCTGTGTTATTCTGGTGTAGCGAATGTCATCACACGAGCTCTTAAAAGGGGATCTTTCTCTCAGCTGAGGGCAGAAAGAGAAAGTCAGTGAGATTTGAAGCATGAGAGGAGTCTAAGGACTGGCTTAAGACAGAGGGGACCACATGCAACTCGTGGGAAGGAACTGAATTTTTCAATGTCCTGAATGAACTTGGATGCATTTTCCCCTCAAGCCTCCATTATGGCACACAGCATTGCCATACCTTGATTTCATCCTTATGAGACCTAACCAGAGAACCTCACTGGTCACATTGTATCTAAGCTTCTGACCCACGAAAACTGTGAGATAATAAGTGGGTGCTATTTTAAACTAGTAAGTTTGTGGTAGTTTGTTATGGCAGCAAGAGAAAATGAATATGCCTAGATACAGATATCAGCATCTCCATTTCACAGATAAAACTAAGGCTTAAAGGTATAGACAACTCATCCTAGGTGACACAGCTGATGTGTGTAATGGGGACTAAGACCCAGGAGTCCTTGATCCCCAAACCTGTGCTCTTTCCACTAGTCAGTACCTACCTGACAGATTCTAAGAGGCGAGTCTCCCCAAATTTAAGAGTTCAAGGAACAAGAATAGAGATCAGAGAGTTTGGGAATGAGCCACAGCATATCCATAAAGAAAACGTTGGAGAAAGTGAGGAGAAGGTTTTGGTAGCCAGTGGAGTCTGTCGTCTGCACGGCTGAGGAAACTTGGAGACAGAGTGATCAACTCTGAGTCATGGTTGAGAGGTCAGAAAAGATGAGAACAGAGATGAGGCCTTGGATTGACTCTGAAACAGGTCACTGTTAACTCTCATCATTTCTGATTTCAGACCCCTTTCATTTCAACCTGAATTCTGTTGATCAACGTGGGTGTGATAGGTTTTCCAACTCCAACAGAATTTTTTTTTTTTTTTTTTTTTTTGCGGTACGTGGGCCTCTCACTGTTGTGGCCTCTCCCGTTGTGGAGCACAGGTTCCGGACGCGCAGGCTCAGCGGCCACGGCTCACGGGCCCAGCCGCTCCACGGCATGTGGGATCTTCCCGGACCGGGGCACGAACCCGTGTCCCCTGCATCGGCAGGCGGACTCTCAACCACTGCGCCACCAGGGAAGCCTGCTGTTAACTTTTGTGGGGTTTTTTTTGAAGCTTCTGGAGAGTCACTCTGTGTGCGCATTTCTTAGATTGAACTATATTATCCTTCCAATATTTGACAGATACAAAATATTACAGTTACTTGTGGCTCAGCCTAACATATATCCATGTTAGTAATATGATGTGTGTTTATCAATGGGCATAACTATGTATGGGCACTTAGTGTGTGTCTTATTTCATACCAACAACAACCCCCATGAGGTTTAAGTAATTGTACTACCTTTATTTGATAGAGGAATTAACACACTCAGTAAACTGTGGCACGGGGATTTGAACGTTAGAAGTTGGAATCCAAACCTGTAGACTCTTTATTAGTCCATTCTATCTCCCACAGTGAAACAATTATTGGCATATTAATTATCTGGTGTACTCAATATATTCCTCTAATGATTGATTGCTATTCATTAAGCTGAATATTCCTTCTAGAGGACTGGAATTCCATGTAAATATTGATTGAGGAGGAACTCCAAATGAAAAGTCTTTGAAGTACATTACTTCTTCTGACAGGCAATAATGGTTATAATAAATTAACATTTTAATCAATAATGTCAGGGTGAACACTTGTATAACTTGCCCTTATTCTTTATGGATTTTAGCCTCAATTTGGCTCTTAAGTTCATGCATTTAATGGAGAGGGTTCTATAGTGTGCAATCTTTCATATTACATATAGTCAACAGGTGGGCTGTTTTCACACTTTAAGAGTGTGAATGAAAGAAGAAAAAGGTTGGGATTGACATTTTGGAAAAAAGAAATTGTATTCTAAGAATAAGTGGATTTTAAAAGAACTCTTCTTATTCACAGGTAGCACAGTTTTGAAGAAAAAGGTCTAATGTTGACATGGAAATCATGTGGAATGAAACAAACATTCATGTATATATAAACACATTTCTTATAAAACAAAGTTATTAATGAAAATATGGTTGCCAACAAACTATCTGTGCTTTCAGAAGTTTCTCCCTATGTAGAATATACCACTTATATTTTCTGCAACAGCATTGTCCCAAAGTATCTGTTAAACCCAAGTGCTAGGGCATAATAAGTATGTGAAAATTTCCAACAAAGGCCTAAAACTGCTACTAAGATTTTATAATTTAATACAGGTACGGTGATGAGGCTTGACAAACACCCTAATCCAAAGAAAATAAGAAAATTTGACACCGACTTATGGAAGTACTAATAATTGGTTTAGATTTTATATTGATTAAGTAATAAAGGGGCCAAATACTGAATTCTGGCTCAAATCCTAGGATAAGCTTTGAATAAGTTCAAATTTTGAACTTAAAGAGTGAAAAGGAGTTGCTCTTCATTATTTTAGGACTAATAGTAATATTAATAATGACATTTATTTAGTGTTTAAAATGTTCTAGATACAGTTTAAAGCACTTTACCTTTTTCATTCACTTAATTTCCATAATAACCCGTTGAGATGGAAATTGATATTATCCCAGTTTTGTTTTTTAGGGTTTTATTTAAAAAAATTTTTTTTAATTGAAGTATAGTTGATTTACAATGTTCTGTTAGTTTCAGGTGTACAGCACAGTGATTCAGTTAGATACATATATATATGTATATATATTCTTTTTCAGATTACCTTCCCTTATACGTTATTACAAAATACTGAGTATAGTTCCCTGTGCTGTACAGTAGGTCGTTGTTGGTTTTCTATTTTATATATAGTAGTATGTGTATATGTTAATCCCATCCTCCTAATTTATCTCTCTTCCTCTTCCCCTATGACAACCATAAGTTTGTTTTCTATGTCTGTGGGTCTATTTCTGTTTTGTAAATAAGTTCATCTAACATTTTTCTAGATTCCACATATAAGCGATATCATGATATTTGTCTTTCTCTGTCTGGCTTACCTCACTTAGTATGATGATCTCTAGGTCCATCCATGTTCCTTCAAGTGGCATAATTTCCTTCTTTTTTGTGGATGAGTAATATTCCATTGTATATTTATACCACATCTTCTTTATCCATTCATCTGTTGATGGACATCTAGGTTGCTTCCATGTTTTGGCTATTGTAAATAATGCAATGAACATTGGGATGCATGTATCTTTTCGAATTATAGTTTTCTCCAGATATAGCCCAGGAGTGGAATTGCAGGATCATATGGTAACTCTATTTTTAGTTTTTTAAGGAACCTCCATACTGTTTTCCATAGTGGCTGTACCAATTTACATTCCTCCCACCAACAGTGTAGGAGGGTTGCTTTTTCTCCACACCCTCTTCAACATTTATTATTTGTAGACATTTTGATGATGGTCAGTCTGACCGGAGTGAGGTGATAACTCATTGTAGTTTTAGTTTGATGTTTTTCTAGTTTTATAGATGAGAAAATATAGGCAAATGAAGAAAAGTCACTGCTCTGAATTAGTGTCTTTGGGAAACAGTCAGTTGTGGCAATCACTTGCCAACAGTGGGAGAGATCGGAGACAGTTTCTTGAAAAGAAAAATAATGTCAGTTGATGTCACACTTTCAGGGACACAGAGAGCCTTCTTTGGAATGCCTTCAGTTTCTACTAAGGAAATGAGTGTAGCTACATTTGGATATTGCAAGCAAACATGTGGATGGATAAATGGTTCTACTTCCTGTCTTGGTGGCAGATCCAACTTCTTATGCCATTTGAAGGCTGTTGACCAGGGATACATTTTAAGACATCAGTAATCTTAATAGCATTTTTCAGTATTTTTAAGCCATTTCCCCCAAAATGGGTATTGCCTTCTTTTCTCTTCCCTTTCTTTCTCGTCCCTTTCCTTTGTCTTTCCTTCTAGTTTTACTACTCTCTGTTCTTTCTAATACCAAAGTAAAATAAAATAATAAATTGTATATTAATCTACCTGTAGACAGTAAGGATGCACAGTGTTTATACCTGGGTTTGAAAGGCTTGAAGCTACAGCAAACAATTAAGAATTAACCATGTTTAGGGTCCAAAACATCAGTGGATTCACACAAAGCCAACTCTATTATTATGGATTTGAGGTCATGGTAACGTTGGTGTTCCATTATTCTCTTTGAAAGAATCCAGAAATACAGACATGGTTCGTGAACCTGTATGCTTTGAAAAATAAAACAACTTCATTTCCTCATCTACCTAGATTTTCAGTGCATAAGTTCATGTTTGAGAGAGGGAAAGAAGCAGATTTTCATGTTACTTGTTATGCCTGAAATGTGACAAAATAAAGATTATCAAAACACAACCTATAGAAAAACTACTGTGTGCTTCCCATTGCTGCAGTGGCAGAAGAAAGAACATGTCAGAGTGAAATTTAGAATCGTCATGGGCAGAGTGAAAACAACTACACAAAAATCTCATATAGCAAACAGCCTCTTGCCCTAAACTTATCTCTTATTACAGTAATTGAATGAATTTAGTTATACCCAGCTGTTCTACTTTGCTCAAGTTTTCATACAAACTAAAACATCAGAAAGTCTTGCTTTGAAGTTTGAAAGAAACCCTTGAGAATATTGAATATTAATTTTTGAACAAGCTGTTACACTTTTGATTGAGAATAAAGTACCAGGCCATGTTTCATCATTCTACTTGTGTGCAACCCTTGTCTCACTTACTTAATATTTTTTAAAAACCCAAGAGGGGAAAGTGTAACCATTATAGAAACCATTTTCTTTTAGGGCTATATGAGTTGTTTTATCTACCATAAGAGATTGACAAAAGCGGTGATTCAAATAAAATTTAATACATACTTTCTAGAGGTTTTCTCATTAAAAGCAAAATAAAATCACTCCTTAACATTAATGTAAAGAATAAATGCCTTTTTATATACCTTAAGACACAAGTGACTTACTGTAAGACACATTTGTATGTATGTAAGCAATGTCTTTAGATAATGAATGTGAACTCTACCCCATATTTCTTTTTCAAAGATTTCACTCATGCAGTTATTCCCTCTCTCTTCCTTGTCATCAATTATCTCTTCTCTCCTAGATCATTGATTAATAGATGATTGATAGAGAGATCGATAGATAGGTACCTTGATCTTATATTTGATCTTATATCCCCCTTGGCAGCAATGGCAAGAGAAAAATATTTTGAAATCTGTACTTCCTCATCTTCTATTCTCTCTTCTTCCCCATCACTCCACTGAAAGTCTAGTCAAGAACTTGTCAATGTCACCAATGACTTTCTCATTGTCAAACCCAGTGAATACTTGTTCACAACTTATTCTTTTAGAAGCGTTTGACAGAACTGTTCACTTTTTTCTTTTTTAAGTACTTTCTTCCCTTAGTTTCTAGGACAGTGTGCTCTCCCAGACCTTCTGTCTCAATATTACTCTTTCTCAATCTCTGTTACTGGCTTATTTTCCAATGTTGAGGTTTTCAAGTGCTCTAGGGCTTAGGGCTCAATTCTGAGACCTCTTCTCTTCTCTGTTCATATGAACTTCTTTGGTGACCTCATCCATTCTCATGATTTTAAATAACATCTGTACTCTGATGATGGCTAAATTTTGAATTACAGGACCAAATTTGCTGCTGAAGTCTAGACTTGTGTGTTCAACTTACTGACATTTTTCTCAATATCTCATATTTATTTCAAACTTAATATTTGATTTTTCTTTCCAAACTCTTTCCTTCTCTAGTGTTCCCAAACTCAGTGAAGACCACCATTAGTTCATCAGTTGCTCAGGTCAAAAATCTTGACACCTTCCTTGAGTCCTCTTCCTTCTTTCTCTTCTATCTCCTATACAACCAGTAGAAATTCTACTAACTGTGTCTTCAAAAGAGGACCCAAATCTTACCACTTCTAATCCTCTCCACCAAGAACCTAGTCTAAACCACTTTAATCTCTTTCATGTTTTAACTTGATAGGCACTAACTGGTCTGCTTCCAGTCTTACCTCACTGAAGTCTGTTCATCCCGCGGCAACAAGAGTGATCCTTTGTAAAACAAAATACATGCCATGTTATGCACCTGTTCTTGACCTTCCTAAGTCCTTGGCCTGTATGTCATCACCTGTGTCATCCAGCTTCTCATAACTCATTTCCATCACTCTTCTCCTTACTCATTAGCTCCTGCCACACTGGTCTTTCTTTGTTTTTTAATGATTTTTTTTTTGATGTGAACCATTTTTAAAGTCTTTATTGAATTTGTTACAGTATTGCTTCTGTTTTATGTTTTGGTTTTTTGGCCGCAAGGCATGTGGGACGTTAGCTACCCGACCAGGGACTGAACCCGCACCCCTGCACCCCCTGCATGAAGTCTTAACCCCTGGACCGCCAGGGAAGTCCCCAGACTGGTCTTTTTGTGCTTTGAAAATTCTAAATATGAGGACAGGACCTCCAAGACTCTTTGCTCTTGGAGGTTCCTGAGCTGGAATACTTTCCTTGCACATGTTTGTGTGGTTCAACTCTCACTGTATTCTGACTTTTGCTGAAATTACAACACCTCAAAAGACGTTCCCTACCACCCTATCTTGAGCGCTACCTTTCCTCCCTCTCTTCCTTTAACCTGCTTTAGTTTTTCTTCAAAGTGCTTATCAATCCCTGACATTATGTTTTCTATAACTTTGTTTAATAATTTGTTGTTTTTAATCTTCCTGCTTGGAAGGTAAGTCCCATGAAGGTGAACGTGTTTTCTGCTTTGCTCAATGCTGAATCTTCAGTGCCTGGAACATAGTAGGTGCTCAGATCACATATGCTGAGTAAATGATGAATATCACTTGCATGTTCCCCCTACTTTCCTATTTAACTCAAGATATTTTCTAATTTTATCCTACTTACTTTTCTACCAATCATTTCTCTTATTTGTTTAGTAATTGTTTTTACATTTTAATGTAAACTATTTATTTTCCATTTGACGGTATCTCCATTTTTGTGCCACCAGGTTAGCCTTTTCAGAGTTTCAGACACTAGTAATGCATTCTGTTTCTTTTTGGGCTGGCTTCCTAACAATTAAGTAACTTGTGGAAAGCTGAAGTATATATAGAAATTGAATCTTCCTGTCAAATTTATGCCTCAGATGTGATATTGAGCCTTCCTGTCAAATTTATACCTAAGATATGGAATTGATATGTTCAAAAGTTTGATTTACAACAATTAGAGCAACATATTTAAGAATTTTAGGGGGGCGGTGAGAGAAACCATGAAAACCTCAGTATACCTTCAATGAAAACATGAAGAACAATTTGCCTTTAGACTTTTTTGCTCCTGTTAAAATATTCTAGCATTAATGGCTTCAAACATCTCACAAAAGTGATAATAAAATTCAGGCAGCTTCTATGGAAAAAAAATCATGTATAGAGAAAGAATCAGAAATAGAAGTGTGTTCAATTTTTTTCTTTACTCTGAACTTGCTTTATAAAGAACTATTTGGCTGTACAGATTATAAGACACTGGAAGAGGTTGCCAAGAAAAATACGTTTCCATCTCAAGAGGTTTTGGAGAATAAAGTAACTGTTACTTTTGGGAATAGGTGCTTGAATAGAGGAGGATGAACAAAATAAATCTTATAATTATTCCTGCTCTATTGAATCTGTTTCTATAATTGTATGACCTTTTATACTTGAAAAAGTAGTAGAAACTTTATTTGCCAGATTCAAAGTGTTAGTGTGACATGTTTTTTTAATTTAATTTATTTTTAATTGAGGTATAATTGACATATTACATTATATTAGTTTCAGGTGTTCAACATAATATTTGATATTTACATACAGTGTGACATGTTTATACTTGACTTATAATAGGGACCTGCTGATGATATTTGATATTTGATAATTTCCTCAAGGTGTAGGAAAGAAGCATGTAATTACCATCTCTCTACTCAAACTGCTACATATAGAAAATCATGTACTATCACTCTGAAAACAAAACAAACAAAAAATAAATAAATGGACAACACAGACAAAACTAAACCAAATAATATCCTTTTTAAAAAACAAATAAAGTTCCTGGAGGCACTATTCCAAACCCAGTACAGAGCTTTTAGCTAAAAGTTTAAGTGCTTTTGGTATTTGGGAATTTTGAAAAGGTTGCTTTATCTTCCCCCAAAAGTTTCCTAACGCAGCTCATTAATTGTGGAAACCACATATTTAGAAATATATTGGCTCTAAATGATACAATAATAGTTAATATTTGTGAGTGCTCACTATGTGTCAGGTACATCACACCAATTTTACATTGTAGGTATCATTATTATTCCCATTTTACAGATGAAGAAACTGAGACACAAAGAGCTTAAGAACTTTTCCAAGATCACACAGTTTGTAAGTTGTGGAACCAAACTGGTATCCAAGTGCTATAGCTAGAGAGCCCACATTTTAAAATACTTGACTCATATGTCAATATAGATATCAAAGACAATCCTCATAATCATTTTGGGTTAAAGGATGTGAAGCCAGTATGAAAATGGAGTGAGGTATTATCCAGGGAAGTGTTTTAAATATCCTATTTGGGTTTTAAGGAAAATAATCTTATTCAGGTTACTTGAAGTTTGGGATGTTTTACAATAAAGGCATATTTGACATTAAGGGTGTGAAATCACTTCAATTTGCAAATATACAACTAGCCACACAACCAAAAATTATGAACACTCACAAATATTCTGGCTGGGCTTTGGAAAGAGGAAACACAGTTCAGTTCTGGCCTTCACCTCCTCTCTCCCCAGATACATGAATTTCCTTCCCTAGTCCTTCGCTTTAAAAAAAAGTCTTTATTGAGATACAATCCACATATAATAAAATTGACCCATTTAAGGAATACAATTTTAAATATTTTCAAGTATATGGACAGAGCTAAACAACCTTCAGCACAATCTCAGCTTAGAACATTTTCATCACTCCTAAAATAATCCCTGTACCTATTAACACTCACTCCTTGTTCTCCCCTCTCCCTTACCTGGGTAACCACTAATCTATATTTTACATCTCTATTGATTTGCCTGGACATTTCATATTGATGCAATTATACAATATATAGTCTTTTATGACAGGCTTCTTTTACTTAGCGTAATGTTTTCAGGATCCATCCATGTTGTAGCAGGTATCAGTACTTCATTCCTTTTTATGGCAGAATAACATTTCAGTGTAAGACTATACATATTTTGTTTATACATTCATCACTTTATGGACATATAGGTTGTTTACACTTGGCAATTATGAATAATCCTGCCATGAACATTTATGTACAAGTTTTTGGTGGATGTGTTTTTATCTCACTTGCATATATACCTAGGAATGGAATTGCTGGGTCATATGGTAAATCTATGTATAGCAATTTACTAAATGCTGAGCTATTTTTCAAAGTGACTAAACATTACATTCCCACTAGAAATGAATGAGTGTTCCACTTTCTCCACAACCTTGTCAACACATATTTAGTGTCTGGCTTTTGATTAAAGCCATCTTAGTGGATGTGAAGTGGTTCATTGTTATTTTGATTTGCATTTTCCTAATGACTAATGATGTTGAGCATCTCTTCGTGTGCTTACCGGCCATTTGTATATTTTCTTTGGAGAAATGTCTATTCAGATCCTTTACTCATTTTTAATTGGGTTACTTGTCTTTTCACTATAGAGATCTGTATATACTAGATACAAGTGCCTTTCAGACACATGATTTGCAAATATTTGTTTCCCATTCTGTGAGTACGCTCTGCTTCCGATGTGTAACAGCCTATCCTTGTTTTACATCTACCATTCCAGCTGCCTCCTCCTAAGACTCTACTTCTTGTATCTGTTGATTTCTGCTTCCTCAGATTAATAACCTCTTTCTGGTCATGTCTCTCATGGTTCCCTCTGCCTCATAGTCACTGCTAGTCTTCCCCTACATGCTCCTGACTTCTGATTTTAGTTTCTAGGTCTCAAATTTACAAATCCCTTAAGAGAGTTTCTAAGATTGGCTATCTCAGGTCTAGGTGCCTCTTTCTGGTCCAGTCACCTGTCACTGAGGTGATTTGTTGGCTTATGTGAATGAACTAGTCTAGAATGGCTCCTTGAACGAAGGCTAGGGTGGGTAATTTTCTTGAGGAAAAGTACTGTGCAAAGCAAACTCCTAATGCTTCATAGAATGCACTACAGTAATGGGGGGATAGGGACGAAGAGCAGAATCCTGGACATCACTACTTTATTTCGTCATGGAGACATAGAGAAATTACAAAAGGTTACATAGTGTCTACTCTAGCTTCAGAACTCAAACTGAGAAATTTATCTCAAGCTAAATTACAGAGAGTAGTGACCTTTGTTTGATTCTGCTATGTTGCAACTCAAGGGTTGTTTGCATTAACATTTAGCATGTAGGATTGTACACTTGCTTTAATATAGATGCTATACATTATGATATAGATGATGTACAATGATGATGTGTCTGTAAGTAAACAGATTTCATATATATACACATATATCAATATATATTCTGAATTTACTGATTCTTCAGTGTTTTAACTCCCAATTCAAATCTTCTTATACTGAATATTCCAGATATTCCCTTAAACTTAAAACCTTGAAATGAATTGGAGAGATACCATACTAATATACTTGTGTGCATAAATATACTTGTGTGCATAAATCATGGCTTACCTTTCCTATAAGAATCTGGTTTATTTGAGGGCAAAGACTTTCTAACTCATTCTCGTGACCCCCTCAGTTTCTTAAAACAGCGCTTTGTACCAGTAGTCAACTCAAAGTATATTACTTTAACTGAAAGGAATTAGTGAACTGCAAGGAATTTAGGAAGTCACGATTAAGGAAAGTAGCTTTCTTTCTATTGAAGATGAGTTTACCCATGGCTATCGATAGCCTGTCTAGCTACTTGGATCGTTAAAAACGGGGTATTCAGGTCAGCGGATCAAGGCTTTTGTACCTTGACAGTGGGATCCTTTTTCTTTATATGAAGGTAAAGAGGGAAAGTAGGGGCCTTGTCCGTTACTCACAACTCACTTTTAAAACCTGGATCATGGTTGCATTGCATCCTCATCCACCTACTCTCTAAGCAGAGAGCCCCTGGCGCTAATGGCACTGTGTCTAGTAAGGAGAAGTAGTACAAAAGCCTTACTAGGAATTGAAAGACATCTAACTAGAAGTGACTGTAGCTAAAAGTACAGCCTATATTAAGATTTTTGTCTCGATCGGGACATTGGAGCAAATAACTAGAAAGGAAAACATTGCCATTGTGTCATATTTGGGAAAATTTTTTTCTATGTGTATTTCAATCAACTATTCAATTAAATATGCATGACCTCATGACAGTGCTCTAGGGACAGTCCCGGCCTCAGGCTAAGCCTTCAGCCTTGAGAGAATGTTTCAATTTTTAGATAAGACCTCAAAAAGACCTTGGTTAATATTTTTGATGGATTTATCCAAAGTGACTTTTTAAATCATTTAAATTTTTTAAAATGTTTTTAAATTTCCATAGATTTTAATCTTCCTTGTTGTTGATCAAAAGAAATTTCTGGGTCACATTTTAAATTTACATTTTAACTTTTTATTAAAATGTCAAATACTTACAGAAAAGTGTATGTAGAGAAAGTGATGGATTTTCACAAACTGAACACCCTCACAGCCATCACACAGACTAAGGAACTGGCATTAACAGCACCCAAATATACCTGTTTGGTGCCCATGTAGACTCTATGCTGCATCCAGGTGTAGCCACTATTTACATTTCTATTAATTTTTAAATGTTATGCAAATTCGATTATACAGCATTTACTTTTATGTGTTGAGCCTCTGTCTATCAACATTGTTTGTGACATTATTCATATCATTTCATGTATTTATAGGTGATTTATCCTCATCTCTACATAATATCCCTTTGTGTGAATATATTACAATTTATTTATCCATTCTGCTATTGATAGGCCACTGGTTTGTAGCTTTCAGTATTGCAAGTAGTGCTGCTGTGAATATTATAGTACCTCTCTTAATGAATGCATTCCCTGTAAAGGGTCTACTGAAGAAAGAAATAGCCTCTCATAGGGTGAATTTTATATTGTTCCTGTAACAAATTACCACAAACTTAGTAGCTTAAAATGATATAAATTTATTATCTACAGTCTGGAGATCAGATGCCCAAAATGGGCATATTGCTGGTTCCTTGAGGAAAGAATGAGACGGTTGGGGATTGAGGATTTTAGGCTTTCGAGCTTTGGTAGGTTTTAGCACCTACAGCCAAACAGAAGGAATAGCATAGATTCTGCCTGAATTGAGGTGTTGGAACTGCTAATTCTCCATTAGCCAAGAAAGGCTGCAATAGTGCAAAGGTGATTTAGGAAAAAAAAAAGCTGTTTACCATCACAGGTAAGATGGTGTTATATTTTTTGTGCCTGGGCTCTGGGTTACAAAAAATAAAATAAAAAAATAAAAATCTCTGTGCACTTATTGCACTCATATAGGTTTTAAGTTTCGAATTTTACTCCTCAGCATGAAAATTATTTCTGACATGGTGAAACCTCTAGGATACTGGCAAAAACAAGTACGAAATTGCTTAGGGGACATTTTCACCCACCCAAATTATAGAATATTCTTAAATGGAGATAATAAACACACATAAATATGAGCTCAAAATAATTAGGCCTCCAACCATTACAGAGTAAGTGGGACCAGATTTCCTCTCCTATCATAACAACTACAAAGCGGTACAAGATAATTAACAAAACTGTCTTCAGGCATTGGACTATACGCAGAGATGCTGAGGTTCTTGAGACAGAGAAAGTACATGAAGTGAACCTCATATTTACCCAGGCTCTCTGAATGGGAGTACTTTCTTTACCACAGTGCAGAGAAGAAATGCACAAGTTGAGAGGTGACCTGTGAAGCTGAGATGTAGATCAGAATTCAGGGTTGCTAAATTGTTTGAATTTTTCAGAAGAGAACTGGAGAAGAGAAACTTTGCACTGGGAGGAACTCGAAGTCTATGTTTGTGTTCACCATAGACCCTTGGCCTCTGGCTGGGCTGCATATCTGCAGGATAAGTTTCTGTAACATCTAGTAGTGACTAGAGGCTACAGGCTGAAAACTGGATGCAAGTATCAGAGCTAAGCAGAACAAGGAGTCATTGGCATCTTGATCCTCAGACTATGTTTTCCTATCAGGACCTGAATTTGACTTTTTCCTAAGACCATTACTTATTTTGAAAATCTTTTGCTGCGAGAGATTGGGAATCAGAAATAGCTTTATATTTGTAAGTGTTGGGCTGGAAATATTTCCTCTAGATTCTGCTTTATAATGGAACAATTTGTTATTTAGTTCATCTCTCTCTCTCTATGCCTTAGCATATACGGCAAAGAGAAACAGTATTTTCAGTATTCTGCGTGGAAATCTTCTTAGCCAAATCCACAAATTCACTAGATATATTATCTATTTTTCATGTTACTGTAGGTGACAGTGTTGCCACATTTTCCACCACTGCATAACACAGGTTGTCTTTTTTAATCCTGGTAATAAAATTTATTCACTGTCCTTCCACTATTCACTAACCGTTTTCTCCAAGCCCTTCTTGCTTCTGCCCACCTCCAGTAGCACATATTTTAGGGTTTTATTATAGTCTCACCCCACTTGTATATTTCTGTTTTGACTACTTATTGCTATCTAACAAAAACTCCAAAACTCAGTGACAAAGTACAAAAATAATCCATTTATTATCTCATGAATTTCTGGTTTGGCCAAGTAGTTATTCCATTGGTCTCACTTGGTGTCATTCATGTGGCTGAAATTGAGGGCATATAGAGCTAAACGAGCCAAGATGGTTTCACTCACATGTATGACTGGAGAACTAGAAGGTACTAACAAAGAAAGGGTGGTACCTCTATCTGTCTCTTCAGGCTCACCATGAGTAGTTTCTTTCTTTTTTTTTTTTTTTTAACAAATTTGTTTATTTATTTGTTTTTATTTTTGGCTATGTTGGGTCTTCATTGCTGTGCACAGACTTTCTATAGTTGCCGCGAGCGGGGCCTACTCTTCATTGCGGTGCAAGGGCTTCTCATTGTTGTGGCTTCTCTTGTTAGGAAGCACAGGCTCTAGGCACGTGGGCTGCAATAGTTGTATAATGCAGTCTCAGTAGTTGTGGCGCACGGGCTGAGTTGCTCTGCAGCATGTGGGATCTTCCCGGGACAGGGATCAAACCCATGTCCCCAGCGTCGGCAGGCGGATTCTTAACCACTGCGCCACCAGGGAAGCCTGAGGGTAGCTTCTTTACATAGCATCTGGACTTCAAGAATAAGAATGATATTAAGTGGAAACTATGAGCCTTCCTAAAGGCTGGGTCTAGAACTGGCATGACATCACTCTCACCATGTTCTGGGTTCTATTTGGCAAAAACAGCCCACGTTTAAAGAAGAGGACACAAATTTCACTTAAACAGGGTAGTGACAATGATTTATGGCCACTTTTAATCCACCAGAGACACATTCTTTCAGAAGTATGAGTTTTTAAAACTGAAGAAAGGACAAATTAAAAATACGAGTAGCCTGTATCTACTAAAAAATTGAATTTATAACAAAAAAACTTTCCATGAAGAAAACCCCAGACCTAGATGATTCCACTGGTAGATTTTATGAAAGAAGAAATAAAGAAGATCAACAAAAGCAAAACTTATTCTTTGAAAAGACTATAAAACCTCTAGTGAGATTAAACAAGAAGAAAAATCATTAATTTTAAAATATGAGAATATTAAAAATAACTAAAGCACATAATGCTTTATTATGCATAACTTTATTCTACTCTTTATGGAACTTTGATAATCTGATGCAAGACAAAAATGGAATATCTGAAACAACTTTTATCCACTAAATGAACAGGATCAATACATTAAAGGCTACCTTCAAACAAAAAGCTAAACACGAGGCTGAGGAGGTTTTAAAGGTTAGATTATGATAAACCTTCAAATTGTTACTGCCTATAAGATGCAAGCATTCCAGAAAACAGGGAAAGTACCTCTTTTCAATTTGTGAGACTGCTATATAACTCAATAAAATTTGTAAGTATCTTTCTATGAAAAGAAAACCAGAAGCCATATGTGGTTGTAGAGGTAAAAATATTAAATAAAGTATTAGCAGTATCAATCCAGGAGAATACTTTGAAAAAATTACATTGAGACAAGATAGGATTTATTTCAGTAAAGCAAGAGTGGTTTAACATCAGAAAAATCTATTATTGAAATTTTCCACAGTAAACAATAAAGGGGAAATAACCTCTCAGCACATACAAAAAAGCATTTGAAAAGTTCCACACCTAGTCATGATTTTAAAAGAAAAAAAATCTTGGTAAATTAGGAATAGCAAAGAATGTCCTTAACTCCGCAAAAGTTATCATCCAAAACCTATAATATATATTATCTTCAATGGAGAAATGTTAGAGACATTTTATTTTAAAGGAGGAACAAAATGAGAAAGACTACTATCACAAAAATGTATATCTTTCATAAATGTCAGCAATAAATAATTAGAAAACTAACTTTAAATGTTAGTTATAATAACAACAAAAATAAGGTGCTTAAGAATAAATCTAACAAAAGTTATATGGAACTTTTATGGAAAAAATATATTAAACCTCAAAGAAAGACATTAAAAAAGACACAAATAAAGAGATTTGCCGTGCTCATGTTTGCAAAGACTCAATAAAATAAAGATGTCAGTTCTTCCTAAATTAATCCATATATTCAAGTTATTCCCAATCCAACCAGTTGGCCTTTCTTCTTTTTTTTCTTTTCTTTCTTTATTTATTTTTTGCATTTGTCAAACTGATCCTAGAATTTACATGAAAAGCTGAAGGGATGAAAATACCCAAGTCTTAGTATTTTCATGGGTGTGAGAGAAAATTGACCACACTAGATGGGAAGACTTACTAAAAAGACATGGCTTACTCACAGTCAGAGAAAAGCAAAGTCAGACCTAGAGAGAGAATTATTAGTTTCATTGGTAAATAACATGGATTTTGGAATTAGATTACCTGAGTTGAAATTCTGATTTTATCGTTGAGTAGCCAAGTGACCCCGGGAAAGTTACTTTACACTTTTGAGCCTCTGTTATCTCGGTTATATGACGGAGATGAAAATAATCTTTCCTCATATGATTGTCTTAAGACATATTAATCATTTTGATCAAGCTTGACCTAAGCATTTCTTAAATCTAAGCAATTACTATTAAAACAATAAGAGAATTTCATTTAACACTCTTCAAATAGACAAAAATTTATGTCAGATAACAACCTGCGTGGCAAGATACAAGGAAGCGGGGGTCGCTGTATCTGTAACATTTCATTTAGAAGTAAAGAGAGAGAGAGAGAGAGAAGGCAGAGGGAAAGGAGGAGGAGGAGGAAAGTAGAATTTGGAGAGACAGACAGAATAATGCAAAATATTAATATGTTTATCATTTCTGTGTTGTTTTTATAGGTACTTTGTATTTGGGTATAGATCAGAGAGTTGGCAAACTACAACCTATGGACCAAATCCTGCCTGTCACCTGTTTGTGTAAATAAAGTTTTACTGGAATATAACTATGCTCATTTATTGATATGTCATCTATGGCGGCTTTTGCCTTTTAGTGGCAGAGGTGAATAATTGACAGAGACCGTGTAGTCTACAAATTCTAAAATATTTCTTATATGACTCTTTATAGAAAAAAATACACTTGGTATAGAGTACAATGTGTGCTTTTCCCATACAAAGTATTTTAAACTTTAAAAAATATGCATTAGAATGTAGTGACTTGTAAAGGGAATTGACATTTGGAGTGATTTTATGCAAAGCCTTGTTGAATGTAACTTGATAAGTTTTAAATGTTTTCAGAGGTGAAAGTCAGAAAAGCCTAAATTTAGTCATAAGAGAAAAATCATTAACCTATATTTCTTTGTTCATAAGAAATAATGAGGATGCAGGCTTCTTGTATTATAATTCATGTCTCAAATAAAATGTAATGAAAGTCATACTTTTCTCACTGCAGCTCTTAATCTTCAGAATCATCAAATTTCCTTCATCTACTCTTCCTATCCTTCTGCAATCCAGTATTTGGGAGGCAGAAAAACATTTCTATATGAGGTAATATTTATTTAGCTGAGACCTGAATATAAGGGAAGATAGTGAATTAGTAAGATGGGATAATTAGACCCTGAGTGTAATGGCTCAAACACAATAGAACTTTGTTTCATTTTGTTTTATTTACAAAAACTGAGGCAGGTGCTCCAGGAGGATGGAGAGACATTTCAATGACCCAGTTTTTCAGGGACCCAGGCTGATGGCAGCTTAGTTATCATCCATACGTGGACTTCAGGTCCCTCTCTGTGTCATCATGCCAAAGAGCATTGACGGGCACTCTTTGGAGGTATTATGAAACAGGGCTAGTTTTAGGCACAAATCAAATTTGGTCCATTTCATTGGAGATAATTTGATCATATGGCCTCATGTAACTTCAAATGCATTCTAGAAGTGTGGTCTAGCTGGGCATACCCATGCACAGCTATTAAAGAGAAAGAGAGCAACCACAGATAAAGATAAGACATTACAGGAAAGAAAGTATAGTGTTTCAAAAGACTAGAAAGAAGAGTAAAGTAGACCTGTAGGTTTTTGTTTTTCTTAGGGTGGGGGGTTGGATAATCAAGCACAGGGTGGGGAGTAGTCATGTGGGTAGAGCACAGAAGGAATGAACTAGAGCAGTAATAATCAAGTCTCCTATCATGGAGGTTGCCAGAAAAATACAGCATGCCTGATTCAAATTGAATTTCAGGTAAATACTGACTGAAGGTATGTCCTGTGCAATAATTTAATTTGATAAATCCAGTAATGGTACATATCATGAAATTCTTTCAAGCCATGCTAAAAAGCCTACATTCGTTCTGATGGGTAATAATGAGTCTTTAAAGGTTTTGAGTAGAGCATATGAAAGTTATGGTCATGTGAACGTTAATGAAAGTCATACTGACAGCACAAAGGAATCTAGATTGAAGAGGATAACTCCAGAGGAAGAGGAAAAAACAGTAAAAAAAAAAAAAAAACTATTGTATCTCTTCGAGATACTGGTTTCAATTCTTTTGGATATATACTTAGAAATGGGATTGCTGGATCATATGATAGTTCTACTTTTAATTTTTTGAGGAACGCCCACCCATGTTCATTGCAGCTTTATTCACAATAGTAAGAATATGGAAACAACCTAAATGTCCACTGATGGATGAAAGAATAAAGAAAATGTGGTATATATGTACAGTAGAATAATATTGAGCCTTAAAAAGAAGTAAATTCTGTAATATGTGACAACATGGATGAACCTGGAGGACAGCGTGCTATGTGAAATAAGCCAGACACAGGAGGACAAATACTGTATGAGTCTACTTATATGAGATATCTAAAGTAGTCAAACTCGTAGAAGCAGAGAGTAAAATGATGGTTGCCTGGGGTTAGAGGCAGGGTGAAATGGGGAATTGCTGTGGAACAGGTATAAAGTTTCAGTTGTGCAAGATGAGTGAGTTCCAGAGATTGGCTGTACAACAGTATGCCTACAGTTAACAGTACTGTATTGGGCACTGAAAATTTTGTTAGAAGCGTACATCTCTTGTTAAGCGTTCTTATCAGGTATCTTTGGATCCATCTCCTAGAGTAATGGAAATGAAAACAAAAAGAAACAAATGGGACCTAATGAAACTTAAAAGCTTTTGCACAGCAGAGGAAACCATAAACAAAACGAAAAGACAACCCACAGAATGGGAGGAAATATTTGCAAACAAAGCAACTGACAAGGGAGTAATATCCAAAATATACAAACAGCTTATGCAGCTTGACACCAAAAATCAAACAACACAATCAAAAAAAAAAATGGGTGGAAGATCTAAATAGACATTTCTCTGAAGGAGACATACAGAGGGCCAAGAGGCACATGAAAAGATGCTCCACATCACTAATTATTAGAGAAATGCAAATCAAAACGCCAGTGAGGTATCACCCCACACTGGTCAGTATGGCCACCATCAAAATATCTACAAACAATAAATGATGGAGAGGGTGTGGAGAAAAGGGAACACTCCTACACTGTTGGTGAGAACGTAAATTGGTACAGCCACTACAGTGAACAGTATGGAGGTTCCTTAAAATACTACAAATAGAGCTACCATAAGATCCTACAATCCCACTCCTGGGCACATATCTGAAGAAAACCATAATTTGAAAAGATACAGGTACCCCAGTGTTCATTGCAACACTATTTACAATAGCCAGGACATGGAAGCAACCTAAATATTCATCAACAGAGGAATGGATAAAGAAGATGTGGTCCATACATAGAATGAAATATTACTCAGTAATAAAAAAAAAGAAATAATGCCATTTACACAACACGGATGGACCTAGAGATTGTCATACTGAGTGAACTAAGTCAGAGAAAGACAAATATGATATGATATTGCTTATAGTTAGAATCTAAAAAAATTGTATGAATGAACCTATTTACAAAACAAATAGAGTCACAGATGTAGAAAACAAACTTACGGCTACCAAGGGAGAAAAGGGAGGGGAGATATAAATAGGGAGATTGGGATTGACACGTACACACTACTATACATAAAATAGATAACTAATAAGGACCTACTGTATAGCACAGAGAACTCCACTCAATACTCTATAATGGCCTATATGGGAATAGAATCTATAAAGGAGCGGATATACAAGTATACAAGATATATACAAGATATACAAGTATAACTGATTCACTTTGCTGTACAGCAGAACGAACACAACATTGTAAATCAGCTATACTCCAAAGAAATTAATTTTATAAATTTAAAAAGTAGGGGACTTCCCTGACGGTGCAGTAGTTAAGACTCTGTGCGTCCACCACGGGAGACACAGGTTTGATCCCTGGTCCGGGAACTAAGACTCCAAAGCCTGTGTGGCGCAGCCAAAAAATAAATTAATTAATTAATTTAAAAAATTTGTAAAAGCCCAGTAAAGAGATTTTAGAGGAAAAAAGATAATAATAGTGACCAAAACAGTATTGATAGTTAAAAAGCAGATAGTTAAAAAGCAGATAGTTAAAAAGGAAAGCAATCAGGAAATAATTAGAAGTTATAACTAGCAGGAGTGAATGATTAATTGGATGACGGGAGCATGGAGCACTAAAAATGGATCTAAGACTATTTTTTCCCCATTTATAACCATTGATACCATAAAGAGAGACAAAGAATAAGAATTGGGGGCATTTTTAGGGAGGTGAGAGGCAGAGGCATTGGGGGAGGCATAAGATGGTAAAGTTTGGGCAGGTTTGTTTCAGTGATTTACAAGGTGCTCAGGTGGTGATGAACACTTGGCAGATATACATACTGTTTTGAAATTCCTGCGAGATGTCTGGACTATAGATAGAAATTGGAAATCACCACCCTCAAATAATACAAATAATGAGAATTGTCAAGTTAAAAAAAGGGGGCCTGTGGTATGATTCTATGGAGTGTTATGATTTAAGGACGTCAGAGTAAGAAGATGCAACTGTAATCAACATGGAATAGCAAAGAGTAGGAGAAACAGGAGCAGTAGATGGCAAGAAGGCCAAATATGTGCTCAACATATCAAAGGCCACAGGGAAATGTGATAATGACTAAGAAATTGCCACCAGATTTGGCAATTGGTGGCAATTGCCACCAGGTTTTAATCCTGGCAGTGTCACTTCTTATAAGTTGATGGTCCTTAGTCAGGTTAATTAACATCTCTGAGTCACATTTGTCCCAGCTTATAAAAATGAAAATGTTGTTGTGAAGATCAAATGATTTCTTAAAGCGCTCGGATCAGAGTGTGGGCCATCCCAGGTAAAAGGACCCATGACTGGGAATCCAGAAGGACCACCTGGCCAAGCCTCACTTTTATGAAGGCCCCTGCATTAAGCCTTTGAGAATTGTCTCTGAGATTTTTTACAGGTAGTCACAGAGGTAGAGGAATTAATGGAAGATATTTGTCTTAGAACTGTGAACTCAGTCTCTGTAGTAGTGTACTCTAAATTTGTAATTTTTATTAATACAGGAAATGATCCTGTAAATACAAAAGCTGTAACCATTCTGGAGATAGCAATAGGATCAGCTCGTAAGAACACATGGGTGCATGGGTTTTAATTTATTAAATGTAAAATGACAGCAAGATTTTTAACTGCTGATTTAGCATCTCTCAATTTTATTTTGCTGAACCTACAAAATAAAAGTTGCCCTTCTTGACTTTAAAATCATCAGCTCCCTTCCATCTTCTTTGTTTGTTCTTTTCCCTGTGGCTCTGTGGCTTTGTGGTTCAGTTAAGACCATATAATCTTTCACTCTCTAAAACAGGCTCTTTATTCACTTATCTGCTAGTCAGGTAACTCTGGATAAGTGTGTTTTGGTATCCTCATATGAAAAAAGGGGGGCTGGGCTGAACCTATCACATAGAGTTGATACAAGAACTAAATAGTACAATAGAGTTAAAACATTTAAATGTTGTATTAATACAGGTTTTGCTTCACAAGGAAATAAGCCTGTACTCTCCATTCTCTGCACACTGAGTAGTCAGTGGCCTGGAGATTGGCAGCCGAAGCGAACCTGAGAGGCAGCAGGGGATTCAGTCAGGGCATCGACTAATGCCGAGAATAACAATGATATCTCCTTGGGTGGAAGCCTACCTCTAGAATCATAAAACCTAACCGAGGGGCACAGTCCAGCATTGTGCTTTTATTAGAGGCATAAAGAGCAGGCAGGTATCTTGTGCCCTCTCTTTTGTATAACTCAGAAACAGTATTCATAACCAGGTTGCTTTACATGGTCTGGACTTCTGGGCTTATACTTTCAGAGGTTTGGTTACCTTTCACCAGGGATCTGGTTAGTCTACCTGCCATTCAAGGGATAGGTTACTTGGTGGCTATGACCTGTGATTCTTGTCTACTTTATTGAAGTGAGAATTCAGTATGATACAAGATATTTATTTGCTTTTATATGAGTGGAGCTTTTCAAACAAAACAGATTATATAAATATTTACTTTGTATCCTGCCCATAGTATGTACTCCTTAAGTATTTCTTGAATTAGTTTTGGAACCAGACCACCTGGGTCCAAAACCTGACTCTATCATTTATTCAGCTGTTTCACCTTTGGAAGTTACTTAATTGTTCTCTGCAACAGTTTCATTTTGTGAAATGAGGATAATCATAGAGATTTGGGGAAGGACAAAGTGAGTGTGTGTGTATATAAATTATACATACATATATACATATTGTTTTATTTATTGTTACATATTAAATACAACTCCTAATTTTCTTTCAGAATTATGATATAAACTCACAAGATAAATCTATTTTTTAGACACCTATAGCCCTACATATTTTTGACCTTTCGTGAGGTGCACCTGTGTTATAAACATGAATAGTTTTCCTTTTCCTGGATAAAAAGAGAAAATGCATACAAATTTCATAACCAGTGCTTGGCACCTCACCTAGCAGAAAATAACTGTAACATAGATTAGGGATTTGCAGTTGGCAAAATGAGAACAAGGTGACATTGAGCTTCAAAACGGGGGAAAGAAAGAATTGGGTTGGTGGAAACTATAGGAAAATGAGGTGTGGGTTTTGATCTCAAGAGATATGTCCTGCCTGAGATCATGGAGGAGGGAGTAAAGGGTGAAGAACTTGTTGCACGTGTTCCTCTGAATACCTTCTGACAGGTGAGTCATGTAAATTAACAGAAATTCCTGTTTATTTCACTACAGTTGAACAGCAGCCTCTGGGGCTATGTAGACTCTGCACATCCATAAATATGTATATTTTTTTACTTTTTTAAAGAACAGAGAAATATACGATTTTGACCATGGCCAGCTGATCTTTAGAATTGTAATAATGTCAGTCTTAGACATGTTTTAAAAGCCGCTGTAGGGCATGTGTCTCACTCAAGGCTCCTGGAGATACCGGATTCCTGTCACGGCCCTTGGGAGGACAACAAAATCATTCATGAACACAAGCTAGAATAAAATCCTGTGGCTGATAATAATTCTGATTCATGGGTGGGGTTAAAGACGTACATTAAAAATATGACGGGAGCAATACAAGACAGTGATGACCGCGTGGAGAGAGCTGCACTGCCTGCCGCCGGCAATCACCGACTCTCAAATCTCTCTTTAGTCTCCACAAGGTAAGGGAATAGGAAAAGGAGCTGCTAGCATCTGGAGGATGAAATGAACGTGAACAGTGAAGGCCGTGGTTCTCTTAAAAGCAAATCATGCAAAACTCGCTTGATTGCTCTTTTGGTAGAAGGACACCATTTGTGGCTGCCAAGGAGGCAAGAGTTATATCTCAGTTTCAGTAAATCATTTGTTAGTGTCTCAGGCAGTTTTACAGAATTGATATAAATGGGCTTCAAAGTGACCCTGCTGCACGTAATTGAGCCTGGCAGTGGGGGTCATCATAAAAGGCACTTTGGGAAGTTCCAGTGGTTTCTGCAGGAGTTCATATTTGGTTGCCTCTGAAATTTCTTTATTGTTAAATCTACATAGGGAGGCAATTGGCATGAAATGGAGAAGGGAGCTTAACAAATCTTGAAGTGAAGAACCCTCAAGACAGAGAGAAACCAGGTAGCAAGGTTAGAGGTCAAACTACTTTGGAAAATTTGGAGGCCTAGTCTGAGAGATGAAAGTGCAAACCAATCAAAAGAAAACACACATCCCATTGTGGGAGAAGGAAAGACCAAGTATAAGTGAAATCAAAGGCAGTAGAGGTAAGCAGTAAATTAAAAATGATAAATGTCTTTCAATTAAATTCCAATTGGCAAAGTTATATTCCCCTTGATAAAATATCTCATTATATCCCCCTTGATAAAATATCTCCAAAGTGTTAAATGGACAGAGTATTTTTTTTTCCCACCCAAAAGGCTGCAGACGCATGTGGTGAAGGGATTAATAGACTGCCACCACCCACACCATCAATATAAGGAACCCATAGATCAGACAATGAATTCTTACATAGCACCAGTCCTTGTGAATAATTGTGCTGGGCACTGTTCTTCAGACTTTTCATATGCTACCTCATTTCATCTGCATGATAGCACTGCATGTGATATATGCTACTATTGCCTTCACATTACTGAGGAAACAGGCACATAGAGATTAAGTAACTTGCCTGAGGACACGTAGTCAGTAAGTGAGGAAGCTGGAATTTGAGGCCAGCCTTCTGGCTCTAAATGCCGTGTTCTGTTTTTTGTTTTTCTTTTTTCTCTTATTTATATTGCTGTTCACATGTTCACGTAAGTTGATTCACATTGCTGAGAATATAGTAGCTGTTCAATACACATGTTAGCTGAAAGATTGAGTACCATGGGACTGCTCCAGAAGGCAGCTTGTAAGTAGCCTGAGACTTTAAAACCCCAAGCATATTTTAATTTATTTAAACTAAAAGAAAAAAAAAACAAAAAACAGTTTACCCATTTCTCCCATGCCTAGTCCCCTAGCTCTGGCAACTACCAATCTGTTCTCTGTATCTATGAGCTTTTTTTTTTTTTTGCTTTTAGATTCCACATGTAAGAAAGATTATAATGCATGTCTTTCTCTGTCTGACTTATTTCACTAAGCATAATGCCCTCAAATCCATCCAAGTTGTTGCAAGTGTCAATATTTCATTCTTTTTTATGGCTGATTAATATTCCATTGTGTATGTATGTGTGTACATATATATATATATATATATATATCTCACATCTTCTTTATCCATTCATCCATTAACGGACACTTAGATTATTTTCCTATCTTGGCTATTGTAAATAGTACTGCAATGAAAATGAGGGTGCATATTTTTTTCAAGTTAGTGTTTTAATTTTCTTTGGATAAGTACTCAGAATTAGAATTGCTGGATCATATGGTAGTTTCATTTTTAATTTTTCTGAGGAAACGCTATACTGTTTTCCACAGTGGCTGCATCAATTTACATTCCCACCAGCAGTGCGCAAGGGTTCCCTTTTCTTCACATCCTCGCCAACACTTTTTGTTGTTGTCTTTTTGATAGTAGCCACTTTAACAGGTTTGAGGTGATATTTCCTTGTACTTTTGATTTTCATTTCCCTTATGATTAATGATGTAGAGCATCTTTTCATGTACCTGTTGGCCATCTGTATGTCTTCTTTGGAAAACTGTTTATTCAGATCTTCTGCCTGCTTTTTAATCAGATTATTATTATTATTATTTTGCTGTTGAGTTATATGAGTTTTTATATATTTTGAATATTAGCCCCTTATCAGATACATGATTTGCAAGTAATTTCACCCATTTTTTAGGCTGCCTTTTCATTTTGTTGATGGTTTCCTTTGCTCTGCAGAAGCTTTTTACTTTGATGTAGTCCATTTGTTTATTTTTGTATTTGTTGCTTTTACTTTTTGGTGTCAGATTAAAAAAAAATCAGTGCCAAGACTGATATGAAGGAACTACTGCCTATGAACACTGAGGCTTTTCTTTGTTCTTAATCCCAACACTTCTAGGCTTTGGACAAGTATGACATAGCTTCAGAGTCCACAACAGCATCAAAATTTTCTCTGAAATTTCCCAGCATAGGGATTGCCTATGATTATCTTTGATTTGAATTGTACTTTAGATTTTACCAAGAGGTGAGACCATATTATTTTGTGTAATCCTCCCCTGGTAAAGACAGAGCAGGCAGCATTTTCCTCAGTCACACAGATGTTCAGGTTGTTTAAAGTTACTCCTGCACATGGCTTGCAATTTGTGGGATGAACTAGAACCCAAGGGCTCTACTTTTTTTCCCCCAAAGCAATCAGCTTCTCCTATGCTGCTTCTGAGCATCTTATGATTTTCTTTTATAAATCAAGGCTAATATAAGACTTGAATGTGCAACATTTATTTTTTGGGACCAATTTATAATTTTAGAAAATTCAATGGAGTGCCTTGATATTTAAGATAATACATAATAATGCTACCATTTATATGAATTATATAGATTTTAAAAATGAGATAACTGTGTGAATAATAAAGAAATAACTTCACTGTATCACAGCAGAGATTTTAAAACTTTATGCCACTAAAATGAACATATTTTTGAGAAACAAAAAACAAACTACTAAAATCTAATGTGGAAATCAATTTATTTTTCAGTATGGAATATTCTCTTCGGATACACTAAGATCTTGTATCCTAAGACCCATAAAATCTATTTAATCAGTATTTCTGCATATATACACATGGTATACTAACACATGGGTGACTATAGTTTTTATTAATTTGCATTCTTTCTTTTATTCATTAATTCAACCCACAGGTATTAAGACTCTGCTAAGCTCTATTTTAGATGATAGGGGAACAAAATTATCCATGGTCTCTACCTTCATGAAGCTACAGTCTGGGTTGAAATAGTTCATTAGTTAAATAATCCCATCAGTAAATAAAACATCACAACTAGGTAAAAATCAAGAGAGAGACAGAGACAGAGGGACTGAGAGTAGCTGAAACTATGAGCGCATATAACTGTATCAATAACCTAAGCTAGAGGGTCAAGGAAGCTTTCCTGAAGAAGAGAAGCTTAAGCTAAAATATGAATCATGAATAGAGAACATTCCAAGTGGAGCTCACAGCATACACAAAGATCCTGTGGCAGAAGGGAGAATGTTGGGTTTGAGGAGTAGAGAGCATAGAGATTTGGGGAGATTGTGGTACAAGATGAATCGTGAGTGGGAGGAGAGGCCAGAGCTCTGATCCTGTCAGATTTCAGACTTCATCCTGACAGCAGTGGAATGAATATATTGGAGGGTTTCTGTGTTTTTTGTTTTGGTTTATTTTTTTAGTGTTGTTTTGAATGACGAGCAGATCTGGATGTTATATACACATGACTGAAAACTGTGACATGTGGATCTCAGCTGTTTCTTTGGTTTCTGCATAATCTTTCAGCAGTGTTCCTCCCCTCCAACACCTGAGATTTATTTAATGAGTCATCTCACTCCTATGATGTGCCTATTCAAACCAAGTGGGCATATTAAAGGTCTTACAAAATGTGCATATGCTCAGGGTTAAACAGAGAATCAGGAAAGGGAGATTTCTTATATGAGTTCATTCTTCAAGATAGTAGCTGCTGGGCTTCTTTACAGGGTGGAGTATGAAGACCATTCCTTTCTTTTCCTCCTTAATTGCAAACCCGTTGAGGTGATGTGTGAGTTAGACAGATGCAGATCAAAATGCTTGCTTTACTATTGGTGAATCTGAGTTGGAGAATACAACTTACATCCAGGTCACAACTGGTCTTCCTCGCAGTGTTCCATGAATTAATTTGACCCATAACTATAGGCCACTCCATCCCATCAGATCGACTCCCACTTCCCCAACAGCAAACTGCAGAGTCAAATTCTGTCCTAATAAACTCAGCCTACAGAGAAACAGGAACTCTTGTGTATCTTGCAGAGGAAAATGGAAAGAAAGAGAGAAGGGAGGAGGGAGAGAGACTCTAGAATCATTCACCTGTCAGATTTCACTCTTCCCTCCGTAGGGAGGGGTGAGAAGATATGAAGAAAGAGGCATAAAGCCTTCTTCCCACATTGTTCCTCTTAGGAGTGTAGTGGACATTTCTTCCCCATTATAGAAACAAGGGAGGGTAAATATATGTCTACGCTCCTCCATAGCTATTTAGCTATATTTTCACTTTTGTTTGTTTTATTTTGTTTCTTCAGTATCTTTTCCAAAGGATCTGGCCATTTCTACTCATCTGCCATGTAGACATATGTATATATCTGTGTGTACATTTCAGGCAAATTAATACACAGTGTCCCAGGTGGAGAAGGATGCTTGCTTTTTTCTTTTTGTTAATATAGCTTCAAAATCACGTGTTTACATACATAAGCATTAAATACAATCAACTCACAATTTTTAAAAGCTCTAAAAGGGATAAATAAATAAATAAATACACATTTCTTCCAAAATGGAACTCGTTTTAAAGTAACACACTTGGTTGCAAAATGAACTCGTCTTTCTCTTCTCCATCCCTTTTAGAGTGAGTGCCACAGCCACTGTCCACTGGGTAGCCAGAAACCATGGAACCTACCTGGACTTCTACCTGTACCTCACCCTCCAGACTCCAGGAGGCTTTCTGTACTGCATCAATCATGCTTACTTACACTCGAACTTCAGATAGGGTTCAGGCAGTGGGAAGCACTGCAAGATGTCGGGAACAGGAGAATAATGAGGTCGGGGTGTCGATTTCCTGGGCTCTTTCTTTCATGGCTGCAGGTGGCAGTGGCTGAGTTCCTGGACCTGGGGCCAGAGCCCCTGCTGGGCAGCTCTCAGCTAGGATGTAGACACTCTTTCCGGGTTGGGGTAGCCTGTTGCCCTTCAGTTCTGGAGATACAATAAGGATTCCCCCGTGTTGCTAGGCCTATGGTGGTTTAGCATCTCTTGTTGGGCTCCCCTCATCCTCGCTCACCCTTTGTCCTTTCTTAACTTCTACTCCATCAACATCTTTGAGTTCTTTTTCCTGCCATGACCTTGATTGGTATGGGAAGTCCTTGTCATAAAAGTGATGAACTGTGTGTAAAATCAAAGCCTAGAATATCTATGGCATTATGGTATATTTTGGGGGAGAATCTCTGAATAAACACAGCGAGTGCCACACAATTGAGAGATGTATGATATTAAATTCTGTGTACTACTTAAAATAGCATAATAAAACAATTTTATTGGTAGAATGAAAGCTATTTGCTTCGTCCCTGCTTAGTGATTGGATTTCACCCAAACTATTCTCAATTTATCCTAGTTTTAATGACATCCAAAACAAGACTCAGAACAAGTGAGGATTTAAATCTCAGTTTTGCCTCTCACTTGCTGGGTGACTTTGGACAGGTCATTTAACTCTTCCAAGTCTCGGGTTTCTCATGTTCAAAAGGTTTTGAGGGTTGAGTGAGATACTGAATACAGAAAATTTAGCACATTGCCTGACAAGTTTTAAGCACTCAATCATTTTTCTGTTGTTTTTACTAATATATCATTATCGCCATTATCGTTATTATTGCTCAACAGTGGTCAATGTTGATTTATGAGTTTAGTTAATGATTTTATGACCTTGATTTCTTATTAGAGTTGAACAAGCAAACACCACCTTCTGCCTCACAATTCTTCATATATTCTGATTATTCTTTACAGTGTTGCTCAAGGCTAAGCTCATCTACCAATCCTGGCATTAAAGGAAATGTCAATTAGAACTGAGCCTGAGTCTGCCTATTCTAGAATATTACTTTTTAATTTTTTTTTTCCCTGTAGGAGAGTGATGATTTCAGTAGTGAAGTCTTTACTTTTGTTAGGTTCACATGGCAATGTGAAGGCCCTAAGGGCACACATTGTATCTGCAATATCCCTGCTATTTCTCAACAGGGCCTGTCATGTACTGATGTCTTATGTGTTCATTGACTAAAAGGAGGTGGGGCGGGCGGGCCAGAAGAGAGGTTTTCTATTCTGCTCTCTCCCTCTGAGAGTCAAAGCAGAGAGATGCAAAGCCTAGTCACACCCTGGTGACTGCCCTTGACAGTGCTGGACTCCTCTCTGGTAACTTTCCCCATCCAGTTGGCTCTTATGAATAATACTAGAGAAAAAAAAATAGCTACAACTTTCCTCCATTCATCCTAAAAATCCTCTCTTCAGTCCTCTCCTTTGATACCCATCTACCAAAGGACACCTACTGAGACCATCCTTGATGTCATCTTCAGAACTCTTATGGAGCTTGGCTTTTACTACTTTGTCAAATGGGGAGAGCTGTGTCCTGAAGGGTTTTCCTTCACCCTCTAGAGCATACTGGAGCCTCCTGTTGTCTCCTACCCCCTCCTATGTGCTTATGCCTAAACACTAATCACATTTGATTTTAACTGTCTTCTATATTCTGTAAAAGCTTATATTCTATATAAGATCCCTAAGAATAGAAACCATGCTTATTGTAGGTCATAGACACCACTGTCCTATCTCAATTGCCCAGCATCACTTTCCTAATCTATAAAATTAAGATGTTGATAAGAGTAACTCTCCCATGAGTTGTTTTGAGGATTAAATAATAATTACACATAAGAGGCTTAAAACAGTGCCAGACATATGGTAAATATGCGTGTTAGCTTTATTATTAAATTATTCAATCTTATAATGTTGATAGTACTTTACAGAAGAGAAAACTAAGGCACAGAGAGGTTAAGCAATTTCCCCAAGGTCATGCAGCTAGTAGGAAATAATATATAAATGAATGGGAAAATATCTGAAACCACCATATTTACAAACAATTTCTTTATTTTTTTTAACCTCTTTACTGGAGTATAATTGCTTTACAATGTTGTGTTAGTTTCTGCTGTATAATAAAGTGAATCAGCTATATGTATACATATATCCCCATATCTCCTCCCTCTTGCGTCTCTCTCCCACCCTCCCTAACCACCCCTCTAGGTGATCACAAAGCACCGACCTGAACTCCCCATGTGATGCAGCTGCTTCCCACTAGCTGTTTATTTTACATTTAGTAGTGTATATATGTCAATATGCTAACACATACATACAGATGAAATAAAAAAAAGAAAAAATGGTTCTGAAGAACCTAGGGGCAGGACAGGAATCAAGATGCAGTCCTAGAGAATGGACTTGAGTGCATGGGGAGGGGAAAGGGTAAGCTGGGACGAAGTGAGAGAGTAGCACTGACTATCTCTTTATTGGAATGTTCTACATAGTGTTTGTGTCAATAATACATGATTTTAAAGAAACCCTGATTCTTAGAAAAAAATACTTAAACTTCTTAGAGACTATATAAAGTATGCTTTTCCTTTTTTAGAGAATAGACTTCATGTAAATCACATTCTTAATTTAAATGTTGGTAACCTTTGATATTCCCCTGAGATATAGAATTTGTATTTAAAAAAAATAGAACAAGGACAAAGCAACAGAATATGCCTGACAGTTCTATATGACAGCAACCTGGTTTCTATTCTTCAGTTCATTGCACCTAAACCTGGGGCAACTGTATTTCCTACGTTAAAGCAAGTTTAATCTTAATGAAATCAGGGATTGACAGATTCAAATGTTGTACAGAATGCTGAGGTGGTAAACAAACCCAGTGGAACTGGAATGCCGCGCAGCATTGAGATAAATTAGGAAGCTACTTGAAAAAGAACAAATTACTTTTGTGACTATTAGATTTACAGAAACAGAAACACTCTGAATTGAAATGAAAGATAAAAATGGTAAAAGAATTGATCTTTAATAGAAATATTTTGAGGCTTTGGAAGACACTGAAAATATTCAGGGAAGCCAAAATCTCACAAAATAAAGAACTCAGATCAGAATAGTGTACTATAACAACTAAAATGAATAGTAAGGAAAACACACATTTCTTATTTACTTTATCTCTAGAAAGAGTTCCATAAGGTAATCACCTAAATTAGCTCGCTTATAAAAGACAACAAAACAGCAAATTAAAAACCCAAAACTCAACAAATAAAACACTAGTTAAGCTAGTGGCTTTTAAATATTTTATTGAAGTTTTGGATTTATTGAATATTGCACTGTATAGTTTAAAAGGTCAACTAGTACTATAGGATTTGTAACAATAATCGAGTCCCCGTACCTTCCTCCACTTTCCCACTCCCAACTTTAGCTCCTAAGAGGCAACCATTTTCTATTTATTTATTTATTTATTTCATCATTTACCTCCATGTTTCTAGATAAATGTATAATACAATTTTATTTAAATACCTAATTAAATCAAATAGGTATAAATAATAATGTAATGAACCTATATCCCAAATTAGAAGTAAAACACGCCAGCCACAGTTGGACTGCCCTTTCCCAAAGGAAACCACTATCCTGAATTTGTTGTTTATTATTTTTATTAAGCTATCGTAATAGCTCCATCTATTTATTTAATCATCACATTTTAGGAGGTAAAGTTGATACAAAGTCGATTCTTCTGCTATAAAAGGGTAAACACTGTTGAATTCCGTTTTATCTGTAAATTGAGTGGAATGTTATGGCCCACTTCATTCTCTAGCTATGCAGCTACCTTCAAACATCAGTCAATCAGACACCATCCTAGGCAGACTGGGTCTATAATGAAGCAGGGGGACATGATGAAAAGAGTGGGGCAGAAGGATGGGTTTGAGTCTCTGCTCCAACATTGAATTTTCTGACAGCTTCTATAAGCACTCCAATCATTAATAAAGGAGGGGTGAGATTTTGGCCCTGGGAAAAATAAAGATAAGATCTTGAGAAATTAATCAGTGAGAAAGCTAGGAAGGAATGTTTGAACAATATGAAAGAGACTTTTAGTCTAGAAATTGTTGTTTCTGAAAATGCTGTTTCTGGATCACTTAAGTGACCACTTAAGACTCACCTAAGTGTTTTTAAAACATAGGTCTCACTAGAGATCTATTAAATCAGAATTTCTATGGTTGGGGCCTAGAAATTTGCATTTTAACCATCACACCTTCTCCTCAGATGATTCGGGTAGAAATAAAAGCCTGGGAACTAGTGATAGTGACAATATTATCCAATTTTGAACTATTTATTCATTATATACATACCTAAAGATACAGAAAAGGTTTGCATTTCGGAACTTAACTTTAGAACAGCCACTGTGATATCCTTTCTGGAGTCACTGGCTAGAATCAACCAGGTAACAACTTGTTATTCCATCAACAGACAGACAGAGAGAAACAGAGAATCAGAGAGAGAAGAGAAGAGAAAATAAGAGAAGAAAAGAGATTGATTCATTCCAAGAAAAATTTTTAATGAAAAGTTAAATTTAAAAATATGTGTAGTTAATTTTTTAGTATGCCTTTTTCTTATATTAAGAACATTAAAGTAATTTTATCAGTGGAGTACAAAATTGGCTTTTTACCTCTCCTAACATAATTCTGAAAATATTTAAACTATATATTCAAAAATAACATTCCATTTTGTTCAAATATAGCTTATCATCATTGTTTGAGAAAATAAGATAAAGGTCATGATATGTAGTATCTCAAATAAATAAGCTAAAAACCAAGATTTAAGCATTAACCAAGACAGTATTGGTAAACGTCATAGGTAATTTTATACAAATTTTATTATAGATAAATCCCTTCCTGGAGCTGAATGCTTTGCATCAACATTTCCAGGCGTTATAGTGCTTGCTAATTATGGTGTTCTGAATTGATTTTCCATAAATATCCACTTAATGTGTTATAGCATTGATTGAAGCAATTATAGAAAGACCTGAAAATCAGAGATAGGGCCTGTGTGGGGGGAAGTAGGGTGAGATATATGATCTTTTCCTAGCCTGTGTATGAAACAAGTCCCACGGCAGCTGGAGGATAACTGGGATTATTGAATACCGACCAACTCTTGGCACAGGTGTTTGGAATCCAAGATAATCACCTAAATGTGCATATCTGAGTCTGTCATTACCACTTAGCATCTCTGCTGCCCAGTGCAGGAACACTAAACAAACACAGAGAATTTATGACCAAATTTATAAATTTGCAAGCAAAATCAATTTTTTCAGGGTGTTTGCTTGGAACTGCCTAGCACAGATGGCTAGATGGGCTTGGAAACGACACTCTTTTTTGTCCATTATGCTCGAGAGTCTGGATATTCCCAATTCGCAGTTGTTGAAAATGGTGTGTACTAACAAGATCTCTAGATCCTGAAGACAAGCTTTGAATATTAAGAGATTTTAATGGCAAGCTGAACTGAAAGTCCCTCAAGCATTCCTCCATGAGAAAGAACACTCACAGTGATCCCAGATGTGGGGGTGCCTGCTGTGAGAGACCCTAAGACATCCTATATTTTGCTGTAGATTTTTGCCAGTCACTGGGTATCTTCACATCATTAAAGAACTTCCTTTAGAAATTCTTGAGGAGAAGTTAATTTGTAACTTCTAGTGAAATCCCTTGTGAATAATGCTTCTTGGAACACAGCTTTGTCATCCAGGTGATGAGAGATGGTAAAATCAGTCCTAAGCAATACAATTCACTTGGCAATAACTGTATAATGCATAATCATGTTAATTATATTCATTTTCACCATATTTATTACCTCAAATATTATATATTTTGTATTTGTATTATATCATTTGCTTTAAATTGGTAAGTTGAATTTTATTTGAATAACTTATACAGTTTACCTGGCTATATAGTAAAGTCCTTGTAGCCAGAAAAAAAAAATGGCCTTAATCTCTTTTTATCAACTATAACTAATAAACTGTACTTTGCATATCTATAATAATAACAGCAAATGTTAATATAGCATTTACCATGTGCTGTGTTTAGTTCTAAATACTTTATGTATTTAGAATGTATTAATATGTATGTAGAATATGTATTAAATGCTTCATTCAATCTGTGATCCAGAAACAGCATTTTCATTCAATCACAATAACAATCCAGTGCCTTAGGTATAGATATTACCTCCATTTTGCAGATGTGAAAATTAATAACAAAGAGGATATTCAACTTGCCCTAAGTCAGAGCTATGAAATGGCAAGGCTGGGTTCTAAACCCAGTAAGTTTGGCTTCAGAATCTGTGTATTTTAAATCCAAAATATGGCCAAACGTTTGAAAAAATTCGATGATTTATCTGAATAAGTTTCCTACTTTATATAAGCAAAAGGAACAATCGTTCATTCATTCACCAATTGTTTATCGAGGCTCCGTGATGTTTGAGTCACTGTGCTAAGCACAGAGGGATTAAAGCAACAAAAGAGTGAGACAAGTACCCTGCCCCATAGGGTACATTTCAAGGAGGGACGTAGACAATAAATATGCTCAGTTAGTTTATGATGGGAGAACAGTGGGCAGTAGTCATGCTTTCGATTTTTTGGCCAGGGAAGACCTCTCTGAGGAGCTGGCAATGACAATGAAAGAGAGAGAAAAAACAGACATGCAAAGAGCAAAAAAATGTTGTCTCACAGTTCTGGAGGCTAGATGTCCGAACCCAACATGTCAGCAGGGCCATGCTCCCTCTGAAACCCAAGAGGAAAGACTCTTCCTAACCTCTTCCAGATTCTGCTACTCCAGGTGTTCCTTGGCTAATGGCAGCATAACTCCAGTCTCTGATCCATTTTCACTTCACTCTCCCTGTGCGTCTTCGCATCATCTTTCCTCTGTGCGAGTCTGTGTCTGAACTTTTCCTTGTTTATAATGTCACCAGTCATATTGGTGTAGAGCCCACTACAAGGACCTCTTTTTAATTTGATTATCTCTGTAAACACCCTCTTTCCAAATAAGGTCACATTCTAAAGTACTGGGGGTTAGGACTTCAACATACCTCTTCTTTTTGGCTGGGGGAGGGGGAGCACAATTCAACCTGTAACAGTTAGTTTCTGAAACTATCATGTATTTGTAGCAGGGATTATCTATGAATCTCCCTTTCACCTCAGGGATATTGTCTCTCAGGAAACATTCACTGAGTCTATTACCTCCTGCATCATTCAAATATCAATCTTGGTAGTACAGGGAGAGAAAAAATTATGAATGCCTTGCTCATAAAAATTATTTCCTGAAAACAAATTCAAAATGAAATTCAATGCAAGAGTTTTTCACTCATCATCACAGTGGATACAAAGGGTATTGTCAGGAAAGTAATGTCAGTAAAAGGGTATTGTCAGAAAAGTAAAAAGATAAATCAAGTTACAAAATAGTAATATAAATAGACATATAAGAAATACCTGATAGTCCATGTTAGAACCCAATAATAGATAAAAATTAAGTGCTACAAAGTTGACTAGGGAACAGAACTTATCTGAAAAGGAAGGTAGTATGGAGATGTGCAATGAAAGATAGCTTGGCAGAGAATTCTAGCTGCCCATCACAGATTCACACTCCCCACTGATCACGTAGACTTGTTGCTGAGTAGATGCTTCATCCGGGACCACAACTTCTCAAATTCCCTTGAAATTATGTGGGGCCATATGACTAGTTCTCATTAATGAAATGTAGGCAGAAGCAATGTGTGTGACTTCTTTGGGCTTAAGAAACGATATCCTTTCTCTAAAGGTATCCAAGAGAAATCCAAGTTGACCTTAAAAGACTTGTGTTGAAAATGGCAGTCTCGAATGACTTTGTGGAGTAGACTGCCACACTCACCACATGTCACCTCACACTAATGACCAAGAACATAGGCATTGAACTATTGTGTGGGTAAAAATTTATTTCTATTGTATTAAGCCAGGAATTTAGGAGTTTGTCTATTTTAGAAGCTAACATTATCCTAACAAATGCAGATGGATATCACTGAAACTGCAAAGAGAATGGTAGAAAGAGGGATTTTATGGTAGGAGAAGAAATCACAGAAATAGGAAGGAAACCAGTTTGGCTGAAGCACCTCTACTGGGGTGTAATTGGAGGTAAGCCTAAAAAATTAGGTCTTGATCATATAATGGAGGCTTTTGAATGTCAGAATGAGTGTTCATATTTAATTCATAAGGCAGTGGAGAGCTCTTGAAGGATTATGAGCAGGCTATAATATATTCAAAGGCATTTTTAGCATGTTTTTTCATATTTATTTAAGTATACCATGTCTCTTTGAAGAAAGGATTATAACAACTTTTGAGATGTTAATATAGTAGTGATGTATAAGAAGGATTGGATTGAAGGAAAGAGGAAACAAGGAGCTCATATAAAAGATACTTTGATCTAAATCAGGGATCTACAAATGTTTCTTAAGGGCCAGATAATATTTCAGGCTTGCAGGCCACAGCTGCTCAACTCTGCCTTTATAATATGAAAGCAGTCATAGACTATACTTAAATGAATAGGCATGGCTATGCTCCGATAAGACTTTATTTATAAAAACAGTTTAATAGCCTGTGGGCTTTAGTTTGCCCACCCCTGGTTTAGATGCAGAGCAACAAGACTTCAACTACGAGACTGGTGGGTAGAAGGTGGAAGGACAAAGGAGGAAAGGAATGCAACACACAGACATCAAACAGAACTTGCTGAGATAGTGTAGCACTTTCCATGGTGACTCTAAAATCAGCGTCCATGTTTCTCTGCTGCTAGACTAGGAGCTCCATGAAAGAAAGGCTAAATTGTATTCATTTTCATATTGAAAACATGGTAAGTACTCAGTGAAATATTTAACTAACTGGAAAATTTGTAACTTGTTGAATATGGAGAATGAGAAAAAATGAACAAAGACCCAAGGTGTTTCAGACTGTTTGTTGAGCTTGAGTTAATGGAAAATAGTTGTGCCATTATTAGAAATATTCTTGACTTTGAACAAGTTATCTAACCCTTCCCCACCTGGATGTCCCAAAGTCATCTCAAAGTTAGCAGGTATAAAATGCCATATTTGATTTCCTTTCCTCCTCCACCTCAAAATCTAATTTACAGTGCTTCCATCTTCATCAGTGACTTTACCATTTATCCAGTCACTAAAAACAAATCCCATGAGCCATTCTTGTTCTCTTCCTTAGAGGAGTACAATTTGGGGGAAAAAATCTAAGTTTTCAGACATGCTTGCGGATCCCACTCTTGAGTAAAGTTTTTTAAAAATCTATTTCTCTCCATTATCATTTTTCATATGGACTGCTACAGAACATCCCTGCTTCCAGTATTGATACCCTCCTTAGATTCTCTACATAATTGTTAAGTCAGTTAATTTTCTGGTTAAAACTGTTCCATGATTTCCCATTGAATTTGGAATAAATCCATACTCCACATCATGACCTACAAGGACATCTAAAATTAGTCTCTTATCCACATCTCCAATCTAGTGTCAAGGCCAGTCTCCACCTTAACCAATATCGGCCAGTCATTGTTGCTGTCATTTCCTAAAAATTCTCAAGCCTTTTTTTGTTTCCAGGTAATTTTGCTTTCCTTCTTTCGGCCTGGTTCTTTCCCCTTCTCTTTGCATATTAGGCAGGTATGGTGGCTTTATGCTTGATGTGCGAACCTAGAATTCCCAGAATTCCCTTCAGTGTATAGTTTTGGGTAAGGCTTAAATACAAGATATATTTTGCATGAGATTTGAAAAGTGGAAGTGAAGCAGTGGTCACATTTTTAAACTCTCTGAATGATAATGCAGAGCACCAGGAACTACAGCATCTCACTGTTGTGGTGGCTCATCCCGACACACAGCTCCTCCAGCTCTGATCAGATCTCCAACTTTGGCTTCTCTGGGTCAGAGACACATGTGTGCAGCTGTGGAGAAGGGGCCAGCTATTCCTGCAGGTCAACACAAGGTCAAGGTTAGAGTTCTTGAAAGATAGATGCAGTTTCAGTAGTCAGTCCTTGTGGTTTCCAGTTTTTCCCTGCAGGCTTCAGTTTGTCCTTGCTCTTGTCCACATTCAGCTTTCCTTTCCTTCACGACTTCTGGTCTTCATGATTCTACAGCAATATCAGGCTCAACCCTGCAAACAGAGGCAGTAGGCTGCCCAGATTCTCCCGTTAGCTGTCACATTTCCATGAGGACTAAATCCTATAATAAATTCCTTATTCTATACTCTCATAGCAATGCTAGTTATCTGAGTGAATCCCAACTTAGATTTTAGCAAAAATATAAATTCTTAAAGAGGTTTTAAAGAGGTTACTCCTGATTCCTCACCTTAAATAGATTCTCTCTCTTACATTTATTTCATAGTATCTATCACAGCTATGGTTATTTATTTTATTGTTGACTCTCTCTTTGCCCCACTAGAAAGCAAGATCTATGAGGCCAGTAATTTGTTTGTCTTGTTGAACAGTGTATCTCTAGGATGTATCACATTGCCTGGTATACCGAGATAATTAATAAATATTTGTTGAATTAATGTGGCATCTTTTGAGTGTAGGGATAATGGTAAGAAATTAAATAGGGATCTGAGCTAGAGACAAATTAAAAATGTTCGCAAAAACATTGTGAGTAATTCAATGAAGATATAAATAAAATGGTTGCCAAGGATCAGTGAAGACCCTGCCAACGTCAAATAGCATATCTGTCTATCTACGTATCTACTGATCTATTTATTCATCCTCTACCTACTTATTTATCTATCGGCTTTCATTTGTAATAATGAGAAAAGATATCATTAATAAGACATTTGAATTTTTAAGATATTAGCTAATACAGTTTAGGAACTCAATTAGTGGCCTTCATTCTATTTGATACATTTTATTTTGGCAGTAAATATGAACAGATTGTACTCCCCCCCTTCTACAATTTTCACTTTACTTGAGGTAAATAAGTACATTGAGGACAGCTGCATCACAGGATCTGCATTAAATGTCTATAGTGATAATCACATGCTGTGACCAGCTCACATTCATTCACAACCTGTCACTTCTGCTTTGGTCTAAATCACAATATTAAGAACAATGTCAGATACTCTGGACTTGATAGTGAGGCCTCTTTTTTTCTGAAATTAAGTAGAACCTCTCAACAAAGCCTTTCTCTTTTCCTGCTGCAGTCCAAATGGCGGCAGCTTCTACTTGAGCACTCAAGACTGCAAGTCCACCATTGGTTAGGAACCTCACCCTGTGCGACACCTTCATTGGCTTCAGGAATTCTAAGGCCATTGTATAAACCAGCTTGATCCTTTACTGGGAAAGCAGCATGTCCTGGGAGATAAGTGGGCTGGATAGAGTGTGATCTGCCTAGTTGAACATGCTAATCTAGAGTTTGTCTTGCTGTATCACGTGTTACAAAGGTTTGCCTCAAGTGCCAGTCTTCTCAGATTTAGAAGGAGAGAAAGGAATTCTAGATAATGTAACTTGTTGGCCTAAATCAAGATTTCTTAACTTACCACTATTGACGATTTGGGGCAGATAATCCCTTTTTGTGTGTTGTGGAAGTGGGGGAAGGAGAGAGGATGTTCTGTGAGTTGCACATGTTTAGTTCCATCCTTGGCCTGTATCCACTAGCTGCTGGTAGCACCTCTGACCATAATTATGCCAAACAATTATGTCACCAGGCATTGCCAAGAGCTCCCCTTAACTAGGATTGCAGAACCCATATTTCTTCACCTTCTATGACTTCATCTGTCAGAGATCCATTTCCTAGCAGGGGAATCAGATGTGTAGCACTTCTGACTTACTAAATTTTCCTGCCTTATCAACTCAGTTCTTCTCCTGTTTTATTTGCCTCTTCTTCTCAGTCATTGTTAGATGAGTTAAAGTGAGATTCTGGTTGATTTCTTGGATTATAAATGAAGTCAGATAATCTTTATTAATTTCTGATTATATATTGCTTCCTTATGAATTCAGTTTACCTGCTTCTAGGTCTTTAGGCTCCATCTATGAAGGATAGGATATTATAACTCATCTTCCAGTTCAAACATAAAAGCCTAGCATAGATTTCACAGATCCAAGGTTAGAAATTTAGAATATAAACCCAAGACCTGTCTTCTCTTACATACACATGATCAAGGCCCATGAGGCAGTTCTGCACAGGATCTTTGCTTATAACTTAGGATGAACCTTTCTGGCTTATACACAGATGACAACAATCCTCCACTCTATGCCTATTCATTTATCTGTGTTCCTATTCACAGTCCCTTTTTGCCAACCTGAAATAATATTCTGATATAGATTTAACAATTCCTCTTAGAAAACGCTTTATATCATGTGTCCTGCTTATTTCCCAGTCTCCCAGTTATAGTCTAGTGTTTCTAGCATGCTATCTCTTTGCCCCTTTAAAAAGAATTCCAGTTTATTAAGAAAATGGACCTATATTGAGGCTTAATTTTTAAAACAGCAAGTTATTTCGCTAGGGATTTTTGGAAAATTCCTCATTGATGAGACATAAATCTCGCTCTCCAATCAGAACATCCAGTTCAAAACTGAAGTCTTCCAAAAACTATTTCAATTGTAGTGTGTTCTGCACAGTCTTTACTAGTCTGAGTCCAATCAAGAGACAGAAACCACACATCAATTTAAACAGAGAGGTTTAATATAAAGTTTGATTAGACTATGGTAGAAGAGTAAATATGAAGACATAACAAGAACTCTGAAATGTATCATAAGGCTGAGGGAGAGTGTTTGAGGGGGGACAAACTTGGAAGAAGACTTTCCTCCCTGTTATGGGGCAAGTTGTGTCCACCAATATGTTGAAGTTCTAATCCCCAGTACCTCAGAATGGATGACCTTGTTTGGCATAGAGTTGCTGAGATATAATCATTTAAGATGAAGTCATACTGAACTGGAGTGGATGCCTAATCTAGGACGACCGGTGTCCTTATAAGAAGACCACCATATGAAGACAGAGACATACAAGAAGAATGCCATGTGACAAGGAAAGCAGAGATTGGAGTGAAGCAGCTGCAAGCCAAGGCACGCCAAACCATCAGAAGTTAGGAAGAGTCAAGGAAGAATTTCCTTACTGGTTTCAGAGGGAGCATTGACCTGCCAACACCTTGATTTCAAACTTCCAGCCTCCAGAATTGTGAGACAATACATTTCTGTTGTTTTAAGTCACTCAGTTTGTGGTGCTTTTTTAGAGTAGCTCTAGGAAACTACTAGACTCCTGAAATCTGAAATCAGACCTCACTGGAGAAGGTGAAGTTGCAGCCCACAGGATGGAGAAGTTGCTCAGGATACAGCCCTCTGTGGCATAGGTGAGCAGAAGCTACTGAGTGGAGAGGAAGTTGGGACACTGATCTGGGCGTGAGTCCTGAATCAGACATTGTTTGTGTTGAGAGGGCAAGAGCAGTGTCATCACTGGACCATGGCAGGTCTACGAGATCCCCAAGTGACTGACCCTCTGGCACATGGCTAAGGCAAAGCACCACTGGATGTCCCTGCACACACACACACACACACACACACACACACACACACACACACATGATGGACCATGCAACAGAAGCAAAGAAAAAGCAAAACACAGCACAGCAGAACAAGAGCCACCTCATTCCTCCTGCAGTGTTCCACCACCGCCCTCTGCTGTCAGTACTTAACATCATGCTCACTGTAAAGGAGAAATGCTTGAAATACTTAAGGAGCCCAGTCCATTGAAGCTGAGAAGGTACTGAAGGGTGAACTTGGAGCTGTGAGACAGTAAATTGAAAACTGCTTTACAGAGTTCTTTATTTAGTATTAGTAGCATTCCAAGGATAATCATGGATTTTTGTCGATGATATTTCCCCATTTGTACCCTTCTAAGTCAAGTATTAAGCAGTGATGATGATATACATTGCTAGCTCATACCAAGGTGATGGATTTGTTCTGTTTATTCAGTTATATGTATATGTGTGTGGGTGTACAACTGGTTATTGATCTTTAGGTCTAAAATCCATCTTACGTCTTCCAAAATACAATAAGTAGGAGCCAGGACCTTCATGAGCTAGGTTCAGAATGATAACATGGTCAAAAGAAAATAAACCCTTCAACCTAAAGTAATAAAATTCTTAAATCACCTTCAATCCAAAAGTAAGGTTGAAGGCCCAACATCAAAAAATGGGCAGTAAAGTCAGTGGAATAATTCATGGTTACATTTTGATGTGCTGCTTTAATCCATATATGTAAAAAAATTGTGACTTCCTTCAAAATGAGTACGGAAACCAGTTCTTACAATTTTTTGTACCTCTCATATCACTTTGTCCTGATGAATTTTGGTTACATAAGCACTCAAATAATGGTTTTCACTTACAGAAAATAAAGGAGTTAACACTTTTATATTCATAAATTATACATTGTTGTGGTCTGAATCTTATAGATAATTTGCCTTTGGTAAAATGTTTAAATTATCCCAACTATTCTCACAGATGTAAGTCACTCTTTGGAACAGTGATTATAAATTTTATTTATATGCAGATGTAGTGACCAAAAATTAGGTACACAATTCAACCCACAACATAAAGCAACTGAAAATTAATATTTGTTAGTTGGTTCTTTGCTTCATACTGTCTTCTTTTTGCTTAAAATGATCAAAATTTAACGTGCAACATTTTAAAAAATTTTTCTATAAAATTAATTGCCAAAATTGTGGATTGGGCATAAAATCAGAAATAAAATTGAAATTCATTATATTATAGCATTATTCATCAAGGAGATTTTAAATTTTGGTTCCTTTATAACACTTTTTGTAGTGGCTGAAAAGAATTTGTATTAGGTGTATGAAAGGGTGATTGATAGAGGATGAGCCAAGAAAACATGGGTCCATGTCCTACAATATGAAACATTAAACCACAGCCTTGTGAATAGAAGAGAATGAAATTGCTTGTCCAGGTACACTTAGGAAAACACAATCCCAATGTTATGAAAATAAGTGACCATGGGGCTCTGGTTTTATGAAGCAGGGAAGGATTCTGTAATCATTATTTAGCTCAGAATCTCACTTTAAGTTGTGTATCTCTAACTCTTGTTTCATGAAGCTACACTGACCCAGGAAGAGTGGAAGATGGGATTGAGGAAGGAATATTGAGAAGGCCCTTGACTTAGCAACAAATACAGATATTGTGGCACTCCACATTTCTTATCTTTTGAAACCAGTTTGAATGTCTCTTACACATTTCCATGTCAGTGCAAATGCTTCATTGTTGCTTCCACAAGTATTCCTCTTTTAGCCAGTGAAATTTTCCTGTAGATCAACTTAACAATCCTTATGCTTTCCCAGTGAGTCTCCTTTAATTTTGGGTCAAGAATCATAATCCTTGTGGCCTGTCATTCCAAGAGATTGCTTCATTTTAATCCAGAAGTCTTAGAGATTCTTGGGGAAATGATGCTTTGGGTGATTGGACCTGATATCTATGAATTTAAAAGCCACTTTAGCTAAGAAGAATAAGAAAACTAAATTGTGAAATTGCAAAACTGATAATGTTTATAGCGTAATGAATTCTCTATTTTGTCAAAAACTCTAGGGTAGCCATTCATAAAAATTTAATAGCAGAGACAGTTTTCAAAAATACTGATTTCCGGTTCTGTGCATTTTCTTTCATTCAGAGTATCTCTAGATAAAAATTGAAAGTGCTTTTGGCTGCAGTGAACGTTAACAGTTGCCTCTGTCTGTACTTTCCCTTATTATCAGGCTTTGAGGACTTTTTTAAGCTGCTAATAAGACATGACCCTGAACAGGGACCCTGTTTCTGGTTTCGTATTCTCAGAAAGACATATCAGTTTAGGCAGAAACCCCACTCTTTTCCTATTTGTGGGTTCTTTCCTTTCAGGAGAACTAGACAGCTTAATATTGGTCCACTCCTTTTCAAAACCCCCTTTTGTATTATATAACTCTGGAGTCATTAAATCTCTATATAAAGTTAATGAAGCATTACAAATTGAGAAGGTAACGAGATCCTAAAACAGATCTTAGCTAAAATTTATCATCAGTTCCATGCATCATTTTCTGTTACTTCTCTAAGGAGAAGTAACTTCTGAATTAAAGTTTAATTTATTGATCTCCTAATTAAATATCATAATCAGAATATAGAAATGTAAAATTTAATTGTCCTTAGTATTCAATTAAAATTGTTTCCATATAAAAATTATAAACTATTTAAAAGAGTGTTATTAAAATTTAAGTAAATGAAGAATTCTATTACTTCACATACATTTTATTTAAAATTGAATTACCACTTATCTATATTTTTAATTAAAAATTATTAAAATAAAACTTAATTTTCTTTCTGGGTTATGTTGTTTTATTATTTTATTTGATAAATAGTTTGCTATAGATTCAGTTTTAGACAGGTAAAGTACTAAGCTATATAGCATTGCTCATGTTACTATGCGTACAGGTCATTAATATGCATGATTTCCCTTTTAAGCAGAATTGACAAGACCTTTGATATGAAGAAGATTGCATTTTTGTATACTTGAAATACTGACTAAAACAGAAAGAGAGGAGAGACAAAGTAAAGAAAGTAGGAGCTAAAATGTTGCATGGATTATATTGATTCATAAACAATCAGTGAACAAGTGTTGGTGCTTAGAATTTAGATATTCACTTAGATATTCAAAGGATAAAGGGATAAAGGTATGATGACAGATATGTTGCCTGACATCAGGGATTTTTCAGTCTACATATGGAGACAAAACTGATATACATTAAAATAAATGAACCATATAAATGAGTATAAAGTAAGAGATGATGAATTGAGTAGTTCATATTATATGTCACTTTGTTTTGTTTTGTTTTGTTTTGTGGTACACAGGCCTCTCACTGTTGTGGCCTCTCCCATTGCGGAGCACAGGCTCCAGACGCGCAGGCCCAGTGGCCATGGCTCACGGGCACAGCCGCTCTGCAGCATGTGGGATCTTCCCGGACCAGGGCATGAACCCGTGTCTCCTGCATCAGCAGGCGGACTATCAACCACTGCACCACCAGGGAAGCCCTATATGTCACTTTGAATTCAAAGGAGTCAGTAGTGATGGACTTCATCCCTGAGAGTCAGTTGTAATATTGTAAAAAATGGAAGAATTATTGGCATAAGAACTAGAAATTATGTTATAATGCTACCTCTGCCACTTTTTACCTATGTTGCTTGAGAAAAATTGCATACTCTTTCCAATTTCTAGTTTTCTTATCTGTAAGTTAGAGGACTCCTTTTTTACAGAAGCAAAAATGACTGTATGGTCTAAAGAATAATCTATCTACAAGCAGATCATTGATAAACTACCATAAATTATATTTAAAGAGTCTTGAGCTTCCAGGGAAATCCCCAAGGGTCAGAAAAAGAAGGATGAGAAGGAGCAGTAGAAGATGAAGAAGAGAATTTGAATAGTACCCCCAAGTCAAGTGTAGCTAAGGCCTATATGGAAGCAAGCATCAATAAGGGAGTTGAGATAGCTGAGATCAGATAGGAAAGGTAAGCCTGCATTGTCACAAGGTGGAGAAGCCAACCTGATATTCTGCATTAGTCTAGAGCAATTAAAGTGAGGAGTTTTAATTCGGTGGCAGTCTTGACCCAAGTAGAAGTAGATCCAAATCCTCTTTACAAGAGGATTTAAGTCCTAAGGATTCTTATATATTAACCTAAACCAAATATGTGACCACAATAAATAAAAAAAAAAAAGCTAACATTTAAGTATGTTAAACACCATGAGTGAGAATTAATATAAAAAGTAGACTTAATGCATAAATACTTAAGATTTGCTAATTATCAGATTCAGAAGATAAAATAAATATGCATAAGTAAAATGCAAAATTTTAAAAATCAGGAAGGACAAAAAATTGCCAAAAACTTGTTGGCAAAGAACAAAGTATAATGCTTAGAAATAAAATTAGAACAAAGTATAACTTTTAGAAATCAAATTACAACTTTTAAAAATTAAAAACATAATCATAGGCAAGACAAATTCAAGATATAAGTTATATATATATATATATATATATATATATATATATATATATATATGGCAGTTTAGACACAGATGAAAAGAGAATTCATGAAAGTGAAAATAGAGCTGGAAAAATGACTCATGATTAGCTTCTTAAGAAAAAGGAGATGGAAATTATGAAAGAGTTTAATAGACATGGAACACAGAGTGACAAGTTTCATCAGTAGAAAAAGTATGAGAGAGGTAATACTTGAAAGACAATGTTAGAATTTATTTTTAAGTAAACCAAACCTATGAGTTTACCAGCACAAAGTTTACAAGTTATATAAAGTAGAACAAACAAAAATAAATTGGCACCTACAATATTGTAGAGAAACTGCAAAACAAACAAACAAAAAGAAAAAAGAGGAAGAAAGGAGAGAGAGAGAGCTCATGAAAGGACGGAAGAGGAAGAGGAAATGGGAGGAAGGAAGAGAAAAAGAATGGAGGGAGGGAGGGAAGGAACAAAGGGAGGGAGGGAGGAAGGGAAAGAAAGGGAGAGAAGAAGGAAGGAAGGAAAGAAGGAAGAAAATGAGTGATTGAATTTAATGAGAGAAAGATAAAATGAAAATATCCTTATAATAGGCAAACAGGGACAAGGTTCAGCAAACTTTTTCTGAAAAGGGCCAGAGAGTAAATGTTTTAGGCGTTGTGTGCCATGTAGGATTACTGTCTCATATTATTCTTTTTTCATCCTTTAACAGTATAAGAACCATTCTTAGCTTGAGAGCCATATAAGAACAGGAGACAGGCCATTAGGTGTAGTTTCCCAATCTCTGTTAAAAGGACCTAGAAACAAAAGAAAGATCACCTAAATGACAACAAATTTCTCAATAGCTATAATGTAGTCAGAAAACATTGGACAAATATCTTTAAATTACTAAGAAAAGTTTACAGTCCACTTAGAAGTATGTCCTCAGCAATATTGTCTTTTTGGAATAAGAACAAACTTTTAAAAATAGGTAAGCAAGGGCTTCCCTGGTGGCGCAGTTGTTGCGAGTCCGCCTGCCGATGCAGGGGACACGGGTTTGTGTCCCGGTCGGGGAGGATCCCTCATGCCGCGGAGCGGCTGGGCCCGTGAGCCATGGCCGCTGAGCCTGTGCTCCGCAGTGGGAGAGACCACAGCAGTGAGAGGCCCGCGTACCACAAAAAAATAAAAAAATAGATAAGCAAAAGCAGAAAATTCACCATCAACAGATATAAAATAAATATTCAAATGACAGTCACTCTAGCAGAAAAACTCAAAAACAGAAATTAATATACCTACACAAAAAATGATATATTTTCCAAATATAATAATAATGATAGTGTGTAAATTATGCAACTACAAAAAATTTAAAATAAAACAAAAGTCAATACTGGCCAACAAATAGCATATAACTAAAGAGGGTGGTGGTCAGAGTTCAAGTACCTAGTTTCTTGTATTTTTTTTTCAAGAGGATGGCCAAAATATTGATTAACCTTTTGATTAACCTAGGCTTGAGGTCTAAAAATATTAAATTCCATAGTAAGTTTTCATACCTACTAAAAGAATAAAAACAAAGTTTATAGATCTCAAATTAGTTGTGGAAAAATATGAAACAGAATAAAAGTATAAATTAAAATTTTCAGTCAATAAAAAAAGAAAAAAGAAATATAGATGAAAAGGAAAAATGAGAACAAAATAAAAATTAAGAAGTAAGATGTTAGTAATCCAAAAAAAATTACAATGAGCCTAATATTATTTTCCTTATTATAATGGTATTTTAAAGATATGTTAAGGATAAATCTAGTGAAAGGAGAGATCTCCTGGTCAAATATAATATTATTATTTACAAACATTAGGCAAAATCATAATAAATGCATTTCTGCCACTAGATGACTGGTGAGCTGTGTCTCTGCTACAGTCCCAACTTGCCGCTTGCCTAGTCCTGCTGTTAGTTCCATTGATGGTGACACTGACTCTCTACCCACCTCCAGAGAGCAAGCTTCCCTACTTTTCTCCTTTAACTGGAAATGGAAACTCTCCTAGAAACTGAACTGCTTAATGCCCAGCTGCAGATCCCAGCCTCCGGGCACATCTTAAAAGAGGAAAAGTTTTCCCCCTCCTTCCTGTCTTCCTATCAGAGATGGGTTGAGCCCCATCTCCATATTCCTATAACAAATTTATTTTATCCCCTAATTGAATGTATGCCCTCCTTCCAGCATTTGTTTATCAGATTTAATTGAAACCCAATGGCTTTTAGGAAAAATTTTTTCCTATGTGATTACCAAAACAAACAGTGGATAGATGCTCTTTGAGGCAGATAATAATAATGAAATAACAGTAATAAAAGAAGCACTTGGTTTTTTTTTTACACCTTTATTGGAGTATAATTGCTTTACAATGGTGTGTTAGTTTCTGCTTTATAACAAAGTGAATCAGTTATACATATACATATGTTCCCATATCTCTTCCCTCTTGCGTCTCCCTCCCTCCCACCCCACCATCCCACCCTTCTAGGTGGTCACAAACACCGAGCTGATCTCCCTGTGCTATGCGGCTGCTTCCCACTAGCTATCTATTTTACGTTTGGTAGTGTATATATGTCCATGCCACTCTCTCGCTTTGTCACAGCTTACCCTTCCCCCTCCCCATATCCTCAAGTCCATTCTCTAGTAGGTCTGTGTCTTTATTCCTGTCTTACCCCTAGGTTCTTCATGACATTTTTTTTTTCTTAAATTCCACATATATGTGTTAGCACACGGTATTTGTCTTTCTCTTTCTGACTTACTTCACTCTGTATGACAGACTCTAGGTCCATCCACCTCATTACAAATAGCTCAATTTCATTTCTTTTTATGGCTGAGTAATATTCCATTGTATATATATGCCACATCTTCTTTATCCATTCATCTGATGATAGACACTTAGGTTGTTTCCATCTCCAGTCTATTGTATATAGAGCTGCAATGAACATTGTGGTAGATGACTCTTTTTGAATTATGGTTTTCTCAGGGTATATGCCCAGTAGTGGGATTGCTGGGTCATATGGTAGTTCTACTTGTAGTTTTTTAAGGAACCTCCATACTGTTCTCCGTAGTGGCTGTACCAATTCACATTCCCACCAGCAGAGAAGCACTTGTTTTTATAGCGAACTGCTTTAAAATTTCCTAATCACTTACATATATGTCCTCATTTGATGAGGCTTTCTTCTTGATTATTTTATAAAAACATTTTCCATATCATCTTCTTGTTTTCAAAACAAAATTACTTGCCTCCCTGGAGAAAAGACAGCCTCTTCAATAAGTGGTGCTGGGAAAACTGGACAGCTACATGTAAAAGAATGAAATTAGAACACTACATAACACCATACGCAAAAATAAATTCCAGATGGATTAAAGACTTAAACATAAGACCAGACACTATACAACTCTTAGAGGAAAACAGGAAAAACACTCTTTGACCTTAAACCACAGCAGGATCTTTTTTGACCCACCTCCTAGAGTAACGGAAATAAAAACAAAAATAAACAAATGGGAGTTAATTAAACTTAAAAGCTTTTGCACAGCAAAGGAAACCATAAACAAGACAAAAATACAACCCTCAGAATGGGAGAAAATATTTGCAAATGAAACAACAAACAAAGGTTTAATCTCCAAAATATACAAACAGCTCATAGAGCTCAATATCAAAAAAACAAACAATCCAGTTATGGGCGGAAAGCCTAAATAGTCATTTCACCAAGGAAGACATACAGATGGCCAAGAGGCACATGAAAAGTTGCTCAACATCACTAATTATTAGAGACATGCAAATCAAAACTACAATGAGGTATCACCTCACACCAGTCAGAATGGCCATCATCAAAAAATCTAGAAACAATAAATGCTGGAAAGGGTGTGGTGAAAGGGGAACCTTCCTGCACTGTTGGTGGGAATGTAAATTGATACAACCACTATGGAAAACAGCTATGGAGGTTCCTTAAAAAACTAAAAATAGAACTTTCATATGACCCAGCAATCCCACTACTGGGCATATACCCTGAGAAAACCATAATTCAAAAAGAGCCATGTACCACAATGTTCATTTCAGCACTATTTACAATAGCCAGGACATGGAAGCTACCTAAATGTCCATCAACAGATGAATGGATAAAGAAGTTGTGGCAATATATACAATGGAATATTACTCAGCCATAAGAAAAAATGAAATTGAGTTATTTGTAATGAGGTGGATGGACCTAGAGTCTGTCATACAGAGTGAAGTAAGTCAGAAAGAGAAAAACAAATACCATATGCTAATGCATATGTATGGAATCTAAAAAAAAAATGGTACTGATGAACCTAGTTGCAGGGCAGGAATAAAGAGGTAGACTTAGAGAATGGCCTTGAGGACGTGGAGTGGGAGGGAGAAGCTGGGGCAAAGTGAGAGTAGCATTGACATATATACACTACCAAATGTAAAATAGATAGCTAGTGGGAAGCAGCCGCATAGCACAGGGAGATCAGCTCGGTGCTTTGTGATGCCTTAGAGGGGTCGGATAAGGAGGATGGAAGGGAGGCTCAAGAGGGAGGGGATATGGGGACGTGTGTATGCATATGGCTGATTCTCTTTGTTGTGCAACAGAAACTAACACAGTGTTGTGAAGCAATTAGACTCCAATAAAGATTTATTAAAAAAATTACTATGACTAATAGGGGGTAAATATATAAGATAAAGAAAAATGCTCCAGCAGTTTTTTTCATTGCCACAAGTACACCCAGAGAATTAGAGAATTGGGAAGGCTCATTATGGTGGTCATCTGACTTCCTAAAACTTCTTTTTTTTCTTTTCCATTATGGTTTATCACAGGATATTCAGTATAATTCCCTGTACTATACAATAGGACCTTGTCATTCATCCATCCTATATATAATCATTGGCATCTGCTAATCCCAAACTCCCATCCCTCCTCCTCCTCCCCCTCCCCCTACCTTGGCAACCACAGGTCTGTTCTCTATGTCTGATAGTCTGTTTCTGTTTTGTAGATAAGTTCATTTGTGTCATATTTTAGATTTCATATATAAGTGATATCATATGGTATTTTTCTTTTTCTGACTTACTTTGCTTAATATGATAATCTCTGGGTCCATCCATGTAGCTGCAAATGGCATTATTTCATTCTTTTGTATGGCTGACTAATATTCCATTGTATATATGTACCACATCTTCTTTATCCATTCATCTATCAATGGACATTTAGGTTGTGTCCATGCCTTGGCTATTGTGAATAGTGCTACTATGGACATTGGGGTGCATGTATCTTTTCTAATTAGAATTTTGTCTGGATATATGTCCAGGAGTGGGATTGCTGGATCATATGGTAGTTCTATTTTTCATTTTTTAAGGAACCTCCATACTGTTCTCCATAGTGGCTGTGCCAATTTACATTCCTACCAACAGTGTAGGAGGGCCTATAACCCCTCTTTTTTTTTTTTTTTTTTTTTGCGGTACGCAGGCCTCTCACTGTTGTGGCCTCTCCCATTGCGGAGCACAGGCTCCGGACGCGCAGGCTCAGTGGCCATGGCTCACGGGCCCAGCCACTCCGTGGCATGTGGGATCTTCCCGGACTGGGGCACGATCCCGTGTCCCCTGCATCAGCAGGCGGACTCTCAACCACTGCGCCACCATGGAAGCCCTAAAACCCCTCTTTTAAAAAAAGAAGATGAAAAATCCTAGAAATAGGGAATGTAAATCACAGAAGGGCAAAAGGAATTCCCAGGACCAGAGCAGAGGGAGGGCCCAGGATAACACAGCCACAGGCCTGGGAGCCAAAATAAAAATTAAAAAAATTGTTGTATGAACAGATAACATGAGATCCAACCTCTTACAAATGTTTAAGTGTATAGATGGTTCACTATAATCATTGTGTGTACGGCAGACCTCCAGAACTTAGTCATCTTATGTAACTAAACTTTATACCCATTGAACAGCAACTCCCCATTCTCAAAACTCTTAAAGGATTCAGATTCACTGAGGATGCTTTAACGTTTTATAGAGGGAGGAAAGCAGTCTCAAGGAAAGAATTGTGAAGAAAAGATAAGAGATAACAGCTATCTGATTGTTGCGGTATTGATACAATGCTGAGAAAAAAATATATGTTGGGCATTCCAATAGGTCTCAGACTGAGCTTAGAGAGGTCAATTTGCCTTCTGGTCTTTCTGTTTTCACTGGGGTTTTTTGTACAATTCCTTCACTCTAGAACTCACTGCTGCTTTCAACTCTTGGAGTTATTTATTCAGCTAGAATTGCATAATCTCCTTGGTTTCTGTAGTGTAAGTTTTCGATCACCATTCAACTTGATATTTTTACTGCCCAGTCTGTCCAGGCTCTTTAATGTGCCTCTGCTCATACATTTATTTTTTGCTTTTCGTACTTAATCGTATGTTTTTATTTTACATAGGTGAAAGGAGGAAGGACAGCGCTTTACTAAAGTCTGTTCAATAAAATGTTTACTAGCTTAAAGAGTGAACTCAAAAAGATGAAAATCATATTTGAACCTATATTCCCTAGTTGGTATCTTGCCTTTGAACAGGAATTCTGAATCTCATATTCTTTTATTAAGTTCTCTGGCCCATCACGTCTCTTTTCTCTGTTTCTCATTGCAATAGAAGCAAGCCATTTTAAAAACAAACCCTGCTGTGTATGCATAATAAAAACCCTTTAGAAAAACCCCTTTTTAACAGATCATTAAATATTATTGTTTGTGAGGGAGTAAAAATTCAAGATTCCAGAACAAACACATTTTTATTCTTTTGTTTTAATTTTTCTATTAGGATACTTAAACAGAAAGTGCATGCTATTTCTAAAATAACCACCCCCCCCCAAATAAAATCCACATGCAAGGAAACTGAATACGTCTTAATAAACAGACAAATAAACAAACAAACAAATGAATAAAATCCTTCCCATATGGCCTAGAGATTTAGCTTGTGGATTAGAGGTGGACCTTCACCTAATTTGAAATTTTATATCTTGACATAAGTTATCAAGTCAGAGCTGGCAAGCACAGTAAAAATAAACATATCCTCCCTAGTTTTATTTCTAATTTCTAATATGATGATGTAGACTTTGCTTTCTTCAGTAGTTGCAGTATCTATAAGTGGGGGAGACTCCAGTTGAATTTTATGAGGATAAATGAGTGAAAGGGCAGGACAATATATCAGTTAGAGTTGAGAGACACAAGGCTACAATAACTGCAGCCCAATTATTCCAATCCTAGACAAGATTTTTGTCTTTTCGGATGAAAAATTTGCATACATTGTATTTTTGGAGCATACCAAACTTCTTATTTAGGGTTACTTTAAAGTTTTCAATATACTTTGTAATTCTATCTTGAGACCTGATATGATGATCCTACTTAAGGAATGCATCATTTTATGGAAGTAGGAATAAGAGGTTGAAGTACAGATTCAAAGGCTACTCATTAAGATGTATTCTGGTGGTGGTGCAGTTCTCTGAAGATCCCTGTGGCTCTGCTCCCAGGTAATTACTTCCCCTGCTAGCAGCTGGCAGGAAACACAGGGCAAATATGAGAGATGACACTGATCGGTATTGACTCAGTAAAACTGTTGTAAAAATAATTAGCAACAGTGCCTTTGGTTAAACACTGAATGCAATTACTGTATTACAATTATGGCAATGATTAGGAACTGTTTTCACAGAGAATATAAGTGAATAGTACAGGGATAATTGCTGGGGTAATTGAGAAATTTTCTTTCTAAGAAAGCTGAGTGGAACCTCTTCTTAAAGGCTGTGTTCACCTTTTATACTCAAAGAGTAAAACTCTGTAATGGACACAGGATTTCTTAGCCTATCACCATTTCCTGGGGCTTCTTTCAATACTGGTTTCTTGAATTCTACCTGAACTTCTTATGTCACCAAATAGGTCAAGTGTGATCATCTCAGCCTGGTCTATGTACCATTTATTGATCTTTGCTATCGTTTCCTTCATTTCTTTTTCATTTATTTCTGTTCTGATCCTTACGATTTCTTTCCTTCTGCTAAATTTGGGGTTTTTTTGTTCTTCTTTCTCTAATTGATTTAGGTTTAAAGTTAGGTTGTTTATTTGAGATTTCCATTATAAAGGTTTTTTTCTAAGTATATGCATGTTTTTGCTATTGTAAACAAAAATGATAGAAATTGATAGAATTAAACCAATAAAGACAAACATTAACCATTCTCATTTGCTCTTTGATCTACAAAATCAGAATCTTCTGTGTTCTCTGTGACCTTTAGCCTTTGCAGTGTTGCTTGCAAAGTATTTCACTGTTTATTAAAGGCACATGGAGCACCCAGTCATTCAAGCAAAGGAGCTGTGAGTCTTTAATCGTTGATTTCACTTTTTTTTTTGTACTTCTCTAATGCTGACATACAGTCATAGTTGTACTAAAATCAATTATAATGTAAATCATAATTTCTAACTAAGTAGTGATCTTTATATATAGTTCTTATTATTGAGTAATTGTAGCTCTAGTTTAGCTCCTTGTTATGGAAATTTTTACCCTAAAAGGAATGCATATATTTGAATTTTTCATTCAAATTGTACATAGTTTGTTTAAGTAAGTTTTATAAAGTGAACAAAGAGTGACCACCCCAGATCACTTTCACTGAACTACATAAAGTCAAAGCAGACTACTCATTTCTGTGAATCCTGTGTTCTCAGCACTTCATGAAGAGTTATTCAATATGCATCACACTGGGGGCATACTCTTTTAGTTATGCTGCCTATATTTAAAAAGTGCTATCTTCAAGCTTTTAATGAATAATCATTAATATATCTTGTAATTAAACATGGTTTTCCTAATGTAGTCCCAGTGCAAATTCTCCCTTTACATAACCATATTGATTGATCTACATAGAAGGCGCTACCAGTACATCTTTTTATCTTGTAATAGTTTCACAAGTACCACCTCACAATCTTTTCATCTGTAAGGCTTTAATGTCAGAAAGGAAGATTGATGTTATTGCTGTTATTGAAATATTAGGTTTAGACTAAAGTGCACTGTGAAGTGACATGAAAAGTTCAAGGCATCTCAACCCTGACAGAATCTACTCATTATTTAATTAGGCTCCAAAAGCTCTTAGCAAACACATCTGGCCTTTGTCAGAACCTTTCCTGATCAAGAGACACACATCATTGAAAGGTTCAGTCTTAAAGATGCCGTATTATACAAATTTAATTCTGATATTTTGGAATATATTATAGAATTTGGCAAGTCATGGGTCCTGAGATAATTCCCTTATCCTCTCTGTTTCTTTTCTGCTATAATTCTACATCTTCTTATCTCTTTCTTAATTATTTTCACTCTGTAAAGTTTAAAGTGGAATTCACATTTAAATATATAATTTTCATTTAAACATACTTGTTTCTTGATCTGTGCCTATCCAGTTAATGTAAAAGAGCCTTTTTTATAGGTCTAAATTTACAAAAATATGTGTTTCAGAAGATATAACAACATAAGCATTTGTTTCAAAATGGGAAAATCTTACATTTGTTACAGATTTCCTGGTTAAAGTGTTTTGGTCCCAGTAATAATCTCAAGGAACTGAGTTAGAAAGCACAATCTGTATTTTTACACATTTAGACTTTTTAATTTGTTTTTTTTTAAATAGACATGTTATAACATAATTGAGTATTACAAATGATCTACAGAAATTATCATAGTCAAGTAGAGTTAGACACTTTTATCCCAAAATTTTCACAGATGTGCATCTGAGTTTAATCTTTTCAGGGCTTGAAATTCATGACTAGTTGTAGATCTAGTTTAGGATTTCATGGCTTTAACAATGTTTTCAGGGTTTTTGAGGCAATGCATCTCAGAGCCTAACTCAGCATAAGCTCTGAAGTCAGACATCTGCCTCTGACTCCTGTTTCTGCCATTTCCAAATGTGACCCATCAGGTAATATAACCTCTCTATGCCTCGCTTTCCTCATGTGTAAAATAGTCATAATAGGTGCTTCCTTTATAAAGTTATTGTGAGTTGTAGGTACAATGCTAGCATATTGCACTTAGCATGGTGCCTGGTCCATAGTAAGCATTCAATAAATGTTCAGTATCAGTACAACCTTTGATTCACTTGGTAAAATATGAACTAAGTATAAAACTGCCCTGCTTGTATTATTATGTTTGCTTCAGCTCATCTCCTTTACTAGTGACACACAGAAAAACATAACACACGGTGATGTGTTGCTATGGGATGGTGCGATACAGTTACTTAACTCCAAAACGTCATGATTTTTTAATTTAAGCACATTTACATAATAAAGCAATATCAACTTTATGTGTGTGTATATCTTTGTGTTTACTTTGCACCCCAGTCTCCTTCTTGAAACAGACCTTTTCCCCCAGGACTAAGGAATGGATGAGGATAGGTCTGGAACAATAGCAGTGCCTTCCCCACCCTGGTCACAGGTTTTAACACAGGGATGGGGGGCCCATGGTCCCGTTAGTAGAATAAAAGTAAGTCCTTGACAGGCAATCATTTCAGTTGAAATGATTTGTTCATAAATACACACTGATTATATATTTATTTCTGCCTAACTCATTCTAAATTTCCCCAACTTTTCTGATCAGTAACATAAAATACTTGTTTATGCATTAAGCATTAAGCATCAGAGTTTTCCAATGACAAATACAACCATGTCACTCAACTTGCTTCAAGAAGAGAGATTTCAGTTATATTTCAAGGCTGTTTGCATCTAATAAAATATCTAAACAGGTTTATAAAAAGGATTTTTCTGGTGAGATTAATATTTTATTGTCTAAAATACTTGTCCAACAGGTGGAACTGGCTAGAGGGATCACTGAGTCAGACACCCCCAACACTGTTAAGGCTTCCTTTCCTCTCTCATTCTCTTCTACTCTAGTTGGGGGCTGGGCACTTAGTCATCTGAAGTCACATCCAAGAGCGTTTCACCAGACATGTAAAGGTCTTCTCTTTCTTTCCCCCCATCAACAGTTTAAAATATCCCAGGGATTTCCTGCTGTTGAACTACCCAGGTTGCTTGCCTCCTGCCTGTCATCTTCGCCTTAGAATATGGGGCTGGGCGGGTAAGGTATTATGGTTGTCCCAGTCTAGGTTATAAATATATTCCTTGGGCTTGGAGTCTATTACATAAGATGGTTAGGGGCGCCACATATATTTTCAGACACACATACACACATACACACACAGGCAATAAAGAATTTACTCCATATGTATAAGTATGATACAAAACAGAGATCAACCTATCATTTGCATAGGTGAAGAATTAAAGACAAAAATACACATGGTGTTTAGGATAATACTAATTATGTCTAATTTGGCTTGAATAGGTTGGTAATAGAAAATGAGTTTTGGAGTTTAAACTGGGACCATATCATGGGAAGTCTTGTTTATGTGGTAAGAAATTTGGATTTGTTTTGAAAGCCATTGTCATTTTCAGAGAACAGATACTATAAGAAGAGCTATGTTTCAGTGATATGTATCTAGATTCTCAGCGTGGATAACAGGAGGTAGATATTAGAGATGAAAAAATCTCTAGAATGTCATTTCAGTAGATTCAGTAAGAGGTTAAAAGGTCATTACAAAAGATTAATGAGGATCATAATTGTGAGGGTGACAACTGAAATGAGGGAAATGATTGAGATGCTATCAAAGTGCACTCAGTAGGGTTAGGTAACTGTTCATATGAGGAAGGGATCAATAGAGGGGTAGGAACAGGAATAATGAAGATGACTAAGATTCAAACCTATGAGATTCAGAAGATTGTGGTGCTTTTATAAAAAAGAAAAATAGAAAACGTTAGAGGAGGAACTGGTTTATAGGGGAAAGAATAGTGAGGTCATTCGTCATTTTTTGGCATATGGTGTTTGAAGTTTAGATGTCCAGAAAGCGGTAAAATCTGATGCTAGTATGTCAAAGAATGGTCAGGTGCTAGAGATGTGTATGGAATCAGTTATAGATGAGAGACAGTTTGTGATATGGAATCAGTTATAGATGAGAGACAGTTTGTGATATATGTATATATATAATGTGTGTATGTAGAGTGGGGAAGGTGAGTGTGAGTGTGTGTGTGTGTGTGTGTGTGTGTGTGTAGAAAGAGAAGAGTGTATTGTGGGAACAGATGTGACATCATTAGGGAACTATAAAATTCATTATGCAAATAATAGTTGATTTACATAATTGGGGAAAACTTAGACTAGACATGATAACTGTTTTCCAAAATCTTAAGGGCTATTATTTGGAAAAGATACAGGATGACATTTTGGCAGAGATTGCAAGAGATTGTGTTTTAGTCGAGAAACTAAGATCCTATAATTCAGATCCAATATCATCCATTATTAAGGATAATACCATGTTCACTTATATAAATGCCATAACTCAGCATTGACCAAGGACCAGACATTAGACTAAATAGACTTGTGTTAGTTTCCAATGGCTGTTGTAACAAATTACCATAAATTTGGTGGCTTAAAACAACAGAAATTTATTGTCTCATAGTTCCAGAAGGGTGAAGGGCAAAATCATTTTCACCAGGCTGAAATCAAGGTGACAGCAGTGCCACACTGCCTCCAGAGGTTCCAGGGGAAAATTGCCCCTTCCAGCTTCTGGTGGTTGCCAGCGTTCCTTGATTTGCAGCCAAATCACTCCAATCTCTGACTCTGTGACCACATTGCATCCTCCTCCTGTTATGTGTATGAAATCTCCCTCTAACTCCTTCTTACAAGGATACCTGTAATTAATTTAGAGTCCAACCGGAAAATCCAGAATAATTTCACCAACCCCAAATCCTTCATCACAACTGCTAAGACTTTGTCATATGAAGTGACATTTACAGGTTCCAAGGATTAGGACGGGATGTCTTTTCTGGGGCCACTTTTCAACCTACTGTTAGGCTCTTCCTCATACATAGCCTTCCTTAAAGCAGTTCTAGGAGGGAGGTACCATAGTTTTAATCCTTCTTAAGCAAAATTGGAAAATGAATCTCAAAGAAACATTTCGGCACATAGCTAGTAGGTGTCAGAACTTTACTTCAAACACTGTCTTGCTGTTTTCAAAGGCTGAGCAGTTTTTCGTTGTCACACAACATGAAATTAAACCCTGCTGTAAACATTTATGTTTCCTTTTTCCATTCACTGTATAGCTGCTTCTATAACAGGTACACTTTTATACATCTCAAAGGGAAAAGAGGTGGCACTCACATTAAACAGTATGGCAGCTGTAAGAAGTGTCATCTCGCTGGCCATTGTTGGAAGTACTTGAAAATGTTTATTGGTAGGAAGGCACTCAGATTCTGAAGAGATCTGACAAGCAAATCCCCTTAGCTATGACTTTCTGCCGGCAATCACTGCTGCTCCTGGGACCCAAGAGTATTAGCCTGGTTTTGTTTGTTTGTTTCCTTTTGTTTTGTTTTGTTTTTGCCTCCTCACAAACTCTGCTTCCTCTGTTGTCATCAGGTTTTTTCTTTTAGTAGTTTGTAACAGGCAAGGATAATTTACAACCAGCATGGTTTTTTGTTCATTTCAATTACTTATACACAGCACACCCTAGGTACACCCCAACCTATAGTTACAGGGCTCCTTTTTATCCTCCCACAGCCATCAGATGTTCTGTGGATACAACCTCTCAATCCTTGCCAAGCACCATGTAGGTATTAAGATCCACAAGTTACAGATATGGAACAAGCATGAGTGGGCTTGTGTTCACAAATTTGAAAGCCAGGTAAATTATCCCTCTTATACAGTATGTGCCTGTGATAAAGGAGGTCATTAGAAGATGGCTACTTCAGCACATGGGGAAAATGTCAGACATCCATCAATAATAAGGTGTGGTTAATTCAAATGTGGGAACCTGGGAATGAGCAGATCTTAATTTCAAGATTCAAAAGAAGCCAGGGCATCTTTCTGGAGTTCTTGTTTATTATTTTTATTTTTTAATACAAAGTGGGTACATGTGCCACAGAATCTTAGCTCCCGTGAGTGAATATGAAGACCAGTTTTAAATGTAGACTTCTTGCAAGGTGTTGGTAAACATTTTGCATGTGACAGGGATTCTGAATGGACAAGTGAACACTTAATATCTTTTCTCCTAGGCATATTTATGTGCAAGCATCAGGTACAATCATATAAGTGATGTAGAATTCTCTGCACAACAAAGAAAAATGTCTTTCATTATTATATGTGGTTCCCCAAAACTTTTCACTTCTCTTTTGTAACCTGAAGGAGATAACATAGGGACTTTCTCGAAAGAATATTTTCACTTACTAGAGAGACTGTGAGGTCCTTCTTATAGATCACTGCTGAAGGTTCATATCTTCACCCTTATTTTTTGTTTGTTTTTGTTATACCCTATGAGCTTAGTTATACTTGAGTTTATTTCTTTTAGTTAAAACAAAACAAAACAAAACTTCTTTGGGGATAAAAAATTCCCTATGTGCTTAGACATTCTTTTGTAGATTATACTAATTTCACTTTATTCAGTTCAATAGTTACTGAATAATTATGAGCCTTGTCATGAGGGTGAAGCTCCAGGAAATACAAAGATAAAATAAAATCTCTGTTCCATAATGACTAACAGATTGTATGAGTGTTTGTGTGTTTGTCTTGTGGGGCAGAACTCAGGGATGCAAGTTAAAATTAGTATAAAAATAACTATTATTTGAGACAAGATAAGCTCAATACATGGTAGACTCAAACAAAGTGCAGTGGGTCATTAGAGAGCAAAAAATAACAAGAACTCACATCCAAACGTGAGAATGGAAGGTTTGATGCTGAAAGCACCATTTGGAGCAGGCTTTGAAAGTGTTACTTTCCTTTGGAGCAAGGAAGGTATACAATCCAGAAGGAGGGAAATAAGCATGGATAAAGCAAGGCATTTACCAGGAACAATAAGTGTATTTTGGCTGATATATTGGGAACATTACAAGATAGGCTGCAATAATCATTTGGGTCACACTGAGGACAGTTTTCAGTGCCAAAATGTGGCACAGAGTTTTCATTCTATGTGCAAAGGAACTATTTAGAAGGTTTCTGTACATGGAATTAGACTTTAGGAATATTTATTTAGCAATGATGTAGGGAATAGTTTGAAATCACACTAAAATGGAGTCAGAGAACTGGTTAAGAGACAGTAGGAAATAATGAGAAACCAGTTATAAGTGGTGAAAATGGGAATAGAAATGAAGGGGTAGATTCAAGTGCCAGTGTAAGAGTAGAATTAAAAACACTTGGGAAATAATTGGAAATAAAAGATGAATCCATTGGGTAGTCAAAGGTGACTTGGGTATAATCTATAGAAATAACTAACAGGAAGATACAGATTTATAGAATGGGAGGAAGGCAATAAGATTACTTTTAAAACTTCCTCCAAAATCCGTTCCATTAAATGTATATTTTCTCGTATATTTTTTCCTAGTGCTACATTACTTTTTCTTATTCACTTATTAGTATCTTTGATTCAATGATAAAACAAATCAGCCTCTTGAACTGAGTGATACAAGGAAACTTAAGACACAGTCTCTGACCTCATGGAAATTACAGTTGACCCTTGAACAACATGGGTTCCAACTGTGTGGGTCCACTTATATGCAAATTTTTTCAATAGTAAATACTACAGTACTACACGATCCACGGTTGGTTGAATCTGAGGATACAGAACCATAAATACGGAGGAGCCGCAGGTATGGAGGGCTGAGTGTAACTTATACTCAGATTGTTCACTGCACAGAGGGTGTCCCTAACCTCCATGTTGTTCAAGGGTCAACTGTATAACCCTTTTGAGGAAGATAGGACACTGGATATGTGACTTTGGAACGGACATTTGTGTGTGGATTATGGGAGCATCATTACTACTCAGTGGTCATTTAGGTGAATATTTAGTAACATAAAAGGTAGTGAATGCTAAGTACTGAACAAATGATATAGTCAGTAGTAGATACTATAGATATTCAGTCAGTAGTAGATACTATAGAAATTCAGAGGAGTGAAGATCATTTTCATTTTATTAATTTGGTTAAGCAATTACTCTGATGAAGGCTTCATGATAGGCTACAAAGGCACAGCTTCTGTCTTCAAGGCATTTACAATTTAAGGACAGGGAGATACACTGTAAATAAAAAGATAGAGTAAAAAGTTAACAGGTACAAGAAGAATCAGAAGAGTGGGTTAGTGGCCAATCATGTCAGTGTGGAAGAAAGAATACCACAAAATGTTTCTCTTTTCAAATTACCCTTCTTTACTTTTCTTTCCTATTCACTTTCATTCATAGAAGTGGTCAAGTAATGATAGTAGAGATTATAAAAAACATAAAGAAATGAGTTTAATTTTTCTCATATAAAAATTAGTTTTTAAGTGGTGGGGTGGTGGTGGTGGTGGGATGAACTGGGAGATTGGGATTGACATATATACACTAATATGTATAAAATAGATAACTAACAAAAAAACTTTATAAAAATAAAAAATTTTTAAAAATAAATAAATAAAAATTAGTTTTTATTCATTCAAATAGCCTTTTTACTCTAAGATGAATGCATCTCCCATATGATCTTTAAGTTTCAATTTAGTTTTCAATACTTCAGCTAAGGGGGGAATCACAGATACAGAGGAGGGCTGACTATAGTTTATATGCAAATTTTAACTGATGAATTAAAAATGATCCCCTTTCCTTAGCTCATTCCAATCACCATTTACTCCTGCTCTCTCCTCCTGTCCCATTCACACTTTAGATATAGCTGCATTACTGTGCTTGTCACACTAAGCCTGGACTACTTGATTCCAGGGACTCGTGTGTGTGTGTGGGTGTGTGTGTGTGGTGTGGTGTGGTGTGTCTGTGTGTGTGTGTCCTTCCTCTTTAAACTAACACTGTGAGGCCTGGTACATAGTAGCTGCTCAACAAATGTTTATCAAATTGAAATGGACTTTTTCCCTTTTTGACTAAACTGCTTAATACTTAGAGGCATGTGGTGCTAATATTTAAGACAGATTGGTTCATTCTGTTCAAGTACCACATAACCATTCACACACCATTGACTTTAGTACTATTAAAGGGTAATTTCCCTTCTGGGAATTGTGCCTGTGGAAGACACATTTTACATATTCAGTCCTTTTTATCATCACTAGGCAGGTAAAGAGATTAAAATAAAAGGTTTTTTCAAGTGTGCAGTTATCCACGTAGACCTTACTTGGAAATCCCTGTGTATTCTGAGAAAAAAATAAGGAAGTACTAGTACTGAATGTGTCTACACCCAGCACTACCCAGTAGTCACGTGCCTTTTTTAAAGATAAAAATATTAATGATTAATTTCTGTACGACACTATTCACCCAAATGACCTAGAAAAGCTATCATTTCCTCCTTTTTCTGTCAGTGTAATAAAACCCAATGTAATTAATTGAAAACCCCATTTTGCCCAGTTTTACAAGTTTTGGCCCATTGTGATGCCTTCAATGTAGTATATTTTGTTTAATGTAATGTTTTTACTATTACTTTTAATTCACACATTTTAATAACTCAAAAGAGAGCATTTGTGTTTTATTTTCTCAAATAAGTTCCTTTTTGGACATGAGAATTCAATACTTAATAGCCTCTCAAATCACTTATAGAGAACTTTACAGCAAAATTGCTTTGACATCTATTATCTCCTTTCTTATTATGGCTATATGACTAGGAATTACTATTCTTGTTTTTGTTTTTGTTTTTGCGGTACACGGGCCTCTCACTGTTGTGGCCTCTCCCGTTGCGGAGCACAGGCCCCGGACGCGCAGGCCCAGCGGCCATGGCCCACGGGCCCAGCCGCTCCGCGGCACGTGGGATCCTCCCGGACCGGGGCATGAACCCGTGTCTCCTGCATCAGCAGGTGGACTATCAACCACTGTGCCACCAGGGAAGCCCCGGAATTACTATTCTTATTTCATTTTTAATAGACTAAAAAAAAACTCAGGCTTAGAGAAGTAAGTGACTTGCCTGAAATTCATATGTTCATGGGTTCTTTGTGTGGACCAAAATTAGAATGGAAATATTTGGATTCCTCATTCAGTACTGTCAATATTCAGATAAACGGCTATGCCATACTATAGTCAAATAGCACTGGATGTTTATTCTGTATAATAATAATAATAATGAACACTGTGAGCATTTACACTTGCCGGGCACATCCTGAGTACCTCACATGTGCTAGCTCACTGAATCCTTGCTGCAACTCAGTGAAGTTTAAACATGAGAAAACAGAGGCCCAAAGAAAGTAAGTAACATGGCCAAAAAAGCACACCTAGTAAGTCCTTGAACTAGGATGTGAGCTCAGCCAATCTGCACTGTGTTGCCTTAAGCATCATTCTCATTGCTGGTGTTTCAGTGACAAGGGTAGATTTAATGAAACAAATGTAAGTTGATAATGTCTTATAGAACTACCCTTCCTATCAATGAACGTGGAAGAAAGTTATCCTTGAACCCTGTAATTCTGTGAAGTACTTAAGTTGAAATTGAATTTGTTTCTCCATTCTAAGAGGTAATTTCTATTAATGGGGACTCTTTCATGTTTTATATTTAATATTTGATTAGAATTTTACTACATGGAAAAGTCTTTCCTATTCATTATATAATTTAGAATTATAGAACTTTATAACATAAATGAATCTAGGGGCCAAGCCAAAAATTTTAACCAGCAAGGTCAAATATTAGAGAGGTGATATGACCAGCACAAAGTACTTGCCTAGAGAGGCTGAGACAAGCTCAGACTCAGATCTTCCAAGGCTTTTCCCACAGTGAAGAAAGATGTGAGCATAATAAAGGAACAGAATGTATGTTACATGTGTGTGCATGTGTGTCCTGACTGTTCTTTTAAAAATTAGTTGTGGAGCAGCATGACCTAGGTAGCTGGCTTGCAGGTCTCCTAGGTAAGGCTATAAATCCCCCTGAAAGACAATCAACTCCTGGATGAAAATCCTAGTCTATTTAGTGGCACATAGCCAAATGAAAAGTGGAAGATTTAATTTTCCAAATACTTTTTGGAAAGTTTCTAGCTGCACAAATATATTGGACTTTTAAATAACTAATTCCTTTTTAAAATTAAATCTTAAATAGGTGTGAGATTTGCTTGTTCACTGATTTGTTGCCTATTCTAATAATTATTCATTAGTCTCTTTATGTGATGGAAGAAAGCCCAGCTGATTAAGCCACCAAATCATACTTCATTTCCTTTTCTTATGCTGTCTGATTGGTGCTGCAACTCAGAGGGCAAAATGCTTTTAGGAAGATCACTTAGATATATATTTGATTATATTATTATCGGAAGAAACACAGAGAAGTTTCTGGCAATCATGCTGTTCCCATATATAGAGGACTTAGTGCTATTTAAATTATTATTCATGTTGTGCTAAGGCATTTCAAGGGGCTTTGGATCATTGAATGGAATGACGTAAAGTTTTAAACTATCCCTGGAAGCCTACAATTAGCAGGCATCCACAGAAAACTAAGCAACCAGAGTAAATGATTATTTCCTCTTAATTCATTTATTTTTCTTACATTTCATGTCATAAAAAACACATAAATCATTTTATTGTTATATCTTTGTCCCAATTTCAATCCACTGTTATCAGTAATGATTTAAAGTATGCTTAATCAAATAGCATTTATAATATATATTATGCCTCATCAAAAATTCTGACATAAATCAAAAGGGGACTATTACCCTTAATGATTTATACAAAGAACTATCATAGTATTCTATACATTCAAAAGTGGGTTCTTGGGCTTCCCTGGTGGCGCAGTGGTTGAGAGTCCGCCTGCCGATGCGGGGGACACGGGTTTGTGCCCCGGTCCGGGAAGATTCCACATGCCGCGGAGTGGCTGGGCCCGTGAGCCATGGCCGCTGAGCCTGCGCGTCTGGAGCCTGTGCTCCGCAATGGGAGAGGCCACAACAGTGAGAGGCCCGCGTACCGGAAAAAAAAAAAAAAAGTGGGTTCTTCAAAAAATTAAAAATAGAACTAACATATGATCCAGCAATTCCACTCCTAGATATTTACCCAAAGAAAATGAAAATACTAACTAGAAAAGATGCATGCACCTCTATGTTCATTGCAGCATTATTTGCAATAGCCAAGATGGGGAAGGAATCTAAGTGCCAATCAATACATGAATGGCTAAAGAAGATGTGGTATATATAAGGGAAATAGGTGAGGGAGATTAAGAGGTACAAACTTCCAGTTGCAAAATAAATGACTCACAGGTATGAAATGTACAATGTGGGGAATATAGTCAATAACTATGTAATATCTTTGTATGGTGACATAAATAGACTTATTGTGGTGACTACTTTGGAATGTATAGAAATATTAAATCACTATGTTGTGTAACAGGAACTAACATAGCTCTGTAGACCAATTACACTTCAAAAACAAACCAAAAATTGTGGACAAAATTAAGTTATGCATTTTCTCTTAAGTAAACATCTGAACCTATTTGGTCTCTTGATTGGGAGTCCATCTTGCCAAAGATAACTTAAGAAGTAGGAGGGATGAGAAATAAAAGTGTAAATTTATTAATTCTTGTTAATATCTGTACCTATTCCAAGTTCTTTTTTGGAAAAAAAAAAAGGTGCTTTTAAGACCATAGAAAATTCGGGTTCCCACCTCCATTTTTTTTCATAGAGTTTAAAGTCTATAGTGGAAGATATTCTACAGTGCAGCATGCTTTTAAACACTTTATGTTATAAAATACCATAAAATAGTCTGTGAACTTCACTGGAGCACCCATTATGTGCTTCCTTTAGATCCCAGCACAGTGCCTGGAACGTAGTGGTGCTCAATAAAATTCTGTTGGCTAAGCTCATCAATGCCTTCTTCAAAGAAGTCTTCCTTGAGATTCCATCTTATACTAGAAACAAGAGCAATCCATTTCCATCATACATATGTTGCATCCTACTGTATTGTGGAGTCTGCATTTGCTTGTGTGTATTTTGGGGAGGGGATGGGGAAGAGTCTTATTTCCATGAATAAATTATAATGCCATTAGGCATAATAACTGTATATATGTAATTTATTTAGTTAACACATGGACTTTATATAGCTCTGTATATAAACAGCTAGCCTAGCTCATTAAACAGTTTTTCCCCAGTGAATAAAAACAGAATGAACCATTTGCTTTGGAGGTACCTAGTATCCTCTTTCTGTACTGTCTTCCTCTCTGATGTTATTACTTTTCTGCCTGGGTATCTTTATCTAATGCTCTATTCCCCTGCCTATTAACAGGAAAAAATTCTCATCAATCATTTATCCTTAAACATAAATTGGTTTTCCCAGGTATTTGCAATTTAATCCTTTAGTCATTATTGGGAATGAAAATCTTAGATTCCTCTATGGAGATTTCTGGTTAAAGAAATGCAGAAGATTGACAGAAAGGGTAAAAACCATTTATTTATATCCTACATTTTACTAGGCTGGTGGGCATCATGCCAGCTTGGGATCACATTCTGCCATTAAGATAATTAGATAAGCAGATGCTATACCTCCTTCACCACTCTGACCTCCATATAAATACATACACACAAACCCTTCAGCAAACTTAAAATCTCCAGAGATGGGACTGAACATATGTACATTTTTTTTTAATTACAATGATATACTCTCAATGTTGAGAATTACTGTACTAGGCTCTTTTGTATGGTATTTTATTTAATCTCAAAATAACCCTATGAGGGAAGTACTACTACTACCATTTTATAGATAAGGAAATTGAGACTTAGGGAAGCTAAGTATCTTGCTCAAGGCCACAAGACTATTTGCCAGAGAGCTGGAATTTGATTCCAGTTCAGTAGGACTTCAAACTCACTCCCTTTTCAATATTATTGCCACTAAAACCTGATGCCACTAAAAAAAACCTGATCCTACAAATAACACCCTTCTAGTCAATGGATGGTTAATGACCGGTATGGGTCTATCAGTCAAGGTCCCAGAAGAAAGAGAAGGCATATCCAGTTGAGTAATTTGAGCACAGTTGAATATTGTCAGTTTGTAACAGTGTAGGCAATACCTTCATGCCAGTTACAGTGGAAATGGTTGATACCTGTAGGCCTGAAGATGTGAGCCTAGTTTAATGGAATCCAGAAAGAGGGGTGGCAGAGGGAGGGGGGGAAGGTGAGAGAAGTGGAGAGAGCTGCCAGACAGGGCTGTGCCTTTTGGTCCAAAGATGAAACCAGATCACAGAAATCCTGGGGGTGAGGTCAGGTAGTACATGATCTTGCCAGTCTTTATCACTGGCTGAATCCAACTGAAAACCACAAGGCAGGGGAGCCTAAGGACATGGTTTGTGCCCATATCAGCCACTAAAGACAGTGGAGGGTACAGAATGGATGTGGGTAAGTCAGCAAGGAGTATTAGGAAGTGTATCTTCTCCACCCCCATCCCTCAGATTCACCCCCTTTCTCTCTTACCATAAATGAAAATGGCAGAGACTTAAAGGAAACAACTGTTTGTGTCTGTTTTCTTTAATCCATGGTTGCAAATGCTTCTGAAATGTATTAGTGCACTTTCTTACTAAGCTTTCATAAGCATCTGCATTTGTTCTGCTTTTACTGTATTGTGGACAAAGGAAGTATGAAATATTGGTTAACACCGTCTCTCAAATAAGTACACATTCTTTAAAGCTTTTCGGATTTTTTGTATGTTTTTGGTTAGGTTAATTCAGATATAGTTTACATTCAGAAAAACCCATCCATTTTAGCTCTGCAATTCTGTGTCTTCACAAATGTATACAGTCCTGTATTTAACTCTACAGTCAAGATATAGAATATTTTCATCACTCCAAAAGTTTCTAAAGCTTTTAAAAATCTTTAATCCCACTCAACTAAATGTCTGGTATCAATGTTTTTTTCTTCTGATTTTAAATAGGAAAATTGGTGATAACATCCAACAGTGGGTAGTACTTAGTAAGTGCTATTATGAAAAGTATTTTTGTTGGTTTGTTTCCCCACCTTCTGACTTATATAAACTATTCATATTGGTTATTAACTCAATTCATGTATGTTAGACTGAGGAAAGGCTCATAATCTTGACTGCATGTTGAAATCACCTGAATTTATTAAATGACCTGATGGTCAGGTAGCATTTCATTAAAGCAGGATGTCTGGGGTTAAGACCAAGGCATCAATAATCTAAGCTTTCCAAGTAATTCCATATGTGGCTAAAGTTGAAACCTCTGAATTAGATCAGTTGTTCTCGATTCTGGCTGCACAGCAGAATCCCCTAGGCAATTGCTTAAAATATTGATGCTTTTCCCTTCAATTCTGATTTTTATAACTTGTTCATAAAAGTTGACTACAAGAAAAAAATAAGATTTGGGCAACTTATATTTCTGAATGGTTGGGCTCCAGTTAAATCAAGGTTTTATTATAGTTCTGGGTATGTGGTGGTATTCAATAAATGTTAGATGGAGGTCCTAATCCCACAGCACAGTCAAAGAGAATAATATATGCTCCCTCTTGGAAATAAACTGTTTGTGTATTTGAAATAATTGTCTTGGCAAACTATCACTTTCTGAAAATTGTCCTCCTAAGTAATTTACCTCAAATGGTAAGCCTTTTAATTTAAGAGAATACTATATTTCAACCCTAGTTTTCAGCATAATATTAGGCACATATATATTTTACATCACTTTCATAATTCTCTCCAAGGAAATAGACAGGAAGCAAGATTAAGAGATGGAGGATAAGATTTAAACCAGCCTCTCTCCTAGAAGCACAAATGATGCTATTGCACTTCTGGGCCTGGAGAATGCTGCTACTTTGTAAAACAGAGCAATGGTACTTTCTGCTTTTTTTTTTTTTTTTTTTTTTTTAGCGGTACGTGGGCCTCTCACTGTTGTGGCCTCTCCCGTTGCGGAGCACAGGCTCCGGACGCGCAGTCTCAGCAGCCATGGCTCACGGGCCCAGCCGCTCCGCGGCATGTGCGATCTTCCCGGACCGGGGCACGAACCCGTGTCCCCCGCATCGGCAGGCGGACTCTAAACCACTGCGCCACCAGGGAAGCCCACTTTCTGCTTTTATAATGGTGAAATATATATGCAAAGGACAACTAATGCCATTCGCTAAAACAGAACTGAACTGTCTAGTGAAATAGTTATGGGACTAGCAAAATATTTATATATGATATCTTTTTCAGATTTCAGGAACTAGTAACTGAAATAACAAAAATCTCTTTTGGCATAAAGTTACTGAAAATCTTTTATGGCATAAATGCTCATCAAGCAAACCTCCCGAATTTTATTGTTATAAATAATTAATCACCATGTTGCATGTTTCAATATACATTAACAACACCAGGTGTTGTATTTAATCCTTCAAATATAAACTAGTGCAACAAACGGCATTTTTCTTAAATGTTCTTGGTTTAATATAAAAAATATAAAGCTTGCTTAATTTGACCTTCCCACTTCTTACTCAGTTTTCCTACTCCTTTTTTCCTTTTTAGGACCATCTCAGAAAATAGTGTCACCTAAACAAGAGCATGAAGATAGGAAACATGACAAAGTCACAGATAAAGGAAGTGAGAGTGGGACTTCCTGTAATGAGCTCTCCACTTCCAGTTGTGACAGCCACTCAGAGGCAAGCACTCCCCAGGACAACCCACCCAGTGCCCAGCAGGCGACAGCTCACCAACCTAACACCTTAACGTTGGATCGTCCTTCCAAAAAAGCACCTGTGCAATGGATGCCCCCACCAGACAAACGCAGAAACAGTGAACTCTTTCAGACACTCATCAGCAAATCCCGGGAAACCAATCTTTCCAAAAAGAAAGTCTGTGAGAAGCTAAGTGTGGAAGAAGAAATGAAAAAGTGTATTCAGGATTTTAAAAAAATCCACATTCCAGATTATTTTCCAGAGCGCAAACGCCAGTGGCAGTCTGAACTGTTACAGAAGTACGGGTTATAGTAATTATCACATTCCTGCAGTATTTCAATGACGTCCAGTGTTTACTACGGTGTCACCACCTGACTGTGTACTAACAATGGTCAGTGTGATTCTTGCTGCTCTTCCTTTTTGTGAACAGTGGATGTGGGACAGTATTTTCTTTCATTCTTTTTATTGTTGTTGTTGTTTCTAGAAATATGATTTTTAAAAAAGAAAACTCATAAATGTTGAATCAAATGGTGTTCCTGATTCAAACCGTTTTGCAAGAATGAAAGCAAAATGTGCATGACCAAGAAGCTTAGAATCTTGATTTTTGAACTGTGGTCATGTTTGTCATTTTGTAAGTCACCAAAAACAAAATCATCATATCACTCCAAGTAAAGTGACAATATGGATGAAGCCACATCAAGTAAAATGTTAGATCATGGTTTGGGGACCCAAATCCAAAACTGTTTAAATGTTAATGCAATAAAACAAATATTATGTTTGCATGAGCACAATGTTACAAATAATTCACAAGACGTAGGGAAGATTTGTTTGCTGCTTGGAAAGAAAAAAATTATGAAAAAATAGCAAAAAAAAAAGAAAGGTTCAGGCAAAGCCTATAAATGTAAGCTGTCTAGGAGATTGAATCTTATTTGTTCTGGATCTGTGATATTTTTGTGTATGTGTATGGTGTTCTGTATGTATGTTAAGATGATGTAAATATGCCTTATAATCTTGTGTTATGACACTGACATTCATCTATTAATGCTAGTCATGGTTATTTCTGTGAAATGAGTCCTTACATCAGGCTGTGAAAATTGGTATAATGATGCTCTGAAAGATCTGACTATAATGTTAATCAAAATAATTGAGGGAAATGGTAAAGAGCTTTATGTATTTGTTTAAAAAAAGGAAAATATATTAGAATTCCTTGATCTCTATTGACTCTTCTTTTAAAATATTCAGTTGTTACATTGTCTTCAATTTTCCTTTAAAATCCCAAACTGGTGAATGATATGTTCAACCTTAATGTTGACAAGCTAGAGACTTGCTTCCAGGACATGGAAGCAAACTAAATGTCCATCGACAGATGAATGGATAAAGAAGATGTGATACATATATACAATGGACTATTAGCCATCCAAAGAAATGAAATTGGGTCATTTGTAGAAATGTGGATGGACCTAGAGTCTGTCATACAGAGTGAAGTGAGTCAGAAAGAGAAAAACAAATATCATATATTAATGCATACATGTGGAATCTAAAATAATGGTACAGATGAACCTATTTGCAGGGCAGGAATAAAGATGCAGACATAGAGAATGGACATGCGGACATGGTGGGAAGGGGAGGGTGGGATGAACTGGGAGATTAGGATTGACATATATATACTACCATGTGTAAAATAGATAGCTAGTGAGAACCTGCTGTATAGCACAGGGAGCTCAGCTCCGTGCTCTGAGATGAACTAGATGGGCGGGATTGGGGGGGAGGTTTAGGAGGGAGATCCAAGAGGGAGGGGATATATGTAAAATATAGCTGATTCACTTCATTGTACAGCAGAAACTAAACATTGTAAAGCAATTATACTCCAATTAAAAAAAAAAGATTGGGAATAAAAAGAGCTCTGTCTACTGAGGAGTCAGAATCACTTCCAAAGATACCTCCCAAAACAAAGAGAGAGGGGAGAAATTGTCCTAGCTTCCCACATTCCAATTCCCCACGAACACTTTCCATTGTCCCAATATAAGTAGAAGCAGTTCGCAAAGGAGCCTAGGAAAATTAATTTGATAGAGGTGATCCCCCTGTGATACAAAGCCTAGCAGTGCAAGGCAGGGAATAGATCTGAAGAACACTTCACATCTACTCTATTTTTTCCCAACACAAAACTTCAAATAGAATTGCAATGGTAAGAATTTGTCTGTTAGTCTGTTGAGCGCTTACCATACACCAAACATTTGGCTCAAAGGTTAACAACATATTCAAGAAATACAAATTACTAGCTATTGCCCTTGGGAAGAAGCTTATGGTCTGATTCTCCCAAATCATTACACATTCACCAGAGGCTAGATCCTGGCTGGTCCCAGTTGGGTTTACCATAGAATCAAGGGAGGAAGCTAGAATGAGGACTCTTCCCTGAAGAAAAGGAGACTCCGAAATTTAAAGATGAGTTAGACTAAAACTGCTGTATAAAACTTCTTTTCCAAAGAATCAGGAGATAAAATCTGGCGGATCACCATAAGTCAAAAGAGCTGGAAAGTCATTGAAGTTGAGTATTTTTGGACAATACCTTTTGTTTGATATACAGTATTTACTTAACTTGTGACCTGATGTTTTATTATTAGTTCAAGTGGAAACATAAATTGAGTACTAACTAAGATGAGAAAAGGAAACAAAAGTGAAATTGTGAGATTTTCAGTTTTGGAAAAATGGAGTAGATATACTTTTCCTTATTTCTCCCACTAAGTATAACTGAAAACCCTGGACATTATATACAAACACACTTAAGAGGCTCTGAAAGGCCCATAAAAGAAGGAAAGCTGGCTAGAAGCATTGGGATCAAAAAACAGCATAGTGACAGAATTTCTTGGGTTTTCTTTTTGTCTATATATCGCTGAAGCTGGTAACCCCGCAATACTAACAGGTGCAGAAGAAGCAAGGCCCAACAAAATCCTGCTCTCTGTAGCCAAAGGACCAGGAAAGGTGCAACTTAGCAAGACAGAAAACATTTATATAACAGCTGCTGTGCTGTGTCAGGTTGCAGGTAGGTAGACACAATTGTATCGCATAGTCATTTTAAGGCTCCCTACTTTTTTTTGAAGAACTTAGCAATTTTAGTTTCACAGCAAAATTGAGAGGAAGGTACTGAAATTTCCCGTGTACCCCTTACCCTCCAATATGCACAGCCTCCTCCATTATCAACATCCCCCATCAGAATTGTACATTGTTATAATTGATGAACCTACATTGATGCATCATTATCACCCAAAGTCCATAGTTTACATTATTGTTCACACTTAGTATTTTACATTCTGGGGGTTTGGATAAATGCATAATGACACATATCCATCGTTATAGTATCACACAGAGTATTTTCACTGCCCCCCTAATCATGAATGCTTATTCATTCCTCACCCTTCCCCCAACCACTGGCAACTGCTGTTCTTTTTACTGTCTGCATAGGGTTGTTTTTTTCAGAATGTTATATAATTGGAATCATACAGTACATAGCGTTTCCAGATTTGGCTTCTTTCACTTAGTAATGTGCATTTAAGGTTCCTCCATGTCTTTTCATGGCTTGATATCTCTTTTTTTTTTTTAGTGCTGAATAATATTCCACTGTCTGGATTTACCACAGTTTATTTATCCATTCACCTACTGAAGGACAACTTGGTTCCTTCCAAGTTATGGCAGCTATAAATAAAGCTGCTATAAACATCCATGTATAGATTTTTGTTTGGATGTAGTTTTCAACTCCTTTGGGTATATACCAAAGAGTGTGATTACTAGATCATGTGGTAAGTGGATATTTAGTTTTGTAGGGAACTGCCAGACTGTCTTCCAAAGTGGCTGTACCATTTTGCATTCCCACCAGCAATGAATGAGAGTTCTTGTTCCTTCACATCTTCATCAGCATTTGGTATTGTCAATGTTCCAGATTTGGGCCATTCTAATTGGTTTGTAGTAGTATCTCATCATTTTAATTCACACTTCCCTGATGATGCATAATGTGGAGAATCTTTTCATATGTTTTTCTCCCACCTATATGTCTTCTTTGGTGAGATGCCTGTTAATGTCTTTGACCCATTTTTTAATCCAGTTATTTGTTTTCTTATTGTTGAATTTTAAGCATTCTTTATGTATTTTGCGTAACAGTCATTCATCTGATATTTCTTTTGCAAACGTTTTCTCCTAGTCTGTAGCTTGTTTTCTCATTCTCTTGACATTGTCTTTCACAGGTAGAAGGTTTTAATTTAATCAAGTCTGGCTTACCAGTTATTTCTTTCATGGATTGCGTTTTTGGTATTATATTAAAAAATTCATTGTCATACCCAAGATTTCTCCTGTGTTATCTTCTAGGAGATTTATAGTTTTGCATTCTCCATTCAGGTCTGTGATCAATTTTGAATTAATTTTTGTGATGGGTGTAAGGTCTGTGTTCAGTTTCATTTTTCGCATGTGGACGTCCAGTTGTTTTAAAACCATTTGCTCCACTGTGTTGCCTTTTCTTCTTTGTCGCAGATCAGCTGACTATATTTATATGGGTCTATTTGGGGGACCTCTATTTTGTTTAATTGATCTATTTGTCTTTTCTTTTTTTTTAAACAATACCACATTTTCCTGATTACTGTAGCTTTATGGTAAGTCTAGAAGTTGGATCACATCAGTCCTCTAACTTTGTCCTTCTCTTTCCATATTGTGTTGGCTATTTTGAGTCTTTTCCCTCTTTATATAAACTTTAGAAACAGTTTGTTGATATCCACAAAAATACTTGCTGGGATTTTTATTGGGATTGCATTGAATCTACAGAACAAGTTGAGAAGAACTGACATCTTGACAATGTAGACTCTTTCTATCCATGGGCATGAAATATCTCTCCATTTATTTTGTTCTTATTTGATTCAGTTCATCAGAGTTTTGTAGTTTTCCTCATACAGAGATTGTACATATTCTGTTAGATTTATACCTAAGCTTTTCATTTTAGGGAGTGCTAATGTTAATGGTAGTGTGTTTTTAATTTCAAATTCCCCTGTTCATTGATAGTATATCGAAGTCCCCCACTTTTTGAAAATAAAATCCAAAAACTTTAGTATCACATTATAGGCCCTCAATACAGTGGCTTCATATCAATTTGCCTTTGTGTGACAATAGACCACTTCCAAAACTTAGTGGCTTAAAAAAACAACAACCATTTATCAGCTCATGATTCTGAGAATCGGCAATCTGGACTGAGATCAGCTGGGCTGTCCTTCCACTGATCTCACGTGGGCTGACTATTCTGGACAATCAACTGATAATTTGTCAGTGGTCAAATAAACTATAATGGTCTCGCTCCATATTTGGCATTGACAGGTTTCAATCAAGGTGCCTCAATTCTCTACGTATCTTCTCCAGATATCTGACTGAGATTTGTTCACGCTTGGTTGTTCCAAGAATGTAAGACAGGAGGTTGCAATGATCTCGAGGCCTGGCTCCAAACTCATACAACATCACTTACCCTGCATTCTTTTGGTCAAAGCAAGTCATTTCACATTCAAGGGATATGGAAATACACCATACCTCTTAATGGGAGGAGCAACAAAGGATTTGTGGCCATTTGTAATCTACTATAGAACCAATCCATCCTTTGCAGATTCACAACCAGAAGCAAACTGCACACCAGTTACGAGTGACTTGCTAAGACTCTACTGGACCTGGATGTCACCATCCCCCCACAAAATGCACACAAACTTCTTCATTCACATTTGAAATCTTTCCCATACTGCATATTTCAGTTCAAATACCACCTACTTTCCAAAGCTTTCTTTAATCCTTCAGGACAGAATTATTAATCATTCCATTCTCAGAAATATCAGAGCACTTTAAAAACATCCTCTTTCGCTCTACATATTATTTATGTTTTATAGTATATAAGAGTAATGATATACATTTGTATTTTCCATTGTTCTGAAATATTTTTCATATAGGTTAAGCTCTTACTTTTCTTTGTATGAGGGGACACAATTAAGTAGACAGCTTCTGGCACACAGTAGGTGTGAATGATTTTGGCAAACAAGTAAACATCCTTTTCAATGTAAGAATTTCCTTAACAGTCCTTGGTAGGTACTCTTCCTGCCTCACTAGGCTTGCTAAAAGCTATTTTACAATGTTTTCAGGCCAAATCCCACTCATTGGTCCTACATTTCTAATCTCTCATGAGAGATGAATCAAAAGACTATTTTTTAAAATATTTCATAGTTTGTTCCAATTTGGATGAATGTGATTTAAGCATCTCTTGCTAGAGATGCAATCACCAGGCCTTAAAATTATGTCTTCTCCTCCACAGTGTTTACCTTTGTTTGCCATAAACATAACCTGTGACCTTGTATATTAGTGTTTTTAGTACAGATTAGTTAAGCAAATATTACCAAAGTATTATGTTCAGTAAAAATGGATATAATTTGGAAGAGTTTCTTATAAAACCCTTAAACATAAATCTATTTTTTTTTCAATTTTTTTCTCCCTCTCTATTCTACAGTCCCCAAAGTATTCACTTTGAAGCATAACATACAGAGGTTAAAAGAATCACACAACTGCAGGGTTGAAAGAATCTTAAAAGTTTTAAAAATCTTAAAATTTAAGATTTTAAAAAATCTTAAATGAATTCAAAGTAATCTATGCCTGTTTCTAATTTGCCTACTGTGGGCAAAGCACTTTATCAGATGTGTTAAATATACAGCAGTGAATAAACAATAATAAAAATGGATTTAATTTCAATTTTGCAATGTGTACACAATGACCCTTGATTAAGGGTAGGCAGTGGGTGGGCTGTACTGCCTTTACACATAAAGGCATAATATTGCTACATAAGTTTAGAGGAAAGAAACAACTTTACAATAGAAGTGAAATTTGAACTGGGACTTGAAAGGGAATTTGGATTTGTACCTATAAGGATGTTGAAAATGGAACTGTATAAGGAAAGACAAACGTCTATAAGTTTAAATATGTAAGAAGACTGGAGCAGATGAAGATATTCCAGAAAAATACTTATAAAAATATTATTGTAGACACTTCCAAATACAACTTTTTTAAATGAATATATCATTCTTCTGTTGAAGAATATATTAATGAAGAATATTTTAATAAGAATCACCTTGTTCAGGATTATATTCTCATGAGTAAATTCTTGTTATACCCACCTACTTTCTTTTTCTCTTTGGCCCCCAGTCTCCGATTGCAGCCGCAGACACTAAGGTAGATGCAAACTAAGTTTTCTTTAAAATGCTGTTAAGAGACCAAATGGAAAGTGATTAGTTAAAACTAATGAAAAGAAAAATCAGAACTTAGACCAACAAAATATTTTTTATCGGGGAGGAGTATTTTAATACTAACGTTGTTTAGAATTGCCGGTGCATTGTAATAATAAAAAGGAGATTAATTTATAGTCGTTTTATTGGCACTTTAAAATTATCTACTTTTATTACCTGCACCTGGGGAAAATTGCTCCCATCACCTTTGTTTGATATTCATTGCAGTTAAATGCAGAAGACAGACTAGAAATTACAGTATAGTTTAACAGGTGCTGAGCTAGGGGTATAAAGGACTCTCTCTACTGCAACTAAAGGTTCACACCTTCATCCTTTTCATTTCAGCTACAGGAATAAGGACTACACTGGTCTGCCTTCAATCTTTCCCTGTCAGTCCATTCTTCATGCTGCTAGAAATGTGATCTTGCTACAACACAAATTTTTCATATTTTCTTGCTTAAAACTTTTTATCTCTCTGCCTATTAGGAAAAAAATTTACTTTATATGATTATTAAAGTCCACCATTTTCTGCCTCCTCTTTTTCTCCAGTTTTATCATCATGTTCCCACATGTATAAATGCACACACACACAAACACACATTATTTTTTCCATCTAACTACTTCTAACTCCCAAGAAGAATTTGCCGCTTCTTTCTTTGTGCCCACAATTGTAATATTTATTATGGCAGGGACAAAATTTGTTAACTTGTGTGAATGTTCCTCCCTCTGCCTCTCCCAAGGATGAAGATTTTCCAGCTCAGTCCTCACATATTTGGTGATATAGAATAAAGGAGATTGCGAATACAAGAAACACAGCACACACCCCATTCCTAGAACATTTTTCCTCTTTCCTCTTAGCTTTGTTTTCATGGCAGAATAAATAATAAAAAGTCACCATTTTGCAAACCTTAATGAAATAATAGATGTAAACAGTAGTCATCCATGGCTGCTAAAATTATTTATGAAAGGATAATGAAAAACTGTATAAGGGGTGAATCAGGCTAATAGTATCTGATCCAAATCTTATCATCATGTTTAGAGAGACAGCACAGCACCAGCTATGATGTATTCTTACCAAAATCATTAGAGCTGAATCTGACAGGTCTCTAGATCTAACTGCCAGTTTGCTGGGAAAATGGGGGATAAAGAAACTTTTTAAAAGAAGATGTGATACATATGTACAATGGAGTATTACTCAGCCATAAGAAAGAATGATATAATGCTATTTGCAGCAACATGGATGGACCTAGAGATTATTATACAAAGTGAAGTCAGACAAATATCATATGATATCACTCATATGTGGAATCTAATTTTTAAAAATGATACAAATGAACTTATTTACAAAACAGAAACAGACTTACAGATATCAAAAACAAACTTATGGTTACCAAAGAGGAGACGTTGGGGGGAGGGATAAATCAGGATCTGGGGATTAACATACACACACTACTATATATAGATAACCAACTCAACATTCAGTGATAACCTATATGAGAAAAGAATCTGAAAAAAGAATGAATATATGTATATGTATAACTGAATCAGTTTGCTGTACACCTGAAGCTAAAACAACATTGTAAATCAACTATAATCCAATCAAATTAAAGAAAAAAAAAGACAATAGCTTTCAGTGACTGTGAAAGTGGAGAATCCCAGCCAGGAAAATGTCAGCCAAGAATGTCAGATCTCATTGTCCTCCTAGCCCTTCAACACTCCCCTGAAGTCCCTCAACAAAATGGCTTGACCCCCCACCCCCCACCAAAAAAAAGACAATAAAATGATGTAGTTAGTAATTTTTAAAAGGATGGAGGTTTCACATAACAAATTACCTGATTCTTTTTTTTTTGGTTATTTATTTATTTATTTTTAACATCTTTATTGGAGTATAATTGCTTTACAATGGTGTGTTAGTTTCTGCTTCAATAATAAAATGGCAAGGGAAAACAAAGATGAAGGGTGAAGGACCTTTAATTAAAAGATAGATCCTATACATGCTATGTGGGGATATTGTTTTTATCCTGACTCCAACCAAACCAACTGTAAAAATCATCATCATCATCAAATAGCTTTAAGATAAATGTTTAATGATAAGAAATTATCATTATTTTAACAGTGATATTGTGAATATGTTGAAAATAATGCTCATATCTTTTAGAGATATTCTCTGAATTATTGATGGATAAAACAATAAGATGTCCAAGTTTACCTTCAAAATAATACATAGGGGAGGAGCTGTGTGTTCAACTACATGAAGCAAGTTTGGCTGCACTGATAATTGTTGAAGCAAATGACAGATACTCATGGTTTCTCTTCAATTTTGTGCATGCTTTAAGACAAAACAAAAATAAATATAATTTTTAAAAAACATTTTGAGAAGTGGGAGACTGTTGACTCAATGAATAACAGGAGTTTGGGGCAAAGTTTGAAAGCACTTTTGAGGTTAGTGAACAAGAATTTTTAGTGACATCGATTTATCCCATTGTGTGACTCAAGCAGTATTAGACTTCTTAGGTGGGAGATTGGGGTGAGAGCACAGAGAATTTGTACAAAAATAATTATCTATGTGTTTGGTTTTTTATCCATTAGAGTTTTATGATGAAATACAGAGAAGCAAGGGAGATCAGAGTATTGGTGTGGATCCTAGTGAAAAGTTGGACCTTACAAATTCAACTGGATTTTACAAAATTAAATGCAATGGAGAAAAGACAGCCTCTTCAACAAGTGGTGCTGGGAAAACTGGACAGCTACATGTAAAAGAATGAAATTAGAACACTCCCTAACACCATACAAAAAAAAAAATGGATTAAAGACCTAAATGTAAGGCCAGACACTATAAAACTCTTAGAAGAAAACATAGGCAGAACACTCTATGACATAAATCACAGCAAGATCCTTTTTGATCCAACTCCTAGAGGAATGGAAATAAAAACAAAAATGAATAAATGGGACCTAGTGAAACTTAAAAGCTTTTGCACAGCAAAGGAGGCCATAAACAAGATGAAAAGACAACCCTCAGAATGGAAGAAAATATTTGCAAACAAAGCAACTGACAAAGGATTAATCTCCAAAATATACAAGCAGCTATGCAGCTCAATATCAAAAAAACAAACAACCTGGGCTTCCCTGGTGGCACAGTGGTTGAGAGTCTGCCTGCCGATGCAGGGGACATGGGTTCATGCCCCGGTCTGGGAAGATCCGCATGCTGCAGAGCAGCTGGGCCCGTGAGCCATGGCTGCTGAGCCTGCGCGTCCGGAGCCTGTGCTCTGCAGTGGGAGAGGCCACACAGTGAGAGGCCGTGTACCGCAAAAAAAAAAAAACAACAACCCAATCCAAAAATGGGCAGAAGACCTAAATAGACATTTCTCCAAAGAAGATATACAGATTGCCAACAAACACATAAAAAGATACTCAACATCACTAATCATTAGAGAAATGCAAATCAAAACAACAATGAGGTATCACCTCACACCAGTTAGAATGGGCATCATCAGAAAATCTACAAACAACAAATGCTGGAGAGGGTGTGGAGAAAAGGGAACCCTCTTGCACTGTTGGTGGGAATGTAAATTGATACAGCCACTATGGAGAACAGTATGGAGGTTCCTTAAAAAAACTAAAACTAGAACTACCATAGGACCCAGCAAACCCACTAGTGAGCATATACTCAGAGAAAACCATAATTCAAAAAGAGCTATGTACCACAATGTTCATTGCAACTCTATTTACAATAACCAGGACATGGAAACAACCTAAGTGTCCATCGACAGATGGATGAAGAAGATGTGGCACATATATACAATGGAATATTACTCAGCTAAAAATAGAAATGAAATTGAGTTATTTGTAGTGAGGTAGATGGACCTAGAGTCTGTCATACAGAGTGAAGTAAGTCAGAAAGAGAAAAACAAATACCGTATGCTAACACATATATATGGAATTAAAAAAAAAAAAAAGGTTCTGAAGACCCTAGGGGCAGGACAGGAATAAAGATGCAGATGTAGAGAATGGACTTGAGGACACGGGGAGGGGGAACAGTAAGCTGAGACAAAGTGAGAGAGTGGCATGGACATATATACACTACCAAATGTAAAATAGATAGCTAGTGGGAAGTAGCCACATAGCACAGGGAGGGTGCTTTGTGACCACCTAGAAGGGTGGGAGGGAAACACAAGAGGGAGGGGATATGGGGATATAGGTATACATATAGCTGATTCACTTTGTTATACAGTAGCAACTAAGAACAACGTAAAGCAATTATACCTCAATAAAGGTGTAAAAAATAAATAAGTGAATGGAAAATAAAGCAGTACATTGGGGGGTGGATAATGGAGTGGTCACTAGGCTGGAAATCTCATGAATCAAAGCATGACCTCAGAAAGAGTGGTTGTATATGCAAAGTGGAGGGAATGGAGGGTGTGGTCACAGAAAGCTCTTCTTTTAATTGATTTTAACAGTTTAAATTTTAAAGAGAATCTAGAAGGGCCCAAATCACTTGAATCTACTTATTCCAACTTTCTTGGCTAAGGATTTGACTTCCATAATTCTGACCTTACTGCATGATTGATTAACCACTCCCTCAGATGTATCTCAAGCAAATAACCCATACCAGGCAAGATTACTGTTCACAAAACACTGCTTTCATAATTCCACTCCTTCACTCAAAACTCTCAGTCTCTTTCTTTCTCCAGATAACTTCCAAAATTCTCAATCTGTCGTTCCCAGTTCTCTCTTACCTATCCACACTCTGTTCATTTCACCTTCCCAATCACTAATTCCCATCAGCCTCAGTTCCAATCAGATGTATCCTCTTCCTGTTTTTTCTTTTCAGTTCTTTTTATTCTCCAAACTTGGAAATTCCCTTCCTCCCTAAGATTTTTCATACCAAAACGATAATCCCATCAAAGTCCAGGTAAACACATCATAGCAAATGTTGCCTGGGTTCAGATCCTATCTCCACCACATAGTAGCCATCTAAACATGTTGATAACAATAGTGCCACTTTAAGGGTTGTAGTGAGGACTTAATATATGTAAGGCACTTTAAACAATGTTTAGCATTGTTCAAAAAAATTTTCAACACTTATAAAAAGACCTTCTTGCCATGATGGTATTTCCTTGTTTCCTTTATTAGAGATATGTAATTGTTATACCTCAAAATAAAATTCCTTTTTTAGAGGTATGTAATTGTTATACCTCAAAATATTTCCACATGTGACCTTAAGTTCATGCTGTAATTACATGAAAGAAGATTTATAATCTGCACTAGTCTTGTATTAATTACATTTAAGCAATATTTTACATCATTAGCTACTTAATAAATGCATATGATTGAATATCAAATATCTAAATTAAATAAAATAAGTGAATAAATATATTAATGAATCAGTGAATAAATGAAAGAGAGATTAAACAAAGTAGCATGAATTTGCAAAGTGAAACTTCAGGAGAAATGAACGCTCTCAAATTCCCACCCTGTTCTACAAGATGCTAATTTTTCACTCAGGTTTCAACCTTAAGACTCCTGAGTTATGCCCCACCATTAATTATTCATCACCTTTCTGATTCAGAAAACCAAAGCATATCTATTTTTCATCATTATACATCATTATAGTTGCCCCTTGTTTGTTAGTAAACTTAATTTATTCCACAAACTTTTGAGGAAATGTGCTATTTTACAGAGGTTTCAATCACTTATACTTCAATTAAAAAGTCTATTCAGAAAACTTAAAAAAATATATAGCTAAACTTCATATATCTCATCTATATACCAAGGAAATGTATTAAACATGGGCACAAATCAGTGTTGATATTTTAGATGCTTATCCATGTAAATATTTGCCATATTTATCTAAGATTCAAATCCATCTATATTCAGTAAAACTGAATTATCTGAATGCAAATATACTTTGATATTCTGCTAAAGAATTTTTTTGGGGTCGCTATTGTTCCAAAAGTAATATTTCCCCAAAGTTGATTTAATATTGCAATATTTCATTATCTGATTAGTTTGAATGTATACAAATATTGACATCAAGGTGAATTTCTTTTTCTTTAGTGATTAAATGTTATCAGTTTTTTTATTAAGATATAATTCAACACCATAAAAATCATTCATTTACAGTATACAACTGAGTGATCATCTATACATTCACAAGGTGGCAAAACCATCACCATTACCTGATTCAAGAACATTTTTATCATCCCATAAAGAAAGCCCATCCCCATTAGTAGTCACTTCCCAATGCCCTCCCCACCCCCACCCCAGCCCCTTGGTTAATCTACATTTTACTAATCTACTTTCAGTTTCTATGAACTTGCCCGTTCAGGACGTTTTATGTGTATGGAATCATACAATATGTCATCTTTTGTATGGAGCTCTTTTCATTTAGCATGTTTCATTTTTCACTTTCATTTTCAAAGTTTATGGATTTTGCATCATGAATCAGTATTTCATTTTTCTTTTCAAGGCTGAAGATGGATATAGGACATTTTGTTTATCCATTCATCAGTTGATGGAAATTGGGTTGTTCTTAATCTTTGGCTATTATAAATAATGCTGCTATAAACATTTGCATACCATTTTTTGAGTAAATATATATTTTCAATTCTGTTGGGTATATACTTAGGAGTAGAATTACTGGGTCATAAGGTAACTCTATGTTTCAACTTTTTGAGGAGCTCCCCAACTCATGTTCAAAATGGTTACAACATTCTGCATTCCTACTAGCAGTCTATGAGGGTTCGCATCTCCACATCCTAGATAACATTTGATATTGTCTGTCTTGATTATAGCCATCCTAGTAGGTGTGAAGTGATATTTTGTTGTGGTTGTGCTTTTGATTTCCCTAATGACTAATGATATTGAGCACCCTTTTTTGAGGTTTTTGGCCATTTGTGTATCTTCCTTAGGAAAATGTTTATCAAGTTCTTTGCTCATTTTTAAATTGGATTGTTTGTCTTTTTATAGTTAGATTGTAAGAGTTTTTAATATGTTCTGAATATTAAATCCTTATCAGATAAAGGACTTTAAGGTTTTTTGTTTTTGAATGTTTTCACCAATGTCTCCTAGTCTTTGCTAAGAGGTTTCTTGTGCATGTTAGGGCCTGCCTTCAACACAGAGATAGATTGTTACACCATTTTGGCCTTCATTTACTGCTTTAACAGGGCTTGAAAGTCAGCCAGCAGTGACAGTGTAGGACATTCTTAGGTCTGTCCTAGGCATATACACAGCCCTGTACATGCCTCTCCTAGGATTTCACACAACTCTACACATGCATGTGGCCTTGTAGATTTCCAGAATAACATTGGTGCTTTCAAAGTCCCCTATGGGCATCTCATTCCCCAGCTTTTCATTTAAATTGTTTTGGTCCGTTTTTTTATTTGCCCCAATTCTTACTGCTTCAGGTAGCTGTGATGATACATAATGGCTACTGATTAGTTTCAAAAACACCCTCAGGAAAAGACTGTTCACCCTGTGAGAGGTCTGAGTCAGGTCAAATAAAACAAGTTCTGCCAGTGGGATTTTCCAGGAAACCTGGAGAAACCAGCTCCATTTCACTCTTTTCAGAAGATGCTAGGTTGCTGGTTTTCACTTTGACTATGGGCTGTTGGTTCTCAAGGCTACCACAGAACTAGTAGAGAGGGACCTGATATTAGGAAATATTGAAATGCCATAAAACTCACTTTTTTTAAACTAAGATTCCATAAAATCTTGAATAAAGACTACCCAAATTGTTGCAAGTGTTTGGTTAATTTCCAGAATTTTTGAAAACGTTGATTTTGACCACTGTTGCCAGTCTCATTGCTTTTACGGAGGAGTGAATTTTTGGAGGTTTTTATCCATTCCTGTCTTATCAGTGTTTTGAAATTTAATATAATTTTAATGTTTGTCCTCTTCTGGGGAAATTTTTTCACAAATAGGAAATCAAATATTTTCTAGGCACAGAAATCTGTGCTCATCCAGTGGTATTGCATAGAATCTTACTGGGTAAAACTATTCCCTCCATTGTCTTCTCAGAATCCCCAGTTCAAATTCAACATAATTCAACTCTTATGGAACAGAGGCCACAGGACATTTTCCTTTATTCTTGCTTCTTGATTTTATCACTCTGAGATTATATTATAATTCTATGATGAATTATACACCATGCAAACTAGGACTGCAGTGCAATAACATAAATCAAAGAATATGTGATATGTTAAAAGTTATATTTCTCATAGCTAAAAATACTAGCAGTTCTGATCTAATGATAATAAAAGCACTGACTGTTGTATCTAGATTTGCTTTCCTGGACACTAAATGATAGTGATTGACAAAAAATCAATTTTTCATAACTACATCCATTGTTCTAGTGTTCCCTGCATTCTAAACAGCATAATAATCACTTCCCTCTGTACCTAGAAATCATATGCCTGCTTGAAAAGAGGCCAAGCCAGAAGCTGGTAAGTGATTGGATTTATTACACTTGGTAATAAATCCAATCACTTCAAAGGAGCTCATGTCTTCGTCTTGATTAGATCAGACTGTAGTAAAAAGCTTGCTGTTTAGAATAGTCACCTTTCTCAAAACACTTGTCAGTAGAGGAATTATGTAGCTTGGAAAGTTCTGTTGGAAACAAAATCACCAGTTGCCCATGGAGGTGCAGATTCAAAGCCTTGGTTTATGGATGAGGACCTGATTCACCTTGAACAGGGAGTGTATGCCTGTGTACGGACTGGCTTGTAACAGGATAGTATAATGTCCTTTTAGAACCTTTTTATTTTATTTTTATTTTTATTTTTTGAACTATATCAAGCCTTGCCTAGCTCTTTTTATTTATTTATTTTTAAAACTTATTTATTTTATTTATTTATTTTTGGCTGCTTTGGGTCTTCATTGCTGTGCGCGGGCTTTCTCTAGCTGCGGTGAGCTGGGGCTACTCTTGGTTTCGGTGCGCGGGCTTCTCATTGCTGTGGCTTCTCTTGTTGCAGAGCACGGGCTCTTGGCACATGGACTTCAGTAGTTGTGGCTTGCGGGCTCTAGAGCGCAGGCTCAGTAGCTGTGGTGCACGGGCTTAGTTGCTCCACGACATGTGGGATCTTCCCAAACCAGGGATCGAACCCGTGTCCCCCTCACTGGCAGGTGGATTCTTAACCACTGCGCCACCAGGGAAGCCCGAGAACCTTTTTATTTTTAAATAGTCCTTTTCAATTTGAAAGCCAAACTGAATGTTTTTGATATCACAGTAATAAACCCTCAATACAATTAACTCAGCGTATTTAATAGGTTCTCACACCCCCTCATAATTTGAACAACCTCAGGCTTCTTCCTGTTTGAAACGGAGACAGGACAAGCAGAGAGATAAAGCAGCCATTTCATAATCACATAGAACTGTTCATAAACTGTGTTAGCAATATTTCAGCATAAAATTCTGAATCTACCTATAACACAAAACACACAAATTAAATCGACCCCATCTCAAACTAGAATCTTCCTAATAGCAAATAAATTGTCACTGAAAATGCTATTTCTTGCCACCTGAGGACATGAAGAAAACGAAGTGTGCCATAAATACATTATTTTCTATGCAGCAATGTTGCTTATAATAATCATCACTACGGTCCTATGTAAAGAATATTTATTATCTCAAGGAAATATGTAGGTTATTGTTTCTAGAATTGAAAAGAACAAAGTATTGTTAAATCATTTAATGCTGTAAATATTTAACTGAAAAACCTTAAACTGTTTTTTTTTAATTGTTTTTTTTTTCTTCCTAGATTCTTCCATTTGATAGTGGAAATCACCTGCAGATGGAGAGCAGACTGGATCTGTCTTCAAATTAGGGTAAGATTTCCATTTCATTTGTGCTATTGTCAGCATCTAAATACTGAAACAGATAGGTTTGTAGCACAGTTAAGGGCATCGTTGAACTTTTGATTCAAACAAGCAAAGTTTCCTACACTGTTACGGTGTGTGTTTTCACTACATCCATCACTATGTCTGTTTGTCTGTTCTCTATTTGCAAAATGTAGTATCTCTTATGTTAAATAGTCATTCCGTTAACCACTATTAATGTAAAAAATATCCCATAGGTTGGCTTGTCATATTGGTCTGTTTGTCTGTTCTCTATTTGCAAAATGTAGTATCTCTTATGTTAAATAGTCATTCCGTTAACCACTATTAATGTAAAAAATATCCCATAGGTTGGCTTGTCATATTGGTTTTTGAAGTTTGGGAGTTTTTTTTAATTGGGTAATTTTTTAAAAAGCTAAATGGAAACCTAGCTAAAGAACCATTAGTTTTTTTGTTCATATCTGTACCCACCATTTTATTTCTATATCTGTTCATTCATTCACCTATTGTTGATTTTTTGTTTTCCTTTTGTTTCTGTTTTTCTTATTTGACAACCAAGTTAAATATTGACACTACAATCATGAGTAACAAAGACATGGTGGACTCACAGAATTTTTCCTCAATAAATGATTCTGAGTGTAAAGAAAGCTGACAAATAGAAGCACAGGTGCCATAGGAGCACATGTAGATCTCAAGGGATCTGAGAGTAAAAGGGAGGTCTACCAGAAGACATTTGGCCTACATTTAAAGAATTAGTTGGAATTTTCTAGGCAGGAAGTGAAGGGGATGACACAATGATTTTGTCGAGGGAATAGTATTTTCAAATTCAAGAGAGAGGCTTGCAAGAATGGGAAGGAAAAGAAACCCAGAAGGCAGAATGTAGAGGGAGGAAGCTGCAGATGTCAGTGGAGACCTGAGCCTTTTAAGCCATATCGAAGACTCTAGATTTTTCCTAGGGGCATCGAGAAGCCAATAAAAGTTTGGAAACTTTAGAGTCCATGAACAAAAAGCTTTTAGACTATCACTGTGGTTGCAGAGGAAGGAAGGTAAGAGTTTATGTACCACCAGTTGGAATTCTATCACAATAACCCAGGGTAGAGATTATCTATTTAAACAGGGTGGTAAGTCCTGGATATAGATAGAAGTAAAGTAATTGGAAAGACCCAGGGCTGTAACGAATATATTGCACATCTGTTACAAATGTGTCTAGTGGGCTTAACCCTTTTATACGGCTTTTATATCCATTATAACAACTTTTAGTGTTAATTAAAACTTTAAGTGAAAAGAGCAACAGATGCAAATGGAATTCCACTGCAGTTATTCACTACCGACTGGCAAGTCACTTAACCTTTTGGACTTAGCTCTTCGTTGGCTATATAGTGGAAACCCACAATATCTATCAGATAATACATACTCAAAGTACTTTATAAACCACAAATAGAAATATTGCTATTATTAACAGAATTTAAATTCAAGTAGGTTAGCAGCAATACTTCTGTACCTGGAACAAGATAGGTACGTAGAGATGGGGAATAAATTATTCTTAAAGAGATATTTGGAAAGGAGAAGTTTAATACTCGATTACACATTCTAAGTCACAGCCTGTTGACTGTTTCATCTATTTGTCACATCAAATATCTGCAGGAATCCAATTAGCCTGCAGAAAACAGCTTAGGGGCTAGCTTTGCAACTATAATGCCAATATCTTTTTCTACTGCGTATTTTGTGAACACTACAACATTTCTTTCCCCTCCTATGAAGACCACCAGAAAGCTGACCCAACACTGTCCAGCTGCTGTATCTATAGCATATATGTCATTTATATCATGTATATCTCCAGAGCCATAAAAATGCACATTCAGTGCTCCAAGTATTCCTAGTTAGTAAGCATATGTCTCAAATTTTTGTTTACTGGCAATGTTCATATAACTTTGATAATGACAGAAAATAACAATTGCCTCTAAATTAAATGACTCTATAATTTCCTGGCATGAATCCATGTTTTCTGAGTTCCCAATTAGGAAATAAGCTAAATAATTATGGACTGGCTTTAAATATTGTCATTTAAATTGCTCTTTGCTGCAAGAGTAATTCTAAATGGCCACATAAAAATATCTTCCGATTATTTGAGAAGATAAGACCACTGGAGTGTTTCTCTGGATTTGAATAAATTAAATCTATTCATCGGATAAATTTCAAAAGTAGTAGTGTTAGGTATGGAATGTCAGGTTATGCATGGAAGCTACTCTTTATTTTATCACCAAAAATTTATATCATTCTGGCTGGAGCCTTGTGCATTTGCTTCAGCCAGCAATCCTTTAAGTCATAGGCTAAAGTCAGACATGCATTTGATCCTAAAAATGTATCAATTAATGTCACTGGACATAGTTGTTAAGGAGTTTTTCCATGTGTTCACTTTTCCTTCCCTGCCTGACTCTGCTACATTATTCATGGTCACCTTTAGTCCATCTGGCAACACTTTTCTCTTTATTCCTAGCTCTACATCCATGAGGCATCATTGCCAAGCCTAACAATGTTTGACTAACATTCTCTAGCACAAAAAGCAACTAATGAGGCAGAAGGGGAGAGGCAGCACATTGAATGGAGGGCCTCTGGAGTGTGGCGCTCCAGAGTTTGGAGCCGTGTGGCTGACAGGGTCTTGGTGCTCAGGCTGGGTGTCAGGCCTTAGCCTCTGAGGTGGGAGAGCCGAATTCAGGACATGGGACCACCAGGGACTCCCTGGCTCCAGGTAATACCAATCGGTGAAACTCTCCCAGAGATCTCCATCTCAACACTAAGATCCAGCTCCACTAAACGAACAGCAAGCTCCAGTGCTGGACACCCCATACCAAACAACTAGCAAGACAGGAACACAAACCTACCCATTAGCAAAGAGGCTGACTAAAATCATACTAAGTTCACAGACATTCCAAAACACAGCACCAGACATGGCCCTGCCCACCAGAACACAGGCACCAGTCCCCTCCACCAGGAAGCCTACACAAGCCACTGAATCAACCATACCCATGGGGGACAGATGCCAAAAACAACAGGAACTATGAACCTGCAGCCTGAGAAAAAGAGACCCCAAACACAGCAAGTTAAACAAAATGAGAAGACAGAGAAATATGCAGCAGATGAAAGAGCAAGGTAAAAACCCACCAGACCAAATAAATGAAGAGGAAATAGGCAGACTACCTGAAAAAGAATTCAGGGCAATGATAGTAAAGATGATCCAAAATCTCAGAAATAGAATGGAGAAAACACAATAAACATTTAACAAGGACCTAGAAGAAATAAAGAGCAAACAAACAGTGATGAACAACACAATAAATGAAATTAAAAATACTCAAGAAGGAATCAATAGCAGAATAACTGAGGCAGAAGAACGATAAGCAACCAAGAAGATAAAATAGTGTAACTAACTACTGCAGAGCAGAATAAAGAAAAAAGAATGAAAAGAATTGAAGACAGTCTCAGAGACTTCTAGGACAACATCAAACACAACAACATTCGAATTATATGGGTCACAAAATAAGAAGAGAAAAAGAATGAGAAAATATTTGAAGAGATTATGGTTGAAAACTTCCCTAATATGGGAAACAAAATAGTCAATCAAGTCCAGGAAGCACAGAGAGTCTCATACAGGATAAATCCAAGGAGGAACATGACAAGAATATATTAATCAAACTATCAAAAATTAAATGCAAAGAAAAAAAATAAAAGCAGCAAGGGAAAAGCAACAAATAACATACAAGGGAATCCCCATAAGGTTAATAACTGATTTCTCAGCAGAAACTCTGCAAGTCAGAAGGGTGTGCCAGGACATATTTAAAGTGATGAAGGGGAAAAAACCTACAACCAAGATTACTCTACCCAGCAAGGATCTCAGATTCGATGGGGGAAAAAAAACTTTACAGACAAGCAAAAGCTAAGAGAATTCAGCACCACCGAACCAGGTTTACAACAAATGCTAAAGGAACTTCTCTAGGCAGGAAACACAAGAGAAGGAAAAGACCTACAATAACAAACCCGAAACAATTAACAAAATGGTAACAGGAACATACATATTGATAATTACCTTAAATGTAAATGGATTAAATGCTCCAACCAAAAGACATAGACTGGCTGAATCAATAAAAAAATAAGACCCGTATATATCCTGTCTACAGAGACCCACTTCAGACCTAGGGACACATACAGACTGAAAGTGAGGGGATGGGAAAAGACATTCCATGCAAATGGATATCAAAAGAAAGCTGGAGTAGCAATTCTCATATCAGACAAAATAGACTTTAAAATAAAGACTATTACAAGAGACAAAGAAGGACACTATATAATGATCAAGGGATCAATCCAAGAAAAAGATATTACAATTGTAAATATTTATGCACCCAACACAGGAGCACCTCAATGCATAAGGTAAATGCTAACAGCCATAAAAGGGGAAATCAACAGTAACACAATCATAGTAGGGGACATTAACACCCCACTTTCACCAATGGACAGATCATCCAAAATGAAAATATATAAGGAAACACAAGCTTTAAATGATACATTAAACAAGATGGACTTAACTGATATTTATAGGACATTCCAGGAATGCAAGGATTCTTCAATATATGCAAATCAATCAATGTGATACACCATAATAACAAATTGAAGGATAAAAACCACATGATCATCTCAATAGTTGCAGAAAAAGCTTTCAACACAATTCAACAACTGGTTATGATTAAAACCCTCCAGAGAGTGGGCATTGAGGGAACTTACCTCAACATCATAAAGGCCCTATATGACAAACCCACAGCAAACATCATCCTCAATGGTGAAAAACTGAAACCATTTCCATTAAGATCAGGAACAAGACAAGGTTGCCCACTCTCACCAGTATCCTTCAACATAGTTTTGGAAATTTTAGCCACAGCAATCAGAGAAGAAAATAAATAAAAGGAATCCAAATCAGAAAAGAAGTAGAACTGTCACTGTTTGCAGATGACATGATATTATACATAGAGAAACCTAAGATGCCACCAGAAAACTACTTGAGCTAATAAATGAATTTGGTAAAGCTGCAGGATACAAAATTAATGCACAGAAGTCTCTTGCATTCCTATACTCTGATGATGAAAAATCTGAAAGTGAAATTAAGGAAACACTCTCATTTACCATTAAAACATAAAGACTAAAATACCTATGAATAAACCTACCTAAGGAGACAAAAGACTTGTATGCAGAAAACTATAAGACACTGATTAAAGAAATTAAAGATGATACAAACAGATAAAGAGATATACCATGTTCTTGGATTGGAAAAATCCACATTGTGAAAATTACTATACTACCCAAAGCAATCTACAGATTCAATGCAATCCCTATCAAACAACCAATGGCATTTTTCACAGAACTAGAACAAAAAATTTCACAATTTGTATGGAAACACAGAAGAACCCAAACAGCCAAAGCAATCTTGAGAAAGAAAAATGGAGCTGGAGGAATCAGGCTCCCTGACTTCAGACTATACTACAAAATTACAGTAATGAAGACAGTATGGTACTGGCACAAAAACAGAAATAGAGATCAATGGAAGAGGATAGAAAGCCTAGAGATAAACCCACACACATATGGTCACCTTATCTTTGATAATGGAGGCAAGAATATACAATGGAGAAAAGACAGCCTCTTCAATAAGTGATGCTGGGAAAACTGGACAGCTACATGTAAAAGAATGAAATTAGAACACTCCCTAACACCATACACAAAAATAAAATGGATTAAAGACCTAAATGTAAGGCCAGACACTATAAAACTCTTAGAGGAAAACATAGGCAGAACACTCTGTTTATGACATAAATCAGAGCAAGATCCTTTTTGACCCACCTCCTAGAGAAATGGAAATTAAAAGAAAAATAAACAAATGGGGTCTAATGAAACTTAAAAGCTTTTGCAGAGCAAAGGAAATCATAAACAAGATGAAAAAGCAACCCTCAGAATGGGAGAAAATATTTGCAAGTGAAGCAAATGACAAAGGATTAATCTCCAAAATTTACAAGCAGCTCATGCAGCTCAATATCATAAAAACAAACAACCCAATCCAAAAATGGGCAAAGGATCTAAATAGACATTTCTCCAAGAAGATATATAGATTGCCAAGAAACACATGAAAGGATGCTCAACATTACTAATCATTATTGAAATGTAAATCAAAAGGACAATGAGGTATCACCTCACACTGGTCAGAATGGCCATCATCAAAATGTCTACAAACAATAATTGCTGGAGAGGGTGTGGGTGAAAGGGAACCCTCTTGCACTGTTGGTGGGAATGTAAATTGATACAGGCACTATTGAGAACAGTATGGAGGTTCCTTAAAAAAACTAAAAATAGAACTGCCATATGACCCAGCAATCCCACTACTGGGCATATACCCTGAGAAAACCATAATTCAAAAACATTCATATACCGCAATATTCATTGCAGCTCTATTTAAAATAGCCAGGACATGGAAGCAACCTAAGTGTCCATTGACAGATGAATAGATAAAGAAGATGTGGCACATACATACAATGGAATATTACTCAGCTATAAAAAGAAACAAAATTGAGTTATTTGTAGTGAGGTGGATGGACCTAGAGTCTGTCATACAGAGTGAAGTAAGTCAGAAAGAGAAAAACAAATACCGTATGCTAACACATATATATGGAATCTAAAAAAAAAAAAAAATGTTTCTGATGAACCTAGGGGCTTGACAGGAATAAAGATGCAGATGTAGAGAATGGACTGGAAGCCTTGGGGAGAGGGGAGGGTAAGCTGGGACGAAGTGAGAGAGTAGCATTGACGTATATACACTACCAAATGTAAAATAGATAGCTAGTGGGAAGCAGCTGCATAGCACAGGGAGATCAGTGCTTTGTGACCACCTAGAGGAGTGGGATAGGGAGGGTGGGAGGGAGACGCAAGAGGGAGGGGATTTGGGGATATATATATATGTATAGCTGATTTACTTTGTTATAGAACAGAAACTAACACAACATTGTAAAGCAATTATACTCCAATAAAGATGTTAACAAAATTTTTTTAATTAACAAAAAAGAGCAACTAATGAAAGCTATTTGGTAGAATCTTACTCCCTTGTCTCCTGGACACCCTGATTAAATCTGCTCTCCTTTATACTGATTTGACTTGTCCTTAAATGTGATTTCTGGTTTTATTTCCAGACAACCATAACTATTCAATTTCTGCAGAACTTTCCTTCAGACTATCAGAACTAAAGAAATCTGAATCTTGCTAAGTAAATGATAACATGTAGATAAAAAAGAATTCCAGGACATGTCTTATGGAAATGTTTCATTATCTTGCATTCTCAATGAATTTGAGGTATTGATGAACTGAGCTAATTTAACTGCATCTTTCATTTTAAACTTTATTGCTAAATTGGGGGGGTGTTTTTAAAGAAGTCATACGTATCTACTTTTCTGAATCAACAAGAATGTTAGAACAGGATTGACCCACTTTCTCATGAGTGAGGATCTTGCTTCAGCTTTAACACCCTTACAATTTTGGCTACATATATAGATCTATAAGACACGCTAGGATACTCAGTTGAACATTTATGGCACATATTGAAAAGTATGATTAATTTACTACCTGTTTTCCTTGTTAGTTCAAATAGGTATTCATAAAAGTCTTTATACAGTTACTGTTTTGTCCTCTTTGCCATAAGCACACAATGAACCTTGAGTCCTTCTGCTGTGAAGAACAAATGTACTTTGTTTTTTTGTATGGCATGATATGAGGACCACACTACCGTAATATGTTAATAGCCACCTATTCTGTTACCAGTGTCTGGAATTTTCCTAGTAGGAATCATTCTTATTTCTTTTAACTTTATTAGTGCTTCTTATCTCTTTAAATGTGTAGATAATTCTAGAGTAGATAAAGAGAATTAAACTGTTTTACCATAAGGTGTGAGTGGCCTGGGTCAATTTTCCTTCTGAAGGAAAGGGGTAGTTATAGAATACTGGACATGTGTTATGGAGGTTAAGGGCTGAAATGAAGAATAGAAGTTGAAGTGCTCCTAAAAGACACTTGATCTGTTTTACAGTCTTTCCTGGTGCCAGTCTGACTTCAAATCTGCATCACCTTTCCATAAAATGATTGCCTATCAATGCCTATGTCATTGCCTATCCCAATGACAGCAGTCTAAGTCTGGACTCAAGTTTTAAAAAAAAACAAATCCCAATGAGGGCACCACAGCCATTTTAGTCTTCCCTGTGTAATATCTCCAATCTACCAGTGAAGTTTTAATAGCTTCTTCAGTTAACCTATGATCTTAAAGTTGAGTAAAATCATGTCCTGCATTATCCTTGTTTCATTTCAGATTATATTTATAGCTTGAATCATTGTGCCAAAGGGTCCTCAAACAATCCATCCTGGGCATGCTGAGAGAGCTTCTTGGACATTTGCCACATAACAATGTTTCCTTCCAATGTGAACACTTGGACTCAGCAAACTGTTCCTATGAGCCCATTGAATATATGGCCTAGGCCATGCCATTTCCAATAAATAATTTATATAATTTATAACGGGGGAAAAGAACACAATAAAGTATAATATTTCATCCAGTGTTTCCATCTTTCACTGTCAAAAGACAATTTTGTTTGCTTGCACTCTATAATATCTGTTAGCAAATAGAAGGATCCCACATCTTCATACACCAAATAATAAAAGAAAAAATATAACTAGAGATTATCAATATTATTCTGGAAATAAAAGAAGGAAGCAGGTCACTGAAAAGGAAAGAACAGTGACTAAGGCATGACCCTTGACTTTGCATGTGGAGGGTAAGCTTGGGCTTTTGTAATTGTTTAAAATAGAATTCCCTGGCAGAGTTCTGAAAAAAAACAATAGGCAATATTTGATTATTACTTAGTGTTATTGCAAATAGATAATAAAGGGAATTTTCTGAGAAATTCCTTAAAATGATGTCTATGGCTAGGATATGTGAACCTTCCATTCAGTGCCTCATTAAAAACTAATTAATGTGAGGCCTCATCAGGACAAGAAAGTCTTCCCTGATCTTGGGAAAAAATCCTAAAATAATTATTATGTGCTAAGTAAGTACATTTATTTCATATTTCTTTCAATACCTTTATTTCTTTTCAAAATTTTCACCTAAAGAAATTGTATGCTACTCTATTTCAGAAATTTACACGATTTCTTTATATTTCTACAGCATGATCCGTTTCATCTCTAGAGAGTTAATCATTAGTAATTTTGTCACAGAGTACTTCTGAGGACATCCATTATCACACATAAGATAAAACCACTTGCTCTTTTCTCAGGAAACCTATGAAATGTTCTCCTTCCAGTTTTGCATGCTTTGGAGAAATTAAAATCCAAATCGCCACAGAGATAGTATTAATCTCTACATTATTGGTTTTATATGTTAATTTTTCTCTTTTGCCTAGCAGAATCACAGACCTCACATTTTAGTGGTTCTGAGATTGACAATTGATCAGTATAGAACAATCACTTTGGTTGTCCTCAGCATAAAGACAACACATATTCTTCTCCTAATATAAGACGCTTAATGGATTCCTGATTGAAGTTACCTCTGGCTAGACAGAACAGCTTTATTTCCCAGTATGACCCCTTGTCCTTTTTCAGCTCCCACACTTACCATTTTTATATACCTCACACTATTGCCAAACAAGATTGATTATTTCACAAAGAACCCAAGGTTTTCTAGTTGTGTCATTGCTTAAGCTATTTTCCCACCTGGAATTTCCTTCTGCACCCATAAAAAGTTAACTGTTCTTTCAAATTTGTCTCAAATTCTTCCTCCTGATTGACAAAGCAAGACCTAATCTGTCCCTAATGTGAATACCCACAGAACTTGGTTTATAACTCTGTAATTACAGATTAGTAACGCTTTATATTAATAGTCATTTATGTACTTATTCCTCTCTTGATATGTAATGTTTCTAAAAGCCCAATAATAGGCTTCCTTATTGATTCTGTGTCCATGTTAGCACCAGCTATGCCTGTGTGTATACATATGTATATATATGTATACTTGATATAATAAAACGGTTAATAAATAGTAAATTGAAGTGAAGGATGAACAAGAAGGAACTCAGTAGATGAATTATCTTTGAGAGGATATTAAAATGAAAAATAAAAGCAAAAGCAGGAACTATACATCACTACCACTAGCAGACTTAATTCACAGTATCAGGAATTAAGTTTGGAAGAAAACTAAGGTTACATAAATTTAAATAAGTTCAATACACATTTATTGAGTTCCTGCTATGTGCACATCTTTCCACACATTTTATGTTTGTATAAATATCTATGGATGCATACATATGCATGCTTATATATTTTACTTTTACTAAACTGAAATCACATATATACATTAGTTTGTAACTTTTTTCTTTTAGCAGTTTAATGAATATCTCTCTATATCAGTAAGTAAAAATGTGTTCTTAATGACTGTGTCATATTCTATAATTTGTACTGTATCATAGGTTACTGATGAATATCTAGCCTACCTCCAGATTTGCTGCAAAGAATACTCATGTGAATATCCTTGTGTGTAGGTAACAATATTGTCAAATTTTATTTCTTGGGATAGTTTCTTAGATGTGGGATTTCTGGTCAATTGGTATATGTAATTACAATTTTAATGTATCTTGCTAAATTAATTTTCATGGAGCCTATGATTGTTGCTTAATTGTATCTGTTTCTCCACTGATTATCAATATGTGATATTGCTAATATATAAAATTTTGTTTCTAATATGATGGTAAATATATTCCATAGCATTTTAACTTTCATGTCCATTACTGTATTAATTAAAATTTGTCTTTAACATAGTGACTCAGCACACATATTTCCATTTCCCCACTCTTTTTGCCCCAGGCCATAAGTAGTATTCTTTCTATCTCAGCCGCTATTTCTTCAATACTTTGCAATGTCTATGTGAGTTAAGGCTTTATGATCTCTTACCTAATATTCAAATGAAAAAAATGCATTTACATAATCAGTGACATTATAATTTCATTTTGTGCATCTTCAAAGAGATGGTGGTGTGGAGAAGTGCTTACTTTGTATTTTTCTTATATATCACAGTGTCCAAAGCATAATTCTGTGTACATGATTTCTATGAAATTGGAGGCTTGTTTACCTGACCAACTTAGAAAATGATCTCTTGGAGGATCGTTATTTCTATACCAGCTATTCTGCCCTAATTTGTCAAGAGTTATAGAAAAATAAATAATTGACAAAGTATAATTTCCAAGATTGTAATCTTTGCACATGTCTAAAACACTTATACATTGCATTTGAAATGTATGTATTTACATGACCTAAATTTTATAAAATTATATGTTCATTTTTAGTTGTGTTGCAATTTTTAAATTATATACATTATTTATTTATTTATTCAGCAATATAAACATTCATTGTTGCTTTAAAGCATCACACATTTTAGACAGTAATTCTATTTTATCTCCAGTATTTGTGCACAAATACATTAAATGTAGACAATCACATTATATATCACAAATACTCTCCATTTAATTTTATTTTAATCTGTCTTCTTCTGTGCTTTGCCTCTTAGAGTCAATAACTCTTTCCTCCCACATCACATGCCCTGTCAACTTTTGTGTGTCTGAGTAATTTATTTTTTTTAATTTATCTTTTGGCTGCATTGGGTCTTTGTTGCTGCATGTGGGCTTCTCATTGCGGTGGCTTCTCTTGTTGTAGAGCATGGGCTCTAGGCACACGGGCTCAGTAGTTGTGGCACACGGGCTTAGTTGCTCCGCGGCATGTGGGATCTTCTCAGACAAGGGATCGAACCCGTGTCTCCAGCATCGGCAGGTGGATTCTTAACCTCTGCACCACCAGGGAAGCCCCGTCTGAGTAATATTAAATGAAAACCTATTTATCATTGCATGATTGATTTCATTTACCCTTGTTGACACCAGGATTATTAGACTTTATTTGATATATATAAAATAAGAAAAAAATTTCTTTGAACACTACCTATTAAAATCAGCATTGTACCTCTATTATCTTGTATTCTTTAAAAATTGTCTAACAAAAATTCCTAAAACGCTTCCTCTTTTCTGCTACAGCTGATAGATCTTAGTTTTTAGAGTTACTTTTACAAAATGTGAATGTAGACAGGATAAACTTTATGAGAAAAATCAAAGTTTTGTCCAGGGAGGATAGCAAAGCACTGTCATGAGCCCCCAGCAGTTGGAACGGATGCTGGTACTGGTGTTGGCTGGAGGCATAGAACACCTGGTTGCATCTATACAATGTAAAAATTGCAGTCATGGTTAAAGTGTGAAAAATCCTGTCAATCATTGAGTGGTTTTATAGACACAATGTTAAATCATCTCCTTAACAACATGTTTTCTCTAAATTTTTTTCTATGTTCTCTCTTTTGGATCATTTCCACATTCTAAGCTACCAAAATTCATCAAGCAAGGTTAAATTATCATTTCCATCTAAAATGCTTATACAATAGTAATTAATACCTGAAATTACATTTAGAAAATAGGGGAAAATGAGAAAAAAAAAGACTTCTAGTAAGTTCTCTTACACGCAAAATCTTGCTAGAAAATCAGGATTATGTAATAAAACTTCAAAGAATTTCGAAATGCTTCTGGCCAGCACATGTGAATTTAAGAAGACAAAAGCATGTAACTCATCTTTGAAAGGAAAATCTTCAATTACTTAGAGCTGAAAATCTTCAGTTACTTCCACTGACCCTTTCTCTTAGGACTCTTATTTAGATTTTCTATTTCAACCTGACTTCCCTTTTTTTTTTTTTTCTTAAAGGAATTTTTATCTTCCATGAAAATATGCTAAATATTTATTTTTATATCTCATGTAAGGTAGAAATAAGAAGCCATTCTTTAATCAAGTAGACTTTTAATTTTGTTCTCCTAACAACTAGAAATTTTTATAGTTTATATCTTAATTCTAGAAAATTCTAATATTTATTTAATTAATTTTGATATTGTTACATAATTTTGTTATGTCATTTAAATGATCTGCTTGGGTATTTCAGGGAATGCTTTAGTTTCTTTGATTGTTTGTCTTGTCTTTAAGAAATTTGAAAGTTCTTCCACTTTAATAATTGTTAACATTGCATTTGTGGTGGAATGTTAACATCAGAGAACTGTGTAATCCAAAGCCATATTATGCTGGAACATGTGACCAAAATAAATTGTAATAATTAAGTGATTTGCAAACATTGATTTAGTTCCTACTTTCTATCTACCACATAGACCAGTTCTCTTGGCCTCCTCTTCTGCCCACCTCTTAAGTGGTAGATTTACTTGAGTTTCCTCGATATTCCAGTTCCATTCCTCCACACATACTCTCACCCTTATACTTTCATGGCTTGTTCTCAGATGGACAGTGCCGCAGCTTCCATTCCTCTGTAAACCTCTGAGCCCTTTCAGTGAATCCGCAGGTACCACAAGTCCTTTGATCCACACTGTACAACTTCTTATGAATGGCCTGGGGTGAGATGGTTCCCGTCTTCCTTCCAGGCTGATGACACCAGACTGGTGTTCACCTGGCTCTTGTGGGCAACAGAATCCAGCAGGCTTCCTAGTGTGAGAAATAGCTAGATAAGAAATTGTAGTCTTTGTGTTCAAGTACACCCACAAACTTCTCCCCTAGGCCTTTTATACCACTTTCCCAACAATTGTCTCCTTGTCTTTTTAAATAGAGGCACAAGAGGAGTGTGGCTACCATAGGTCAGTATTCAGCCAGAGAAAGAGGTTTTGATGTCTCCTTCTTGCCAGGATCCCAGATGTTAATAGGTGATTCTCTTCAAGTCCTCATCACATACTTTTGCCCTAGGGAGAAGAGAGAGAGGGAAGAGAACAGATTGTCTTTATGATGCTGTATTTCTCCATAGCATAAACTTCTCCTCTGTAGTCCTGTTTTTGGGTTAACTGAATAGGTGGAGATGGAGAGGAGGTGTTTGTCCTATTCGTGCATCCCAGAAAGCCCTGCCTGCCTAGAATATGGGAATGCTTGGAGCATTTTATCATCAGGTTTCAGCCTTCATTAAAATTTTGGTACTAGAGGAAAATTCCACTTATTCCTATGATAGATAGGACCACCATCTTCCATGCATGTTTAGAATCCTCAGTGTCACAAGCCCCAGGCTCTGCAGAACTTAAGATGCAATGCCATCACTGTATTTCCCAGAGGTGTGTTTTAATAGTATTTAATGCAAGTGGTTTTGGCAGTTTCTACTATTTTCACCCTATCTTGATTATGGACATCTAAAAAAATCCAAGAAGACTAATGTGCTGTTCAGAGAGATGCAGGAAACACAGGCTTAGCCTTCCTGCAGATTCCATTATTTTGACCTCATCTGGTTCCTGTTGGCCACAATCTACCTAGCAGTAATGTTTAATACCTATTCATATTCATAAGAAGTGGACTTATTTCCCTAATTCAGAGGTTTCTAGATATAAATATCTCAATTTTAACAAAGGGTTTAATTCTTCATTACTTCATAGGCACTAATTTCTCTTCCTTCCTCTTTCTTTCTTTCATTTTTTCTTTCCTTTCTTTTATAAAACTGGCTTCCTTGTTTTGCAGAAAAGTTGGTGCCTGAGTTGTAAGAGACTCCTCTATGGCTTTCATTTTGTTACTACATGGTTCATGGAGCAGGGAAAAGAGGAGTCTGAAAACAAAAGAATTTTAGAAGACCCTGTCCCAAGATGAAATTCAATTTAATTCATTGAACTAATATCAATTTAATTAATTGAACATCAATTATAAAATGAAGCCTAGAAAAAATATTTCTGGTAAATTCATCTTTTGCTCTGATTGGTGTTGGTGGCAACAGGGAGATCCCTTGCTAAGCTGTTCACAACTTATTCTCCACTCATGACATTCTGAACATTACACAGACTTTACTAATGATACTATCCCTGCCTATTAGAATTCTATATTCCTAGGCAATGAATTGTAAAATCTGGTACAAAAATAATTATTTAAGGGCAGAGAGAGAGAGAAAGAAAGAAGGGACAATAATAAAGCATTATGGTGAGGCTAGAGCAAAGAAAACCAAGGTGCCATTTTATATTATAGGATGATAGAAACAGAAGAGTGAGAGGGGAAGTCAGCAAAATGTAGAAAGCACTAGAAAAAAAGAAATTGTCAAGAAAAGACAGTACAACAGAGGAAGTGCAAAAGGGAAAAATGGAAATAAAAGGTAAATGCAAAAGAGAATAGTTTAAGGAGGAGAATGAGAAGAGTAGAAAAAAATAAAAGAACAAAAAGTGAAAGAAAAATAAACAGAAAAAATAAATAGTAGAAACAGTAAGGGCCTTCCCTGGTGGTTCAGTGGTTAAGACTCCATGCTTCCACTGCAAGGGGCATGGGTTCCATCCCTGGTCAGGGAACTAAGATCCCTCATGCTGTGTGTGGCAGCCAAAATAATAACTAAATAAGTAAATAATAGAAAAAGTAGAGAAGAAAAATAAGAAGGAGAAAAGAAGCAAAGAACAGATGAAATATTGAGTGTATCAAATCAAACGTGTTCTAACTGGATACAAATGGAAAAATGATATAATATCCAATCCTATTTATTTGAATTTATATATAAACTGAAAGATCCAGTATACTTGAAGACATTACATATGGAAAAAATAAACAAAGTGCAACTTATGCTTTTTATGAAAAAAAAATTGTCATTTTTCTTGATTCTCCCAGTATTTCATTTGTGTGCATGTATAGTGTGTGTATGTGTATATGTATTTATAGAGTCAAGGCTGCTTCCACTAGTAGTAGTTAGTTATTTCTTTGTATTTGACAAAATGATTACTTAATTGGAATTTTCTCAAGGAGTTAACACAGAAGAAAGCAGAGATTAATATTCATTTCAATTCCACAGTTTGAGGTTTTGAAAAGAGAAACCTGCCTGATTTGAAACAATTAAATGATTAGTTAAGTTTTTCCAATAGAGTGAAACCTCTGCTATTAAAATTAAAATTTGTTTTATCGGGGAATAACTGTCTGTAGCCTCTATAATATTAATAGTCAAATGCAAAAAGATGCATGAAAGAGCACAGCCCACAGGAGAAATAGAAACCATTTATTTCAGTGAAGGGTGGGATCTAGAGCTTAAATTATTTCACAAACACCATATAAGACATCTTTATAATGACAAAAACAAAGGAAGTTTCAATGGCCAGAGAAAGTGTTGCAGAGGTTTTATGATTAGTTATAGGATGCATTTAAGTTTTTTTGTTGTTATATAATTAATACTTGCTAATGACTTAGGATCAATGTGATTAATGGGCCATTCTTTCTGCAAACTTGTTTTCTGTGTTGCAAGAAGAAATACTAAGCCTCAGTGGTGGAAAAAATAATTAAGGCAAAAACAATGACTGTACAAAGAATAAAAGCAAAATCTGTCAAAGTAGCTCTAGAGCAAGTACAGAAGGAGCCCAGCTCTCTGGATGTTGCCTCTGACAAGAAACAAGGGAGAAAAGCTTTGCTGACACACACTCACCAGAGATTTTAATTTATTTCAACAGAAGCACTTTCAAAATCACTGATTTGTAAAATGTGCCCGTAGCTGAGCCCTTAGGAGCACTTCCAAAGAACAACGTATCATTTTCCTCTTTGCCAAATCTGTTTATTTATTATTGAATTCACACAATGCACTCATTCCCCCAGCCTCAGGACAGATTTTTTTGAAAGCCATTAAAAAGAATCTCAGCTATTCTGTCTTAGCACTGGAAATTGTAAGGAAGATAAACACATACACAAACAAGCACAAAAGCCTATACTTTCCAGGAAAAAAGTACTTGTAAAACCAGATGGACTCCTCCTGGTGCTGATGCAGATGTTATGTGTGGAATGGCCTTGTGCCTGCCATCAGGACTGGTGAACAAAGGCATGTAAATTTGAATTCTGCCTCTCAGACACCTGGGTCCTCTATGAATGATGGAGTGTGGGTTGATATGTGATGAGGTGATTGCCCAAATCCTTTTCCTCTGCCTGCCACAAGAACCAGCTTCTGCAGTCACCACAGGGCTGCCTGTCCCCATTGGGCTGGAGCAAATGGCTGTTGGGCAGAAGGAAGAACCATGAAAACAGAAATCTAGTTTCTGTTTTACTCTTCTTAGTCCCTCAGATATTTGCAGGGAGTGAGTTTATGCCTGTTGGTTCAGCATAGCTCACTTCACTGAGCACCATGCTAACTTTGCTAACTGTTTAAATGTATCGTTAGTTCAGTAGACTTCTAAAATCTTTTCAGGGCAAAGGAAATTCATAAAATAAGGCAAATTACTGGTTTGAGTAAGTCATACTATTCTTTCACGAACAGTTGAAAAATGAGACAACTTCAACCCAAGGAAAGTAGCTCAGAAATGCAGCCCACTCTACTTGCCTGCTAGCTGACTATTTCCCTGGGGAAACTCTTAATAACTGGCCTAAATCCTAGATCAAAGGGAGTCAGGAAGAAGTGAAGGGAGGGAAACTCTAAGTTTAAGCCTTTGGCACCAGTTCTGAAATGCCTTGTGCACACCAATACCCTTTGTTATAGGCTAGGTTGTGTTCTCCCTCAAATTCTTATGTTGAAGTCCTAACCCCAGTATCTCAGAATGTGACTGATAGGGTCTTTGGAGGAAATTAAGTTAACCTGATGTCATTAGGGTTGGGGTGACGGTGTTAGCAGATAAAAATTACTAATAGGAAAAATATGGGATAAGAGTGGATTCTGGTTAAACTGACCTAGTAGGATTCTTGTTGAAGGCAGGACAGGATGATCAGGCACCATCTGGGGGATGACAGAGAATGAGAAACACCATCAGATATACAGGGTGATCAGATATCAAGGTTGGGGGATTCAGGCTAAACTGACTTAGTTGGATGCAGGATTCTCACTAAAATCGGACAACTCAGGCAGGAACACAGAAACCCAAAAGTCACAGGCTAGTTGAGAAGAGAGTTCAGGTAAGCTTAAGCAGAGTTTGGTCAAGGAGACAATCTTCGTAAGCCCTAATCCAATGTGACTGTTGTCCTTATAGGAAGATATGAGGACACAGATAGTGACAGAGGGAAGACAATGTGAGGATACAGCAAGAGTCCTGACCATCTCCAAGCCAAGAGGAGACACCTCAGAAGAAACCAACTCTGCCTACACCTTGATCTAGGACTTCTAACCTCCAGAACTGTAAGAAAAATAAATTTTTTTGTTGAAGCCACCCAGTCTGCGGTACTCTGATATGGCAGCCCTAACAAAGTCATACACCTTGTAATGCCTAACTCCATGTGGAAACTACACATCTGAAGTTCTTGTTCAATATCTTTCTTAGAAGTATTGACCAGACACTATGTTTAACTGACAGTCAGTTTTTTCACCAATAGGATAAATTTTCATTCATCGGAACTGTGGGTGGTGAAATATTTGTAAAAGGGCTGCATATGCCACAGAATGAGTTAAGAAAAACAAACATGGTGGGAATAGAACACTGATTTGGGAATCCAGGGACACCTTAATTCGGGGTTTAGATATGACTCAAAACTTTGCTGTCTCTGGTTTGAGTCCATAAATGGAACAAAGTGGGCTAGGTTTTAGCAATGCCAAAAGGAGCATGGACAAGTTGAATGAAGGAAAATATTTAGAAGATTAGCAAGTGGGAAGCCATGCATTATTTGCAGCCAATTCAGAATGAATTCACACTTCCAGACAATTACATTCTATTCCAAAGACCAGTAAAATTACCTTAGGGTTAAGGAGAAATTTAGTGCTCTGTTTTTGTTTGGTTAGTTGGTTGGCTCCTCCAGGGCACTGATTTCACTTATCCAATATTTATCTCAGGTAGAGTTTATTTTTTTCACTCCTCAACATATGCTTATTTGTGGCTTGGGGAGGTCTCTCAGTTCTAAAACTATCTGGGAATCACTCAAGGTGTGAATCACTAAAGAAAATGAAGGAAGAACCAGTTGTGGGTGCTTCCTCTTGCCCCCTCCTTTTTTCTGCAAGCTCCATAAAAATCTGAGTTTAGGGGCTTGCCCTAGGAACATCTAGTATAGCATTTACTCTATGACCTTTTGTTGGTGCCAAAAGTTTAATATGCATTCTTTTTATTTAATCTCTAGCTTGCATGGGTGAAAAGGTTTTGAATTCAGACACACCTGGTTCCAACCTAGGTTTTGCTTCTTTCTAGCTGTGTGACCTTTGAGCACATGATGTAACATTTCTTGGTCTCAGTTCTCATCTATAGACACACTTTGTGGTATTTCTCTTCAGGTTATATGAGATGATACACAGAAAATGCTTAATACAGTCTTTGCCACATAGTGAGATGAGCAAAGCTCAAAAGATACTCGTTGTGATGATGAATATGATGAAGGTAACAAAGATGTGTTAGTGTCCTCATTTTATAGATATAAATATGAAGCTCAGAAGTTACATAATTTGTCCAAGGTCACACAACTGGTAGGTTCCATTACTGGAATTTTAACCTAAGTCTGCAAGCTTCTCTACTTTGTTATATTGCCTCTTAACTCATGGTTATTGGACCTCCACTATATAGTAGTGATAATGCTAGCTCTGAAATTACAAAATAAACAGTGATATGAACCTCAAAACTAAAGGAACTTATATCTTCTGCCTTATCCCCCTAACCTGGCCACTGAAGTTGAGATGTATATTATACTTTCATTCTTGTTGTAAATGGGCACAATCATTTTTAAAGAAAGCTATACAATCATTGTTTTATTTTATATTACTTATTTATTCTTGCTTTTGTAAGAGGGTATGCCCTAAGGTATCATGTGGATTGATTCTAAACTAAGCACTTTATTTAATACTACTGGATCTCCTTTTAAGCTTTCAGAGTTTGTAGCATCATTTCTTTTGGTTTTCACAGGATGGCTTATTTACTTGATATCTCCAAGGAGGCATTTGGTGGTATGAACCAACAGTATGCACAATTATTATATATTCTACTTAGAAGGGCCAGGCAGCTATCTGAAGAGAATGAGCAAAAAAAAAAAAAAAAAGAAAAAGAAAGGAAGATTTCCTATTATTAAATATTAAAAACATAAAAATCCTAGCAATACTGTAACAAATGAATTAAAGAAAGGCAACTGAGAATTAAGACTGCAAGCCTGCCACTAACTCACTCCAAGAGAAATTGCAGTGGCCCCAGCACATTGAACAATGAAACATAATGCGATTGCTTCACTCTCAAGGCACAGTGAGTTAAGAGATGCTCCGACCCAAAGTTATAAAAATAGATGTTTTGTTGTTTACTTTTTCCTTCTTTAACAAAATATAGAAACGAGCATAACTTTATATAGACATTGTATTACTTTTACAAGCTGAAAATGAAGAAGAATTCGTTTGAGTGGAATAATACCTCAGGTGTCAATTTGATAATACATAAGAGTCTTTGTTTAGTAGCAAATTTGGGGCCACATGCATACCAAAATGTCAAACTCAGGACTCAACATGTTTTTAGATAATTTAGCAAATAAAATTGAAAAAAACAGAATTATTCTTAAGTTGTCTTAATGATATAGGGGAAAACATGAGGGAAATATTGGGCCAGTGTGGGGTCATCAATTTTTATGTAAACCTAAAACTGCTCTAAAAATAAAGTGTATGAAAATTATTTTTTTAAGTTGTGGAAAAAAACATTTGGATAGATAGGACAAGAGAGTTCTAGTGAAAGGGGAAAGCAAATGCAAAGACCCTGAAGCAGGAACATGCCAACATGTTAAGAAAGAGTGAGGAGGCCAATATGACTGCAGCAGAGTTTGGGAATGAAAGACTGGTAGCAAATGAGGTTGGAGCAGTAATGGCATCACATTACATAGGTGGGTATGAAGACCTTGGCTTTTCTGAATGAGATGGGGAGCCATTAAGGATTTTTAGCAGAAGAGTGACATAAACTGTGTTAAATTTTAAATGGATCATGTTGGATTCAGTACTGAATATACTGTTCAGGACAAGGGTAGAAATGGGTAGGCTAGTCAAAAGTCTATTGAAATAGTCCTGAAGAAAAATGGAGGCTATTTGTACATTTATACCAGTATTTTTGACCTGAGCAACTGGAACGATAGAGTGAAACTTTACAAAGATTGGGAAAATGTGAAGACAGCACATTGAATGACAAGAGAAGGAATTCTCTTTTGATTGTGATTAACTTGAGATATCTAATAGACATGACAATGGAGATACTGAATAGGTACTTACTTGTATGTTCAATTCTAGGTAGAAATCTAACAAGAAGCATAAATTTGAAAGTTGTCCAGTGTAGTCAGTATTTGAAGTTCTGAGACTGGAAGTGTATAGGTAGGAAAGAGATTTAAGCACTAAATAGGGCATATCAGCATTTAGAGATCAGGTAGAAAAGAAGAAAACAGGAAACGGTACTCAGAAGGAGCTAATGAGACAGGAGAAAAGTCACAAGTTCTCCAGAAATTAAATAAATAAATTATTCCAAGGAGAGCTGAATAAATGAATATTTATGTGGAATGCTGCTGATGGGTCAAAGAGGGGATGGGGTGTTTGCTATTGATTTTAGCTACATGAAAGCCATCAGTGACCTTGAACATGGATAGTTTTACAGTTGTGTTGGGATGGAGTTGAGTTCAATCAACTTGAACTCAATACAAGTTCTGACTGTATTGAGTTCAAGAAAGAATGAGAACTGAAGGAAATAAGGATACTGTGGGTACACAACATTTCAAAGGAGTTTTGCTATAATGTAAAAGTGAGATAGTAGCTGTAGAATGATATGGAGTCAAGGGAGGATTTGATTTTTTATTTTTTAGATTGAAGAGGAAAAAATGACTAAAATGATGTTGTTGAGTAGGTTCAAGATTATTAGTGCACAAGTGGAAGAGTTGGTCTTTGCTATGGTCAGTTATCAGTAGTAACAGGAAGGAATACAGAATATACAATGATGGATGCCATGATATGGGGAAATGTTATAGTAGAAATTTGTGAAAGTTATCTTCTGATTGCTCTTATTTTTTTCATCACAGATGACCCATTAGTGAAACAGGAAGCAAAGTCACTGAGGATGAAGTAGAAGTAGTTGGAAGTTTGAAGATCAGGAAGAAAATATGAAATACTTATCTAGGAGTAAGTGGGAGTATAAGTGAGTAAAAATAGAATAATGCAGGTGTGCACTAAAGATCCACTTGAAATTTGTGGTCATAAGCAGAAATGAGACCAGTCATCACAGATGAGTACTTTCTTCAACAACATCTGACTACTTAGGTACAGAAATAGAGAACACAAAGAATTAGATTTAATTAGAGTTGTAATTTTTTCAGATAACTTGGAGAAATGAGAGAGGGGCATGAATATTGTGTGGATATGCAAAAGTGTGATATAGGGATAGACCATGTATTAAACAGTAAACCAGAATTTGGGTATATGTCAGTGATGAGAGACAGAGAAAAATGGTATAGTCAATTAATTTTAGGCACTGGTTAAGTTATTTTTGGAATTGGTGTAGTAGAGAGAAAGTACTAGAAAGAAAAACGGTAATAATCTGAAGTGGAATACTTTAAATTGCGATTTTTAGAAGGCTTTCTGTTTTGATATTGACAAAGTCTAAGACAAGCCATGGTGGCAACTGGCTGAGGTGAGATGGAGGACAAGTCATGGAAGAGGTCAAAGAAATGATGGGGGTTATTTGGCCTGGCACCTAAGGGGCTTGGAAGTTGTCACTCCATCCTAACAAAAAGTAAAAAGCTGAACAACCTGAAAACTAACAACTCTTCTTTAATCTCTCAGAGAATTGAGGTCACAGAGCAAACGGCTGCCCTCAGAACTGGAGAGACACACAGGCAGGTACAAAGAACTACAACTTAGACCAGAGACCCATTAGCAGAAATCTCCATGGGATCCAGTAGTGGGATAGGAAAATCTGAAGTGTAATTGAATTGTTTGAAGCTCAGTGTGGATAAATCTAAGAGTTAAAAAACTCCAGTGGGGCCCAGTCTTAAGGAGGTATGCCTACACTTTTGTGAGTTTTAGCTCCAGGAGCTCTACTGGATTCTCACAGTGAAGATTAGAGAAAAATACCCTCATGCTTCTGCCAGAGGGAGCAGAAGTGTCCAGAGCATTCTGCTTTCCAGCAGGCCTACCCTCAAGAGAAATGATTTTACCAGAGCTTAACCTATTGGGGTTTTACCAGCCCCTTCTAGCCATTTTGTCCCATCTAAGGGAGAGTGGGAATCCAAGAACACTTGTGAACTTCACCATCCTTGGGCACAGGCTCACTAAAAGACTGAGACTTAATCATAAGATTTTAGGATGCTTCCCTTGTCCCAACACTTTACCGCCATACTACTAAAAGCTTATTTGTTACAGTTCCTTCTACCCAGTACATCATGTACACTTTCAACAAAAATTATGAGGCATACTAAAAAGCAAAAGAACAAAAACAAAAGCAAAAACAGAAACAATAAAAACAGAGTTTGAGGAGACAGAGCAAGCATCAAAACCAGAGTTAGATATGGCAGGAGTGTTGGAATGATCAGAGTACGAAGTTAAAAAAATTATGATTAATATGTTAAGGGCTCTAATGGAAAAACTAGACAACATGAAAGCACGTATGAATAATGTAAGCAGAAATTCTAAGAAAGAATCAAAAAGAAATGCCAGAGGTAAAATAAACTGTGAGACTAAAATAAACATCAAGACTATCTTTCATGGGCTCACTAGTAGACTGATCACCTCTGAAGAAAGAACTTCTGAGCATGAAGATATGTGAACAGAAACTTTCAAAAGTAAAAAGCAAAGAGGATAAAAAGAATGAAAAAATGGAATAGAATATCCAAGAATTGTGGAACAACTACAAAAATTGCAGCATGTGTATAATGGAAAACTAGAAGGAAGATGAAGAGGGAAGGAAACAGAAGAAATATTTGAAACAATAATGACTGAGAATTTTCTCAGATTAATGTCACATGCCAAACTACTGATCCTGGAAGCTCAGAGAACATCAGCAAGATAAATGGCCACTTAAAAAAAAGAAAAAGAAAAAAAAAGATAAGAAAAAGAAAAAGAGAAAACTACACCTACTCATATCATATTCAGACTGCAAAAAATCAACGAGAAAGAAAAAATCTTGAAAGAAGCCAGGAGCAGGGGGACATTTTACTTATAGAGGAGCAAAGTTAAGGATTACATCAACTTCTCAGAAACCATGCAAACAAGAAGAGAGTAGAGTGAAATATTTAGAGAGTTGGGAGGGAAAAAAACCACCAGTCTAGAATCTACATGCTGTGAAATTACCTTTTAAAAGTGAAGGAAAAATAAAAACTTTTTCAGACAAACAAAACTCGAAAGAATGTTTTGCCAGTAGACCTGTCTTCCAAGAAATGTGAAATGAAGTTCTTCAGAGAGAATGAAAATGATATAGGTCAAAAATTCAGATCTATATAAAGAATGAAAGGGCATTAGGGAAAGAATAAGTGAAGTTAAAATAAAAACTTATTTTTATTATTCTTAATTGATATAACAGATAATGGTTCATTCAAACTAATAGTAACAACAATGTATTTAATGATTATAGTTTATATATAAATAAAATGAATGACAGTAAAATAGTTTCTCTTGAGGACAGGACTGCTGAAGAATGGTATGTTCTGGCCACTTTTCTTCTCCCTCAACCAGAAGCATGAGGGTATTTTTCTTCAGCCTTCACTGTGAAAATATGGTAGAGCTCCTGGAGCTAAAGGGAGGGAGGAATTTGGAACACTTTGTTTATTATAAGGTACTTGCACTATCTGTGAAGCAGTATAGTATTACTTAAAAGTAGATTTGGATTCGTTGTAAATATATATAAGAAACTCTAAGGCAATCACTTAAAAGTTTAAAAAGAAGTTTAATCAATATGCTAAGGAGGAATGATGGGCCTGGATATTAGAAGTGTCATCCACATGAATACTGAAATTGTCAAGAACAAAGACAACGGTTATGCTGGGAAAATAGCCTTGAGCCAAAAACTTCAATATTCAAAAAATGAAAGTAAATTGTCTTAACATCTGGGGATGTTACAAGAGTAGTAGGTAGTATGATTTCATGACATGAAGATTCAAAACTGGGAGATTTGGGGAAGAAGGAAGAGGACATGATCAGGATGTAAACAAAATGTCCATACTGTAGACAGTAAGGAGAACTTGAAAATATAAATTCACATTTTAGGAAGGTCATTTTGATAATACAACACAATGAGGGTTAGAGTGGTGGAAGCTATTGGGAGAGTCCTATTGAGAGGTATAGGGAAAACTTGTATTAGTGAGTTAAGAGAAGAAGGAATAAGAAAAAAGAAGTACTAAGATTTGGTCACTGATTATATATGAGTCATTAAAATAGATTAAGGATCTTAGGATCATTGTCAGTTGCTGACTAAGGGTAACTGGGTAGATGAGGAACAAAAGAAGCAATAGAGGAAAGACAGATTTGGGGGGCAGAATAATGAGTTTAACTTTGAGCATATTTAATTTAATTTCTAGTGGGACAACGAAGTGAAGGAAAAGATGGAGAAATCCAGGATGAACTCTGGGTTCCCATACTGGGTAACCTGGTAAACGGGAATGTTTTATTAACTGAGGTCAGGAGCACATAACAATGATCAAGTTTGGAGGTAAATATAATAAACTAATTTTTTTAAAAGATGGAGTCTAAGGAGCTTCCCTGTTGGCGCAGTGGTTGAGAGTCCGCCTGCCGATGCAGGGGACACGGGTTTGTGCCCCGGGCCGGGAAGATCCCACATGCCGCGGAGCAGCTAGGCCCATGAGCCATGGCCGCTGAGGCTGCGCGTCCGGAGCCTGTGCTCCGCAACGGGAGAGGCCATAACAGTGAGAGGTCCGCGTACCCACCCCCCCAAAAAAAAAAGATGGAGTCTAGGTACCTACAATTAAAAAATTCACTATCATGTACAATAAAATTCAGAAGACTACGTAATGGAAACTCCCCCCGCCCCCACCAAAATTGTGATATCAACAAGATAGAAATTTCTTTCCTCCCATGGTGAAGAAACATGAAGGTAGGTGGTCAAGGTCTAAGAAGAGATATAACTAAGTCAACCTGAATGTATCTTGATTATGGACTGTTGTCCAGCTAAATGTTAAAATATTGGAAGACAAAGAGCAAATTTGCAAACTTTCCTGTGACAACGTAATATTTTAGGCATAGTTTGGTTATTTGGACATGACTAACGTTTTCTAGATTTCTAAGATAAAGTTACATTTATCTCTGTTTTATGGATGAAGGAACAGACTGAGAGAAGCTAAGTAGCCTGCTCAAAGATCTGTCAGTTAGCAAATGACAGATATTAGTCTTCTGACTTTAAATTTTTATGCTCTTTCTTGTAACCCACTTCCATTTTTGAGTTTCCAGATTTGGTGTGGGATTCTGAGTCACGGCAGAGTTAACAGGTGAGAAACTTGAATGAATATAGCTAACATAGTGGTTATAGAGGAAAACAAATTCTTGTAGAAGCTCATAGAGTTCAGAGGTGGAGAGTGGGAATGGCATTGATTGTTTATGTAATGCTTTTGCTAGACTTTTAGGGATGTTTCTTTATTGGAACTTTCCACGTATTTTTGGTGTATATTTTAAAGCAATTAAGGAGAGGTAAAGTTTGCATTTGCAATGCAAGTATATATGTGTGCGTGTGTGTGTGTGTTTATTTCTTTTCCACATAATGTATAATTTTATATAGCTTTTCTAAGTTTGAAGGCAGACTATACATACTCACAACTTTCAGGGTTAGAAATTCTTTTTCTCTCTTATAACAGACAATGCATAAGCTTCTTATTTTTATGGTGAGAGACTGCTAGAAAAAAATTTTCTACTGACTAGATAACTACTATTTCTACACATGTAAAAGCTACATATTTCTGTGCAATCTAAAAGACATGGTCTGAAACTCTAATATTAACAAAAGCCTAAATTATAATGCATTATCTTTATTCTGCCAAAACAATGTATACTTACCAATCTTAGGGATGAATCTGTTGGAATTTGTAATAATTTTTCAACCATAATAACACATCTAGAAACAAATGTTGGCATATATTGTACTTCATGGACTGGCCATAATTTAATAATAGCTGTGTTATGCAGTATTTGTTATAAGAAAGGAAAACAATTTCTATTTATAAAAGTTGTGAGTTTATTAGTCTAAGCTTCAATACCAGCAGAAAAATCAAAAGAGCTAAATGATCTGACTATGAAATTAAAATAATTGAGATATTATCTGTGTTAATAGCATCAACTTCATTTAAGAAGTTGTCACTTAGAAATTGCCTAAAGGAAGAATTGGATCAGAGTAATTGGAGATATTTGAGGGAAAACAATTAAAGCATTTAGAATTTGTTGGAAATGACAAGAAAATTCTCGTTCATTTTAAGGCAAAGGTATGCATTCATCCATTCATTAATTCATTCATTTACCCATTCTTTTATTTATTCAACATATATTTGAGTGCTTTTTTTTTTTTCAGTACGCGGGCCTCTCACTGTTGTGGCTTCTCCCGTTGCGGAGCACAGGCTCCGGACGTGCAGGCTTAATGGTCATGGCTCACGGGCCCAGCCGCTCCGCTGCATGTGGGATCTTCCTGGACTAGGGCACGAACCCGTGTCCCCTGCATCGGCAGGCGGACTCTCAACCACTGCGCCACCAGGGAAGCCCTCTGAGTGCCTTCTTTATAACTCATATCAGGGCTATGAAATAATAGTTCTTAACCAAGAATAGAATCACTCACTTAATGGGCATTTGGGCATTTGACCTGAGGTCTTAAAAACATTTGGTTGAGGTCACGAATGCAAAGTATTTTATAATGTTAAGAACATTTCACATAAAGAAGAATCAACCCCCGCCCACAAATTTTGTTAAAACACATTGAGAAAAACTGTGTATACAGTACTTAAAGGGACTCTGTGTGTTAAGTTCAAGGGACTCATAGTTTGGTAAAAGAGATATAAAAACAGACCAAAACTTGTTATCCTATATGGAGAGCTCTTATGGAGTTATTCATAGGCTACTACAGCAGCACAGCACAGCAGAAAGGCAAAGGGACATGGAGGCTTTCTTAGGGAGATAACCAGTGAAGACCTGTAAGAATTCAGCCTGGAGAAGAAGAAAGATGACAAGTATTCTAAGCAGAAGAACTGCAATGGCAAAGGCAAGGAGTCATTGAAAGAGAATGGTGAGTGTGTTCTGGAAAGTAAAAGTTGTTAGTTGACTTTTCATAGTCATGGTTGACTCCTCTGCACTGGCAGCTCCTGGTGGGGCATCCCTTACACATGCAGCAGTCCTGGAGAGCCTTGCCAATCCACCCCCCTGCCACACATCTGAGTCATGTCGATAAAGGTAGATCTGATTTTTAAAAATTACCATAGGATAAATGCAGAAAGAGTGGGATAATGAGGCCTGAGAAGACAAAGTAAAGGTCATGAAGTACTTGTGTGTTACAGAAAGCCTTTAAAATATTTTAAGCAGGAAAGTGTCATGATCAGTTCTGAATTTTTGATAAGCAACATCATGGTGGCTAGAATCTAGGAGGCACATATTGGAGATGCAGAGGCCAGTTAAGGGGCTGAGGCAGTAAGCCAGTGACTAACAGTGAGACAATACCTAAAGCAATTGCAGAGAGAGAATGAAGGGAATGCATTTGTGAAAACACCATAGATTTCCTCCTTTATATCTATATAATAATATACAACCAAATATACCAAATCAAAGCCTTTTCAAAGACATTTGAGAAGGCATATTTCAGGAACATACATGCCTTACTGTTTCCTTTTGTCTGCAATACTTTTACCATCTGATGAGTAAATTCATTCCAGAAAATCTATTGGAATAGAAATCTATTGACCTGGATGAAGACAGTAATGAGTTTTAGCTAGTAGAAATAGGAAAGCATTAAGTCAGTGAATTTAGGGGAGCATGCACAGATCACCACAACCTTATGAAAACTCAGGGGAGCTTACAAAGGAGAAGACAACAGAATGCTTGCATTTGGGTGATAAGAGAGTGAGATGCACCAAGAACAAAGTGATAAATCGAGCAAATAAAAGGGCAGGTCTGACTGAGCCCAAACTGCCCACTACTGCACTTGCAGTGACTCCAACCACAGGTCAATAATATTATGGTGAAAATATATATATAAATTAATATAACAGAAAACACAGGAAAATCTACATTGTTTTTTTTTTTTTAAGTTAAAGAATAAGATCATTCTGGGATGGTCTTGGACTGGATTAGTGAAATTGTATGAAACTTCTTGAGATATGCAGACCTATTGAATTGCCTACTGGATTGATATCCATTATAGTAAATAAATTAATGCCTTAAGGATCCATGTTGTGATATCTAACTTGTTTCATGCTTTAGAGAATGACGGGAAAACCTAAAGGGTACAGTGTGGGTGAATTAACTATTTAAATGCAATTACCTTTGGAGAAGGCAAGAAATTAAATTAAATTTATAATCAAATATAAGTTACTAATATCAGAATCTTTCTTGAGGACATATTTTAATAATGAAAGTGAGAAATGACCAGGATGGGGAAAAAAAAAAGATGAAAGAAACAATGGGATTCTGAATTCAATCTTTACTTATATAATATTCTTAGAAACTGCTTATGAGAGAAATCCTAAATTATTAGATAAAACTTTGATAGTAAATCCTATCTCAGATTTGCTTATTATGTAAAATTTAGTAGTAACATGAAGATGACAGAGAATATTTGGGTGTGGTTTCTCCCATTTTACAATTACATGTAAAACTAGAGTTTTTAAGTAAAAATGGATATCAATAATATTTTATTAAAACATTTAAATATTTTTTGAAACACACAAAAAAGATTTTCTAATCTACATCTTGGTAAGTTATATGTTATGTAATATATGTTATGTATTTCATGCATATTTCATATTTACATGAAAAGATTTTCCACAAGGGTATTTTCTGTGAGAGGTCAGACAATAGCTCTAGCTCATCTTTATCCTTTCAAAATTGTCTTATATTTGGAACCATTATAAATCTTAAATTGAAAAAAAAATCTAAGAAATTGGTTCTTTTTATACATGTGTAATCAGCAGTCCTTTCAAGATGTCGACTAAAATAAATGTCAAGGCTTCAGATGAACCATACAGTAAATATGTGTTTGGCTTATGAAATTTTAAAGAAAGTGTTCCCTTTTGTACCCTTTAAATAAAACATCTTTCAGCATATTCCTTGTTTTCTATGATTTCTCAAAAATTACTAGAATAGTTTTTGCAATCTCATCCATGAGTATTCAGACCTCTTAGTATGTCAAAGAGCTGAGCTGAAAACTGTCTTCTGGGGATCTGGGTACTTTAAAGTCTCTTTGGGGCCTGGAGACTTACATTTATCCTAAATGTCTGAGTACTCTTGCTATAATTTTTGTTACTGAGGCTTAATTTCTTTTTAATGATGTTGGTTTTAACACACCCCATTGTGAAATCAGTCTCCTTGGTTAAGAATTCCAAGGTTGGATGGCCCTGTCTTCTTTCTACTAACAGTAAAATACTTGACTCAAATAGCTGTCTTCTCACTTTATTTTATTATCTCATTTTAAAAATATATATAGATCTCGAGTTTTCATTATTCTAAAATTGGAGGTAGCCAAAAATATTAGTGCCAAGTTAAGCCTCTATGAATCATTGGCACATTGTTGGTTTTCATATCTTAGACATATTTTATAACGTTATCCTTTTAATGTTCGGTCTTAACTACATATCTCATAATTTTTTCTTTCATATGTTTTCTGTAAACCTGTGCTCTTCAGCAAAGCTCGCTGAACAGCCATATTATCTGCCAGCCAACTCCTTTTTTATGCTTTATTTGAATCATTAGCATTTGTTTAATCAGATTTTTTTAATGTCCTCTATCTGTTTTCATTAGAATTCTTATTTATGATATTGACCAAGACAGGCCTTTAATATTCCCTTCATCTTGAGTAAACTTTAGACAGGTTTTTTTCCTTAGTGGGCTTCTGACCTCCCTTCTCCTAGAGCATTTACTTTAGAACACTTGTAATTGTAAATTCTTTCTTTACCTCTTTGAGCTATAAATCTTTTAAAAAGCCTCTTGCCAGGTTACAGCTCGAGAATGTCTTTCTCAAGGACCAGGAAATTATCTCCTCAAAATGTAATCATCAAGGAAGTTACACCCCTATTTTCCAGTTTTTGTGGGAAAATAGGAGACTAATTTAAGGGGGAGCCTTACTCCAAGTTGTAAAACTACCTCCTAAGTTTACTTTTTCTTTGGGTAACAACACTTAAACACAGAGAGTCTACAATCTCTCCCACCCAGCTCTAAAACCTCCACCCCTTTATATAAGATGTGAGCTCAGAATGCGTTCTGGCCTGTCTTCCCTCTTCCCTATTCCTTACTGCAATAGCCTTGAATAAAATCTTCTTTGCTTATTTATCTTTGTCCAGTGCAATTTTTGCTTTGAAAATATTTTACTTATTTTTTAAAAAAGTAATAATTTGTCTTTCTTAATTCTTAAGTGGATGGGGTAAATCTCTGACTACTCTCTGACTATCTTGTTTTCCCATTATGAAATTAGAATAATAGTATTTTTTCATGATTTATCCCCCTTTTCCCCTTCCTCCCTTCTTCCTTCCTTTCCCTCCTTTCTTCCTCCTTCCCTCCTTTAGCCAAAGAATATCTAGTCCCCTACTATTCTTTGTCCAAAACTGTGTTATTAAAGCAGTAATGAGCTAGGGTGTAAAGTTCTTGTCTTTCACGAATCTACTTTGGGCATTTGCCTTATCGGTTCTTTTTTTGTTTTTTAAATTTTATTTATTTATTTATTTATTTATTTATTTATTTATTTATTTATTTATTTATGGCTGTGTTGGGTCTTCGTTTCTGTGCGAGGGCTTTCTCTAGTTGCAGCAAGCGGGGGCCACTCTTCATTGCGGTACGCGGGCCTCTCACTATCGCGGCCTCTCTTGTTGAGGAGCACAGGCTCCAGGAGCGCAAGCTCAGTAATTGTGGCTCACGGGCCTACTTGCTCCGCGGCATGTGGGATCTTCCCAAACCAGGGCTCGAACCCGTGTGCCCTGCATTGGCAGGCGGATTCTCAACCACTGTGCCACCAAGGAAGCCCCTTATCGGTTCATTTTGAGTTGAAAGGAGCAACTCCTGCTTCTCTTCATTAGGAGGAAGGGGGCTTTTCCTGCCTAATCCTCATAATTTGCTAAGGGATGTCCAGCCCACTCCCCAGAGGAAGCAGTGTTAAAGAATTTGCAAACCCTTTCTGAACTCCCCACGCTCATTGCTCATGGCAGGAAGAGGAGTCTCACCAGACTGGTGCTATGGGACACATTAAGGTGAATAATTACTTGAAGAAGCAGGCTGGTTTGTCTCCTTCCTCTTCTTGTGTTGCATATCTTGCATTTGGAATGTGAAACAGGCTTAACCTCGCATTTCACTGGCTACATATAGGTACAGAGTTTGCTCTGAAAACAGCCTTCTCGCACATAAAATCCTCCTGATCTAAACTTTGTTCAGAATCTAGGTTAGGGGCATTTTTAGAAGTATAGGAAAGGAAAGGTAGAAGCAGTTCCACTTTGGATCTAGACAAACGATTTCTTTAACAATGTCAAGACTTAAACAGTGTCTCATATTTTGAAGTAGAAAAACTTATGTTATTCTTTAATCTTCATGTTAATTTTTGTGCGATTTCTTAAATTAGTTAAACACCATAGGGGAGAAGGCATAAATATGTGAAATCTCTGAAATAAATCCTTGCATTTTTTGAGAAATAAAACTATTGTCAAAGCAGGAAGTTAGAAGATGAACAGTCTTTGGGAGAATTATTAGCACTATTCTAGATCCAGATTATTTCATTCCTAGATTTGGATATGTACGTTACTCATGATATGTATGTTACTTTTACTCACTGTATCAGTATTGAATATATTCCAATTCTAAGTCCAGATCTTAGAATTTAAAGATTTTTATCATTATGATCCCTTTGAATGAAAGGAAAAGAAAAAGACAAGAAAGAAATAATAAAAAAGGTGCAAACCACATCTTCTATTTTCTTAAATATGTTGCTTCAAACTTCTATAAAAATATGTTATCTGTTTGTCTCCTATTCTCCCCTTCCTGCTTCTACCCTTAGGTTTCTGGATTTCTTAGCATAAAATAGACTCCAGTGAAAATTAATACAGTTTAGATGTGCAACATCTAAAATTAAGTTCAACCCAGAGTAGCACAGATTCTGTCTGGAGTGTGAAGTTTTCTTGCACTAGACAAATTTTAAATTATTCTTGTTATACTATTAATTTGCTTCCTACTTTTTCTCAAGTTTGGCAGTGAATTCACTTTACTAAATTGACAAGCCTCCTCTTGTCTACAGTTTCCCAAAAGACGCAGCTGTGGGAGGAAAGGGAAGAGGAAAGAAGAACAGCACATTTATATTTATATTATCCGTTCAGTACATCCTCTCTGCTTAAACAGTTCTTGCCTTTCCGGTTGGTTGTTTGCATTAGTTCTTAAAGTTCAGCCTCCTGGGGATGGCATTAATGATTCTCCCATAAGTCCTAGTTTCCTAAGGCGACGGACAGAGGACTTCAATGAGACATTAGCATCTGTATAGGTCAGGAGTCCTGATGTTTAGTGTGCCAAGGATTTGTGATATTTATTCATTTAATTATAAATCAAAGTGGTTGGGCTGTTATCAGCATTTGAAGTTTACATGTAATCCAAAGTTTCCATTCTTAAATAAAATAGCTACCATATGTGCTATTCAAGCAGTAAAGGTATATTTATATATCTTTATATAATAGTCTTAAAAGATAGGCATAAAAGGCATTAAAATAGGCATAAGATATAACAGCTATAATATATATTATATATCTATATTTTTTTATAAGAACAGAATGAAGAACATATAACTTTGCTCTATAGAGGTCAAATCCATGATTTTACGGAGTGGTTGCCATTATATAACCTCCTTTTTCTGCCATATATTTATGCAAAAAAACTGTTGTCCCTGAATCTATGCCCTATCATTCTGTCTATATGCTTTTTACCAGCTCTATCTGCTCCTTTGACGAGCTGTCACAATTCAAGGTGATTGTCACTTGGAGTCCCTAGGTACTGAATTGAAACATGTAGGAGAGAGCAATACGAGAGATTCATTTCTCTCTGGGTATCACTGCTTTATTGTCATCACTCTTGATGGCTATGAGGGCTGTTCTTTGTCATATTGTGTGGCATACAGAATCTGCAATGAAGAAATATAAATAAGAAATATGAATGACCTCACTTGCAAAAGAAGGGAAAACAAATTAAGCAAGGGCTAAATGATGTACCTCCACTGCATTTAATCACAGTAAATGTTCATTGGAACTTACTCCATACAAGACACTCTAATCTGTGCAACTTGAGGAAAACTCAGTTCCTTTGCATTAGGTAATATGTGTAAAAAAGAGAACACATTTTATATTCTTCCCTCTTCCTTGTATGACTTTGGTCATATGCTTACTTCTAGGAGTCTCCGTGTCAAATCTGTGGCATGAAAATGTTGACACTTGGCCTGCCTACCCCAGAGGATAGTTGGGATATTCAAACAAAATAATGCAAATGAGAATGTCAGTAGAAACTGTAGTGCTTAACTGAGGACAAGGATGCTTCATAAATGTTTGTGTAGTTGAAGAAGCTATATACTGGAATACTAATTTAAGGAAGTCAGCTTAGCATGACGGTTAGGACCACATTCTAAGTTTGAATCTTAGGTTTGCCATGTTCTAGCTCTGGAAACTTGAACAATTTATTTAGGTATCTCAGCTTCCTCCTTTATAAAATGGAAATGGAATTATATTGAGTTCATATTAATATTATGGGAAGTGTATCTGTTAGCCTTGGCTGCAAAACAAATCTCCCCAAATTTAGCGACCAAAATCAGCTGGGTGATTCTTCTGCTGCTCTTGCTTTGGTCACTCATGCAGGTACAGTCATCTGGTGATTTCACTGGGGATAGTTGATCTAAGAACTTTACCCATTGTCTAGTAGGTGGTACTAGTCATTGTCTGGCATGTCTGTCCCTGTGATTGCTTATCCTCAAAGAGGCTAGTGTCCCTTTACCTGGCAATCTCAGGGCAGCAAGAAAGCCAGAGCAAAAGCTGTATGACTTCGTTCAGTATAATCTCTCAAGTCACAAAATGTCACTTCTGTTGCATTCTACTGTCAAAAGGGGATGGAGAGGGCTTCCCTGGTGGCGCAGTGGTTGAGAGTCCGCCTGCCGATGCAGGGCACACGGGTTCATGCCCCGGTCCGGGAAGATCCCACATGCCGCGGAGCGGCTGGGCCCGAGAGCCATGGCCGCTGAGCCTGCGCGTCCGGAGCCTGTCCTCCGCAACAGGAGAGGCCACAACAGTGAGAGGCCCGCGTACTGCAAAAAAAAAAAAAAAAGGGGGGGATGGAGAAATACACTTGGGAGGTATGGCAAAGTCACATTACAAACAGGTGTACAAACACAGATGGGAGGAATCCTGGCCATATTTTGGAATCTCCCACAAGGATTAAATGAGATAATATTTGCAAAGTGCTTAGAGCAGAGCTTGGAACACAGTAAGCACTATATAAATGTTTATTGAATAAATGTAATGCATTTTGCTGGAGAATATACAATATTTATACTTTTATATGAAATAAGATCCTTTAAAAAGTGTCATGTGTGTGCTGACACAAGGAAGGACTTTAACAGATGAGATGGGGAGCATTTCTATTTTTGATGAACAGAAAAACTTAACAGAGAAAATGGCATTTGAGAGTGGCCTCGGAGGAAAGGTAAAAATTAAATTGGCAAACCAGGTTATATGCAGAATCTTACTTCTTCTGAGCTAGAATCTCAGTTATTTTACTATCTTTAGCAATATGCCCACATAATTCTTCCTCTAAAGGTAATATACCAGGTTTTATACGAGAAGCAATGATGCAAGTTAATAAGGTTGCTTTGACTGAGAAATTTTAGAGGTCCCCCCAGCCCTTTTCTAACACAGAATACATTGCTCCAATTCCCTTGGGTTGCTTTCCACTTTTGTCTTATTTTTTTTCTTCCTACTTTAGCAGGTGAGAAAATAATAACAACTAATATGTATTTAACACGTGCCAGACACTTCTAAACATGTGACATCTATTAATTAATTTAATCTTCAACCCTATGAGTTCAGCACTTAACCCAAGATGAACAAATTGAAACACAGAGAGGTTCAGTAACTTGCCTCAAGTCACACACCTAATATGTGTCAGTGACATGATTCAACCATAGCCAATCTGGCTCCAGTGCCCATGGCCTTGTCAATGCCATGCTGCACTGTCTCTCTGCTTGCAACCAGCTTCTATATGATATAATAGATTCTAAGGCTGCATGTTTTCAGTTTATATTTTTTTAAACAAAATGAAATTTCTAAACACGACACAAATCTGAAAATGTGTAAGAATTCTGTACCAGTGAATCACAGGATATGGAACTATAGAATATTATAGCTTGAAAAGATCATGGCACTCATCATCTGGTTTGGCTACGCTTTTTTATAGTTAAGGAAATGAGTAGTATTTCATTTATAATACATTGTGAACTATAGACATTGGTTAAATGCCAAAAAATGTTCCTCTCTTTGCATATGTCCCTATGTGAGCTTAGAATCAGGGCATCTGAAAGCTGGAAGGGGTTTAATGGTTGCATTTTGTTCACTTTTTATAGACCACTTAGGTCACTTCAGATTCTAATGCTTTGCTGTGAAGCTCAATTTCCCCCAACTTGATTTCTTTTTCTGATTCTAAAAATAATAAAATTCATTCAAACACCGGTCTATTTTTTCGTGTCTTCTGTCTGAAATTTCTTTTAACAGAATAGTCCTCAGACTAAGACCCTACTTTTCTATTTAATCCACTACTAATGTTTTCTGAAGTCATTACATATTTTGAAGGGAAAATTTGTAGTAGCTATATAGTATTTCACTTTATGGATGTAACATCATCATCATGTACTGTCTTCATTTAATTACTCAGCTTGCCATATATTTTCCATGATCCCAGCTTCGGTGTGATATCTTATTTCCCTCTACAATTTAAAGCCAATGCAGATGTCACAATCTCTATCTCTCAAATTCTGATGCTGCTCCGGAGACCTTGATTAAGCTTTCCAAAATCAGAAAAGGAAAGATTGTAAAGCTTCAGAAATACAAATGAGACAAGCAAAAGGTGGTTTTTTGCATTCAGCCTAGACATGAAATAAATTTTTAAGATGTAAATTTTTGGTCAAAATGAGGTGTTATTTTTAATATACTAGTCACTATTTTCTTATTAAAGAATTCAACTTACTTTTTCCTTTCTTTTGCCAATGCTATTTGGAAATTTTAGCATTTAGGCAATATATTGAGTGTCACTTATTAATTAGATTTCTCCAAATGCCCATTTACAAATTGCCTTCTAGTTTATATATATATATATATATATATATATATATATATATATCAGAGCATCATGTAGTGTTGATTTCTGAATTCCTCCAACCAGAATGATTAGAAACACATCTTGTTTTGTTATTTGATGGCTCTAGGTCAGGGACCACTGTTAGCTGTTAGAAGTGGCCTTTAGGTCTTTGCCATGTGGCCCCTTTCACACTCCCTCTCACAACCTGGCAGTTTACTTTTTCAAGGTCAGCAGGAGAGCCCATAAGTCTCCTACTGAAGTGCTCACCTTCCAAATCCAGGAGAATTTCCTTTTGATTAACTCAAAATCCACTGATTAGAGCCCTTAATTATATCTAAAGAGTCCCTCCAGTTATTCCATGTGAATTAAGATATCTCATCATACTCATCTATCCCACCCACACTCAAGGGGAGGAGATTATACAAGGACAAGGGTCATTGGGAACCATCTTAGAATTTTAACAATATCCTCCTCAGTCCTTTCCTATTTCTCTACTCTAATCTCACTCATCTTTGACCTTGACTAAATATCAGACAGAAACCTAACCCGTACTTGGTGTTGACATATTTTAATGGCAGATGGGAAAAGCATACACACATGATTTTGAGTAAACCCTAGGTTTAAATCTTGCCTTCACTGTTTATTGGCTACAGTAGTAAGTTATTTAACCTCTCTGAGCCTCATATTTCTCCTCTAAAAATGGGGAAATAACATCATCTTCATGCACTGTTGGGAGGAATATAAGGTACCAAATGTAGTATCTGATATATATATATATATATATATATATATATATATATATATATATATATAGTATCTGTTATATAGCAAAAACTCCAGGTATTATAGACATTATTAGTACTGCTATTATTATTATTCTTTTACTTTGTCATACATGAGTACATTACTTATTAGTCTGTGATAGCAGTCTTACCTTGTAACATAAATCTCAGAGGACAAGGATTGGCATAAATCTCAGAGGACAAGGATTGGGTATTTGTTAGTTTGTGCTCCTTATGTATACTTCTTTTTTTTTTTTTGGTATGTGGGCCTCTCACTGTTGTGGCCTCTCCCACTGCGGAGGACAGGCTCCGGACGCGCAGTCTCAGTGGCCATGGCTCACGGGCCCAGCCGCTCCGCGGCATGTGGGATCTTCCCGGACCGGGGCATGAACCCGTGTGTCCTGCATCAGCAGGCGGACTCTCAACCACTGCACCACCAGGGAAGCCCCCTTATGTATAATTTTGACTGTTAGGATTGATACTTTCTTTAACTTAAACTTAAAATATTAACCAACTAAATCAGTGGTTCTCAAACAATTTTATTTCTGAAAACACATAACTGATGACATTTACAAATGAAACATATTTCCCTGGATATACCTAGAATTATAAGCAATTCTGGTTACGGTACCTACAACTTCAAAACTTTCTCTCCTATTCTGAATTTGCATTACAGAAAGCAAATGCATGAGTATGATATTATTGTAAGGCTATCTGGAATCCATGTTAATTAATGCAAAAAATAGTAAAATAATAAGATACTGGTGACATTTCTCATGAGTGATCTGGAGACATTCTTGCGGTGGAGGTCTGTTGAGCTAAAAGATCAATTTTGGTGAACAAAATGTTTTAATTTGTGATCTTTTGTTTCAGATTAATGAGGATGTACTTTATTTATATTTTAGAGCTAAAAGCTACCCAAAGGCTAAATGCCCCCGCAGGAAAGCATAGTTAGTAAATTCATTCATTATCTGTTTATATTTTAATAAGTAAGGCTGTCTGCTTTTATCACAAGTATGGTTTAAGAGAGAATTGTTCATTTAGACTGAATTTGGCTTCCTACTGTGAAATGCAAGATTTGTGGAATTTCAAGTTTCCTGTATTATTAAACCAATGAGCCAGGGAGAGTCTATTCCCTAAACAATTAGCTTTCTTAAATGAAGTATAGAAAGAAAGGCATTCCATGAATTCATTACTTGTTCTTCCTGGGTGCAGACATTAGCCAGCATTAAGGCTCTTTGAGTTGTGACATATGAGGTGTGATTCAGAAGGAAGAGACTGATTACTACTAGTCACCCAGGAAATCAATCACAGCCCTTTATAGTGACACCCTCATGTTCATTTCTCTTTACGGGGGGAACACATTTTACCTTGAAAGTAGAAAACTGTGGACTCAGTGGATTTTTTTCCCTACCATGTTTGACAATTTATACCTTCCATTTGGAGTTCTCAATTATCAATATCTTTTATTAGCCATTATTTGAGATGTTTTAGAGGAGTAATCAGATGCCTCACAAGTGAAAACTGGCAGTCTCTGAAATAGTGCAATTTGATTTCAGTGACTGTAAATCAGAACCTACCACTACAATCACAGTTTATTCTGCTGTTTGCTTCAGATGTTATACCTACCAGACTTGCTTTCAGATTACATTTACAGCCTCAGCCAGACAAATTAACTTGAGTAAAGAAAATGGAATACCTTTCCCAACCTAAAATTAATTAAGCAATGACAGCTAAAAATGTTGTAAAATGTTCAATACAGTACTGACACCTGTTGCATAGAACATGAGATTTGGAGTCCTAAGTGAAAATGATGTATCTGTCACTTCTCAGGAGCTTGACTTTCAAATCATTAAACATCTTTGAGTCTTATCCCACATAATTGGGATAGGAATCCCATCTAAGTGTTAATGTTATATGCTAAATGAAAGAACTTGCCAAAGTTTCTGGCACATGGGAACACATAAGGGAAAAGTGAAGTTGTCAAGCTCATAGACTGTAATCGGACGACTACTTGGGTTCAAGACCCATCTCTTATCATTTACGAGAGATATGATCTTTGTCTCAATGCCTTGATTTTTGTTCCTTGGTTTCCTATCTTTAAAATGGGAACAATGATAATAACTACCCCATAGTCAGGACTAATTCAGTTAATGTATGGAAATCACTTAAAACAATGTCTGGAACATTGTAATAACTACATAGTTCGTTGTTATTAATAGTACTAATTGTTATTTTTATCATCATCTCTATCAAGTAAAGCTTTCAAAATACGTATTCCCTAAGTCAGCCAAACACTAAGTCATAATAATGAAACTCTGGTTTTCATTTTTATTTCTTGTGATATCTCATAATGCCTGGCTCTTCTTAAGCAATTAAGCATGATCTGGGAAAATATTTCAAAGAAGAAAACAATTAATATCTTCACATCATTTAGAATTATCTATTCTCTTTTATACTTATTCACCCTAAATATTCTTTTTGAAATAACAAACTCCAAATCAAATGAGAAAGCATTTGGGAAACTTCTAATGTACATATTTGCAAACATATATGTGCACTTATGCATGCTTAAGTGTTGAGAGCTTGAGAGATATTACCTTGTTTAACTACCTATTTATATTTTAATCCTACAACAATTCCAGGAAGTAGGTAGTATTATTTCCAGGATATAGGACACAGAAAGACAACAAAACAACGGTTCAAAGAATTTAAAGAATTTCTAAAAGTCACACAGCAGGATGAATATTTGAAACCATTTCTGCTAGAATTATAAACAAACCCAGTAGTTAATATGCACCAGAAGGGTTATTTTGTCTTTTTATGACTAGAGCCATTTGTGACTGATTGCTAGGTGCCCAGTCCTGACTGACCAGTGTTCACTTTGTACCTATTATTAATTGTTTCTATAACCACCCTGCTCTTGGTCAGTGGACAGTACTGCTAAACTTCTTTGGAATGCCTAGTGTTGACCCCTGAGGGGGTTTTCAACAATCATCTGCCCATTTTTCATAAACTTCTAGAAGGATATTTCTGTGAGTTCTAAGATATTGAGGGGATCAGCCATTCCTATCAAATTTTTCAGGAGTCAAAATGAATAATTCCCCAGATTCTGTACCTGAATTCTGTACCTGAACTGGTAGCCAGAGGATTAGAGAAATGTTAGAAGCAAAAGAGTGGACAAATTAGCTCCAGGTTCATTCACCATGAACTTGATATTAGAAACCTGTCATAAACTGAATTCTATCCTGACACAGATTCCCCAGCAGGCAGGCTTAGAAATGATTATAATTTATTTGTAATGTAGTTGTCTAATTTCCAGATAAGCCCACTGAAGCAAGTGTTGGCAAACACAGAATGTTTAAAATGCCCATTTCTTCATCTTGAATTTTTATAAAAATTAACCATTTGAACTAAACTCATTTCTAAGATAAATATTGTAGCTGAGATTTGAGGATTCAAAACCCAACAATAACCTATTTTCTGTGTGCACCAGGTTGAAGTCTCCTAAGTGGCCTTTAAAAAAAAATCAGTTGATAAACAAATATGACAGCAATTGTTTTGTGGGTGTGCATGCTTTCAGGCATTTATTCAGACTTCAGTGGTCAGGGAAAATCAAAAAGCCTAAGGCCCAAGAGATGAATAATCAAGACAACATTTTCAATTCAGCATTTGAAGCTAATTTATTTTACAAAATAGCAAGGCTGAGAGCTTAAAATACAAGTGGTACAACTTGGATGGCTCTAACTTTCAATGCATAACAATCAACTCTATGATTCTAGGTCTAAGGTCTAGGTTTAAGTTACAAGTTAGACATCCTTTGGAGAGGTATGCAAAAGCTTTTGTTTTAACAATATTCTACTCAGTGGATCAGGCTAGCAGTGGATATGAAAAATCTCCCAGGACCTGAATGGTGAGTGAATGTCCAAATCTAACGTATTTTGTTTATTAATTCACTCTTTCATGTTTTCTCCTTAACCTCCCACCGGCAGAAACTAATTCACAGTATCTGTAGTTTAATTCAGAGTCAGTTAAATTTCAGATTCATGATACTGAATATAACTTGATGAATGTTGTGGGCTGAATTGTATCTCCTCACCCTCAACCCTGCCCAAATTTTTATGTTGAAGTTCTAATTCCCAGCAATGCAGAATGTGACCATCTTTGAGATAAGATCTTAACAGAGGTTATCAAGTTAAAATGAGGTAAGTGATATGGGTTCTAATCTAATATGATTAGTGTCTTTATAAGAAGAGGAAGTTTGGATATAGACATAGAAAGAGAGATGGTATAAAAACATAGGGGGAGGATGGCCACCTAAAAGCCAAGGAGAGAAGCCTGGAACAGATCCTTCTTTCAGAAAAAATCAAACCTGCTTATACCTTGGTCTTGGACTTCTGGTCTATAGAACTATGAGAAAATAAATTTCTGTTGTTTAAGCCACATAGTATGTGGTACTTTTATGAGAATCTTAACAAACTAATATAGTGGCCTAGTCTTATAAATTTTCTAATGTTTATAAATCTTGGAAAAGAGAAATGTGGAATGCATATTTAATCTCATTTAAATTAAAATTCATCTTCTATATGTAGCATATTTGAGATCTAAAGTTAGAAAATTGAACTGGAAACAAAGTGTTAATTGTACAAAGTCTAATGACCTTTGCCAGCTGCCTGGTATTTCAGATGATAATGAGTGCTACAGAGAGAAGAAAAGCAGGGAAGTGGAAAAGGAAATGTTCGGGCAAGAGTTGTCACTTTAAATTCAGAGTATGTAAAGCTGCATGGAGAAGGTAACTTGAAGAAGGTGAAGACACTAGCCAAGCAGAAATCTGGGGGAAGAGTGTTCTAAGAAGAACGAACCACAAGAGTATGCATGAAGCGTACATGGTTTATTCAAGTATCCAGTGTGGGTCTGGGGAAGAATTGTATGTACAATGGTGGTGGTGCTTGAGGGAAGAGACATAAGAAGGGGAAGGATCTTTTGAGAAACTTGTAGTTCATTGCAAAAATTACGTATTTAATTCTGTGTAAGATGAGATCCCACTGGAGAGTTAAAAGCAGAAGAGAGACACAATTGCATTTATGTGTTAAAGGGATCCATCACTTTCACTGCACATTTGAAAATAGACTTAAAAGGTCAAGAGTAAGAGCAGAAGACCTGGTGAGGGATGAATGAGGCAAGGACCAGGATAGTAGCATAAAAGATGGTGATAAATACCAATTCTGAATCTCTTTTGAAGGACCCAACATTGTTTTATGATATGTGGGAAAGAGAGAAGTCAAGAATGGCTCTTTGTTTTTTTTAATAAATTTATTTATTTATTTTTGGCTGTGTTGGGTCTTCGCTGCTGTGCGTGGGCTTTCTCTAGTTGTGGCGAGCGGGGGCTCCTCTTCGTTGCGGTGCACAGGCTTCCCATTGCCGTTGCTTCTCTTGTTGCAGAGCATGGGCTCCAGGTGCACGGGTTTCAGTAGTTGTGTCATGCGGGCTCAGGAGTTGTGGCTCGTGGGCTTCAGAGCACAGGCTCAGCCGTTGTGGCACACGGGCTCAGTTGCTCCGCGGCATGTGGGGTCTTCTTGGACCAGGACTCGAACCTGTGTCCCCTGTATTGGCAGGCAGATTCCTAACCACTGTGCCACCAGGAAAGTCCTTGGCTCATGTTTTTGACGTCAGAAAATGAAATGATGAAGTTGTCATTACTGAGGATGAAGAATATTGGGGATTGAGAAGGCTCTGAGAGAAATTCAAAAGCTCAGGTTTGATGGGTCTGATATAAATAAATATAACTATAATACAAATAAATATAAATATGAACCTGAAGTTTAAATAGGAGAATTGATTAAAGGAGAAATCAGCATTTATACGGTATTTAGGGCCTTGAAACTGATAATTTACCTAGAAAGTCCATGAAGTTAGAAAAGAGAGGAGTTGCAAGGATAAGTTCCAGGACACAAAAAAAATGTCAAGTCAAGTTGAAGAGTTGGAATGAGCAAGGAGACTGAGGAGAAATGGAGAGTGAGCTAAGAGGAGAAACTAGATGCAGGAATAGAATGTCACCACAGCCAATCAGCAATAATTATAAAAGAATTACATCACCTATCTGCAAGATTGTCATATTTTAAATGCTGCTTCTCCTGATGTTAGTAGCTGTGTCTCATTCTTGATCATATATGTCAAGAAAATAATTCTATTGGGGAAATAACTACGTGTACATATATTAATTTCTTTTTATGAAGTTAAATTAAAGACAATCGTCCCCCAAACTGCTGCAGATTTTTTTGATTATCCACTTCAGTGGTTAATTAGAAATTGTATCAAATTGATATGTCTGGGAAGGAAGCACTTTTAAATTTATTTTTCAAGTGATAAGGTAGTTGTATCTATTCAAACAAAAAATACATTTTTTTTTACAGGTAGAAGCTGAATTAAAATTTATTTTATTGAAGTATAGTTGATTTACAATGTTGTGTTAATTTCGACTGTACAACAAAGTGATTCAGTTATACATATATACATTCTTTTCCATATTCTTTTCCATTATTGTTTATCAGAGGATATTGAATATTGTTCCCTGTGCTATACAGTAGGACCTTGTTGTTTATCCATTCTATATATAATAGTTTGCACCTGCTAATCCCAAACTCCCAATCCATCCCTCCCCCACCCCTCGGCAACCACAAGTCTGTTCTCTATGTCTGTGTCTGTTTCTGTTTCATAGATAAGTTCATTTGTGTCATATTTTAGATGCCACATATAAGTGATATCATATGGTATTTGTCTTTCTCTTTCTGACTTACTTCACTTAGTATGATTATCATACTATGTGAACTGTGTATTCTTGTCTCACATTACTTGTTTAACTGACTCTGATGTGGCTAAAATATCCGGCAGCCTTAAAAGCTTCCCTTTCCATTTCCTTTGTAAGGTCTCCTGAATTTCCTTCCATCTGCCATCCTCATCTTCTCTCAGGTCCTCTTTGGTTGTATGTTGTCCTAATCTTACTCAGTTCTGTTTTTCCATTTTATCCCTGGGCCATTCTCCAGGACTACCTTGGCTGCAACTGGAGTGGTATATAATAAAAGGCAAAAAGAATAGGACAACAAATCCAAAACATAACGAAGACTTAGATTTTAAAATCTTAAAATTAATTAGGAAATTCATAGAGCTGTGATCAATAGCCACTTGATTCTCTAATAAATTATTTGGTGATATAATCAGGACAGACACAATTACCTAAAGTGATTAAGAACCAACTTTTCCCAAGTTGCTAAATATATTGCAATAAAAATAGAAAATAGAATTCATATACACTGTTAGCAATTTATTCTTATGCATTTCAGTGGAATTTCTGTAATTTAAAGTGATGTTAAAATAAGCCCATTGATTTTATGGAGAAAGAGCCTAATTAAGTATAATACTTAATTTTTCTTGGGATAATTTAGGGGAGTAACTAATCCATGTTTAAAAAAGAAAATCTCAAAAAGAAAAAAATCTATTTTTTTTTGAGTCTCCAAATTATTTGGAGAATCACATTTCCTATGCTCCTTTTCAAAGTGGTTTTTGTATCCTTGTTTTTTTTGTGACAAGTAATTATGTTTCTTCAGAATTTTTCTCAAACATCACCTCAATCTCATCACATCACATGAACTGAGCTACTAGATAACAGTTTTCCCCCAACCTCCCTCTAATCAATATAGCCTTCTACTCCTATAGCCAGGAAGGAGAATCAGCATTCTTGCTCTCTGTCTCTCTCAAATTATGCCATCATTTGTCCTTCATCAATAAAAGACATAAATAAACTTAATTAACTCATCATCTTCTCAAAATTGTCACTTCCTCAGCCTCCTGAACTCACTCTCCCCTATTTCAGCTCCTCAATCCTTAGACGGGTTGTTCTCACAATCGAGCATATACATACACACACAATCTAAGTCAGCACATGTTGAAAGAGGCCAGGGCACACCGGTGTGTATGAGTAAAGGTGTCTTCAAGGCCTGTAATGCCTTACATGGTCTTCTGTTGAGCTTACCTCTGCCTTCATCTCCTACTTTCACCCTGGTTCATACTGTTCTAGCCATGTTGGCCTCCCTGCCATTTCTTAAATTTGCTAAGTGTATTCCCTTCCAAGTATTCTGCTCTAAATTGTTCCACGTTCTGGAATGCTCTTCCTTACTTCTCTAAGTTTCAAATCTCTCCTTCCTGGGAAGGTCCTTCCTCACCATTGTCTTTAATACTGCATCTCTCTCCCACCATCCTCTAACACTTATGATTTTGGTTATTTCCTATCTTATCCCACCAACTACTGCAATTAATATCCTTGTACCCATATCTTTTCAAACTTAAAATTGTATCCTCTAACAGTTAAACTGATAGATCAAAAAGTATATGTAATTAGGGCTTCCCTGGTGGCGCAGTGGTTGAGAGTCCGCCTGCCGAAGCAGGGGACACAGGTTCGTGCCCCGGTCCGGGAAGATCCCACATGCTGCGGAGCGGCTGGGCCCGTGAGCCATGGCCGCTGGGCCTTCACGTCCGGAGCATGTGCTCCGCAACGGGAGAGGCCACAACAGTGAGAGGCCCGCGTAGTGTATGTAATTTAAGTTTTGATGCATACTATGATGCTCCCCTCCAAAACGTTCATGTTAATTTATACTTGTATTTATTTTATGGCAGTTTATTACATCTTAAATGACAACTTGATTTTCATCCCTGCCTCCAGCAGAGTCTTAAATATGTTACTTTCTGCTCTGGAAATCTTTGTTACTGCTGGGTTTTCAAGATCAGGAGGAGGTAGTGAAAAGTGGTGGAAAGAGAGCAAAAGCTTTGGAGTCAAACACAACTGGCCTTGAATTCTTGTTCTATAATGTGCTAGATTTGTGCCCATGGAGCAAGTCTCTCAAATTCCCTGAGTCATCATTCTGAGATCTGTCAAATGAGGAAATTAAAACTTTGCTTTTGTACCGAATGTGTTTCAAGGCTTACAGAAGATATTTTGAACATCGCAGTAGAGAATGCATGGCAATACATGGTAGCTATTATCTCTCCGTTTTTGCCCATTTTTCAATGAAAGAGATGGTATTTACCAACCGAACTAAAAGTGACTTTTTATTTGAGTCTGGGGTATCGTTAGTCAGTTGTCTCCCTAAGCAGTCATTTCCTCCTCGTTACCTCTTTTTAGCAAACTGCAGATTTGTTCTTGGGAAATTCACGTCTCTTAGAGTATTTCTCTTTTTCTGTGTGGCAGTCATATAATATGCGTGGGTGCTAGCCCCACCTCTAGCTCCATGGGTGCATACTGATTGATGTGGGCAAATCAACACAATCACAATCCCGGTTGGCACAATCATGGGTTGAAGGGTAAACAATAACCCAAGCTGAAATCAATGACTATGTAGTATGTGCTCTGGTCACAGTTATTGGCCCATGTTGGTCCAATCGAATTGAAATTCAGAACTTTTATTTGATGGTACAGAAGGCTACATTCCTGCCACATTAGTGTAAATGGGAAAATCTGTAGCTGTATTCTGTTATAGTGTTGGAAAATATTTTGCAATTAAGGAAGCCAATCTCAGGAAGAAGCCAACATAAAATAAATAAAGCCAAGAGAATTGCTGAGAAACTGATTACTTTTCTTGTTAAAATAACAGTAAGTAAATAAACCTGAGTTTTTTATCTCAGCTCTATAGATCTCTTTGAATCTTCCCTCAGCTATCACTTATTCCCCACTTCATATCTCCCACCGAACTTCACTGAAGAGTGTTTCCTTCTATTTAGTTCAACATGCTTTCCTTGGAAACTCGAACAACAGCTTCATCTTTTCACAATGAAGATGTCTTTCCCCTTCAGGTCCTTTGCCTGGCCAAGGTAATGCTACCACAGCACCTTTGCTGGTCCATTGGAAGAAAGCCAGAGGAAGCTGACTATTTGTGGAACTGGTTTGGAATTTCAGAGCACAGCATAAATGACTGGGAAGGTCGTTTATGAAGTTGCCATTATAACCTCTGTGATAATAATAATAAGGGCTAAAATGTATTGATTCTTTGTAATATGCTTCTGTGTTCAGTATTCAAATGGCACACTCTCAACTGCTTTATGAGGCAGTTGTTATTATTATCTCCAATTCACATTTGGAATAACTGAGATTTAGAAAATCTAAATAACTTGCCTAAGGTCACAGAGTGATAAGAAATAAAGAAAGCATCATAGAAGTTAGTGATTTAGGCTTAATAAAAGCTCTCAGTTGCTTTTGGAATAGTCATAAGCTATAGCTTTTTCATGACTTCCAAAATTCAAATGATTCAGGTGAAACTGCTTTCCATTTATAATGAGAATAGCAACCAAAAATAATATATACATATATATTTCCATCTTCAATTTTCTCTTCAATTCAAGGGATATGCCACGCCTTTGGAACTGATGCTACTCACTCTAGACAGGATTAAAAAGAAAATATCTTTCAAAAATAGACTTGTTCATTCTCGGAGTTAAAAAGGACTTCAGAAAGTTGATCTCAAGAAACTGTTGAGTAAGGGGGTTGAAGAGAAAATTTAGAGCAGTTCTAGGCTCCTATGGAATTGTGTTTCTATATTGTCTTGCTGAGGACTATCCTTTTTTACAGAACTTTTCCTATCTATGGGGCTTTTTCCTCTATTGGCAAAGTAGTGTGAGGGCAAGACCACACCTTATTCAGACTTTTATTCCAGTGTCATGCAAATTGCTATACCTAAAATTCTCTGTTTTAACAGAGATCTCATCTCATTAGACTTTTTTTTTTTTTTTTTTGCGGTACCCGGGCCTCTCACGGCTGTGGCCTCTCCCGTTGCGGAGCACAGGCTCCAGACGCGCAGGCCCAGCAGCCATGGCTCACGGGCCCAGCCGCTCCGCGGCATGTGGGATCTTCCCAGACCGGGGCACGAACCAGTGTCCCCTGCATCGGCAGGCGGACTCCCAACCACTGCGCCACCAGGGAAGCCCCTCATTAGACTTTTAAAATAAACCTGAGAGGTAGATGGAGAAGGTTTTTATTGCTGTTGTTGTTTAAGTTTTACAAATAAGATACTAAATTTCCAAAATCATCCAGCTAATAAGTGAGAGACCTAGGTTTTGGACCCAAGTATTGACGCTTTAGCATCAGAAATCTTTCACCTACACCGAACTGCCACAAAATTTATGTAGGCCTATAGTTAAATAAGGATACAGAATGGATATCTTGAAGTCAAATGAAAATGACCCTTGAATTGTGTGTAATGAAATTTCATGGCTCAATTCCCCTACCTATTCTCTTATGGCGAGGTTTACTCTACTAACATTGCTATTCATTCAGTAAATAAAGATTTTAAATCATTTTGCTTTGCAAGAACTGTTCTGTGACTGAGGTAAAATAAAGTCAAGCTTTATTTCCTAATGGGGAATAATCATAATCAAACTAACATCTATTTCCTAAATGCAGTGGGGCTCTTACAGTAGACTCCTTCTCTGGAGAAGGGTTAGTTGGTTTTCTAGACTATAAAATAGTGAGCAAAACTTGTTCTAAAACTACTATTGCTTGAATGGTTTTATTCTCTCTTGGAGACCTTTGAGGAAGACATGGAATGAAGGAACTACCCATTGAATTGGATTTTTTGAGTGTACACAAGTGAAGGCACTCAATATCCTGTAATATGTCATCTTTGGGAATGGACTGCTGGAAGCAATTCCACCAACAATATTTATTACCTTTTATGTTTAATAATTTTGTATTTGTTCTTGGAAGGTTTTAGGTTGTAAATGTACAAAGGCATATCACATAGATTTCCATACACAAAACGTTCATAAACTTGTCGCAAACTCTTTTCTTCTCTCCCTGCCATTTCCCAATGTGTAGCAGGGAAATTGACCCCATTATTTCTAAGTAGAATAGACTCGTTCAAAGTTCAGTAAAAAATTCCTATTGTGTATCTCCTATGTGCCAGACACTGTTCTAGAATAAGAACAGTGGAATATAGCTGCAAACAAAACTTAAAACATCTCATCATTCCTGAAACTTATATTCTTTTAATAAGTGAAAATTCTTTGCCTAAAAATATGGAAATAATGATCAGAAGTACAAATATACCAAACAGGTGACTAAGAGGATGATTAATTAATATCTATTCAGAAAACAAACAATAACTTGAAATCAAATGAGCCAAATCCATTTTGGTTTTCCCCTTTCCACCATTTTATATATTATAACCTCTAGGCAGATTGGCTAGCCTTTGCATGGACATCATTTGCATAATGGCTTCTCTGTTTTCCTTTTTTATCTAGTAAATGGATTTAGAATATTCCTGTTATTTACATCATTGGTCTGTTAAACATCAGTCTCTCTGATTTAGAAAATATAGAATTGTTTAAACATTATAATATTTTGGTTTATGCAATCCTTGTGCACTCAGGTTTATGGAGTCTATATTGGACTGTGACAATTGATTCAGAAAAAATACACAACAACAGCAACAATAATAAACAAAACAACAATAAGAAAAACAACAAATCTCTCAGATTTTTCAAATGCTTGATGTCTGTTCCTTTAAGCCACCCCAGGATTCTAACCTATCTGGACTACCAAAATAAGTGGAAGATGGACCTTGGTAACTTTGCCAGTGATCATTTGAATGACTGAAAATATTTCTTGTAGTTTTTTGGGAAAGGATTCACCCTTGTTTGCTATAATAAATTTTCCTTTAGCATTTGAAACTGGACTAAGTGTAAGTGTTACATTAATTTATTAAGTTCTATATCTTCCTGTAGCAAAAAGAAAATTTTATCAGAATTTTTATTAGAAAAAAATGTAGATTTCTTGGAACTCTGGTATCTTCCTTTTGCTAGGACCTATTTAAAAAATGTTTAAAACTTGAACTGAAAAGTAAACTATTTTAGTGAGGCATCTGATAACCACCTTCTTGGAAGCAAATAGTGTTTCTGATGAAATGCATAAATAATTTCAGAGGAAAATTAGTGAGACTGATTGTTTTAGGAAAGTAGTAACCTAAGCATCCAGAGGACTGCCAGACAAGAGTCTAATAACATTTATACAGATATTTCTTTCTTTTCCTATGAATTCTAACAATAGTTTTTCTAATTATCAACTCTGTCAATTTTTAAAATTCTTTCCACAAATATCTCAGCTAAGAGATAAATATTCTTTCAATGAATGGTCTCAGGACAACCGAATACTCACATGCAAAGAATTAAAGTTGGAGCCTTATCTCACACCATATACAAAAATTAACTCTAAATCGATCATAGACTTAAATGTAAAAGCTAAAATTATGAAACTCTCAGAAGAAAAGAGGCATACATCTTTGTGACCTTAGTTTAGGCAATGGTTTCTTAGACATGTGATCAAAAGTACAAGTAACCAAAATAAAAATAGAAAACTGGATTTCTGTGAAATTAAAATCTTTTGTGTTTCAAAGGGCAGGGCACTATCAAGAGAGAAAAACTCACAAAGTGGGAGGAAATGTTTTCAAAACATATCTTTCAAGGAACTTGTCTCTAGAATACATAAAGAATTCATATAACTCAACAATACAAAGTCAAATAACCCAGTTTAAAAATGGGCAAAGGATCTGAACAGACATTTCTCCAAGATACAAATGGCAAACACATAAAAAAGTTGCTCAAAATAATTAGTCATCAGAGAAATGCAAATCAAAACCACAATAAAACTCACTTCATACTCACTAGTATGATTATAATAATAAAGAAAAGATGTACAATAACAGTATTAGTGAGGATGTGGAGAAACTGGAACCCTCATACGTCTCTGGTAGGAATGCAAATGGTGCAGCTGCTTAGGAAAAGAGTTTGGCAGTTCCTGACGGGCCATGACCGCAGAGCCTTCGCGTCCGGAGCCTGTGCTCCGCAACGGGAGAGGCCACAACAGTGAGAGGCCCGTGTACCGCAAAAAAAAGAAAGAAAGAAAAAAGTTATGTCCACACAAAAGCTTACGCACAAATGTTCATAACAATATTATTCATAATAGCCAAAAAGTGGAGACAGCCAAATATCCATCAACTAATGAGTGTGTAAACAGAATGTGGTATATCCATACAATGGGAAATTCCTTAGCAACAAAAATAAAGTATTAGCATATGTTACAACTTAAGTGAACCCTGAAAACATTACACTAAGTGAAAGAAACCAGTCACAAATGACCACATATGGTATGATTCCATTTATATGAAATGTCCAGAATAGGCAAATCTATAGAGACATAAAGTACATTAGTAGCTGCCTAGAACTGGGTCCGGGTATGTGAGAATGATAAAAGGGAAACCACTGCTAATGGTTACAAAGTTTCTTTTGGGGGTGATGAAAATGTTCTAAAAATACATAGTGGTGAGGCTTGCACAACTTTGTGAATATACTAAAACCCAGTAAATTGTGATCCTATAAAGGCGAGTTTTATGATATGTGATTTATATTTCAGTAAAGCTGTTAAAAATGAAAACTACTTGACTTGGTATGTTTGAGGCCATTTACTTTGAAGAAAGATTGTAATAAAACTTTGAAGTATAATTATAAACCTACAACATCTTTGTAAACAAATAATGGGAAAAATCTCTTTTCATAATTAAAAACTCATAGCTTAATTTTATCTCTTGATAATTATTATTCATGAAATTCTTTTACTCATCTCTCTGAAACATAGCTAATTAGAAACTGGGTTTGGGGCTTTATTGAAGTGACATCTATTCATTTCAGTAAGATTTGCTGCATTAAAAAAAAAAAGGGAGAGAGTCATTTTTTAGGTTGACAGAAAGCACAAATTTTCACCTTGGGGGTTCTGTTCTAAGGTATTCCCAATTCATTTCTCAAGCTGTACCGTGTTCTCTTACCATCCTCAATTCATATACCTCTGAGATGTCATATCTTAAAGAAAGCAAAATCTGTGAAGATCACAATCCTAATATGTGTTCTTCAATCCTGACTAAAACTCTGTCCCTATAGTAAACACCTCCCTAGTCCATGATAACCTTTTCCTAAGAATTCTAATCGCACCCAGGCAGCCGTATGTATTTACTGTCATGGGGTAGACATCTGACATAAATTGGGTCAAAGGGGTCCCATGGAGAATTCCAGTAAAATGTATTATGCGATATTTCATGATTAATGCAAGTTTCTATGGATATTAACTCAGGCTGAGGGAATGCATAACCCAGGATCTTATAGGATCTTAACCCTGGCTGAGGGAGTGCATAACCAGGTTCAAAGAACACTGGAGAAAGAAAAAAAAACTGCAGTTTTGGACTATTCCAAGGTCTTCTTTACTCCAAAGTATCTGCTATTCAAAGAATCTCTTCACTCTTTCTGGAAGTTTCTGTTCTTCAATATAGTGATACCTAGAGAGTAAGAAGGGAGATACTCCAGAGCTGGGTATTCTACTTTGTCAATATCTTGTAATCTTCTGATGACCTTATCTTACTCAGCAGGATTTACTTGTACACTCCTGGGAGCTTGGGAGGCCAGAATGAGAGGGAAAGAAGAAAGCACATGCAGAGTATTGCAGAGGGTATTCATTTTTGAGTTACAAAAGAGCTAAAAAAAAGTATAATGTGTTTATTTTGGACACATGAAAAGACAACTTTGTTGGAGCAGAGGTAAACATTACTCATATGATTTATAGTGCACTGATGCCAACAAAGAGATATATACATTGAATTTCTAAAAAAGATAAAAAATTAAATTTTCTTTTTGAAATATATTCACAATTAGCTTAAGAATGCAAAAAGAAATACAACTTTTGGGGAAATAAACTTTTGAGAATCGGAACACATTTGAAAACTCAAGTCTCTCAAAATACCCTGATTCCAGTAATAAACTATGCTTGTTTAATTATATACCTGCTCAGCTATTTTAGAAAGTATACTTCTTTGACAATTGAAAAAAACAAAAATTGGACATCATTAACCTTGAATGCCTGAGGGCATATGCTATTTGTGCTTAGTATAAAATAACTGAACCCAAGTCTAGACATTCAAGAACAATTATAGAGCAAGCTGTTTATTTTCCATATCCTATGATACCCTTTGGGAAATTCATGACTTCCTATCTTCAAAACAAAACAAAATCCTCATTCGATTTTTTTGGTCACCTAGTGTCACTTTTTATCTCACCTTTTCTTCACTACCTCTATGTGTTTACCTCTGTTCAACAGCTGAAACTAACAAATCTTTTTTCAAGCATAATTAATTTTTCTGAAGTATTTGACACAGCCGTTCCTTCACTTGGCTTCTGTAACACCGACCTCTCACAGTTTTCAGTCTTTTTCTTTTCTCTTTTTTCAATCTTGGTACATTCCATATTATTTCATTTTAATTTAATTCAATTCAATCCAGTTTATATTCCAGAGAACTACATTATTATGTGGTTAACCACTGTTACGTGTTGAGAATATTGAGATCAATAATAGGTCTTTCCCATCAAGAAACTCACTATATAATTTGAAGGATGTTATATCAATAGGCAGTAGGCTATGAGAGGGATGCTGCACCACAATTAGTGGGGTCTGGAAAGATGTTCCGGGGTAGATGGCATATGATATGAGTTCTTAAGGACAAATAAGAGTTAACCATATGTGACAAGTCTGTTCACCTTATCTACATTTATTTTCTTCCACGGCAAAGTAGTTGCATCTGGTGTACAGTTGCCTAGTCAAGGACTATAGACTTCAGCCCTTCAGACAGAGACATGACATCATATGATTAAGCTCCAGCCAAAGGAGAATGAGCAGAAGTCATGCATGCTACTTCCAGGTATTGTCCATGAAACTCTTCCACAACCTTCTATCTCCCATGGACTGGAATGGTGATGCTGTCAGCAACCTTGGAAGCTACGTGTCAATGGCAGAGCCATCATCAGCTTTGGACTTGGAATAACTGTGCAGAGAAGAGCTCCATCCTTCCATCTCCCTGTACTATCCTGGATTATTGCATGAAAAAGAAAAGCTATTATTGTGTTTGAGCCACTACACTATCTTTTTAGATCTCTTTGCTCTAGTAGTTTAGTGTGGTCCAACTATATTGATGTTATAGGATTAAGAAAGACATTCCTGTCAAAGAGGGTAACTCAAGTAGTTCGTTGTCACTGGAGCAGAAAATATGAAGGAAAATATGGCAAGATAAGAGGTTGAACTGAGAAGACCCAGAGCATGATGGACCCCATTGACCCAGAAAAGATGATAAATTTTATACATTAAGAAATGTGAAAGCATTGTGGGATTTTAGGAAGTAGAATAACATGATTTAGACTTGACTTCAATATGTACGAAAGTTTGGAGGATGTCAGTGCAGGAGGAAGAAAGCAGTTAAAGAGCTACTAAAGAAACTGAGGTGAGAGGGACTTCCCTGGTGGTCCCGTGGCTGGGACTCCATGCTGCCACTGCCTGGGCAGATTTGATGCCTAGCTGGGGAACTAAGACTCTGCATGCTGTGCAGGGCGTCCAAAAAAAGAAAAAAAAAGAAATTGGGGTGAGAAAACATACAGCCTGAAGTGTCTGAGAATAAAGGTTCTGGTGTTGGATGCTTGCAGTTAGAATCGTGACTGTACCATGTACTAGATGAATGACATTCTATAAAGTGAAGATAATTCAGAACCTATTTTACAAGATTAATGTGTGAATTAAATGTGATAATCTACACAAAGTGATTAGACAAAACTTGAGACAAATAAATAGTAAGAACTGCTACTCCTACAGATATGACACTGCTACAGTTTTTAAGGCAGCAAAAATGTATAGAAGGACATTTTAAAGAAAGATTTACCTGGTAGCATTTACTAGATTTGGAAAGCAATTGGATTAGTAGAGTGAGACAAACAATCAACAATTCTTCCCAAAATTCTTACTTAAGGATTGATGTGGAGCTGGGGCCATTTTAAAAGATAAGATAAACGTAAAGTGATGGAACTAGAGAAGAGATAGAGATGTGTGGTGTGTGTGTGTGTGTGTGTGTGTGTGTGTGTGTGTGTGTGTGTGTGAAAGAGAGAGAGAGAGAGAGAGAGAACAAGTATGATAGAAACGACAATAGAGTGGTGGCATATAATTTCTTCAATTTTAAATGTATTGAATTTGTGGATCATCTAAAAGGAAATATCCAGTAGGGAATTGAACATATTGGTCTGGCATCCGGAAGAGAGATATAAGCTGGAGGTTGACCAAAATATTTATTATAGCAGAATCTTTGGAAGTGAATGTTCACTAAGTGGAGGTTTTAGCAGCATTACCACTAAAGGATAGTGATATCTCAGCTATTTATTATTTGTCATTGTACTGGCATTTTGGTTGCATTTTCTGGGTAAACTAACTTCTATAACCAATAAATCCAAAACTTTCCATGGATTAACATATTTGTTTGTTTTTCCTTGCTTATACGACAGTTCAATGCTGATTTCCTCATTGGTTGGTATTTTTGCTGTAAGAATAGGAGTTGATAAAGGAGCCCAGACATTTTCTTTCTTATGGCCACACTATCTCTAGTGCCTGGCCACACTATCTCTACTGCCATGGGTGCCCTTGCATCAGAGGGAATGGCAAATGAGACAATGAGATAGGTAAATTCACATCTTAACTATTGTGGCTTGGATATGGCAACATCACCTATTCATATTACTTACGTTGGTGATGACTACTCACACAGTCTCAGTTAGATATAAGCAATTGAGAATATTTGTTTCATGACTACACAACCACATCCAAGAATGAACTTTGTATTATGGAATAAGGAGGGGGAGTGCCACACATTTTGGTGAATGATTTGTAATCTCTGCTATAGTTCTCCTGATTGGCCAACAAAATATCCATGCACATTCTTATTTTCGCCCATAGAACCAATGCATCCATCCCTGAGAGAAGCAACCAAAATCTCCAGGTGATTTGCAGTCTTCTCCATCAGTTTTGAATATGGCTCATAGGCTGCAGTCCGTCAACTAAAATACTAATTATCTTCTCATTCCTTACATGCACATCCACTAAACAAAGATGTAGAAAAAATAATGTCCATTTAGGGTCTTGGAATAATAAGAAAGATAATGGCTTATAGCAATGAAGCATTCCTCAAGGGTAGGCATTTTGAAGACCAACACCTGGAATGAGGAAGTTCCTTTTTGCTGCAGTTAAGGTAAATCTTCCTTGTTCATAGTCACCCATGCTGTTTGTTCTACCATCTGGAAAGTTTTTCATCCATTATTCTCCTTGGGAATTTATGACGGGGACTTTTGAAGTATAACCTTTTCTCCTTGTTTGTGGAAAAATTCCTGCCTGGCAAATGAGTGTGCTAAGAGTTATTTTACAACCATGTTTACAACATGTTATTTTACAACCATGTTTACAACATGTTACAGACAAAGTGTTATTGGACCAAGCCTATGGTTTTTCCCTCAACAAAAACTTAGCAGGTCCTTGATCTCTTTGGTGTGTCAGTAGCCATACTCAAAATTCTTTACTAGACATAACCCTCTGTCTGCCTTATTTCTTTGCTAACTGATCCATATTTGCCCTTCTACAACACATTTAATCAGTATCTTGAGGTCATCTGAAATGAGAGATTTATGTGATATGATTGATGGTCAGTGTTATGTGTCTATTTGCCCAGTTATTCAATTCAAACATTAATCTAGGTATTGCTATGAAGGGATTATGCCGATTGATTCACATCTATAGTAAATTTCCTTTAAGTAAATAAGATTAGCCTAGATAATCTGGGTGGGCTTGATTAGAAGGAATTATTCTCAGCTGATCTTTGCAGTAGAGATAGTTGCTAATATCCTGTAAGTGACTTGATGGATCTAAGCTTTTTTATCCATCTTATTTCTTATGGCTTGAGCTACAAGTAGTGCACTGCTTAGGTTATGTACTCCTGTATAACAAAATATGCCAAAGTGTAATGCCTTAAGACCGTGATATTATTTTGCTCAGGATTCTATGGAAATCTATGGAATTCCTGAAGGGCTGAGCTGGTGATTTTGTCTCTGATACACATAATGTCAGTAGAGGTGTCTAGGGCCAGGAAATTTGCTTCTCAGGTAGTTTCTTCACTTACATAACTGGTACCTTGGTGCTCCATCCTTTCACTGTTTCCCACATGGCAAATGAGCCTCCACGTTTCCCTAAGTGGATCAGGCTTCTGATGACGTGGTGGTCTCAGGGCAATTGCCCTTCTTACAGTTGTTACCAGAAGACAGAGAAAGCTGCTGAGTTATTTAAAACCTGAGCCAGAAAATGGCACAGGTCACTTGTGCCTTATTTTCTTGGTCAAAACAGTCTGAAGGCTCATCTAGATTCAAGAAGGGGGAGAAACTATCTCCACATCTTTATGGGGAGTGGCAAAGTCAAACTGCAGAAGAGCATATGAGGTGGGAGGTATCGTTGGTGACATATTTGGAAAACATTGGGTTGGCCATAAAGGTCATTCTGGTTTTTCTGTAACATCTTACAGAAAAACCCGAACGATGTTTTTGGCCAACCCAATATAATCTTCCACAACTGCTTTTCTACACTGAAGTTCCCAGATTTTTGGACTTTATTTTCTTTCATTTCTACTTTTAAAATAACTCTCTCTTGGAACATGCTATATAGAGCTGTAACAAGCAGTTCAGATTAGTCACAAAATAGCTTTCCCATTTGTTCCCCATGAGCCACTGACTCCAAGTTAGCATTATAAGTCAGCAAGAAAAGGATAAGATATTCATTAAATGGTAATGAAACCCTTGGGTTTTTTAAAATATGAAAACTGATAAAATTAGATATATCTCATACTACACACACAAAATTCACAGAACACTGAAATTACTGAAATATAGAAAAGTAGTTCTATCACCTGTGGGAGGAGAACGGTTTTAAAAAGGTACAAATTATAAAAGCAAGACTAATAGATTAATATTAAAATAGCAAAATAGTTAATATATGAGAAACATAAAAAACTGATTTAAAAAACTTGTGACAAACTGGGAGAATATATTTGCAATAGACAAAGGGTTTGCATCCAGAATTTATTGCAGTTTTTACATATTAATGAAGAGACCAATAACTCTAAACATAATAGAGAAAAATAGAGAACTAGGAAAATTTCTGAAAAAAACCAAAATATTCCATCTCTCTCACAACAAGGAAAATAAATTTTTAAAATTACCATTTCACACATATCTGAATGGAAAGGAAATAAGTCTGACAGCATAAAGTGCTAGAAAGTATCTGGAATAAATAGAAAATTCTGAAATTTGATGGACCTGTAAATATAACCATAGTGGAAAACAATTTAATAATCTTTGCTGAAAACAGAAATATGTATTCACTAGATCCAGAAATTCTGTTATTAGATATATATAAGAAGAATTTCTTATAAATATTTACAACAATTTGCTTGTTTTGACAAAACAAAACCAAAAAAGAATGCACCTCAAGAATAAAACATGGAATTAAAAACAAGTATTAAAACATAGAAAATGATACTAAAATGATACTGAGCATAATTTAATGATATTAAACATAATTAAAACATACATATGCCTGTGTATGCTGTACAATGGCTAGGTTTATATTCTGTTTGTAGAATTTATAATCTGTGTGACTTTGTGCAATTTGCCCTTCTACAACACATTTAAATTCTCTGACCCTTAATTTTCTCATCTATAAAATCATCTGTTTCAATATTAAATTAGTTAACATGTGAAAAGCACTTAGAAACACTTAGAAGAGTCCCTGCTTCAGAGTGAATGTTTAACAAAAATAAAAAGTCAATACTTTAAAAATCTTCCTTTTGTTCCTCCTCCTTCCCCTCCTTCTTTTTGTTAAAATATGCACTAAAGAATAGACATCAATTTATGATATACTTTTCTCTGGTGTGGAGGTGAGATGAAGTAATAAAGTAAATGGGCTTCAACTTTATTGGTAAATTTTATTTCATTTATTTAAAGATATAAGACAAATATAAGAAGTTGTTAATATTTGCCTATTTCATGTAGTAAGCACAAGGATATTTATATATTATTCTCTAAACTTGTTTCCCCAAAAAAACCCTCAAAATATGATGCAGCATCTGAAAATTTTAAGTATTTGTTTTATCATTGGCCCTCTTCTACAATAGTGGATAGTTTAAAAAATAAACTTATGCAAATAACTGGTTAAAGAGTTTGGAAACAGAGTATAGACATACCTTGTTTTATTCTGCTTCACTTTACCGCACTTCACAGATGCTGTGGTTTTTATAAACTGAAGGTTTTTAGCAACCCTGCATCAAGCAAGTCTATTGGTGCCATTTTTTCCAGCAGCATTTGTGCACTTTGTGTCTCTGTGTCAAATTTTGGTAGCTCTGATCATATTTCAAACTTTTTCATTATTATTATATTTGTTATGGAGATTTTTGATAAATCATCTTTGAAGACTCTGATGATGGTTAACATTTTTTTTTAGCAATAAAGTATTTTTAATTAGGGTATGTACATTGTTTTTTAAATATAATGTGATTGCATATTCAGTAAACTATTGTATAATGTAAACATAACTTTTACATGCACTAGGAAATCAAAAAATTTGTGTCACTCATTTTATTGTGATATCTGCTTTATTTGCAGTAGTCTGGAACCAAACTCAAAATATCTCCGAGATATGCCTGTGTTCATATTTCTTATCTTTCAAGTGAATAGGGTTAATTGTGAGCTGACAAATACAGTATTATATGAGGTATTGTATATGTTACGTGAAGCAAGTATGGGAGTATCTAGCCAAGCTTGAAAATAAAGAGTCTGAAGTTCCATTTTTTTTGGGGGGATGGAAACAGTGTGATGTTTGTTCCCCATTATCCTTTAAAAAATTAAAGTAGCATAGAAGAGGTACCTGCTCACATCAGCATGAAAGGAAGAGCCAAGCCAGCTGGGCCCATCCATGCTGCCAGAGACATTCATCTACTCTACTTGGTGAGCTTTCTCTATAGTGGGGGCCTTTCCATTCTGGGATTTAAGATGCAACCCCAATTTCAATGATCGTGTCTTAAACTCTCTGTAAATACAATTCTATTTGTAAGACTTGTTAGACTTGTTCCAAATTTTAGTTTCAAAGCTATCAACAATGTGTCTATTGTAAATAAAGTTTATAATAAAGAAATGGTTTGTTAAGATTATATAGTAAGCTGATAAATTTCTCAGGTTTAGAGAACAAATTTTGATGTAATTATTACTTTTAAAAAGTAAATCATATAGCTTAGTAGAAAATATGTAGCCCCTACTCTTTCCTTCTATTAGGGTGACCCAGAGTCATTCTAAGTCCTTTCACTGTTTGCCAGAATGGAAAATGATGTGTGGTAGAAATGTTACTAGTGTCAATCTAATGGGGGTGGGGTGGGGGTGGTGGTTGAGTTTATATTCATTAAGTATTTCTTACAATTTTATTATAAAACATTTGATCAACTATAATTATATAATGCATTTACTCCCTCAACCAGAAATAACTCTAGCTTGCTAAATAGAATAAAAAATTAATGACAACATTCAATACTCTTAAACTGAATCTTAATGAGACAAACAGCAGTATGTATGTTCTGGAAAGGCAAGGTAAAGGAGAAAAAAAAATTTTTATATATATATATATATATATATACACATGGCTAAAATGGGCTTCCAAACCAATCAAGCCAGTGCTTAGAAAGAAAACTAGAGCTTAGAGACTACATTATATTTTATGAGTTAAAACTTTCAAGGAAAAAAATGATTTTCAAAAGTAAAACTAAAAGCAACAATTGTAGCCATGGGAATTATACAGAATAAGTAGGGCTTTTACAATGATATTAAGCAAAGAGAAACACTAGACAAGAAATAAATGACAGGCATGAAAATAATATTGGCTCTAAAATGTCTAACAGCTCCTAGCTTAATTCTCTTTTATACTTATCTTTAAAATACATTTTAAGAAGAGATCATGGCAAAAAGTAACATGTTAAGATAAAAAGATATATGAAAAATAAGAAGGTGCTTTAAAAGAAAATGCACATAACTCTTGATGGTCATTCAATTAAGATAAAAGCTTAGCAGTGAAAGGACGAATGCACTTTAAAAAATTGAATGTCGAGGCTTCCGGGAAGATGGCAGAAGAGTATGACGGGGAGATCACCTTCCTCCCCACAGATACACCAGAAATGCATCTACACGTGGAACAATTCCTACAGAACACCTACTGAACGCTGGCAGAAGACCTCAGACCTCCCAAAAGGCAAGAACCCCCCCCACGTACCTGGGTAGGGCAAAAGAAAAAAGAATAAACAGAGACAAAAGGATAGGGACAGGACCTGCACCAGTGGGAGGGAGCTGTGAAGGAGGCAAGGTTTCCCCACACTAGGAAGCCCCTTCGCGGGCGGAGACTGTGGGTAGCGGAGGGGGGAAGCTTCGGAGCCATGGAGGAGAGAGCAGCAACAGGGGTGCGGAGGGCAAAGAGGAGAGATTCCCGCACAGAGGATCGGTGCAGACCGGCACTCATCAGCCCGAGAGGTTTGTCTTCTCATCCCCTGGGGCGGGCGGGGGCTGGGAGCTGAGGCTTGGGCTTCGGTTGCAGCACCGGTAGACGACTGGGGCTGGCGGCGTGAACACAGCCTAAAGGGGTTAGTGCGCCACGGCTAGCCGGGAGGGAGTCCAGGGAAAAGTCCGGAACTGCCGAAGAGGCAAGAGACTTTTTCTTCCGTTTTTATTTCCTGGTGCGTGAGGAGAGGGGATTAAGAGCTCTGCTTAAAGGAGCTCCAGAGACGGGCGCGAACCGCGGCTAAAAGCGTGGACCCCAGAGACGGGCATGAGACGCTAAGGCTGCTGCTGCTGCCACCATGAAGCCTATGTAAGAGCACAGGTCACTATCCACACCCCCCTTCCGGGGAGCCTGTGCAGCCCGCCACTGCCAGGGTCCCGGGATCCAGGGACAACTCCCCTGGGAGAACGCACGGCGCGCCTCAGGCTGGTGCAACGTCACGCCGGCCACTGCCGCCATAGGCTCGCCCCTCACTCCATACCCCTCCCTCCCTGCGGCCTGAGTGAGCCAGAGCCTCCGAATCAGCGGCTCCTTTAACCCCGTCCTGTCTGAGCGAAGAACAGACGCCCTCTGGCGACCTACACGCAGAGGTGGGGCCAAATCCAAAGCTGAGCCCCTGGGAGCTGTGAGAACAAAGAAGAGAAAGGGAAATCCCACCCAGCAGCCTCAGAAGCAGCGGATTAAAGCTCCACAAGCAACTTGATGTACCCTGCATCTGTGGAATACCTGAATAGACAACGAATCATCCCAAATTGAGGAGGTGGATTTTGAGAGCAAGATTTATGATTTTTTCCCCTTTTCCTCTTTTTGTGAATGTGTATGTGTATGCTTCTGTGTGAGATTTTGTCTATATAGCTTTGCTTCCGCCATTTGTCCTAGAGTTCTATCCGTCCGTTTTTTTTTCTTAATAATTATTTTTTTATTTTAATAACTTTATTATATTGTATATTACTTTATTTTATTTTACTTTATCTTCTTTCTTTTTTTCTTCCTTCCCTCCTTCCTTCCTTCCTTCCTCCCTCCCGACCTCCCTCCTCCCTTCTTTCTTTCTTTCTTTCTTCTTCTACTAATTCTTTCTTTCTACTTTTTCTCACTTTTATTCTGAGCTGTGTGGATGAAAGGCTCTTTTTGCTGCAGCCAGGAGTCAGTGCTGTGCCTCTGAGGTGGGAGAGCCAACTTCAGGACACTGGTCCACAAGAGATCTCCCAGCTCCACATAATATCAAACGGTGAAAATCTCCCAGAGATCTCCATCTCAACACCAGCACCCAGCTTCACTCAACGACCAGCAAGCTACAGTGCTGGACATCCTATGCCAAACAACTAGCTAGACAGGAACACAACCCCACCCATTAGCAGAGAGGCAGCCTAAAATCATAATAAGTCCACAGACACTCCAAAACACACCACCAGATGTGGACCTGCCCACCAGAAGGACAAGATCCAGCCTCATCCACCAGAACACAGGCACTAGTCCCCTCCACCAGGAAGCCTACACAACCCACTGAGCCAACTTTAGCCACTGGGGACAGACACCAAAAACAATGGGAACTACAAACCTGCAGCCTGCAAAAAGGAGACCCCAAACACAGTAAGATAAGCAAAATGAGAAGACAGAAAAACACACAGCAGATGAAGGAGCAAGATAAAAACCCACCAGACCTAACAAATGAAGAGGAAATAGGCAGTCTACCTGAAAAAGAATTCACAATAATGATAGTAAAGCTGATCCAAAATCTTGGAAATAGAATAGACGAAATGCAAGAAACATTTAACAAGGACCTAGAAGAACTAAAGATGAAACAAACAACGAAGAACAACACAATAAATGAAATGAAAAATACTCTAGATGGGATCAATAGCAGAATAACTGAGGCAGAAGAATGGATAAGTGACCTGGAAGATAAAATAGTGGAAATAACTACTGCAGAGCAGAATAAAGAAAAAAGAGTGAAAAGAACTGAGGACAGTCTCAGAGACCACTGGGACAACATTAAACACACCAACATTCGAATTATAAGGGTTCCAGAAGAAGAGGAGAAAAAGAAAGGGACTGAGAAAACATTTGAAGAGATTATAGTTGAAAACTTCCCTAATATGGGAAAGGAAATAGTTAATCAAGTCCAGGAAGCACAGAGAGTCCCATACAGGATAAATCCAAGGAGAAATACACCAAGACACATATTAATCAAACTGTCAAAAATTAAATACAAAGAAAACATTAAAAGCAAGGGAAAAACAAATAACACAAAAGGGAATCCCCATAAGGTTAACAGCTGATCTTTCAGCAGAAACTCTGCAAGCCAGAACGGAGTGGCAGGACATATTTAAAGTGATGAAGGAGAAAAACCTGCAACCAAGATTACTCTACCCAGCAAAGATCTCATTCAGATTTGATGGAGAAATTAAAACCTTTACAGACAAGCAAAAGCTGAGAGAGTTCAGCACCACCAATCCAGCTTCACAGCAAATGCTAAAGGATCTTCTCTAGGCAAGAAACACAAGAGAAGGAAAAGACCTACAATAACGAACCCAAAACAATTAAGAAAATGGGAATAGGAACATACATATCAATAATTACCTTAAATGTAAATGGACTAAATGCTTCCTCCAAAAGACACGGATTGGCTGAATAGATACAAAAACAATACCCATATATTTGCTGTCTACAAGAGACCCACTTCAGACCTAGAGACAGACTGAAAGTAAGGGGATGGAAAAAGATATTTCATGCAAATGGAAACCAAAAGATAGCTGGAGTAGCAATTCTCATATCAGACAAAATAGACTTTAAAATAAAGACTATTAGAAGAGACAAAGAAGGACACTACATAATGATCAAGGGATCAATCCAAGAAGAAGATATAACAATTGTAAATATTTATGCACCCAACATAGGAGCACCTCAATACATAAGGCAAATACTAACAGCCATAAAAGGGGAAATCGACAGTAACACATTCATAGTGTTTTGATTTATAATACACAATATTTTGATTTATAATACTATTTGGATATGAGAAGCTAGGACATTTTATTTTAAGTTTAATGAGGATTACAACATAAGTTCTAAACATGGTTGAAGGCTGTAAGTTTAAAATAAAGTAATGAGAGAAGAGTCTAATTATATTTTAAGGCCTCAAATTGCTTAGAACTGATTCATTTGGATGAGACTAAGTCTTACTTAGCAGAATGATAGATAAGTGTTGGTTCACAACTCTTTAATAAAGATTTCATAATGCAACTTTTGGGGTAAAACTTGTCTGCCTTAAGTAATGACAGAGAACAGCAGATTTTCATCCATAGTTACTTTATGATGACATTATTTCTTTTCTATTTCTCATTTAGGATGAACCATATTTTGGTTTGGGAGACTGATAGCTACTGGCATCAGGAAGGGACTTCAGTGGATATGGCATCCTTGAAAGGAGACAACTACAATCATTGGTAGGTGGAGATGAGTCTAGGAGCATGGGTGCAAAATAAAGATGCTATTTGATACTGACAATGGGAAATGAAAGAAATAAAAAGACATTAAGTACTATATCTAATGGAAATTGATATGGAAATCAATGTGATATGATAAGACTTCCACTCTGTACACAATTCATATCAGCCCAAATAACTCGTATTGTGAATGTAACACCATATTAGGCACTGGGTTTGCCTTAAAGAGCTTGAAATCTAATTTAAGGGCCACAAAGTAAAGACAACAGGCGCTAGAGTAGGTTTTTAAAAAAGTAAAATGTTAAAGAATAGAGAAAATAGAGGATTATAGCAAACTTAAGGAGTAGAGATGCCTTCTTAAGAGAATATTCGCTACTCAGAAGGAGCCTATGGTTACAAAGAGGCAATGTTGGCCCAGAGGTGGTACTATTTTTCTCCTCTACTGTCTTCTCATCTCTGCTGTCCTCTCCTCTCCCCTTCTCTCTTCTCTTCTCCTCTCTGATCCTTTGCTCTCTTTCCTCTTCTCTTCTCTCAATTCTCCCCTTACCCTCTCCTACTTTTTCCTCTTTTTCTTTTCTTTTTTGTTTCCATTTTTTGGAAAGAAGTCATTAAGTCAGATTTTATTCATAGTCTCCCAATTTTCAATGATGTCAATTAACTATAAAAAAAGAAACACTGGGAGGCCATACAAGACATGTATGTCAGGGTAGATATTGTTCATGGACTGTGGTTTTCTAACCCTGATCTAAATAATTTAGTTGCCGCAGTTTAAACTGTGTAATTAGTTCTGAATTGAGGACAATCCAGAACACTGCTAAGTGAGTTACTTGTTCAAGACAAACAAATCTTAATTAAATGGAATGAATGTAATTTATAGGAGTGAATTTCTCTCTTAACTCTCTGATGACAGATAGAGGCAATGGTGCTTATGGTGGGTTCACCTGTGAATAACGTTTTAGTCCACTGACTATTAAAAAAAGAACATGGTGGTCTTTTGTTATTACCATTATTTATTTACTGCGTGGCTCTAAATTGCGAATTGTCATGAGTATATGATTAAGAGAATGAGGAAATTATTCAGAATATCTTCAAAGATTTCCTGAAAGTAAGATCAATTGTGCCAAGATTGCCTTTTGCAAAGGACATTGTGGAAACCCCACTGTCAGAAACATATGGAGTTAGACTGTACAAAATCAAAGACATTAAATTGTAAAAAACAATCTGGCTGGTCCCCCAGGGTATTGCCTATATAAAGCAGTAGTTAGTTTTCATCTTTAATTTAGGTATTTCCAAGACAGGGTGAAATTCATTATGAAAAATCTTCATTGTAGCTCAATCAATTTTAAACTGTATGTTTAACCAAGCTCCTTACTCTAAATATGAACATATAATTCTATCCATTGTTAGCCATGCCCTTTGCAATCTTTATCCTTTGATTAATCTCATATTATGGAAAATAATTAATTATATTCTCAGTCATTACATAACTGCTGCATGTCTAGAAGTGCAAAGAGGTTTATAATTTAACTTAATAAGTTTGCTCTTCACAGGCCTAGTTTTCATCTTTTTTTTTTTGGGAGAGGGGTGTTCTGGTCTAGCACAGAACTTAAACATCTAGAGACTAAGCAAATCTTTATCAAATTGAATTAATTAAAACTTAGCTTGTGAAGCAGTCAGATGCCACTAGGAGCCACATCAGTCTAATGGCAGATCAGAGATGAAATAGAAATAAAAACATTTCTCCATACTTTTGGATAAATTATGTTTATAGAAATTAAATAATGGCAAGTATATTTAATTTTTCTTTATAAGTTGAAATTTCAAAGCTTCTATTTTAACTGCTTATACTATACAATAAAATTTTTTTTAAATGATTCATTTTATAGTTTTGGGGAAAGGGACACAAATATGGTGATTAAGTACTACATTTTTTTAAACATCTTTATTGGACTATAATTGCTTTACATTGTTCTGTTAGTTTCTGCTTTATAACAAAGTGAATCAGTTAGACATATACATATATTCCCATATCTCTTCCCTCTTGTGTCTTCCTCTCTCCCACCCTCACAGCTGGTCACAAAGCACTGAGCTGATCTCCCTGTGCTAAGCGACTGCTTCCCACTAGCTATATATTTTCCATTTGGTAGTGTATATATATCCATATATACACTACCACTCTCTCACTTTGTCCCAGCTTACCCTTCCTCCTCCCCGTGTCCTCAAGTTCATTTGCTAGTAGGTCTGAGTCTTTATTCCTGTCTTGCCCCAGGTTCTTCATGAACTTTTTTTTTTTTAGATTCCATATATATGTGTTAGCATATGGTATTTATTTTTCTCTTTCTGACTTACTTCATTCTGTATAACAGACTCTAGGTCCATCTACCTCACTACAAGTAACTCAATTTTATTTCTTTTTATGGCTGAGTAATATTCCATTGTATATGTGTGCCACATCTTCTTTATCCATTCATCTGTTGATGGACACTTAGGTTGCTTCCATGTCCTGGCTATTGTAAATAGTGCTACAATGAACATTGTGGTACATGAGTATTTTTGAATTATGGTGTTCTCAGGGTATATGCCCAGTAGTGGGATTGCTGGGTCCTATGATAGTTCTATTTTTAGTTTTTAAGGAATCTCCATACAGTTCTCCATAGTGGCTGTATCAATTTACATTCCCACCAGCACTGTATGAGGGTTCCCTTTGCTCCACACCCTCTTCAGCATTTATTGTTTGTAGATATTTTGATGATGGCCATTCTGACCGGTGTGAGATGATATCGCATGGCAGTTTTGATTTCCATTTCTCTAATGATTAATGATGTTGAGCATTCTTTCATGTGTTTGGTGGCAATCTGTATATCTTCTTTGGAGAAATGTCTGTTTAGGTCTTCTGCCCATTTTTGGATTGGGTTGTTTGTTTTTTTGATACTGAGCTGCATGAGCTGCTTATAAATTTTGGTGATTAATCCTTTGTCAGTTGCTTCATTTGCAAATATTTTCTCCCATTCTAAGGGTTGTCTTTTCATCTTGTTTATGGTTTCCTTTGCTGTGCAAAAGCTTTTAAATTTCATTAGGTCCCATTTGTTTATTTTTATTTTTATTTCCATTTCTCTAGGAGGTGGGTCAATAAGAATCTTGCTCTGATTTAGGTCATAGAATGTTCTACCTGTTTTCCTCTAAGAGTTTGAAAGTGTCCGGCCTTACATTTAGATCTTTAAACCATTTTGAGTTTATTTTTGTGTATGGTGTTAGGGAGTGATCTAATTTCATTCTTTTTCAGGTAGCTGTCCAGTTTTCCCAGGACCACTTATTAAAGAGGCTGTCTTTTCTCCATTGTATATTCTTGCCTCCTTTATCAAAGATAAGGTAACCATATGTGCGTGGGTTTATCTCTGGGCTTTCTATCCTGTTCCATTGATCTTTATTTCTGATTTTGTGCCAGTACCATACTGTCTTGATTACTAGCTTTGTACTATTGTCTGAAGTCTGGGAGCCTGATTCCTCCAGCTCCGTTTTTCTTTCTCAAGATTGCTTTGGTTATTTGGGGTCTTTTGTGTTTCCATAAAAATTGTGAAATTTTTTTTTCTAGTTCTGTGAAAAATGCCAGTGGTAGTTTGATAGGGATTGCATTGAATCTGTAGATTGCTTTGGGTAGTGGACTCATTGTCACACTGTTGATTCTTCCAGTCCAAGAACATGGTATATCTCTCCATCTGTTTGTATCATCTTTAATTTCTTTCATCAGTGTCTTATAATTTTTTGCATGCAGGTCTTTGGTGTCCTTAGGTAGGTTTATTCCTAGGTATTTTATTCTTTTTGTTGCAGTGGTAAATGCGAGTGTTTTCTAAGTTTCACCTTCAAATATTTCATCATTAGTGTATAGGAATGCAAGAGATTTCTTTGCATTAGTTGTGTATCCTGCTACTTTACCAAATTCACTGATTAGCTCTAGTAGTTTTCTGGTAGCATCTTTAGGATTCTCTATGTATAGTATCATGTCATCTGCAAACAGTGACAGCTTTACTTCTTCTTTTCCAATTTGGATTTCTTTTATTTCTTTTTCTCCTCTGATTGCTATGGCTAAAACTTCCAAAACTATGTTGAATAATAGTGTTGAAAGTGGTCAGCCTTCTCTTGTTTCTGATCTTAGTGGAAATGGTTTCAGTTTTTCAACATTGAGGATGATGTTGGCTGTGGATTTGTCATATATGGCCTTTATTATGTTGAGGTAAGTTCCCTCTATGCCTACTTTCTGGAGGGTTTTTATCATAAATCGGTGCTGAATTTTGTCGATAGCTTTCTGTGTATCTATTGAGATAATCAAATGTTTTTTCTCCTTCAATTTGCTAATATGGTGTATCACATTGATTTATTTGCATATATTGATGAATCCTTGAATTCCTGGGATAAACCACATTTGATCATGGTGTATGATCCTTTTAATGTGCTGTTGGATTCAGTTTACTAGTATTTTGTTGAGGATATTTGCATCTATGTTCATCAGTGATATTGGTGTGTCGTTTTCTTTTTTTGTGACATCATTGTCTGATTTTGGTATCAGGGTGGTATTGGCCTCATAGAATGATTTTGGGAGTGTCCCTCCCTCTGCTATATTTTGGAAGAGTTTGAGAAGGATAGGTGTTAGCTCTTCTCTAAATGTTTGAAAGAATTCACCTGTGAATCCATGTGGTCCTGGGCTTTTGTTTGTTGGAAGATTTTTAATCAGTTTCACTTTCAGTGTTTGTGATTGGTCAGTTTATATTTTCTATTTCTTCCTTGTTTAGTCTTGGAAGATTGTGCTTTTCTAAGATTTTGTCCATTTCTTCCAGGTTGTCCATTTTATTGGCTTATAGTTGCTTGTAGTAATCTCTCATGATCTTTTGTATTTCTGCAGTGTCAGTTGTTACTTCCCCTTTTCCATTTCGAATTCTATTCATTTGATTCTTCTCCTTTTTTTCTTAATGAGTCTGGCTAATGGTTTATCAATTTTGTTTATCTTCTCAAAGAACCAGCTTTTAGTTTTATTGATCTTTTCTATTGTTTCCTTCATTTCTTTTCCATTTATTTCTGATGTGATCTTGATGATTTCTTTCCTTCTGCTAACTTTGGGGCTCTTTTGTTCTTCTTTCGGTGTAAGGTTGCTTTTGGTGTAAGATTAGGTTGTTTATTTGAGATGTTTCTTGTTTCTTAAGGTAGTATTGTATTGCTATAAACTTCCCTCTTAGAACTGCTTTTGCTGCATCCCATAGACTCTGGGTCGTTGTGTTTCATTGTCATTTGTTTCTAGGAATTTTTTTATTTCCTCTTTGATTTCTTCAGTGATCTCTTGGTTATTAAGTAGTGTGTTGTTTAGCTCCATGTGTTTGTATTTTTTACAGATTTTTTCCTGTAATTGATATCTAGTCTCATAGCATTGTGGTCGGAAAAGATACTTGATACAATTTCAATTTTCTTAAATTTACCAAGGCTTGATTTGTGACCCGAGATATGATCTATCCTGGAGAATGTTCCATGAGCACTTGAGAGGAAAGTGTATTCTGTTCTTTTTGGATGGAATGTCCTATAAATATCAATTAAGTCCATCTTGTTTAATGTATCATTTAAAGGTTGTGTTTCCTTATTTATTTTCATTTTGGAGGATCTGCCCATTGGTGAAAGTGGGGTGTTAATGTCCCCTACCTTGATTGTGTTACTGTCAATTTTCCCTTTTATGGCTGTTAGCATTTGCCTTATGTATTGAGGTGGTCCTATGTCGGGTGCATAAATATTTACAATTGTTTTATCTTTTTCTTGGATGATCCCTTGATCACATGTAGTGTCCTTCTTTCTCTCATGTAATAGTCTTTATTTTAAAGTCTGTTTTGTCTGATATGAGAATTGCTACTCCAGTTTTCTTTTGATTTCCATTTGCATGGAATGTCTCATTCCATCCCCTCATTTTCAGCCTGTATGTGTCCCTAGGTCTGAAGTGGGTCTCTTGTAGACAGCATATATATGGGTTTTCTTTTTGTATACATTCAGTGAGCCTGTGTCTTTTGGTTGGAGCATTTAATCCATTTACATTTAAGGTAATTATTGATATGTATGTTCCTATTACCATTTTCTTAATTATTTTGGGTTTGTTATTGTAGGTCTTTTCCTTCTCTTGTGTTTCCTGCCTAGAGAAGTTCCTTCAGCATTTGTTGTAAAGCTGGATTGGTGGTGCTGAATTCTCTTAACTTTTGCTTGTCTTTAAAGGTTTTAATTTCTCCATCAAATCTGAGTGAAATCCTTGCTGGATAGAGTAATCTTGATTGTAGGTTTTCCCCTTTCATCACTTTAAATATGTCCTGCCACTCCCTTCTGGCTTGCAGAGTTTCTGCTGAAAGATCAGCAGATCCCCCCCTTTGAAGTAAAATCTTCAAATATTCCCCCCTTTGAAGTAAAAGTGCTGTAATATCTGTTTTTTTTCCTCCAATGCTGTGTTTCTGTCCTCCTATTATCACCTCTTTTAAAGAATGGAACTTAAGCTTTCCATGTAAATCACATGTCATTGATAACAAGAAATATATTTATTTCAGAGTGAGCTCAAAACCCAGGAACCATCAGTAAATCAGCCTTACAGGGCTCATGTATCATCTCGCTCATTAGAATGTGTTTTTCCTCAACTTAGAAGTGAAATGGAACTTCCTCAATGGGGTTTGTTCCAGAGAGAGTAGTAGGGAGCAATTCAGTAGGAGAATTTGTTCTCTCAGTGTTCTGTCTCAAATGTTAATATATTGCTACAGAGGACAGAGGATGTTAAAGCACGTTTTCTCACCTGCAGGGAGAAATTTGATAATTTGTCCCATTCCTTAAGGAAATTAGAAGCTTCAGGAAATTGCCTTAAAAATATCAGTGCAAAAGGATCATTACCTGTCTGTGGCTCATTTACAATAATATCATTTGACTCCAATCATCAGAGAATGGAAATTGACATTGATCAGTTGTTTTGGCAGTGGAATAAGATCTTCAGTTAAATGGCTGTATAATAACATTATAACGACAAAGGCTGCAGAAAGACACGTTCATTATTTCACATGTAGGACAAATAGCCTTGGCTTTCTTATGGTACTGATTTCCATATGATTTAATTATTATGCTCTTTTCCATACAAATGGGCTGCCGTGTGCCAATAATTCAGTTCTTTAAAAACAGAAAAGAATGGCCAGTTAAGAGAGCCCTGTGTTTAAGACCTCTATTAGGTTATTTTATTTGTAATATTTGTCCTTTAATTTTACCATTTATTGAAGTGTATTTTCAAAGTTGCAAACAAAGGTATCCCAAGAAGGGAAACTTGCTTCATTTCTATAAAGCTGAATGTAATTTCTGTCTCAAGATCACATTCTGCATGCTGGCAGAAAAAGTAATCTAGCAAATGTCAAATTTTATAAGTCAGTTTGGGTTTTATAAATCGTTTTCGGTTTAAACTAAGTCACATCTGGGATGCCCAGAAGGCAGGAGGAAGTTTCCCCTGCTCTGTGCCACTTGGCTGGAACCTTCCGGGGCTTGCAGCTTTCATCAGGCTTTCTTCCCCTCCTCACAGAGCCTTCTCACCTCTTATTCAGAGGGCAGAGGTTGGAGTTCAGGTTAGCATGAGACAAGCTATCTCCCCAGAGTTCCAGCAATACATAAGTTCCAGCACTTGATATTTCCTTGGCCTTAACAGAAGAAGCTAGGCAAAAGTTTTCTATTTTCCCAGATGCATCCATATCTTAAAGGGATTCCAGATGAAACCTTGATTTAGGGTCAGAATGCATGGCCCTCCACTACTTTCACGTTTCTTGTGGCCGACTTCACAACTCCTTTCTTCCTTTTCTCAAAGAATCTTATTTAATCTGGAGTGGGATTGGGTAGACAAGTCTAGTAAAATCCAGTACATCTAGCCTAGTTTACATTAGTAGACAAGTCTAGTAAAGTCCAGTACAAGTCTCACTTTTCTGTCTCTTAACATAAATTGAGGCTCTTGAATATAAATGTAAAAATGTGATGTCATTGTTTTCCAGCTATGCTGCATTACTCCTCCCTTGGGACAGTGGCTATCTCTGAATCAATGGAAGGTAGGAGAAGCTCCCCTGGAAACAAAAAGAATATCAGGATTGAAAAACCACAGCAATATTGTAATGTTGCTCCATACTCATTCACAAGTTAGGAATTGGGGAGGAGGTATTGGTTTTGTATTTGGCAGCAAGAACTCTGTAATAGAAGAGTGATGGGTTTCAGAGTCAGATGAATTTGTCATTTTTAAAAGTCTTTGTCACATTTTCCTATATTTGAACCTACTGAAAGGTTACAAAAAATATTTACCTTTAGGATTATACGTAAATTATTAAAACAGTGTTTAACATACATTCTTTGTGTTAAAAATGGTTGCTATTATTGTTATTACATCAGAACTATTTGTTATACAAAGTAGCTTTTACTATTTTTTCTACTTAAATCTACTTTGGTTTCTATAACTTTAAAATGCTATTTCTAATGTCCTCACTTTACTGTTTTAAAGTCTATATTTTTCTATTATCATGAATCAGAGGTAAGTAGATTTCCTTGAACTCAATTTCTTTTCTATTAACATCTTTCTCTTATTCTCATTCCATTGTCTGAAAACTATGCTCTTATGGTCAGGACAGTTAAGTAGATTTCAAAAGCCCAATTTTCTTCTTATCAACATGGTAGTACATTTGATTTCTACAGTAATGGTCTTTCACATATTATTTTGTGTTAATTCTTTCCTTTTCTACTTGATGAAAAATACACAAATGCTTTTGTATTGTATTTGAAGATAGTTTTTCCTCTGGATGAAATGATATGAAGTAGTGGGTAGAGGTTTAACTGAAAAAAAGGTGATATAAGATTGATATGATCTCTGCTCTGTCTCAATTTGCTATGTAACTTGGAGCAAATCACTTCACTTCCTTGGGATTCAATGACATTATCTGTTAAATAATTAAGTTGAATTAGATTATCTCCAAGAGTTTTCTGGCAGATCAAATTTTGTTCCACTTGAATCTGTAATGAGGCTAACAGTCTTAACTGCCTTTGTTTTAGGCATTGTACTAGACATTTCATATATGAGACCTCATTTAATATTCAATCTCATATATAGGTGGTATTATCTGTATTTTACAGATAGGAAACTAAAGATCAGTGAAGTTAAGTGACTTGCACAGGGAAATACAGCTAATATGTAAGTAGTAGGGTTAATGTGAAACTGGGTCTTCCTGACTCCAAATGTTTTTGTTTCTATCTACTATTGCCATAGTGCTCCTAAGGGAGAGAAATGAATGTCAGAAGATCAAGTAAAGTGTCTGATCCAGTCATAAAAATTGGAGAACTAATATTTTCTAGAAAGAATTGTACTTATTAGCTAAATGATTGATTTTTTAAACCTTTTTATGTGCTATAAATTAATATCAGTGGTATAATTATAATTTTGACAGAACTAAAAAATTATGTTCTATAGTAATCTGTCCTAGAAAACCCAATTTTATTTACTGGTAACAAACTACTCTCAAGAAAGCTGAATGAAATTAAGAATAACTATAAAACCGTTAGTTAATACTAAGCTTTGCATTTGGGGGTAAAGTTGGAAGCTGGTACAGGGAAGGTTAAGATAGCAAAGGAATATAAAAGATGGTGTAGATCCAGCAATTCCACTTCTGGGTATATACACAAAGGAAATAAAGACAGTATATTGAAGAGATATATGCACACTCAACGTTTTTTTGCAGCATTATTCACAATACCCAAGATATGGAAACAACCTAAGTGCTTGTCAAAAGGAGGAGAGATAAAAGATGGGGCATACATATATATGTCACAAAACGGAATGTTATTCAGTCATGAGAGTGAGGGATATCTTGCCATTTCCAACAACATGGATGGATCTCAAAGACATTATCCTAAGTGAGATAAGTCAAAGACAAATACTGTATGATATCACTTATATGTGGAATCTAAAAAAGCCAAACACATAAAAACAGTGAATAAAATGGTGGTTACCAGGGAATGTGGGTAATGGTGTATAGGACAGTTGTTAAAGTGTACAAACTTGCAATGGGTAGTAAGTCTTAGAGATCTTAGAGATCTAATGTACAGTATAGTGAGTATAGACAACAATACTGTGTTATAATCATCAAGCTTGCTAAGAGACTAGATCTTAATTATTCTAACCACTAAAAAGAAATTATAATTATGGGAGGTGACAGAGATGCTAATTATCACAACAATGGCAACCATACTAATTAATTTAATACATCAAAGCATTAATTAATTTAATACATTAAATTTACACAATGTTATATTTCAAATATATTTCAACTAAAAATGTAGTAAATTCCATAAATCTTAACAAAATTCAGAAAGTGGTCTTTATTAAAAATGCTCTGATTCAGGTTGGCTGGTTGTCTAGGTACAAGACAAATTGTCTTCTTTATAAGTTATGCTAATGTCTTATTTAAGAAGAAACAAACTTTGTGTGAGTGAATGTAAGCTTCCATTCTCTGAGACAAGGAATTTCCTCTTGGTGAATCCTCTTGATGTACAAGAGAAGTGGAAGAAGGGACACGTGGTCCAGTAGAAACAACCACACATGTGCACACACATACACAAATACACATAAACACACACATGAAGGGAATCACAGATGAATGATAGACTTACCCCAAAAGCTCATAAATAGAATGGGCTGATGTCTATTATCCATTAGTAAATAATCAAACTATCTGCATGTTGATAGATTGACTTGTTATCAGTTGTTGATGGATAGAGTTGGTTTTATATCTAAGCTCTACTGCTTACCAACGGGGTGCTCTTGGAAAAGTTATTTAATCTCTCTTAGTAATAGTACCTGCCTCATAGATGGTATTTATAGGTAAGGCTATATAATTTATATGTAGCTCTTGACATAATGCCTTGCATATAATTAGCTTTGATAATTTCCAGTAGTTGAAGCTATTGTTATAAGCAAAATAAATAAATAAATAAATAAATAAAGACTGGGGGGACAATGCTAATTTTTTTTTTTTGAGCAAGTGGAGTAACAAATGATAGAAACATTGGAAGAATACATAACTTCTATTTAGTCTCTGTCCTCTCAAAAAAAGAATGATTTCAAAACTGGAAGGAACAAAGTAAATAGTAAAGAGAACTTTGATGCCAGTGATAAATGAGGAGCTAATAGGAGGATCAATGACCTCTGAGAGTCATCTTCTCCCTTTGCCATATTAGGGTCTCACTGTCTCTCATTAGAATTATTGATTGGTGCAATAACCACCAGGCAGGTAGTCTGCCACTGGTTCCAATGTTCCATTCATGCTGCCAACACTCACCCAATAAGAAACTCCACAGATGGTATTATGTCACTCTCTATTTAAAGTCTTTAATGACCTTCATTCTTATAGAATAGATTTGGAATGGGATGCATGACTTTTACCAAATTGCACCCAATTTACATTTCCAGTGTCATTTCCTTCTACCCCACTCCTGTCAGTTGTTCATTGTACTTACATGCAATTATGCATGTTGCTCTAACAGCATGGTTCTTTTTTGCTACTTTTTGCCTTAGCATATATTATTATTTTGACCAGAATACTTTTCTCACTCTTTTTTCTTTTCTGATAAAAAATTCATTTGTTCTTCAAAATCCAGTTTAATTATTACTTTTTTGAAGCCTTTCTCAAATCTTCAAGGTTTGGTTAACTTAATCTTACTCTTCTCCTGAGTTCCTCTGTATATAATTCTATTATGAAAGTTATGACACTTCTTTAAAAGTCTATATCCTTCACAATATTTTTTCACAAAAAAATACAATTTTTATTCCTCGAGGACAGGGACTGTGTCTTGTATTGAGTCTTGAGACTCCAATGTCTCGTGTGGTGCCTGGGCCCCTTTAGTAATGTCTGTTGACTGAATGGATAAATTAACAAACAAATGTGTAAATCTTAGGACATTTCTGGAACAAATTAAAAGCAATACAAAAAGTTCACATTTGAGGAATCAGTGGGGTTCACTAAAAACAAGTATATGAATTTGAACTAATTTATATTTATAGCATAAATGTCACAGAGACATAGCTGTCTTCCAAATCCATTTTCCTTATTCCATAGTAATAGAATACCTAATTTTTATTGGGCACATGAGCCCACAGAATTTTTTAAAATGCACTTTCTAGCTTTCTTTGCAGCAAGATATGACTATCTGACTAACTTTTGGACAATGAGATATACATGGAATTTCACGTAGCAGCTGCCAGAATCCTTTCCTAAGATGAATTTGCATTATCTATTTTTCTTTGCCCTTCCTCTTTTCTGCTGCCTGAAATGTGGGTGTAATAATTGGAGCTTGCAGCAGCTATCATGAATAATTAGTTGATCTTGATATTAGAGGCTATGCACAAGGAAGAAACAAGATAGAAAGAACCTGGGATCTTGAGAATTGCATGAAACAGAGCAACCATACTAGCTTTAGACTTCCTTTCTTGAACTTTTAAGTGACATAGCTTTCTATTATATTTTAAGCATTTTTATTCTGGTTCTCTGTTGCATATACTGTGAATTAGTTGACAGAATTTAGGGCATAACCATTTTTTCAAAGCTGAATATACATTTTTTTTTTTTTAGCAGTATGTGGGCCTCTCTCTGTTGTGGCCTCTCCCGCTGCGGAGCACAGGCTCCAGATGCGCAGGCCCAGCAGCCATGGCCCACAGGCCCAGCTGCTCTGCGGCACGTGGGATCCTCCCAGACCGGGGCATGAACCCGTGTCCCCCCGCATCGGTAGGAGGATTCCCAACCACTGCGCCACCAGGGAAGCCCTGAATATACATCTTGAAATAGGTGTACTGCAGAGATATTAAGAGACTTGCTTAATGCCACGGGGCTAATAAATGAGATACAAAAAAGCCCTTGAACTTCTTTCCTTTTGTGACATCATGTACTTACATAACTTCCCTAGGCCTTTGTGCCTTTATCTGTGGGAGATTAAAAAGGTAATCCTAGACAGTGGTCATAAATGAGATGATGCATTTTGAAGGCTTAAATGCTCAATGAATGTCCACTGCTTTCCCCGCCAGAACTGTCTCTACTAGATCTTTGAGAGTAGAGAAAAATGTTGACACAGTTTATCAGAATTCCAGTAAAGCACTTTGTAAATTCTCTTGGGTATGACACTCTTGTAGATAAAATAGAGAAATATGATAGAGCAGTTCAATAAATGCATAGCTACCCCCAAATGTATTGTTTAATAAGTGATTGTCACCTTGGAGGGAGGTATCTTGTGGCATGTCATAAGATTCTCTATTTAGCCTTATAAATTTTCATCAATGACTTGAATGAAAGGAAGTTTATCAGATTTGTTAATGACACAGTGTTGGCAAGGGAAGCAAATGTTTCAGGTGATAGAATCAAGGTTCAACTGTTTTACCCAACAGAATTAACTTGTAGACCCAAATTAACAAGAATCTTAGAAAAAAAATAGAAATTCCAAATATACAATGAAAATATCAATTGCAGAATTACAGGACTGGGACACCTGGCTTAACAAAAACTCAGATTGAGTTTACTTTAAGCTAAATGGGTACCAATAGAAAATAGGGAATGATATGATATTATTTTTTTGCTAAAAAATCTAGATTAGGGCTTCTCCAAGCATGGTTTATAGACAATTCAGCTCAGAATTCTTTGCAGTTTTTCTCAAATATTCATATTCAATCCAGATCTACCAATTTCTGGGGAAATGTATTTAAAGTAAGTGTTCCAATGCTAAGTGAAGTAAGTCAGACAGAAAAACAAATACTGCATGATTTCACTTATATGTGCAATCTTAAAAACAAAGGAAATCAATAAGCAAAACGAAATAGAAATGGAATCAGATACAGAGAACAAACTGGTATCACCAGAAGGCAGAGAGGTCGAGAGAAGGATGAAATGGGTGAAGGGGATTAAGTACAAACTTCCAACTCTAAAATAAATAAGTCATGGGGATATAATCTACAGCATTGTTAATATAGTCAATAAGTTTTTAAAAACTTTTTATGGTAACTGTTGGTAACTGGTCTTATTGAAGTGATTGTTTCATAATGTATTAAAATACAGTATCACAATGTTGTACACCTGAAATGTAATATTGTATGTTAATTATAATTCAGTATAAGTAAATCAGTCAATCAATCAACCAACTCCAAACCTTTCATGGGAGAGAGAGGCTTTAAATCTTGAGATCATTGGTTTAGATAAGCAGAGTCCCACTTTCAGAATACTCTCTTCTATTCTTGAAAATGCATATTAAGAGACTCGCTATTGACCCTGGATCCATTTAGAATTAGACCTCCATTTGGCAAAGGATTAAGAGACCATGCCTCAAAAGAAAATAAATGAGAAATTGGGAATATTTATACTGTGGAAGACTAGACCAGCAAGGATCATAATATCAGTCTTCAAATACTGTGTTTTCCTTTAGAAGCGGAAGGTAGAAACAATATCATAGACTCAGTACTGCAGTGTTACCTAAGGAAAAGATTGGATTTGGTCAAATCACATATATACAGACTTGTGGTTGTCATTTCCCTGAACTTATTCAGGCAGAGACCTGAAAACATCTTTCAAGAGGACTTCTCATTTTGTAGGGAATTCATTAGATATATCTAGTGTTTCTCCTTTTTGAATAATCTTGGTACTTTCTTTTAGCTTTTTATTTCTTCCATTTTTTTACTGACCAAGGTTCTTGGTCTCCTTAATCAATAGAAATTGATCAGAGGCCAGATAAGAAATTCAGGCAAGGCTTTACTGGGGCCCCTGATGTAGGAGGGGGGAGCGAGAACAATTAACAGGTTTCCTTGATCACTCCCAGAAAGGGGATGCGAGCTCGTTTCTTATATGGGCACAAGGGTAGGAGTGTGTCCAGGGGGTCGCACTGGAGGGGTGGCTTGGTGGTTTGCCCACCCCTTTGTGGTGTTGTGTGCAGAGGGCATGCGCAATACCCTGCTTTTCCTCCTGACACCCTGCTTTTGCTCCTGGCTCTTTAGAAAGTGGCAGTTGGGCTTTTTTGGTCTTTTTATATCTTTTGTCCAGAATTTGCCCCAATTGTGCATGTATGCAGTTATTTTTAGTCCCTTATAGTTTCTTTGTATTTTGTAGCTCGAGGAGATGTTTGTCCAGGTGCAAGCATTGCAACATTGCAGCAAAGGGTCCTAGGTCCCAGCCTGTCTCACAATCACTCTCATTGGTAAATAACCCAGGATCCCTATGTTAACACTTAAAAAAACAATAAAAACAACCATATTTTATGGCTAATTACTAGGTAATTTAGAATTGTTTGACCTAAAGAATCAAATTGTGACCTTCCCAATTCACTCTGGAAGATAATCTCTAAATCCAAAGCAAGAGTCAAAACAAAAACTATATACATTGTGAATTTTTTATTTAATAAAAACACTAAATAGATATTTTGATTTATTGATGAAAAGGATCTGAAACATGCCCTGTTTTCATGTGGAGTAGTTTTATATTATTAAAAATATGTGCTATCCAACGAACGTATGCTTTGTGTGGTCTTAAAACTGTCCTAAAATCTTGGTAAAAGCACATGTATCTCAATTTGGGGGCGGCGGGGAATGTTATATTAGTGTTGATCTTGAAGTCTGTTCATAGATAAACTTACTGCTAATAGATTTGTTCAGCATTTGTCAAGAAATTCTACAGTGTGAGCATTAGTGCTGAAAAGAAATACGGAGTGTCCAATTCCACAAAGGGTGAAATCATTGATTTGTGTAAGCTTTTTCCTGTTGGTACCTTCAGAACTGACTGAGCTAGCAAGAAATACAAAATCTGTCTTACTATATCTTCATATGATTGTGTTTATTGCCCTTGAAATAAGATTAAAAATTAATTGAGCTCTAAGGTCAAATTTTTATCAACATTATTTTAAAAATCCATTTAATTCTTAAAGAGTTACATTTCAATAGAGTGCCTAGCTAATAATGTTTTACACGCTTAATGGTATAAGGGAAATGATATTTGTAGATAATAACCCCAACGTTATTTAATACTGTCTGCTGCCAATTTAATGTGTTAATCATTAATGTATTAATCATTAAGCAGATGCCCATAAAAATATACTTAAAAATTGTCAATTAGCTTCTACTCTGAATAGAAGTTCAGTGCATTGTGACACATGCCTCCAAAGAGTATAGACCTCTAACCATGAATTAATGTGTTTAAAACAGGGTGTTAATAAGTAATTATAATGGTAAATAAGGATATAGCGTTTGAATCAGGGTTGGCAAACTTTCTGTTTTGAGGGAGTAGAGTTAAACATATTTCAGGAAGTTGAAGTTAAGTAAATAAAATGAGAAAGTTAAAGTATGGTAATCGTCACATAGGGATTAGAGCACATACTTGCAAAAAATTACCCCTTAGAGACAGAGTGACTTCCTCACCTGGAATATTTTCTGTAACAGGATTAATGTATTAATATATCTAAAGAGAGATTATATGATTTAGGAGAAAAGTGCTACTTCAAAGCCAGATATCTATGCAGAGCATTTTACAAAAGGCAGTAGCATTTTTACCGTCTTCCTTTCATCCAGCTTCCAGCAAATCCTAACTCTGCACCCCTCTTCATCTGACTTTCTTGCTGGTTCTTTTGGCATTTATATCCACATTAGTTTACATTGCTATTTCTTATTTACATCTTGGTATGTTATATGTTAACTTCCTATTGATGTTGTTGATTTAGCTCTCCATACCTAACCTTACCACAGGCACTTATCCTCCAGTACAGTTATATTATGATTTTGTTTGTATATCGCTATTCAGTTGTTATTATGATATGAAAATATTAACAGCTGAGAAATGTACTATAACAACAGCAACAGCAACAACAAACTCTTCCTTCCTCAGCATTCACTCTGCAGGATAGTGATGCAATTTCCTTTCTTCTACAGTCTTTTTCATGGAGGTTATTTCATTAATGAATTTACTTCTCACTTTCTTTTTTAATTATTCAGCCATTTTAATGTATCTACCACAACTGTTCTCCCAAGTACGTCTCATCTTAGTGCATTAAAAAAAAAAATCAAGTACACTATTAATTTTATCTTTTTCTTTAATCTCACTGCTGGAATCCTCCCTTCATTAGTTCCAATCTGGCTGTTGTCTGGGTCCACTGGGCAACACTGTCCTGGCACTGGAAGCTGCATACACCATCAGCCTGTCGATTACTTCACCTCTTTTCTTGGTGTCATCCCTCTTATGTTGGAGGTCCCACATTTCCATTTTCTTGGTTTAATTTCTCATTTAGCTGCAGCACATCTTCAAGTCACTATCTGAGAAGGGATTTTTGATACATTGATTTTCTGAAAGTATATTTTTTTTACTATCAAACTTCAGAGTTAGATGATGGAATTAGTTTTTCCCCCAAATTTGATGCTTTATTGTTTTCTAACTACCAGTGCCATCATTGAGAAATCTAAAGCTAATCTGATTTCTGAACATTGGTGTGTTTTTATTTATTTATTTTTTGATATCTCCTTTTGAACGTGGTATTCTTAAATTCTAGTAATTGCTTTGACATGGGTCTTTCTCCATCCATTGTGCTGGGCAGCAAAACTATACAGCTGGATGCTGGTTCCTTTGGGTCCATAATATTTTGATGTATTATTTATTTGATAACTCCTTTCTCTTTGTTCTTCTGTTTTAAAATTGGTATGATTTTTGTATAGACTTTGTGCTAATCTTCCAAACTTTTCTTTCCTACTTTGTCTTTTAATCTATTTTCTAGCCGATGTCTTCAAATTCATCTTTTTATCCTTGTAAAGGATTTTTGTTTTACTATTATATTTTTAATTTCTTAAATCTCTTTTCTTCTTTTCATGTTCCTCTATTAGTAGTTGTCTGTGCTTGTTTCAGAGTTGCAATATATATTTTTTGTACCTTAGGATATCAAATAAAGCTTTTTGGAGTCTTCCCATCCTCTTTGCTCTCCCTGGTTCCTCTAACTTTCTTTTTACTGTCTGTTTTAGTCTCTCACTTCAAAGCCTTTTTTGAATTGTCTATTGATCCTTGGTTAAATGTTTCTATTTAGTACTGATACACTAAATCTTCAGAATCTTTGTATGTGTTTTTGGGGAAAGGAGACTTGTTACCTGATAGGATTCATAGTAAAGTGATCTCAGCCTATTGGAGAGCCACATAACTCAGGGTCTGTTCTCTTGGGACCATTTTTCTTGAAAATGAAATCACCTTGTCTGCTAGCTGGGAAACATATATCTGGCTGACAACATTTCTGAAGCTAAGAGAAGAGAGCTAGATGTGTCTGATCTGCTCTCACCTGTGCCTGGTTTCCTCCAAGGCCTAGTTCTTCTAGCTTAATATCTCCAGAAAGGGAATCCTGAAATCTAATAACTATTTATATAGACTTCCAACCACTCCTCTTATTTTTAGCCTTACTTCTACTCCTACTTTCAGAGTTATGAGGTTCTTCCAATTTCTTAATCCTTCTGGATTTCTAAAGGATATCAGCTTGTTTTTGCTTAGCATATCGCATAACTGAATTTCAGCTTTATCAGGGTTGGCACATTAGTTATCATTTACCCATCTGCTTTACTTTTCTCACTTTTTTCTCCTTATCTTTGTGGGGTTTATCCTTCTTTCTAATTTAGTAGGGTTTTGGGATGGAGAAGATGTAAATCAATCTTAAAAATCATGTAATGGAGGAAGTTCTAAATAATTTTATTTCAAAAGTAACAAAATTAATTCCACCTCCTCCCAAGATATATAATTTTTTTAGAAAAAATAGGAACTGTTGCCATGTCTCAGATTACAAAGCAAGAGTTAATGACATTGACTATGGTTGCCCTTATAGTGTTATAAACCAGGATTTGAACAAAGTCAAATGCTACCTTATGTAGTTATTCTATAGCTACCCATGTAAAAAAAAAAAAAAAAAAGCTGGTTAAAGTTAAGGAACTATAATGATTTATCTGAGCACTGTGAAAGGGGAACACATTCAAGTAGAAAATAAGGGTTCTTTGGTTTGAGTTCCCATGAGAATCTTTCTTAAGGCAGAAAAGTGGACACAAGCATGGTAGCTTCAGAAGTTAGCATCAATGTAACCTAATTAATTAACTTTCTCTATTTATATATTATTCTTACGAGCTTTTGATTTAAGCCTAGACTTAAGAAGCAGATGCATTCTTGGTGTGCTGACAAATCAGGTTTTGAATATACAAGGTTTAAGGATAGATTTTGAGCCAACAGAATTTCAACAAGATGGATGTGGTACTGAGTTGGAGAACAAGGTTCAGAAAATATCTTTAAAAAGTGAAGGTGGGAAGTTAATATTTCAAACACAGAAATGGTCCAGTGAGTAAAGAGGAGCCATTGAAATTGAAACTATTGAGACTGAAGTCAGCACCTAGTTCCACTATGGTTCCTAGAAGCCGGGTGTGTCAATTAGGAACCATATAGCAAAACAGAGAGCCCGTATGAAGGATTTGGAAGAGCCTGAAAGCCAGACAGGGTTATTAGTGAGGAAACCAGGAGTTAGTCACCACCATCCTTAGGAAAGGGGGGACATAGGGAAAAAGTGGCTATTAGACTTTAGGAACTGGGGCTGCCTGGCAGGAGCTGAAACCACTGTAGAGAAGAATCTGTTAATGTTGATTCCACTGGAAGTGGAGAAAGAGAGAAATACTCCAGTTTTTCCTTTCCTCCTGGCCTCCAATATCCCACAGTGCTTCCCATTGATCAGCTCTAACTGGAAGCTAATTATCAGGGAATCTTAGAAAATATAATTTTTAGGATCAGGGCAGGGAATGCAAGGAAGATTTTAAATGAATTAAAATCTGTCATTCAGGGTCTAGATACTCTCCCATAGGTATTTTTTTTTTTTTTTTTTTTTCTTTTTGCGGTACGTGGGCCTCTCACTGTTGTGGCCTCTCCTGTTGCAGAGCACAGGCTCCGGACGCGCAGGCTCAGCGGCCATGGCTCTCAGGCCCAGCCGCTCCGCAGCATGTGGGATCTTCCCGGACCGGGACACGAACCTGTGTCCCCCGCATCGGCAGGTGGACTCTCAACCACTGCGCCACCAGGGAAGCCTGGGACTGTATTTTTAAGCCAGCAAATAAGTGCTGGAGTGGCAGAGGATAGCCACACTAACTCTGACTGGGTCTTTTTGAACACCTGAATATTGACAGCTTTCTCTGCAGTGAGATCCTTAGTAAGTGTTCATGTGGGACATAATTATTCCCATAGTTTGGACTCATTCCTAAGCTATATATCTTTCTACAACTCTGTCAAAACTTCTTGCCCCCAGAACTTCAATCTTGCTCCTGCCAAGTTCCAAAAAACCCAGGTAATCTGTTAGCAACTGACAGATTTTTACGTCAGCATATCCCTCCATCTTGTAAAAGAGACAACAGGATATATTAGAAGAACTTCATTGTAGTGGGTAAATATCAACTTTTACCTGCCCTTTTCTACTCTACTGATTTACTACAGTTCTACATCTGGAATAGCAGCTGCAATCAGATACCCCACCTAACTAAGCTTACCATAATTCAGTCATTCTCAAAGACCCATCTGTCTTTGAAAGTAGTCAAATCTAGAGTTAAATGGGCTGTGATATAAATCATTAGCATCTTTAGAGTCCTTGGTGGTAGTACTTATTTCTTTGAATTTTCTAGTGATACAATTATTGCTTTTTATTTACTATTTTCTTAGACAGGATGATCTATAATAGCTTGGCTCCTCCTTCTATAATAACTCTTACTCAGGATCCTGCCAACTGCTTACATTATTTCCACAAACCAGAAACCCTGGAACTGGGAGAGCCAAACACAGGTGTCCTACTGGATATATGGTGAAGTGGATATAGGCCAAAATTGCATTTTTAAATTTGATCCTCAACAACACCTTTGTGTATTTGCCCATGAAGTAGCATCAGTTCAGTCAGTGATCAATATTAAGTTTTGCAGGATCTTTTGGAGAAAGCCAGGAGGTATATATTAGTATCTGTTTATGATTTTCATTATAAGATGTTTCATCATAAATACCTAACATCCTCTTAATTCAAGGATACTGGGTCTGTTAAGGGATTTAGTTCTGAAAATTCAATGAGAAGTTATGACTCTCCACTGAAATGACTAGCTGTGGACTTCTGCCCATCTCATTTGGAGATTTTTTTCCATTTGTATAAATCAAGTATGGTCATAGTGCACATTCTATATTACTGTTGTGGTCAAAGCTTGCCACAAAGGTCACTGGGGATTAAGTGATTTTGGTAATAATGATGTTGGGCTGCCTGGAATGGTTATCACTGAAAATCTGCTTGTGGTATTTATGTTACTCCTTTGACTCACCCACTTGGTAACTGTCTGCCCGTAGGAATCAGGGAGTCCATTTCAACCATAGCATGGAAGCATCTCTACTCAGCATCCTAGCTCAACAAAAATCACACATTCTCTCAAAGACTTTTAAAGCTACTAGTACTCTGGCAACAATGCATTTCTCAATATAATTAAGGCATACTCTGCTTTCTGGGAAATAGAAGATAGCTGAGTGGGCGATAACTGACAGATCCACTCTAACCTTCCTCTTTCACAGAGCATTTGGATTCCTTCTTTAAATCATACCAAGATGTTTCTTTGGCATCTCAACTCAGTTTAGCCAGGGCGACTCTTAATAAAGATTTCAGTTACCATATTCACATGCTCAGTGTAAAATGTTGATCTTGATTTCTGCAGTAAGTGCCCTCATTAAAATTATACCTCAGCTGACATTTTATTCCCCCCCTCTTTCTAGAGTCTTTAAATTAATTCCCCTTCTGATTACCCAAATTCTTGCTGATATAAAATTAGAAAAGTTTAAAAATTTTTGGCATGCACCTCTTAGTTTTGGTGGGCTGGCTTTTCAACTGCTTCCTTATCATTCAAGGATTCAGCTGTGATATGACTGTGATTATGGATCTGGTGATAATAGGGAAGGCAAGGATGGAGCCCAGAGAGAAGTGGCTTCCTCTTATATAATGACAGGGTCAGCTGCATATAAGAATACTTCAGAGGAAACAAGAGAAAGGACTCTTTTGGCTGATTGGGTTTGTGGGTACATGACATGCTGAATCCTCGGAATTCTCCCATACAAATTTATCCCAATTCTGGCTTCCTCCTTCCCTAGTGGTGTCAGAGTCTTCAAATAATAATCCTGAAACAACTGTGAATTCACTTGATGTCAAACTTTGTCAATCTGTAGGATAAAAAAGTGTGCTTTTTAATTTTGGGATATAGTCATCTTTGATATTGAAAGTGTGGCAATTCTTTTAACATCATTATACTCTCAAGGCTTCCATCTGTGCCTTGAACCAAAATTACAGATATTTTGTCATTCTCTTTTCTTAAGCCACTCAGTGCTGTAAAGGCAGCTACCTCATCCCACAGTCTTTGATTTCCTAATAGACTTTATATTTAGAAGTAGCAATGCAAACCCTAAAGCCTGGCCATCATTTTAGGGAGATAATTTAACTGTTTTATCATCATACACCATGGGGTTTCAGGTTACTATACCCCATTAGTGGATTTTCACTCTAACACTTCAGCAAATTAAATACAATCACTGTAGTTGGTTGAATAATGTCCCCCAGAAATTCACATCCACCTGGAACCTCAGAATGTGACCTTATTTGGAAATAGGGCCTTTACAGATGTAATTAAGGAATGATAGAGATTAGATCATACTAAATTAGAATGAGCCTGAATCCAGTGAGAGTGTCCTTATAAGAGAGAGAAAAGGACACACAGAGATACAGAGGTCATGTGAAGATAGAGGCAGGCATTGGAGTTTTGTTGCCACAAGCCAAGAAATACCAGGAGCCAGCAGAAACTGGAAGAAGCAAGGAAAGATTCTCCTATAGAGCCTTTGGAGGGAGTATGACTCTGCCATACCTTGATTTCAGCCTTCTGGCCTCTGGAACTGTGAGAAAATAGTTTTGTTGTTTTAAGCCACCAACTCTGTGATAATTTGTTACAGCGGCCCTAAGAAACTAATACAGTTACAAATTACAATTTTCTTTATTTGCCAGAGTTATGTGCACTATTCTGATTTTATCTATTTCTGTACAAGTCAGGAATTTTAGTTGGAAGAAAAAAATGCAAAACTGCTTCTTTCTGAATTTAAAAAAAGCAGTAATTTATTGAAGATATAGAACACTCACGGGATCCCTGTGAAGGCTTGGGGATGAAGCTCAGAAAATGGATAGAAAATGAGTGGCAGTCTGGTCAGTCAAAAACAGTCCAAATCAGGGCCCCGAGCTGCCACAGCCATTGGGCACCAGACTGAAGATCTGTCCCTCTTCAGCTGCCCTGGACCCTGCATAACACCACTACTCCTGCTGCCCCTGCTTCCTGGCTCCTGGACACTGTAGATGCTTCTGCCACAGCCATGATGAAGTCTCTCTCCCTGTTTCTTGGCATCATGACATGCAAATTCAGTCTTAAGGGGTCATGTTGGATTAATCTAGCCTAGATCACTTTTCCATGACCTAATATGCAGAAAGGCAAATGAGATGCTGAACTTGCAAGCATCTGTCCTCAGTAATGGATGAAGACTTTTCACAATCATAGAAAGGAGGTCTGAGGTGGGGAGGCAAAATAAAAATAAACTGAAACAAAACCAAGCAAAAACCCTCACAAATGTGCATTGTAATATTTATCTAAGGCCAGTTCCATTGACTCCGTAGGAAGAAGAAATTCCTTCTAGACTCTGTCAAAATTTGACATAATAGTCATAGTTAGAAGGTGGGAAAAGTTGCATTAGGTTCTGTTATTCAAATACGTATTTTTCTAGTAGAAAAAAAGATGAACGGTAATAGTTGTTCCTTGCATCTCACTAATGACAATTTATGAAATACTTAGAACAATAGTATGTTTGCCTTTTTTGTTTATCCCCAAGAGACCTTTGCCCATAATTAAGCATTATGGTATCTTTGCCAGTGTCGTATTCAGAATTAAACTCAGGCAACTGATAATTTTAACGAAAATGAAAGTTTTATTTACCTACATGCAAAAATATTAGGTACGATATTAATAAAATTCAAGGCCTTGATATTGTTATATAAGGAAATTAAGTGAATGAAAAAAACCACTTTAAATGTAAATTCATTATATTATTTCAAAGGAAATTTACTGATAGATCAAAAACGAAAATGCTAAATTGAGTTTAATAGATCACATGAGATGAAGGCATATTGATGGACTATGGCAATTCCTTATTGTCTGGGAAAGTCAGATTAATTGCTGTCGCTGGAAGTACCCAAAAGAAACTTATTAACCAAATAAAAAAATCAATTTTCATAACTTATGCCGTCACTGCTTGAAGTTTAAATACACATGACTGAATGGCTTGTCTTTATGCTTGTCACGTAGTATGTGAAAATAAGTCACCAGTGTAGCATACATTACATTTATCAAAGATTTATGAATTGGAAGAAACACACTATGATGTCATGTTACTTTACTGCAACTCTGCTGTAGCATACATTTCTGGTAAACTTTAGAGAAGTATGGGGATCTGGAAAGGTTTGACAAACATTTTCAGCATATGAGCACCACACAATCTAAAATTAAAAGGCTTTTCTTATACTACCTTTATTTGAAATTAATAATATTTGTTCTAAAATCGCACTTGTGGTAAGTGTTGCTGTTTGCTGAGCTCCTCCTTCATTCCATCAATCTTCTAGTATCCTTCGAATGCAGATGTTGGAAAATTAAAAATTATGTTTTCAATATTCCTTAGTTGCTAAGGTTCTGGATGCTAATTGATTCCCACCAAGAAGAGCCATCCATGTGAGAGTTGGAAATCCCAAGTGAGAATAAAGACATCTTCTTGCCCTTTTGACTATTTTCTGCTGGTAGGCAGGGTCATGGAGATATGAAATTTTTTTGCGGCAGTGTTCCAGTTTCTCTTTGCTAGCTTCCTGGTTATAGAAGTTGTTATCATTTTCCAGGATCCAAGCACCAGTTTTGTGTGTTGGGAGACATTTGTGGTAGTGTTGGCTTCCTGATGTCTGGAATACAACCATGGCAGCTGTATCATCTCCATCTCAATTGTTTCAGTGATGGAGCTTTCATTTTAATGGTAGGAGCTCCCTTGGCTGGCAAGTTCTCATGGTTTGGAAATTACTCCTGATTTCCCAGACTAAATTGCACTTCTCCAACCCTTCCAATGATTTTATGGGCACTTAAATCCCTTTCTAAATAAATGCAGGGTGCTTTTGTGTTTCCTATTTACTGTGTAGAACACTAACTGATAAAACACTTAAAAATAATCTCACCAGACAATTTCATCTGTCTCCTAAAAATGAATTATGGAAACCAACAAAGTGTAGGCAGTTCGGTTTGAAGAATGGACACACCCTTGGAGAGGCAGCCAGTTAGATCTCTTCTCCCAGAAGAGTTTGGCTTTAGCTGAACCATAACTTCCTTACAGATGCAAGACAAAGAAGGGATGTAGAACAGAACAAACTTTTCCAGACCCACTCATGTAGTTAGTGGAATCACCATCCTCTCTGTGACTTTGAACCTGGATCACCCAAAGCTGTCTTTTACCAACACATTCATATCCCTTCTGCTATTACATCTTCATTTGGGATATGGGCAATAAGGAATTTAATATGTAATGATGGGATTGTTTAAAATTTCCAGAGATAGGAAAGTCAGGAAGGAAAAATATATTAATCAGTCTAGTTTTCTAGTTAGACTTCATTATATCGATCATAAGATGCTTTATTTACTTTCTTTTGCTCCACTCAAAATAATGGAAGATCTACTTCTCAGAGATGACTAGATCTCACTTAGTGATTAAAAAAAATGTGATAGCATTCCTGAAAACTTGTTTTCTGTTCATTTGTGTTAATTTTTATGGTGGTTGTAATTAGTGAATTAGTTAACAAAAATATCTTCTCAATAAGCAGGAGTTCATATTTTAAAATAATTATTAAGTTCTTCACAATAAATGGTGGCAAAAAAGCATTTGGAGCCATAAAAATGTGCCATTTAATGAAATTAAAACTCTGGCTTGCCAGAGTATTATACAAAATGACATGCTGCTTTAAGGAAGTCCATTTTGCTGGGAATAAATAAACACTGATGGGAAATGAATCTCTGTTTCAGATTTCAAATGCAGTTGTTTAAAATATTGCACCTAAGGGTAAAAAACAAATGAGGTAAATGAATTTGTATATAGATTCCATGATTTTCCATCAGTGTTATAATTAAAACTATAAAACATTGCCCTTAGCAAACAGCTATTGTGGGAATTCTTTCACACAGCCCTGTGCACGGCAGCCCCATTTTGTTTGTCTTGATCTCCTCTAACAATGATTGCAACTGTCTGCTGAGAGAAGGCAAAATGTAATTTTTATATGGAATCGTTTACAAGAAAGACAAATGCTATCAGGATTAGCCCACCCTGATTAGCTTCTGAAAAACAGAGACACTTCAAAGATTCAAAACTAAAGTTCCATCATAGACCAGAGAAAAACCATGTCTGTGTTTTGAATGGAACCACTGAGGCCCTGATGGTCACTGATCAGAGTCTCAGAAAATCATATATCATACATAGAATTACACAGATTCTAAGATAGGTGGGTGGGTTTAGTTGAATCTCTACACGGTCAATATCTCTGTCAGTCTTTTGTACCTAATCCATGATGTGACTATATATATTTCATTTTTAACTAAAATACAGACTACTGCCACATTTTATTCCAATATTAACAACCCACATCCAACCCTTGATGTGATAGCGGGAGCCGATTTCCCGAAACTCATGAATGTATTATTTCCTACGAGATCTGTGTTTCCTCCTACCCTGCACACTGCTCATTCTCTTGTATTGGCCCTTCCCCTTCCTTTTGACACTGAGCTATCAGCATTTCTCAGAGCTCAATTCTAGTGTTTCATCTCTTCTTCATCCACACTTGTACTTTGGATAATTTTACCTATGCCTATGGCCATAAATACCATCCTTATCCTATGATCACCAAATAAATATTGCCAACCCAGCTTCTCCCTTGGTTCTAAACTCCTCTATTTTATTGCCTACTTATCATGTCACAGACATTTTAACATGTTCAAAAAAGAACTCCTGATCTGTATCACCAAACTCACTTCCTTCCCCTGAGTCTTCACCATTACTTTTCACAGGAACTCTGGTCAAAAGTCTAGGCTCATGTTTGTTTTTCTTTTTCTTTAATAACCCAAGTCCAATCTGTCAACAAGTCCTGCTAAGGTACTTCAAAATATATCCAGAATCGAATCACTTTTCACTGCCTCCATCACTGCTACTTTGTTCAAGCGGCCATGATGTCTACTGAGAGCACTGTGACATCTCCCAACTGGTCTCATTCCTTCCATCCCTCCCCTCCCCACACGTGCCCTCCCAACCACCCTCACCCTCAAGTCCATTCTCCCCATAGGTTAAAAATGTTCATCAGAGCACATTAAACTCAAATCCCTCCAATGATTTCTATAGCCTTTGGGATAATTGAAAGTCTTTTTCCCAGCCTAAAAGATCATCTGTCATCTGAACTGTGACTATTTGAGCGACCTGGTCTCCTCTGAATTCTCTTGGTTCACTCACTCCCAAACTCACTGAATGTTTAGCTGTTTCTTGAGCACTAAGCCTGCTTTGTAGAATTTACATTTGCTTTTCTTCTCTAGTGCCATCTTTTCTAAGAGACTATACCTGATAATCCCATCTAAATAGCATAGGAAACATATATAATCTGTCTCTTATTCTGCTTTCTTTGTTTTCATAACTCTTAGAAATTCCTCTTTAGGAAGAATTTTATATTTTATATGTGTATTTTTTGTTTGCAAATGTGATTACTTGTCATTCTCCTTAAATAGAAGGTAAGTTCCATAAGTACAAATTCTTGTTCTTGTTTCCCACTGTCTTTGTGCCTCAGTCACAGCCTGGCAAATAGTAGATGGTCAAACATTATTTACTAAATAAATAAGTAAAATTTCCTTTAACACTTCTTTTTTTTAAACATCTTTATTGGAGTATAATTGCTTTACAATGGTGTGTTAGCTTCTGCCTTACAACAAAGTGAATCAGTTATACATATACATATGTCCCCATACATCTTCCCTCTTGCATCTCCTTCCCTCCCACCCTCCCTATCCCACCCCTCTAGATGGTCACAAAGCACCGAGCTGATCTCCCTCTGCTATGCGGCTGCTTCCCATTAGCTATCTATTTTACATTTGGTAGTGTATGTATGTCCATGCCACTCTCTCACTTTGTCCCAGTTTACCCTTCCCCCTCCCCGTATCCTCAAGTCCATTGTCCAGTAGGTCTGCATCTTTATTCCCGTATTGCCCCTAAGTTCTTCTGACCATTTTTTTTCTTTTTTTTTTAGATTCCATATATATGTGCTAGCATACGGTATTTGTTTTTCTTTTTCTGACTTACTTCACTCTGTATGACAGTCTCTAGGTCCATCCACCTTGCTACAAATAACTCAGTTTCATTCCTTTTATAGCTGAGTAATATTCCATTGTATATATGTGCCACATCTTCTTTATCCATTCATCTGTTGATGGACACTTAGGTTGCTTCCATGTCCTGGCTACTGTAAATAGAGCTGCAGTGAACATTTTGGTACATAACTCTTTTTGAATTATGGTTTTCACAGGGTATATGCCCAGTAGTGGGATTGCTAGATCGTATGGTAGTTCTGTTTTTAGTTTTTTAAGGAACCTCCATACTGTTCTCCATAGTGGATGTATCAATGTACATTCCCACCAACAGTGCAAGAGGGTTCCCTTTTCTCCACACTCTCTCCAGCATTTGTTGTTTGTAGATTTTTTGATGATGGCCTTTCTGATTGGTGTGAGATGATATCTCATTGCAGTTTTGATTTGCATTTCTCTAGTGATTAATGATGTTGAGCATCCTTTCATGTGTTTGTTGGAAATTTGTATAACTTCTTTAGAGAAATATCTATTTAGGTCTTCTGCCCATTTTTGGATTGGGTTGTTTGTTTTTCAGATATTGAGCTGCGTGAGTTGCTTGTATGTTTTGGAGATTAATCCTTTGTCAGTTGCTTCATTTTCAAATATTTTCTCCAATTCTGAGGGTGTCTTTACACCTTGTTTATGGTTTCCTTTGCTGTGCAAAGGCTTTTAAGTTTCATTAGGTCCCATTTGTTTATTTCTGTTTTTATTTCCATTTCTCTAGGAGGTGGGTCAAGAAAGGATCTCACTGTGATTTATGTCATAGAGTGTTATGCCTATGTTTTCCTCTAAGAAGTTGATGGTGTCTGGCCTTACACTTAGGTCTTTAATCCATTTTGAATTTATTTTTGTGTATGGTGTTAGGGAGTGTTCTAATTTCATTCTTTACATGTAGCTGTCCAGTTTTCCCAGCACCACTTATTGAAGAGGCTGTCTTTTCTCCACTGTATATTCTTGCCTCCTTTATCAAACATAAGGTAACCATATGTGTGTGGGTTTACCTCTGAGTTTTCTACCCTGTTCCATTGATCTATATTTCTGTTTTTGAGCCAGTGCCATACTCTCTTGATTACTGTAGTTTTGTAGTATAGTCTGAAGTCAGGGAGCCTGATTCCTCCAGCTACGTTTTTCTTTCTCAAGATTGCTTTGGATATTCAGGGTCTTTTGTGTTTCCATACAAATTGTGCTATTTTTTTGTTCTAGTTCTGTGAAAAATGCCAGTGGTAGTTTGATAGGGATTGCATTGAATCTGTAGATTGCTTTGGGTAGTATAGGCATTTTCACAATGTTAATTCTTCCAACCCAAGAACATGGTATATCTCTCCATCTATTTGTATCATCTTTAATTATTTTCATCAGTGCCTTATAATTTTCTGCATACAGGTCTTTTGTCTCCTTAGGTAGGTTTATTCCTAAATATTTTATTCTTTTTGTTGCAGTGGTAAATGGGAGTGTTTTCTTAATTTCACTTTCAGATTTTTCATCATTAATGTATAGGAATGCAAGAGATTTCTACGCATTAATTTTGTATCCTGCTACTTTACCAGATTCATTGATTAGCTCTAGTAGTTTTCTGGTAGCATCTTTAGGATTCTCTATGTATAATATCATGTCATCTGAAAACAGTGACAGCTTTACTTCTTCTTTTCCGATTTGGATTACTTTTATTTCTTTTTCTTCTCTGATTGCCGTGGCTAAAACTTCCAAAACTATGTTGAATAAGAGTGGTGAGAGTGGGCAGCCTTGTCTTGTTCCTGATCTTTGCAGAAATGGTTTCAGTTTTTCAACATTGAGGATGATGTTGACTGTGGGTTTGTCATATATGGCCTTTATTATGTTGAGGAAAGTTCCCTCTATGCCTACTTTCTGGAGGGTTTTTATCATAAATGGGTGTTGAATTTTGTCAAAAACTTTCTCTGCATCTATTGAGATGATCATATGGTTTTTCTCCTTCAATTTGTTAATATGGTATATCACATTGATTGATTTGTGTATATTGAAGAATCCTTGCATTCCTGGGTTAAGCCCCACTTGGTCATAGTGTATGATCCTTTTGATATGCTGTTGGATTCTGTTTGCTAGTATTTTGTTGAGGATTTTTACATCTATGTTCATCAGTGATATTGGCCTGTAGATTTCTTTCTTTGTGACATCTTTGGTTTTCTTATCAGAGAGATGGTGGCATCGTAGAATGAGTTTGGGGGTGTTTCTCCCTCTGCTATATTTTGGAAGAATTTGAGAAGGATAGGTGTTAGCTCTTCTCTAAATGTTTGATAGAATTCGCTTGTGAAGCCATCTGGTCCTGGGCTTTTGTTTGTTGGAACATTTTAATCACAGTTTCAATTTCAGTGCTTGTGATTGGTCTGTTCATATTTTCTATTTGTTCCTGGTTCAGTCTCAGAAGGTTGTGCATTCCTAAGAATTTGTCCATTTCTTCCAGGTTGTCCATTTTATTGACATAGTTGCTTGTAGTAATTTCTCATGATCCTTTGTATTTCTGCAGTGTCAGTTGTTACTTCTCCTTTTTCATTTCTATTTCTACTGATTTGAATCTTCTTTTTTTCTTGATAAGTCTTGTTAATGGTTTATCAGTTTTCTTTATCTTCTCAAAGAACCAGCTTTTAGTTTTATTTATCTTTGCTATTGTTTTCTTCACTTCTTTTTCATTTATTTTTTGATCAGATATTTATGATTTCTTTCCTTCTACTAACTTTGGGGTTTTTTTTGTTCTTTCTCTAATTGTTTTAGGTGTAATGTTAGGTGGTTTATTTGAGATGTTTCTTGTTTCTTAAGGTAGGATTGTATTGCTATAAACTTCCCTCTGAGAACTGCTTTTGCTGCATCCCATAGGTTTTGGGTCGTTGTGTTTTCATTGTCATTTGTTTCTAGGTATTTTTTTATTTCTTCCTTGATTTCTTGAGTGATCTCTTGGTTATTAAGTACTGTGTTGTTTAGCCTCCATGTGTTTGTATTTCTTAGAGATTTTTTCCTGTAATTGGTATCTAGTCTCACAGCGTTGTGGTCAGAAAAGATACTTGATACAATTTCAATTTTCTTAAATTTACCAAGGCTTGATTTGTGACCCAAGATATGATCTATCCTGAGAATGTTCCATGAGCACTTGAGAAGAATGTGTGTCCTATTGTTTCTGGATGTAATGTCCTATAAATATCAAATAAGTCCATTTTGTTTAATGTATCATTTAAAGCTTGTTTTTCCTTACTTATTTTCATTTTGGATGATCTGTCCATTGGTGAAAGTGGGGTGTTAAAGTCCCCTATTATGATTGTGTTACTGTCAATTTCCCCTTTTAAGGCTGTTAATATTTGCCTTATATATTGAGGTGCTCCTATGTTTGGTGCATAAATATTTACAATTGTTATATCTTCTTCTTGGATTGATCCCTTGATCATTATGTAGTGTCCTTCTCTGTCTCTTGTAATAGTCTTTAAAGTCTATTTTGTCTGATATGAGAATTGCTACTCCAGCTTTCTTTTGATTTCCATTTGCATGGAATATCTTTTTCCATTTCCTCACTCTCAGTCTGTATGTGTCCCTAGGTCTGAAGTGGGTCTCTTGTAGACAGCATATATACGGGTCTTGTTTTTGGACCCATTCAGCCAGTCTATGTCTTTTGGTTGGAGCATTTAATCCATTTACATTTATGGTAATTATCAATATGTATGTTCCTATTACCATTTTCTTAATTGTTTTGGGCTTATTATTTAGGTCTTTTCCTTCTCTTGTGTTTCCTGCCTAGAGAAGTTTCTTTACCATTTGTTGTAAAGCTGGTTTGGTGGTGCTGAATTCTCTTAGTGTTTGTTTGTCCATAAAAGCTTTTAATTTCTCCATCTAATCTGAATGAGATCCTTGCTGGGTAGAGTAATCTTGGTTGTAGGTTTTTCTCCTTCTTCACTTTAAATATGTCCTGCCACTCCCTTCTGGCTTGCAGAGTTTCTGCTGAAAGGTCAGCTGTTCATCTTATGGGGATTCCCTTATGTGTTATTTGCTGTTTTTCCCTTGCTGCTTTTAATATTTGTTCTTTGTATTTAATTTTTGATAGTTTGATTAATATGTGTCTTGGCATGTTTCTCCTTGGATTTATCCTGTATGAGACTCTCTGTGCTTCCTGGACTTGATTAACTATTTCCTTTCCCATATTAGGGAAGTTTTCATCTATAATCTCTTCAAATATTTTCTCAGTCCCTTTCTTTTTCTCCTCTTCTTCTGGAACCCCTATAATTCGAATGTTTTTAGGTTTGATGTTGTCCCAGAGGTCTCTGAGACTGTCCAGCATTCTTTTCATTCTTTTTTCTTTATTCTGCTCTGCAGTTTTTATTTCTACTATTTTATCTTCCAGGTCACTTATCCGTTCTTCTGCCTCAGTTATTCTGCTATTCCCTTCTAGAGAATTTTTAATTTCATTTATTGTGTTGTTCATCACTGTTTGTTTGCTCTTTAGTTCTTCTAGGTTCCTGTTAAACGTTTCTTGTATTTTCTCCATTCTATTTCCAAGATTTTGGATATCTTTACTATCCTTATTCTGAATTCTTTTGCAGGTAGATGGCCTATTTCCTCTTCATTTGTTAGGTCTGGTGTGTTTTTGCCTTGCTCCTTCATCTGCTGTGTGTTTCTCTGCCTTCTCATTTTGCTTAACTTACTGTGTTTGGGGTCTCCTTTTCACAGGCTGCAGGTTTGTAGTTTCCGTTGTTTTTGGTGTCTGTCCTCAATGACTAAAGTTGGTTCAGTCAGTTGTGTAGGCCTCCTTGTGGAGGGGACTAGTGCCTGTGTTCTGGTGGATGAGAATGGATCTTGTCTTTCTGGTGGGCAGGTCCACGTTTGGTGGTGTGTTTTGGGGTGTTTGTGGCCGTATTATAATTTTAGGCTGCCTCTGTGCTAATGGATGGGGTTGTGTTCCTGTCTTGCTAGTTGTTTGGCATAGGGTGTCCTGCACTGTAGCTTGCTGGTCGTTGAGTGGAGCTGGGTCTTGGCATTGAGATGGAGATCTCTGGGAGATTTACACGATTTGATATTACGTGGAGCTGGGAGGTCTCTTGTGTACCAGTGTCCTGAACTTGGCTCTCCCACCTCAGTGGCACATCCCTGATGCCTTGCTTGAGCATCAATAGCCTGTCCTCCACATGGCTCAGAATCAAAGGGAGCAAAGAAAGAAAGGAGATAAAATAAAATAAAGTAAAATAAAATAAAGTTATTAAAATAAAAATTATTAAGAAAAAAATGTTTTTTATGTAATAAAAAAACAAAAACGGACAGACAGAACCCTAGGACAAATGGTAAAAGCAAAGCTATACAGACAAAATCAAACACAGAAGCATATACATACACACTCACAAAAAGAGAAAAAGGGAAATATATATATATATATCATTGCTCCCAACGTCCACCTCCTCAATTTGGGATGATTCGTTGTCCATTCAGGTATTCCACCCATGCAGCGTACATCAAGTTGACTGTGGAAATTTAATATGCTGCCCCTGAGGCTGCTGGGAGAAATTTCCCTTTCTCTTCTTTGTTCTCACAGCTCCCAGGGGCTCAGCTTTGGATTTGTCCCCGCCTCTGTGTGTAGGTCACCTGAGGGCGTCTGTTCCCCGCCCAGACAGAACGGGGTTAAAGGAGCAGCTGCTTTGGAGGCTCTGGCTCACTCAGGCCAGGGGGAGGGAGGGGTACCGAAGCCAGGCGCGCCTGCGGTGGCAGAGGCCAGTGTGACATTGCACCAGCCTGAGGCGCGCTGTGCATTCTCCTGGGGAAGTTGCCCCTGGATCCTGGGACCCTGGCAGTGGTGGGCTGCACAGGCTCCCGGGAGTGGAGGTGTGGAGAGTGACCTGTGCTTGCACACAGGCTTGTTGGTGGTGACAGCAGCAGCCTTAGTGTCTCATGCCCGTCTCTGGGGTCCGCGCTGTTAGCCGCAAGCTCACGCCCGTCTCTGGAGCTCCTTTAAGCGGTGCTGTTAATCCCCTCTCCTCGCGCATGAGGAAGCAAAGAGGCAAGAAAATGTCTGTTGCCTCTTCAGCAGTTCCGGACTTTTCCCTGGACTCCCTCCCGGCTAGCCGTGGTGCACTAGCCCCCTTCAGGCTGTGTTCACACCGCCAACCCCAGTCCTCTCCCTGGGATCCGGCCGAAGCCCGAGCCTCAGCTCCCAGCCCCCGCCCGTCCCGGCGGATGAACAGACAAGCCTCTCGGGCTAATGAGTGCTGGTCGGCACCGATCCTCTGTGTGGGAATCTCTCCCCACTTTGCCCTCTGCACCCCCGTTGCTGTGCTCTCCTCCGTGGCTCCGAAGCTTCCCCCCTCCGCCACCCACAGTCTCCGCCTGCAAAGGGGCCTCCTAATGTGTGGAAACCTTTCCTCCTTCACAGCTCCCTCCCACTGGTGCAGGTACCGTCCCTATTCTTTGTCTCTGTTTTTTTCTTTTTTCTTTTGCCCTACCCAGGTACGTGGGGAGTTTCTTGCCTTTTGGGAGGTCTGAGGTCTTCTGCCAGCGTTCAGTAGGTGTTCTGTAGGAGCTGTTCCACATGTAGATGTATTTCTGATGTATTTGTGGGGAGGAAGGTGATCTCCGCATCTTACTCTTCTGCCATCTTGAAGCTCCTCCTCTCCTTTAACTCTTTTCTCTGAGCCAGCTTCCTGCTGAGTATACGGACCTTAGCACACAATTTAATCCCCTCTTTTAAAAAGGACCATTAATTTTTACTTCTTTACTCTGAATCACTGTCACTCCTAAATTCCCACAGACTTATCACCTGAACTTTGCTCTCCTTTTGGTTGTCAAATATTTAACATTAAAGAATGATTATAACTCCAAGGAAGAAATTATTTTTAGTCTGAAACTATAGTTTCTGGTTGAATAATATATTGATGCCAGGAAGTGAAAAACAGAATAATTTAAATAAGGATAACAGTTTCCTAAACAAAAACATAGCTTTAGTTATAATAATTTTGTTTCCAAATGGTTGTCCTTTATTATTTTATTTTCCCTTTCCACTTATGCTGAACATAAGTCTATGTTTGTCTTCATTGCAGTTATAGAGTGAAGTAAACAAAGGGGGAATCTATTGTTATTATCAGTGTTTTAAGACTGATACTTTTTTTTTACTCTCTCTGTGTCCATTGTCTTTTTTTTTTTTTCTTTTGTGGTACGCAAGCCCCTCACTGCTGTGGCCTCTCCCGTTGTGGAGCACAGGCTCTGGACGTGCAGGCTCAGTGACCATGGCTCACGGGCCCAGCTGCTCCGCGGCACGTGGGATCTTCCCGGACCGGGGCACTAACCCATGTCCCCTGCATCGGCAGGCGGACTCTCAACCACTGTGCCACCAGGGAAGCCCTGTACGTTGTCTTTTAAAGTTTAGAACTTGGTACCTGCACAAATACCAAAATGAAGATGATGTGTTTTGTTCAAATTTGTAGTCCTCAGAGCTGACTGAGACACATTTTTTTTTTTTTTTTGCGGTACGCGGGCCTCTCACTGTTTTGGCCTCTCCCGTTGCAGAGCACAGGCTCCGGACGCGCAGGCTCAGCAGCCATGGCTCACGGGCCCAGCCGCTCCGTGGCATGTGGGATCTTCCCGGACTGGGGCATGAACCCGTGTCCCCTGCATCGGCAGGTGGACTCTCAACCACTGAGCCACCAGGGAAGCCCTTACCGAGGTACATTTGACTGTGCTCAATAAGTTTTTCTTCTTCCAGTTTTATTGAGATATAATTGACATACAGCACTGTATAAGTTTAAGGTGTACAGCATGATTTAATTTAAATATATCATGAAGTGATTATCACAATAAGTGTGGTGAACATTCATCCTTTCATATAGATATAAAATTAAAGACATAGAAACAAACCTTTTTCCTTGTGATGAGAACTCAGGATTTACTGTCTTACCAACTTTCATATATAACATACAGCAGCGCTCATTATATTAATGTTGTACATTATGTCCCTAGTACTTATAACTGGAAATTTGTGCCTTTTGACTGCCTTCATCCGATCCCTCTGCCCTCCCTCTGGTAGTGATGAATCTGATCTCTTTCCTATGAGTTTGTTTTGGAAGTATAAAGGATCTATAACATTATATTAGTTCCAGGTACACAACATAGTGATTCAATATTTTTGTACATTTCAAACTGATCACCACGTTAAGTCTAGTTATGATATGTCACCATACAAAGATATTACTTAATGACTATGTATTCTCCACACTGTTCATTTCATACCTATGACTCATTTATTTTGCAACTGGAAGTTTGTTCCTCTAAATATCATCACCTATTCCTTTACTGTCCACCATGCCTCACAACTTTGGCAACAAGCCGTTTGTTCTCTGTATCTATAACTCTCTTTCTGTTTTGTTATGTTTGTTTTGTTTATTAAGATGCCACATATAAGTGGAATCATGTGGTATTTGTCTTTCTCTGCCTGACTTACTTAACTTAGCATTATACACTCTAGGTCCATCCCATGTTGTCACAAAAGATTTCATTCTTTTTCAAGTCTGAGTAATATTCCATTGTATATATGTGCGACATCTTCTCCATTCATCTATTTCTTGATGGGCACTTAAGTTGCCTCCAAACCTTAGCTAGTGTAAATAATGCTGCAATGAACATAGGGGTGCATATTTCCTTTCTAATTAGTATTTTTGTTTTCTTTGAATAAATACCTGGAAGTAGAATTGCTAGACCATATGGTAGCTCTATTTTTAATTTTTTGAGTAATTTCCATACTGTTTTCCATAGCAGCTGTATGAAATTGCATTCCTATTAACAGTGCACAAGAGTTGCCTTTCTTTCTGATAGTTCATTATTAATGTATAGAAATGTAACAGATTTATACTTATTAATATTGTATCCTGCAATCTTACTGAATGCATTGATGAACTCTGATAGTTTTTTGGTGGTGTCCTTAGGATTTTTTACGTATGTATGTATTTTTATGTATCATGTCATCTGCAAACAGTTTTACTTCTTCCTTTCCAATTTGGATCTTTTAAATTTATTGTTCTTGTCTTATTGTTGTGGTTAAGACTTCCAATATTATGTTGAATAAAAGTGGTCAGGGTGGGCACCCTTGTCCTTTTAGTGATCTTAGAGGAAAAGTTTTCTTTTCACTGTTGAGTATAATGTTAGCTATGGGTTTATTATATATGACCTTTATTATGTTGAGGTATGTTCCTTCTATACCAACTTTGTTGAGAGTTTTTATCATAAATGGATGTTGAATTTTGTTAAAAGCTTTCTCTGCATCTATTGAGATTATCATACAATTTTTATTCTTCAATTTGTTAATATGGTTTATCACATTGATTGATTTGTGGATTTTGAACCATCCTTGCATCTCTGGGATAAATCCCACTTGTTCATGGTGTAAGATCATTTTGATGTAATGTTGAACTTGGTTTGCTAATATTTTGTTGAGGATTTTGTATCTATGTTCATAACTGAAATTGGCCTATAATTTTCTTTTTTTGTGAAGCATTTCTTTCTCTGCAATATTTTGGAATAGTTTGAGAAGAATAGGTGTTAACTCTTTTTTAAATGTTTGGTAGAATTCACCTGTGAAGCCGTCTGGCCCTGAACTTTTGTTTGTTGGGAGTTTTTTTAATATTATTGATTGAATTTCATTACTGGTAATTGGTCTGTTCAAATTTTCTTCCTGTTTCAGTCTTGGGGTGTTGTACATTTCTAGGAATTTGTGCATTTCTTCTAGGTTGTCCAGTTTATTGGCTTATAACTATTCATAGTTACGATTCTTTGTATTTCTGTGGTGTGGGTTGTAACTTCTTTTTCATTTCTGATTTTATGGATTTGGCCTCTCTCCCTTTTTTTCTTGATGAGTTGGCTAAAGCTTTATCAATTTTATATCTTTTCAAAGAATTTGCTCTTAGTTTCATTATCTCTTCTATTTTTTTTAGTCTCTATTTTATTTATTTATCCTGTGAGCTTTATGATTTCTTTCCATCTACTAACTTTGGGTTATGTTTCTTCTTTTTTCTAGTTCCTTTTAGTGTAAAGTTAAGTTGTTTATTTGACATTTTTCTTATTTCTCCAGGTAAGTCTGTATCAGTTTAAGCTTTCCTCTTCAAACCGCTTTTGCTGTATCTCAAAGATTTTTGATCATTGTGTATTTGTTTTCTTTTATCTCCAGGTATTTTTTGATTTCTTCTTTGACTTTTTCAGTGATCCATCAGTTGTTTAGTAGCATATTTCTTAGCCTTCAAGTGTTTGTGATTTTTTTGCAGTTTTTTTCGTTAGTTGATTTCTAGTCTCATAGTGTTGTGGTTGCAAAATATGCTAGATGCAATTTCATTCTTCTTAAACTTACTGAGACTTGTTTTGTAACCTAGCATGTGACCTATCCTGGAGAATGTTCCATGTGACTTGAAAAGAATGTGTGTTTTGCTGCTTTTGGATGGATTTTATATATATAATATCTATGTATCTATAAAATCTATATCTATAACTATCTATCTTCTATCTCCCTATCTATCTCCCTATGTATCTATTTATCAGTCTATATAAAGTCCATTTGGTTTAATGTGTTATTTAAGGCCAGTGTTTTCTTAATCACTTTCTGTCTGAATGATCTGTCCATTGGTGTAAATGGAGTGATATAGTGCCCTACTACTATTGTGTTACTGTCAGTTTCTTCCTTTATGTCTGGTGATATTTGCTTTATATATTTATTGCAATATTTTTGCATCTAATACTATTTTAAATTAAATTAATTTGACATGCTTGTTAATTGATGGAATGTTTAGCATCACTAAATATTTATTACAATTCCGTTATGTTTATGACACAGCTATTTATTTGAGGTTTACTTTTTTTTTTTTTTTTTGCGATACGTGGGCCTCTCACTGTTGTGGCCTCTCCCGTTGTGGAGCACAGGCTCTGGACGCGCAGGCCCAGCGGCCATGGCTCACGGGCCCAGCCGCTCCGCGGCATGTGGGATCTTCCCGGACCAGGGCATGAACCTGTGTCCCCTGCATCAGCAGGTGGACTCTCAACCACTGTGCCATCAGGGAAGCCCTGAGGTTTACTTCTTAATATTTTCTTCCTATTGAATAAATCATTTTTATAGTGATACAGATTTGTTCCCCAAGGGCTCTGGACATTTGGTTTCTCCTTGACAGTTTATAAATCTATCAAGTATCTTCTTGACAATGAGCTGTTAGATACATGGAAAATTAGTGTCCTTTTATTATAGTTGAAAAATAAATTCTATCAGTTCTATAATGTTTTTAAGTTTACAAAGAATAGTCACAAACATTATTGAACTTGTTCTTGACACTACCACTTGGTAATCAGTGATGTTCTCTCCAAACTGTCTCTAAATGAACAGTCTCTGACGAATTAAACCACTTCCCCAAGGTTATACAACTAAAGAGAGGAAGAATAAAAAGTTTAAGTTCAGTTCAACTAATTTCAAATCCCAAACTGTCTTTTGGTAATATTTTAGGAGACATTATTAACCATTATTTTCCCTTCCTGGTTGTCTTTCTGCTCTGGTCAGACTTTAATGAGTTATCAATCTTTTAAATTAATTTTAAAAATTCTCAGCGTGGTTAAAATTAAGCTCTCGGGGGCCACAACAGTGAGAGGCCCGTGTACCGCAAAAAGAAAAAAAAAAGCTCTCCATCAAACCCTTGCTCATAGGAGAATATAGTTGGAAAAATAAGTGCCTCAGAGAAATAATAATTTTTTTTCTGCAGAAAAGCCTAACTGGAAGGATGAGTGAAAGCCCAATATGTAGGTTTGCATCTGATTATAAACTTTTCTGACAGATGCTTAACTGTGTTCACCCTTATACTAAAAAGAGCATATGATACTCATATTCATCATACTAATACTTTATTTTTTCTAAGATATGATGGCTTTGGTAACTTATCCCCCAATAAATCAGAAGAAAATGAGAAATAAAAAATATTAAAGCATTTCACAAGCATTAATGTAAGCTCCTATTCATATATATTTTTAAGTGGCTCAGATAAATTATAAAGCAGTTTCTCCCATCAAACAGTAACATGTGGGATCAGGTTCCTTGGCATATCGGAACTTTAATCAGAGGAAATAATTAGGAATTTCTCACTGTAATAACTTATTTCTAGCAATTTGAAGTGTGTCATACATCAACAGAAACAGACTAAGTGAAGGGCAATGGAGATAAATTATGTTCATAAAATGTTCATAATATTAGTAAAGGAGCAATGATTATTTTAAGTACAGATGTAAAAGCAAAATTCTAATTATGCCTTAACTCTTGCACACAATGTAGGTGCTGCATATCCACAATCTTTAAATTGTTTTCCAGTAAATGCTTCAATACTACTAATTGGATTGTTTGAAGGTTTTTAAGACACAAGGTTCTTGCAGCATTACAGGTATAATCTTAAAGGCCAGAGGAGACTTCTCCATTGAACCACACGATTGGTTCTCAGTGTTTTGCCTGAACAACTAAATGCTAGGAAATACTGTTATTTATAATCCCAGAAACCCTTCTCATCATAGTGTACTCCAAAGGACTCTGCTGAATGGCATGATGTGTGTGGGGCACAGCCGAAACAACTCTGTATAACAAATGAGAAAAATTACCAGTGGTTTGGGAGGGGAAGTTATGAAATAAATGGCAGCAGGGGCTTGAGAAAAGGGACATCATATGAGATTATATGTGCATATGGTAGTACTCCTCCATGGTTTCCTCTAGAAAACCTATATATAGTAAAATATAAATTGTTTTCTGTCACACAGGTAGGCCATGGCCAGGGCTGTTGCATTGAAATTACAAATAGACAAATTACAAATAGAATTAAAGAAATGTGTAACTGTGGTCAGATAAGAATTTTCTTCTGTGGAAACAGCATGAGTCTTTAAATGCTGATGTGCTCCAGCACTCTAGTTTAGAGTGGCATAAAATTCCTGTTTTTCTGTGATGGGGCGAATTCCCCCTTCTATGCCCATACTAAGCATGTCCAATTATTGGTGTGCCTCCCTAACAAACATTAAGAGGCATTAAGGGGCTCTGTGTACTCTTTTTATTCTTAACTGTAGACGTTTTGAATTGCTTTTCACAACGTGAAAGTAATGAGTCAAATCTAAGTCATCTCTCTCCAAGATCATCAAATCTGAACCTGCCTTTGTGACCTGGCCTACTTTACCCTTAAACCGGACATTCTCTGGAGAAATATAAACATGTATGTCTGCTTCAGTTGTAGTAGGTGGGTGAAAACAGAGGATACAGCTGAACTGTGGGAAGAACTAAGCTTCCTTAGCCTTTGCCTTATTTGCTAAACAGCTATAAAGGAAGCTACAGGGAAAGAAAGAAGAATATATTTACACTTTAACTCTGGCCCATCTGCTAGACACATACAAAAAAATTATAAAGATTAAGAAGAAGAAGGAGAAAGAGGAAGAAGTGGGGGGTAGGATGAAAAGGGGAGAAAAGAAGGATTGAAAAATTAGTGGTGCTTAAACTTTTAAATCTCATTGTGATACATATCAGACTTGCTATATGTTGTATCATCTATATGCTGTTGACGTCCACATTTATCTCCAACTGGAATGTTTCTCATGAATTCTAGACTCATATAACCCATATATAGGAGATACTCTACATCTCCTCCGGCATGTCTCACTGGCATCTCATACTTAACAGTCCAGAACTAAACTCTGGGTATTTTCTCCCCAGTGAAGGATGCCTGTTGTGAGTTCCCCTACTACTCAGATGTCAAAACAATGTAAAGTGAATCATTGTGTTGACATGGACAGATATTCTATGCTTTGGTGTGCTTTCCTTTCTTTACCTACCTTTTTCTCTTTTTATTCTTTCTTTCACTATTTTTATATTTCATCAAGAAATCTATTGGCCTAAAATATTAAATGATGCCAATGGAATGTAAACAATCTGAGGCCTGGCATTTGGTAAGATTTGTTCCCTGCTGTATTTCTGACATCTAGAGTAGTGACTCAGTGCTCAATCAATATTTACTGAAGGTCAGGTATCAGTTGAATCCATATATTTTTATGATTAGGTTTACAAATTATATTCCGTCACCATTGGGATATATGTTGGATGAAGACTGGATGAATATGTAAATTTTCTAAGATGTCCTAAGTTTGGCATGCTTTCACTGCAAGTATTTAAAATTCAAGGTAGTGTTATGAATATAAATTTTACATATTGTGATTAGTGTGCATTTCTGACTTTGTCAACTACTTCCAAAATTTTTTTATTTGCTTTTATATTTTTTCTTGCGGCATAGTTGATACACAATATTATATGTTACACATGTACAATATAGTGATTCACAATTTTTAAAGGTTATACTCCATTTATAGTTATTATAAAATATTTGCTATATTTTTTAAAAATTCAATTTACTTAAACTCAAAAAAACCCACAGTTCACCCATTCTCCCACCTACCACCTCCTGCCTCTGGCAACCATCAGTCTGTTCTCAATCTATGTCTTTTAATTGGAGAACTTATTTCTTTACATTTAAAGTGATTATTGATAAGTAGGTGCTTACTGTCATTTTGTTAATTGTTTTCTGAATGTTTTTGTAGTTTCTCTCTGTTCCTTTCTTCTTCCCTTGCTCTCTTCCTTTGTGGTTTGATGACCCTTTAGTGGAATGCTTATATGTTCTTTCTCTTTAACTTTTGTGTACTTACCATAGGTTTTTGATTTGGGTTACCATGAGGATTACCCATAACGAATTATAACAGTCATTTTAAGTGGATAACATCTTAAATTTGATTCCACTGTAAAGTTCAATATTATTACTCCCCCCACCCAATGTTTTATGTTTTTGATGCCACATCTTACATCTCTTTATCTTGTATATTCCTTAACAATAGTTATTGTAATCATAGTTACTTTTACTACTTTTGTCTTTTAACCTCATATTAGCTTTATAAGTGATTAATCCACTACCTTTGCTATACATTTACCTTTCCAGTGGCATTTGTTCTTTTCTATGTATTCTTGTCACTAATTATCACCCTTTCTTTTCAGCTTAAAGAAAAGCCTTCTTAATTAAAATATTATCCAAAATTATGTCAATACACTTTCTGGGAAAAAATGCAGCATAGAAAAAAGATTGAAAGGATTTTCGCAGGTTTTTAAGATAGGAACACTGACACCTTATCTTTTATTTATGTATTGGTCAGGTGCTGAGATTGAATCTGAGGTTTTGCCATTGTAAAGTTACTCTTTTCTCCTTTTTCCATACTGTACTCATTGATGGATGTCACTATGCACAGTTCACACTTACGGAGTAAGGAGTTACTCCACCTGTTTTAGTCACTTAATGCTACTAAATTACCATAGCCTACGTGACTTAAGCAACAACAGAAACATACTTCTCATGATTCTGGAGGCTGCAAGTCAGAGATCAGTGTATTAAGATGATCAGGTTTTGGTGAGAGCCCTCTTTCAGGTTGCAGACTGCCAACTTCTCATTGTATTCTCTTGTGACAGAAAAAGAACTAGCTAGCTCTCTGGCTTCTTCTCATAAGGGCACTAATCCCATTCATGAAAGATTCACCCTCATGATCTTATCACCTCCCTAAAACCCCACCTCCATATTTCATCACATTGGGATTAGGATGTCAACATATGAATTTGGGGGGTGGGGTGACACAAACATTCATTTCATAGCACTATGCCCTTATGGGTGTGTATTTACAAAAATTATGAGGATGACTTTTGCATGGGAGACCTTTCATGATGCTTTTATCCTCCTGCATAATCTTTGTCTTGTCTGCTTTTTTCTTTTAGTTCTCTATTTTTAAACATTGAGGCTTTCTTTTAAATATGGTGATCCTTGACTGTTTTCTAATAAGTAAGAGTTGGGGAGAAAAACTAAAAGTTATAAACTTTGTGTGTGGGGATGAGGTTTATTGACTATGGGCTTCACTGTTATGGGTTACCTGAGTAGATATATCAGTATCATTAGTTCTTTTTGTTTGTTTAAATGTTAACACTTTGGGATAGTCTGCTTTCGTAGTCAAAAATACATTTACAATCTCCTCCTTAGAGGGTATAAGTAAGTTTTAGCTACCAGTTTAGTGAGTTTCTGAACTGAGTATTGAGGAGGTTGAGGATGGAGGTAGCTGGGTGTGGGGATGACTCAGCCTTTGGTCTACTGCCAGGTTTTCATTAAAGCCTATGAGGCTCCAATCCTCAGGCTTCAACTGCGCTGTCTCTAGTATAGAGACTTTTTCCCCTGCTTTGCAGGAAGCGAATGAGATCTGGGGGTCCAGCTGCTTCTCCCCCCCCGGCCTTTCCCCATCTCTTATTTAGAACTCAGATGCCTGTGAATTTAACTATTAAGCAAATATCAGTCAGACCTATTGTTAGATCTACCTTCATCCCTGCTTTCAAGGACAACTGGCTTCTGGAATCCTGAGCCTCTTGCTGGTTTTGAGTTGTGAATCAAGTTACTTTTCTTTTTTCTTTAATTTCTCCCAAACTGGCTTAGAATTCAACTTTTTCTTAGTCATATCAACCAGCTTCCTTTGTTTCCAGATTCTAAAATATTGTTCCTATATGTTCTTGATCTTAGGGGGTATATGACTTTAAAAATTCATTTATTGTTACTTTAGTGGAGCTTTTGGAACAGGTGAAGGTAAATGCATGTGTAAAATCTCTTCATATTGATATAATGGGCTTGAAAATACTATTCTCCATTTATGGTTTATAATAAATTTTTAAAATGCCATCAGTAAAAGGGAGGAGAGAGAGCATGGAGATGTCTGGTCCTGCAGCTATCCTGGAGTGAGGTTGTGCTGCCAATCACTGGAAGCTACACTGTAGCTCCTCTTGAACATTTTTTGCCATTATTATTAAAGGGTAATTGAATAAATAGCATCACCATTCTTTGCTGTGGCACAGGTTATAGACTTAAGTGGAGTTTACCAGCAGCATCAAATGTTTCAGCTTTAAAAAATAAAAGTAGGGTACAACTTACTGTTTAGTTCTAGAAAATTTGTGCAATATGTTCATACCAATGGCTGTGGTTGCCACAAAGTGGCTAGTTTACCTTTCGATACTGTTAATGTGTCACGCATGCAGATGGAAGGGGTGGAACTGTGCACTAAATTGGGGGCTTTAACTGCAGTGTTTGGCAGAGTTGCCTTCTACCCTGCCAGTTCAAAAGTTCAATCGGTTTTCATATAGAATATATATACTAAAAAATTTCGGTCTGTTAAGCAGACTTACTCTGATTCAGCCTCTTCATATAATCTTGTGCCGTGCAGCAGTGGCTCTGTGTGTAAACGCTATGCACTGAGGATACACAAAAAATTATATATGTAAAAGATAATGCTTCATACCAATCAGATGTCCATTTGTTACAACCCTTTATCTCTTAGTGTTATAATCTTCACTTAAAACTGATTAAAGTCTCATTCTTGTCAAAAAAAAAAAAAAAAAAAGAGGCAATGAAGTCTCTTGGGGCGGGGAATACACCAGAACTTGGATGAGAGGGGTGAGCGGCAGGACAAGAGAGAACAGAGAGTGAAGCAACTTGAGAGATCAAAAAAAGTTGAGTGAAATTTTAACAGTTGTCATGAGTGGGGACATTTGAGCGAGGGTGCAGGTCAGTGTTTACAGATAATTTCTGTGATGTTTTAGATGTAAAATTTCCTATTTGGTGTCCCAGGATTGCCTTTTTAATTAACCAACAGGAGTGATTTTCAGTGTTCTTCAAGATACTGAGAGTAATATTTACATTTCTTTTTATGTGACTTTGCTGAGATTGAACTAATGTTGTCCTACTTTCTAGTCAAGTAATGCATATATTTCAATTATAATACACTTGCTTCCTCCAAAATAGTTCTAGATAACATATTAAAAAATGCAGATATATTTATTTACTCTATCTACACATATAGGGTAAAATTCAAAACAGATAATAAATAGGTGGGAAAAAACATCTGACTGACATCGTAATACCTCTTTTTGAGGAAAACTAATATAGCAAGCTCTCATTTCCCTGTCAAGGAAGCATGATACTCACGAAAATCTTATGGGGAAGAAGGAGAAACAAATGATTCTGAAGGATATAAAAAGAGCTCCTAGACATATTAGTTTTCTATTGATGCTGTAACAAATTACTGCAAGTGTAGGGGCTTAACACAAATTCGTTATCTCAATGTTCTAGAGGTCAGAGGTCCTAAAATTAAGCTGCCTTTCTTCTGGAAGCTTCAGGAAAGAATCTGTTTCCTTGTGCTTTTCAGGTTCCAGAGGCCACCTACATTCCTTAGATTGTGGCTTCATCATCTTCAAAGCCGCAAAGTAGTATCTTCAATTTGTCTCTCTGACTCTGACCTTCTTCTTCTACTTAGAAGGACCCTTGTGATTATATTGGATCCACTCAACAATCCAGGATAATCTCCATAGCTGAAGTTTTCGAACTTAATCATATTTGCAAAGTTCCTTTTGCCATATAAGGTATATTTAAAGTATTTAAAGATTTGGGGTTTTAAGGCATGTTTGGTAGAGCAAGGAGATATTACTCTACACATCATAGATACATAAACGGTGAAAAAATAATTTAGCCTAGAGAGTATGAGGGCATATTTTGTATGAGTCCAGGTAAAAAACTCAGGATATAATATTCCATTTCACACTTGCAGCCATCTGTTCATTTCTTTGCTCACTAGTAAAATTGTTAAATCATAGCAAGCAAAGAAGGGAGAAAATACACCAGGAAAAGGCCTGAGAAAAAGGTGAAAGGGTGGCAGAAATGGGTGGATTATGGTTGGGTGGGTTGTGTTTGTGTGTTGTGTGTGTGTGTTGTGTCTTAGAAATGGTGTTAGAGACTTACAGAGGGTTATGATCTAGGAATATAGCCTTCTGACTATATCTGGCTTTATAGAAAGAAAATTCTGCCAATTGTAGAGCAGGATTATTCTCAGTATTATTTTTGATTTATGTACAAGTTATACAAATATTACAAATATTTCAAGCAATTGCCCTCTTCTGAGTGTGAATTATAAACAAATAAATGAGTAAGTTTCCAAAATAACTCTTAGCAAAAACATTAAAACAGGCATTACTGAGGAAACTTAAATAGAATGTATTGATTCAATCTGATACAGTAGAAGTTGTAATCTTTTATATGTTTTAACTTAATGTATGAGAGGCTTGGAACTAAGTATAAATGATTTAGAAATAATAATTAATCTTATAACAATCAATTTGAAGGTACTAATGAACTAAAGTGCCTTCATTTACAAAGTCATTACAACACCTCATCATTTAGGATGGGTAATTGCTTATATTGCATCATTTAAAATGGGTAATTACTGTGATTTGGCAAGTATGTGAGTGTGGACAGTTTGCTAAGATGAAAACAACATTCACAGGTGGTTTTCACTGATCTACTGTCTTGCTTTCAAAATAAATGTAGGACATCTTTAATTAAGTCCAATGAAAAGTCAACTATTAAAATGACTCTAAGAGCTTTGTCAAATACTTATAAAGAAGTAGAAAATAATAGAAGAATGTTTACATTTCCTAGTTTACAATAGTAAGTAGTTTTACTAGGAATATTTCCCTCATGTTTATAGATAAACACGCATAAATATAGACGATAGTCATAGGGCCAGATTCCTAGCCATGTGTGCTTATATAACAAGAGTGGAGGAGAAGTAAGAAACCACATTTGAGCTAACCTTGAAAATCTACGTTCAGAAAAGTTGGGGCATCTCAGCCTTCTTGGTCAGCAGTAGTCACTGTTCATACTGCAAGCAGAACAGTGCTTTGCAGAAGTTTTTCTTTGGACTATTTCCTCAAAATAGAGAGGACCTATACATTATTTATGTTATTTTATAATGGTTTCATAACCAAAACTGATAAAACTAAAACATTTTAGAGTGAGGCAGAGGTAAAATTCACCATGCTACACTAACCAATGGTACATTTACCTTTGGCATTTACTTGGGTATTCAGATATGACACTTGATACTGCGTACAGAATTGCTGTCAGTGTACGGCACTGATGAATCTATATTTGTCATCCCTGAAACATTTTTCATAGGGTTGGTAAACAGTTGTGCTTGTTTACTTCCTCCCTTGGTTACATAAAGCTATTTAAAAATATTCTCTCCAGAATACGACATTTCTTTCTCAATTTATTTTTCTCCCCAGTAATTAGGACAGTGTTATCATCTATCTAAAGAATCTTTATTCTATTTCTCTTTGTATATACTGTATTTTATTACTGTATTGCATTATTTTTCCTTTTTCCCTAGTCTCCTTTAATTTTCTCTGTGCAATAACACTCTATTTAATATGCATATTATATATAAATGTATTATAAAGTGTATTTTCTGAAATATGTATCCAACCTTATAGAGTATGTAGTTTTCTTCATGCTGTTTTCTGCTTTTCTATCATTTGAATTTACTAAGAACGCTGGTCTGTTCAAGATTCCCACTTTTTCAAGTTTGGCATTTTACAGTGACTCCAGTAGTCATTCCTCTGGTCTATGTTAATAAACTCACTGATGTATAATATTAATATGTCAATTCATAATTCTTTTCATCTTAAAAGTCTGTATTGTTTCTGGTTTTCATTTGTTTTTTCTCCTTCCATCTTCTTGTTTTTATTCTTTCCTAGAAGATCTTCTATGTTATTGATTTTTCCAAAGATTTTCCTTTTTATCCTCATTTAAAAATATACATAATTGGGAATTCCCTGGCGGTCCAGAAGTTAGGACTCCGTGCTTTCACTGCCAAGGGCGCAGGTTCAATCCTCGGTCAGGGAACTAAGATCCCACAAGCTGTGTGGTGTGGACAAAAAAACAATAAACAAAATAAAAATATATATGTAATTAATTTCTGCTCTCATCTAATATTTCCTTTCTTCTCTACTCTTCTGCTTTTCTTTGTTGCTCTCTCACTGTCATCTTGAATATTCATTTCTTTTCTGTTATTTCTTTGTCTTCTGGTAAATGAATTTAAAGCTGTAAATACACCTGTAAGGATTACTTCAGATGTATCCCATACATTTAATTTGAGTATTTTTGCTTTAATACATTTCTGAGCGTTTTGTAATTTTCTTTGGATTTCCTATTCAATAAAAAGTTTATTGATTAGTTTGCAAAGTGTGTACTTATTTCTTTAGTTAATAGTTTTGATTTTAAGTTTTATTACACAGGGTTGGAATACAATGTCTGTGTTCTGTTAAAATTTCAGCATTTATAAAAGTTTCTTTTTGGACTAGATCATCAATGATTTTTGCTTATGTTACACATGTATCTGGAGTTCTTTCCTAATCAACTGTATGCAAAGCTTATATACATATATTCACACACATAAAGTAGATGCATGTATACAGTGAGTTTAGTAATTGTGATGTCTAAGTCTGGTATAATTTTGTTTAATATTTTTTCTGCACGATCTTTCAGCTTCTAAGAGGAATGCATTAAAAAATCTAAATACAAATGTTAATTTGTCTGTTTCTCCCAAAGGTTCTATATGTTGCTGATTTGTTAATTTTGAAGTTTTATAGTTACGTGCATATAGTATGATCACTACATTCTATGAAGCTTTATGTTCTTTTACTAGTATATAATATTTTTTATACTTTATAATACTTTTACCTGAAATTTTATTTGATGTGATGTGAAAGTTTTATCTTTCTTGTGATTCATAATTGCCTGGTTATCTTTTTCTGCTCATTATTTTCATCCTTTCTTCACCATTTTATATGCTTTCTATAGCACACATTGCTGGATCTGTTTTAAAAGTTTTCTTTTAACCTGAGCGTCTCTGTGTTTGGTAAGTGTATTTAATCCACTTATATATATTACAAATACATTATATTGGGATATTTCATCTGTCTTATTTCATTTCTATTTACTATACTAAAAAATCATTTTTAGTCCTATCTTGCCTCCCATTGGCTAGACTAAAATTTTCTCTTCTGTTTTAAAGATAATACCATCAAATTAAATTGTGTGTGTGTGTGTGAGATTATCTATCACTTACTAAGACACATAGTCATGTTCACGTTATCTTGTTTGTTTCTTAAAATTATCAACATCTTGATCTTTAGACAAAAACAGATAGATGTTTTAGAACACTTTATTTTCTTTTGGTCCCTTACCCTGGGCTTGTTTTCTTCTGTTGTATCTCAAGGATCAGCCTAAATAATAGAACTTGTATCTTGTGCTAATTTACCATCCTCCCAGCGCTGGCAATCTATGAGGTCGCTCTAAAAAAAGGTATTTGAGAGGTATTCGAAGACTTTAAACTAGCATATAAATGAACAAACCAGTAAATAAATAAAATAACATCTCTCACATCCTAAAATTCTTAATTAGAAGTATGCTTTGGATTTAAGCAAGAAATACAGGAACATATTCCAGAATATGCGTGTAAGATGACATGTGCTATTAGTGGAATGAGGGTAGGTGCTTAGAACTTTCATTTACAAATGTATTTTAATTAAAATTTCAGTTTAAACATATTATGGTACCCTTAATGAATAAAATGGAACGAAAATAAAAATTTGGACAGAATATGACAGGGCTTTTCCTAGGAAATCCAACAGCTACTTGTCACATATATATAATATACATACGAATATATGTATGGGTAGAGGAGGTTGCACAGGAAGGCAGGCTTTATCTACTGTTCACTGGGAGAGGAAATTTCTGTGGCAAGTAGTGAAATTATAATCCTATCACTCTTGTATCCAACATTGATTTTTTTCATGCAACGTGAATCTTTGTAAGTATTAGAACCACTTACATAATGCTAGTATAGAATATAAATGTAGAATAAAGTTATTAACAATTAGACCACCCAATCTGTGGACTAGAATTAACAAAGGGTGTCTCTAAATTGTTAATGGTTCATAATAATAGTAATTTATTATTCTGATTAACATAAAATCCACTGTCCTCTTCTTTTAAAGCAAACAAGCAAAAAAAAAGTTCAGCTTCCTTCCATTTATTGTTGTGTAGCCCTTGAATTATTTTTATGGCATTTAAATATTTATGCAGTTTCTGTCTGATCAACGTTACTTTCTTTCTCTTGTCTTCCCTCCTTCCTCTTCATTTAGGGGCTGTTCCTTTTTTTTCCCCAGCTGCTCCAGTGGAAACCGTCAAATATGCACACAACCCACTTTCTAGCCACATTTGACTGGGACTGAGGTGTATAGTTACCAAAAACCAATTATGGCTGCTCTCTGGGGCTGTGAAGCTGGGAGCTAGAAAAAGGAGTCAGCCTTCTGATGGCAGAAACCATGGGATGTGAGGTTCTCAAACTGTTTGGACCTGTGTTTCCCACTATGTGGAGAAACAAAACTGACATCCTTTAGAGAGAGAGAAAGGGAAGGAGGGAGAGAGAAAGAGAGAGGTGGAGAGAGAGAGTGCTTGGGAGAGAAAGGTTGTCCTGTCAAGGTTCTGGTCCCTGTCTCTAGTTATTCCCACAGCCCAACTGCTTCTCTGCCACCCTTACAGTTTGTTTGTCCTTCCCTTCCATGATCTCTGTAATGCAATAGCTTCTCTTTATTCCCTATGCTAGGTTGAGTTCAGTTTCTGTTACTTGCAGTCAACAATCAACATTCTCCTGACTAATATGCTTAATCTTTATGCAGCAGAAAATTCAAACATCTTATTAGGTGATATTTCATAAAGCTAACAAATGGTCATAACTAAGGAGAAACAAGTAGAGACTTTCTAGTTAACTAAGTTGAGCGATAGCCCAACTAAGTGGTCATCTGTTTCATATAAGTGATCATCAATCTACAGGTCCAAAAGAAATCCTACAAGGAAGGTAGGAAATCATACACAAACACGTACACTTTCAAGTAAATACACATGCATACAAATAAATTGTGCTTGTGTGTGTGTGTGTGTGTGTGTGTGTGTGTGTGTAATGTGTTTGAGAAGCTTAATGACCATCTAAATAACAATTGTTATTAATCCAGATTCTGGCATAGAATCATGAATAAAATCCTATCTTTTCCATTTACCGGAGAGAAAATTAGGCATGTTACTTACCCTTTCTGGGTCTTGTTACCATCAACTATTAAATGACAACAATTTGAGTACCTTTTAGAATAGTTGTGAGGTTTAAATGACTGGATACATATAGATAGAGATATGGGTATGGATATAGGTATATATCAATTAGAGAAATGTCTTAGAAGAGACAGTGCTGTACAATATCATTTATTATTGTCAATGACTGCTAAGTGCTAGCCTCTGTATTTTCCTCCTATGACAGAAGCTATACGAGTATCGAATAATTCCCATTCTTTTTTCCAAAAGCACACTTAGAATTCCTATCAACAATTCTTTCCCAAGCTGTACCCTATCACCATTACCTGAGGTGAAACTCATAAAATGACAAAACAGCAAAATAACATTGGCAATAATCACCAAAATTGCTTTCTTGTGACAGTTGCTAGAGGGTATTTATTAACTTCATTTTTAACTTGGGATTTTGTTATGACATTATCTTGTATCTGCATGCTGTGACTTGCATGATTTATTCTTCTAAAACACATTAATGACAAGCTATACATATATATTTGTTTTGTAAAATTGCAGAAAGAATCCACATGTTTAGCTTTCAGGGTATGATGTCCACTGTGAACAGAATTGATGGATATTTAATAGGCTGTACTTAACAGTGAAAACAGGCTAGTGCTAGTGATTACATTTCTTAAACCAAATTTAGAGTAAACAGACCTGCAAATTCACTTAATATATGTTATTTAAGGTGTATAATATATTTTGAATACTTTAAGAATAAATAAGTTTATAACAAAATTTTAGAAGGTCATCTTTGTCTCAGGACATTAATTTTATATTATATAAATCATTATATATTACTTTCTATCTAGTCAAAATGTAGCAGTAGGAAAAGATTGAAGCGTTATCACCATATGGAATTTCGTTAACTTTACAAGAGTTGAAATAGAATATGAGTGTTTGTCTGTTGTGTGCATATGACTTCATATATCTACAATATGATTTTATGTCATTCCAAATGCACATTTATTTATTAAGGACATGTATTTCTATGGACTAATTTTAAGACATTTAACATAAATATGACTAAATTAAAGAAAGAATTAAATGATTTTTTTAAACGGGAGAAAATTTAAAAATAGAGAAAAATCTAAGTAAAAAAGCTTAAGAACATCTGGGGAAAGAAAAGGGAAGTAGAATCAGGGAAAATGCAACAAATCTATGCCAAAACTGTGTTATGATTAATGTTACAACGTTTCGAGAAGGGGTTTATGGAGTAAAAAACAATTAGAGCTTTAGTGATTAGGAGACTGAGTGATGTGATTTATGTCATTCTCAATGTAAGATTTACAGTGAATTTTGAATGTGTAAATATGTGATGAGAAAATTTCATAAAAGGACTGAGCAGATCAAATCAGTGCCTCATAGATTTAACTACAGAGCCCTAGTTAAGAAATGGGGTCTATTTTTAGCCCAGTGAAATATACACATCTTCTTACTTCATGTTCTCAAAGTGAAAGCCTCAAAGACCTTTAGAGCCTCCATTTATATGTAAATAGTGTTCAAGTCTCCTCCTTTCAACCATATACTCCCTGTTAGTTTTCTTCAATATTTAAAAACAATTTTTGCTATATATAATCTGATTATTTTAGCTTGAAATGATATTCATACATGAGAGAAAAACTGCAAAATTTCCCTTTTGCTGTTAAAATTATATCATCTTCAGTAAATTTTTAAACACTTAATTTAGAATATCCTTACCCAGTCAGATGTGTACCTAATTTTCCCAATATACTTGACATATCTGTAATAGCCCATGTGATGAGAAAGTGGAACAGTGACTACAGACCTAAATTTAAATACTGCCTGTCACCCTAATACACAGTCTGGGAGTAAAGATAATTGATGTGTGTAGGGCAATCAGAATAAGCCCAAATACTAAATTATGTATTTGTTGCTGCTGTGCCACCAAGTCTGTTATCTGGTACGTTTATAAATTTTAAATTCTCCTTGCAGGGAAGATGTGCTTCTAATAACTCTGGCTTCATGGTGAAATTAGGCTTTCAAAACATGATTCCAATATGTACTTACTTTTGACTCTACATAAGAAGATAATCTTTCTGTATCCTGGGCTAAATATTTCCTGAGTATTAAGTATTTAAAGTACTGTATTTCTCAGTAACACAGCCAGATAGGAAACTGCCAACAGTCCTAGAATATTTTCATATAAATCTTCAGTCCCCTTTTCATTATTAACTTGAAAATTGACATTGGCATTTGTGCATTTAAATTTCAACAGGTGAAGATGTGGAGCTGGTGAAGAAAAACACACAGAGACAAATGACCGAAAGGGAACGAGAGAAGATACAGTACATGACTTCAAGGTAGCTTAGCTCTAACTCTCCTTCTAGGTTGTGAATTTTTAATTAATAATATGGGTCAGAGAAGAGCTAGAGAGGTAGAGTAAGTACTATTTAATTTGTCCATCCCTAACAGCCACTACTGAAATCTCTTCAAAATGCATTACTGTCAGTCCACATCCAGCCTACAAACAGGCTAGATTATCAAAGTTCATTTTGGTTTGTCTGGGTGTTTTGAAATGCAAAATATATTTTCCTATGAAAATATAATAACGACATTATAATGTTAAAATGACAATTAATTTTCTAAGCCAGGCAGCGTAATCTAATTTATCTGCTATATAGTTTAGTAGTGGGGCTAAAGAGTACTATAGAACCTAAGATTTATAAAATTAATTCCATGAAATGTATTCTCAATTTCTAACCTGATCTTTGAAAAACATATCTTTTCTCCTGACTTGGCAGTGAGACATCTAGAATTGGTAGTTCCAGTGGATGATCTACAGATTTGTATGATCTATAGATTTGTATGTTTAAAGTGATTTAGAACCGAAAGTAACCATGAATGAATCAACTCAAAGGCAAGTCATTGTTTCCTCCTGCTACCGTGTGTTCCAGTCAAGATGATGGTACTTTCTGTTGGCACCATTGTGTAACAGAAAACATAACCCACAGTTTACAGATGAAGAAATAAACACAGAGTGATGAAGTGATTTGCCAAGGATCATAGAACTAGTAAAACGGTAGATCCGGGGTCTGGGCCAGCTGTGAAATAATTTGAGGGGCCCAGTGGAAAATAAAAATGTGAGGCCCCTTATTCAAAAATCAGAAAGAAAAGATTTTTCCTTTCTTCCAGTTTGCCTCTCCAGCTGTCATGATGGTTTTTATTTGCTATTTGATATCAAGCTCCTTAGGGCATGGGGATATTCATGAGGCAAGTTCAGGAGACCTTTAAAGTGCCACCCGCCCTGTAACAGTGTGTGGAGGTCACACATCTAGACACGCTCCCTCCTCCCCCCTCCATGGGTGGAGGGTGTCAGCAGTTGCTGGGTGGTGGTAGCAGGTGGCAGAAAACCTACTCAGGAGAAGCAAGGGGGTGGGATGGCCATGGAGGCAGGACGTGGGCGCCAAGGCATACATGCTCCATTGTCTCATCAGACTTCACTTGCAAAACACAGACGAAATTATTAAGAATTTCAAGGCAGCTACTGCAGAGCATCAACTCCCAGGTTTCTGAGCCTGTGTTCCTGGGAAGGTCACATGTACTTGAAGCTGATCCTATCCACAACACTAAACCTGATTATTTTATTTCAGATTTTTATATTTTCTACCATAGTAACTGCCTTTCTATGTTGAAGCCTGTTTGTACAGTGGCCTTCTTAAAGTTTAACATTTTCATGGAGCAGGCCTGAGATTTGAGGTCTTAGGATAGAGAGCCCTGGACAAATGGTTCATAGATTCTGGCTTTTGAATTTACTCCAAAGGCATGCTCTTCATAGCAAAATGCATGCTCTTTACATTCTTGTCATCAGTAACTGTTGACCGCTCTTAGCAAAGCAGCCTCTGTGCTTTGACATAATAAAACTCACTAGGCACAAAATATATATTGCACTTGTGACTTCTTGACAATTACTTATTGAAAGTGTCAGAAGTAGAGGTTACTTTTCAGTTTCATGAATGATGCCTTTTTTCTCCCAGCAGGCAGCCTTTGCCTCGTCTGGCTTTGAACACTTATTGGCTGGTTTGTTGAAATATATTAGATCCATTAGGTACCCCATCCATGTTGTAGCTTTTAGTTATATTTGTATATGTGATGGGACCTAGGTGCAAATTGGGAGAAGGAACATTACTGGGAGAAAGAAAATGTTATTCATATCAATTTTAATAAATGAACCAACTAATATAACATCTTTCTTAAGAAGATATTGATGAAATTTATGTTGCTGTTTGTTTTATCAGTTAACATTCACGTTCTGACAGAAAGGATTTAAGATAAGTGCAATGGAAACAGGTATTTATATTTTCTCTAGGAAAATTTTTGTCTTTTGAAATATCAGGCATCTAAATATACTGTCAATGTGCTTATCAATAGTTTCTCAGCTACATAAGCAGTTTGTGCTCATCTTTATCATAAAGTTGACAGGCATTTTAATGGTCCTGTCTTGATCTAGAATATAGTTATAGCTTTTTTCCTGTCTCTCAAAAGCACTCTAAATGTTTGAAAGTAAAGGAAGATAGTTAAGATTGACTGGGTTTTCCAAATTTGCTAAGATAGAATTTTCTAAATATTTTATGTACTCAGGTACATGTGAAAAGTTGTAGAACTGCAGTATTTGTTTTGGAATGATTAAAAAGAAATCATCTATGACTGATTCTAATTGTTTCTATTTGATAGAGGTAGGTATTTGAAGGTGATACAGCTTTTTCATCTTTCCATAATTTTTCCTCCTAATTACCCAATTGATCTATCTTAGTTGTATAAAAAAGAAGCCTCCATTTTGAATGTCCACTCTGTATTATCTCTGCAGACCCACACACACACAAAAAAATTAGGAGGGTAGAAATGAAGTATAAATGATTCTCACTTCTTGAGATTTATTCAATCAGAATATTCAAGAGTAGGGAACCAAGAATCTGCATAAATAATTCATTTCCTTAATGATTACTATGTAGTCATTCCAAATCTAGCATACTTTTTCATTCAAACTCCTGGAATCTTTCTTGTTCTATTCTTCCCAAGATCATCACATGATTGCTTTCTTACATCATTCAGGTCTCATATCCAAATTCCCTGTGTTGAAGTATTTTTCCTGAACAATCTAGCTAAATGGGCACCTTCATTCCATATCTTATTTTGGTCAAACTCCATTACCTTGTTAACTTTCTTTCTTTGTATTAACTAGAAGTTGTCTAATTTATTTATTTGTTTATATGTTAATTATAAAAATCTCATGAGAAATTAAGTTTCATGGGAGATCTGTCTATTGTTCACTGTTGCATTTCTATAACTAGAATTGATCTGATTCATAATAATTCTCTTAAAAATTGTTATTGAGGAGAGTTATGTCAACATTATGGTGGCATAAGACTGAATAAAAAAATATTAGAACTAAGCATCCAATTCAGTAAAGTTGCAGGATATAAATTCAACAGAAATCAGTTGCATCTCTAATACACTAACACTAATTTCCTGTGAAAAAGAAATAAAGAAAATGATCCTGCTCATTAGCATTAATAGCAATAAAATATTTAGTAATAAATTTAACCAAGAAGATGAACGATCTGTATAATGAAAACCTCAAGACTATGATGAAAGAAATTGAAAAAGACACAGAAAATAGAAAGAAATTACATGTTCATGAATAAGAATAATTAACATTGTTAAAATAGCAATACCACACAAAGCCATCTATCTATATACTCAAAGTAGTCCCTATCAAAATTCCAATGGCATTTTTCACAGATATAGAAAAAAAGAAAAGAAAAAAAAAATCCTAAAATTGGTGTGGAACCACAAAAGATTCCAAATAGCCAAAGCAATCCTGAGAAAGAGAACAAAGCTAAAGGCATCACTTTCTTATTTCAAACTATACTACAAATCTATAGTAATTAAAACAATATGGCACTGGCATAAGCATAGACACATAGGTTGATGGAACAAATTAGAAAACCCAGAAATAAGCCCCCACATATATGGGCAACTAATATTTGGCAAGAGAACCAAGATTACCCAAGGGAGAAAGGATAGTCTCTTTAATAAATGGTATTGAGAAAACTGGATGACCACATGCAGGAAAATGAAATTGGATTAAAGACTTAAACATAGGATCTGAAACTATAAAACTCGTGAAAGAAAAGATAGGGGAAACATTCTTTCACATTGGTATTGGCAACAAGTCTTTGGATGTGACACCAAAAGCACCAGCAACAAAGTAAAAATCAGCAAGTGAGATTACATCAAAATAAAAAGTTTCTGCACAGTAAAAGAAACAATCAACAAAATAAAATGGCAATGTATGGAATGAAGAAGTATTTTCAAGCCATATATCAGGTAAGGGGTTAATATCCAAAATATATGAAGAACTCATACAACTCAATAACAACAACAGAAACAAATAATCCAATTTAAAAATGGGCAGAGGAACTGAATAGATAATTTTCCAAAGAAGATATCCAAATGGACGACTGGTATATGAAAAGATGCTTAACATCACTAATCACCAGGGAAATGCAAATCAAAACTGCAATGGGATTATCACCTCGCAATAGAAGGGCTATGATCAAAAAGCCAAGAAATAACAAGGGCTGGCAAGGATGTGAAGAAAAGGGAACGCTTGTGCACTGTTGTTGGGAATGTAAATTTGTTCAGCCATTGTGAAGAACAGTGGGGGTTCCTCAAAAATTTTTAAATAGAATTACCATATGATCCAGCAATTCCACTACTGGGTATATATCCAAAGAAAATGAAAAACATATATTGAAAAGATATTTGCACTCCCACGTGTATTGCAGCATTATTCACATTGCTAAGATTCAGAAACAACCTAAGGGTCACCAACAGATGACTGGATAAAGAAGATATGATCTATATCTATAATTGTATCTATATATCTATATATATGTACATGTCATATATATATATATATCAAATTCATGCATGAGAAAGGACATCCTGGTGTTTGGGACAACATGGATGGATCTTTAGGGCATTATACTAAGTGAAATAAGTCAGAAAAAGACAATTACTGTATGATATTCCTTGTATGTGGAATCTAAAAAAGCCAGGCTCATAGAAACAGAGAGTAGAATGGTGGTTACCAGGGGCTGCGGGGTGAAACTGTAGAGGTGTTGGTCAAAGGATACAAATATGCAACTAGAAGATAAATATGTTCAGAGGATCTAATTAACAGCATCGTGATTATAGTTACCAATACCATATAATATACTTGAAAGTTGCTAAGAGACTGGATCTTAAATGTTCTCACCACATGAAAAAAATGGTAAATATGTGATGCTTACACTGTGTTGGTAATCATACTGTCATATATAAGTGCATCAAGTCAACATAGTTTACATCTTACAATTATAAAATGTTATATGTCAATTTTATATCTCAATAAAATAATCACTGAATGAATGAGTGAGTTGTATAACTGTACTGCATTATTGACAATCACAAGCAATTTTTCAACATTCATACAAGGCAACCCTACTTCACTGATTCTTCTGCTTGGAAAATAGTGACATAAGGACAGCAAATGGTTTCTCTAATATCTTATCTTGGAGTTAGAGTTCTACATTTAATGTAAAACTGAAGGCCAGATAAAATATGCCATTAAAATGGAGATTGTTAGAATAAAAATAGAAATTATGAGATTATTTTGTAGTATTTCTTCACTTAATAGATTATCAGATAAGTTCAGAATGAATAAATGCCTCATTTAAAGACAGAATGATCTATAGGAGAACTAAGTCCAGGACTTAAATTTACCAATTTGCCAACCTAGCAGTATTTCTACAGCTTTCTCTTGTTTAATGAGAATTCTTAATGTTAGAAACCCAACTCAAGCAAAGGGATTTGCTACCACACAAGAGGAAGAGAGTGCTGACTTTAGTCTTTTTGTGAGCGTAGACCTCATACATGGTTGTGCATGCTTTTTCTCTATATATCCATCTCTTCTCTGCTTCTCTCAGTGTGTTGGTCTTAGTTTCTCTAACTTGAGATAAGCTTTCTTTAATGTGGCTGGAGATAAGACCTATGCTCACCCTATTCTATAAGATTCCAGGTTAGTAACTAATCCAGTGAAAGACAGCATTTTTCCCCAGAAACATGTATACATAACATCATACAAGGCCTCTGAGGGTCCCTGCTTGAGTGTATATACTTCTCTGAACCAATCACTGTGGGAGACAGATTAGTTGTGTTTAGCTCACAGAGGTATAAACTCATTTTTGTGTCCAAAAGAACAAGGTGTATTAATAAAACTAGGAGAAGAAAAAATTATACAAAGGGCCCACAAAAAGCATAGCTACCACAAGCAATTATTCACAATTTGTGATTTTTACATACACATGACCTTCCACATATATAAAGTTTATACAAAAAGCATTTTCCAAATGCCTTCTGCTCGATTATTTATCAGCTCTAAATTCAGCTATTTCTTTGTAACTATCAATGAAACTTCTGACTCCTCTTTTGAGATTATCGTATATTTTCTTGATGATCCTTTCCAAGATACATCTCAAAAGAGATAAAAAATTTTGTATTGTTTGAATATGCACCATAATTCAAAAGGAGCAATTGAATACCTTAATAGAAGAGAAAAAATGTAAAAACTAATTTCAGGTAGTAAGCATTAATCAATTTTATTTATAGAGGAAGGAAATATTGCTTTTTTTTCAACCTTACCCCCAGCAAGGGATTCACAGTCTCCTTAATTCTTCACAGGACAGTCAATTCTAGTCACCACATTTGACAAGAATTTCATGCAGGTCTAGAATTCTAAAGGGGAAGTAAATACACCTTGTAACTACTGCAGACTGTCTGCTTTTAGAGATCCTTAATGTGTCACCTCCCTGCCTTGCTCCTGTACCATAACTATGTGGCATTGGGAGGGATCTATACGTTGCCATGTTTCAGAATACAGAAAAAAAAAAAAAAGACTCCAATACTTAGAAATGAAGCACTCTCACTTTAGTTGAAGCTCAACCTCCTGAGTCTTTACTTCCTGGATGATTTCCCAGCTAATTTGCAATGGAGAAATCTAATCTTTTTAAAGAAATCTCACCTCCCACAAGACTGCAGTCAGGGCTTCTGCAAGTATATCCAGGGTTCATGTTTGAATTGGAAAAAGGCATCTTGTTCAGCCAAAGAGAAAATGGTGCCCCTCAGAGGATCAGAGCCACATGGTTCACAGCTCCGTGAGCAGATTCTACTCTGTGTAAGCAATACAAAACAAAAACAAACAAACAAAACAAGAATGCTCCTTCTTCTGTTGGGAACCAGTTCTGTGCTAGGCTTCATTTCAATCTCCATCTGTTCCAAGACAGGCTGCTTTTTCAAGGTGCACGAATTGCACAGCTGTGCATAGCAGCATGGGTATGGTTTTGCCAGAGTCATCAAAACAATAATTCAACATAGTACATTTTCCCACTATGTAAGAAATTCAGTCAGAAATAATAGCACCAGTGTCCTCTGAACCTACTAAGTTGTCATTCTTAGCCAGGCTTTGCTTGGCATCCTTAGTTCCTGTTTGTTTACATCAACTCCTCTAGGAGAGAAGGTGAAGAACATATCAGTTCTGGAAATCCTATTGCTTTAAGGGTCTGCATTTCAAATCCCCCAGGAGCAGCTCTTTGAACAGCAGAATGCCCAACTCTGTAAGAACAAGCCATAGGATAGTTTAAATTCTTCAGAGAAAAACATTAATCTAAGTGAAGCCTATGCAGGAATATAAATCTGCTACAACAAACAGTAATTTTACATTACTAAATATAACTCTTAAATGTTTAAGTCATAAATTCTTCCTTTCAGTTGATTCCCTGCATTAAGGTCTTGCCTAACTCACAAGGTTCTACAGACTGATTTATCTTTCACTGTCCAAGAGGAAATGGCACAAAGATAAATTCGAGTTTCTTAGTAAACAGAAATTTCTTTCAACTTTTCAGTGACAGTCTTCACAACTTAAGACAACAACATCCACTTAGACTGAGTTCCCAACTAGGAAAATTCCTACATTTCCAGAGAAAATCTTAATCAGAGACATAAAAAGTAAGTAGGAATGGATTCATTAAATTTCTAAAACGATCTTGAGAATACCAGAGCTGTTTCCTCTCTCTCTCTCTCTCTTTCTCCCTCTCTTCTTCTCTCCCTCATTTCTAATGCCATTAATATGGAATATTCTCTTCTAAATTTTGTCAGCTTTCATAAATGTGCACCTGAGGAAAAACACTCAAGATAATCCTGAATTCAATAGAAATAAGAGGGTGATCCCAAGACATGGATTCAGTTATCTCCCTATTTACAATTAATCAGAGCCCCATCTCTGGTTTAGAGTTGATCCCTTGGGAATCTGATCTCCATAATGAGTGTGATTTGGCATCCGTGGGATAGAAAGGAGTTTTTCTAATGTGAATTCTGCACAAATACTTTCACAATAAAATCCAGTTTTGCCTCAACCCTGTTTTGATTCAGCAGAATGCTAGGGTGTCCAAGGAAAAAAGGGATAGCAGATTCTCTAGCACCTTACTTTACATATGACCCCTATCTGGAACAAACAGAAAAATCTGTTGGGGGATTTTGAATTTCTCTTAAAATATAACTATTTCCTTCTCTTTAAATGGATGAATCCTGCTAACTACCAAATTTGTGCAATTTTATTAGAATTTAATATTTTTAGCCATATTTTTCAGATAGTATAATTATGGATATCTAGAGGAGGGCAAGTTGGGCTGGAATTTTAATCCACACTTCAACTATTTTAAATGGGTACATCACATCTGTTGGTATATCAATAGAAGAGAAGAAAATATAAAATTGAAGAGACCCTTTATGATTGAACTAACATTGCTGGCTGGATACATATAAAATTATTAACCTACTTCTGTACAGAGAAGTCACTAGCTTGGTGTTTTTCTTTAATATTTATAATGCAAATTGGATTATTATTTGTAAGTATAAAGCAATGCTCAAAGAGCACCACTAAATTACATCTAACAAGACCAACAGTTGAGGACATGCCAGTTTCAGCAAATCCAATTGCAAGCCATTTTTATGAACTCTTGCTGATTTACACTCTGTTATAATTATTTTCCTTATCTATAGAATAAGAAGAGTAGTTATTTTTAATTTGCTAAATAAAAAGACAGAAATAAAGTACAGAAAAAAAGACAGAAATAAAGTAAACCCCAATTATTTTCTTGAATATTGTCTACATTTGTTGCCCTCATAAACTTTTCATCCGTTGAGATTGTTTGTCTTATTTATTAATTTTGTATTTGTTTACATTCTGATTTTATCAGCTGGAATGTAAACTAACAGGTCAGTTTTCTGCTGTCTTTAACAGAGTGTCTCTAGCATCTACTGCAACTTTGACACATACTATACACCTCATAAATGTTTTTTGAATAAAACAGTGGATAGTGAATTATACTATATTCTGGATACATAAAACATTTTTTCATTAAATAAACACATATTTGCACCTATTAGATGGAAAATACTCATTAAAAATTTTGTTATCTTGCAATAGACATGCAGAAAAATATCAGATATATAGGCTTAGTTTTCAACCATACTGAGACTTATTTTACTTGGATTAGCGTTTAGATTTTTGATTTAAAAATCGATAGAGATCAGGAAAAGCAACAAGTGTTAGTGCTAGATAATCTAGTATTAATTCTGATTTGAGAAATTTTAAACAGAATGGAAAATATTTTTTTAACTACAGATAGCTTTAAGAAACAATGATAAAACTATTTCTTTGAAATACTTTAAAATGATAAAAATCTCACTAAGAAAAAGCAATGTTATGACCTCCAATCTTTGAAAAAGAACTACATCTACCTTAAAATAAAGAAAAACAACACTTTCAGCTGAGATATCTGGTTTACTTTCAATTCATTTCAAACTCTGGTCATTCATTAAAACCACAAGTAATTAACATTCACCTCATTAGCAAACTAATGAATTAACTCTCCTATGAATAATTGTTTATATGTATATATCTGTATAATCTCTTAACAGTAAATATTGGTCCTTCTACTTCCCAAGTCTATAACACAGCTAAAAGCAATTTCATGCTAACTTAATAGTATCATGAAAACAGTGAATACATTTTAACATATGTAATTATCTTTATGTTCTCATTCATCTTTCAGTCACATATTGTCCATACATTTATTGAGTGCCTGCTCTGTGTCAGTCATTTAAAATTTGCTATAAGCAATAAATATAATGAGTATATCTTGTAACAAAATCCCAAATCCTACATATTGATAATTAAAATAAAATAGTATACTCTAAAATAAGGAGGGAATACCTATTTACAATGTACTCTTTCCCAATATGTTGAAGTATAAATGAACTTACTTTAATTCTGAATATTTTGGATAAAACTGGTCAATGAATTAATTTCTACAATCTAAAAAAAGACTATGTATGAAAACCTACAATACTTACAACATTAGATTTTTGTTCTTCATTAGCTACTCCTCAATTAATAAACATTTATGGAATAGCCAGCAAAAACTACCTATCAGTAAAACACAGATTTATATATGTTATAAGTATTTCATTGAGTGTAAATAATAACTCTCTTTCACTGAGGTTTATGATTTGCAGTGGGTTACTGAAAGGTATCATAAAATTGATGTCACTGGATATAATTACAAGTAGGATTCTCAGGAGATAGTTTGCATGTGATGCTTAGGAGAGGGAGACATCTATGTTATTTCCAAGGTCGTGTCTGCTCTCTATGTATGGCAAACACGTTTTTAATATACCATAACTCTAAAAAGTGCTGGATAGAGGTTTTACCAGGTCACAATTTCATCATCCAAAATCAATGGCTGCTGTCTAAAGATTTGCTGCTACAGCAGAGACATTGAAATTTGTTACAACTGTCCTAACTGTTACCATTCCAACTTCTGCCATATGAAAGGATTAATGCTGTGCCATTAAAAAAATGTTTTATCTTGCATTAACTTTCTTGATGATCTGTGGAGCTTTAATCAAGTAGGAAAGAAAGATCAGCTATTCAAACTACTGAATACTGAAAAGGTCACAGCATTGCTACACACTTACATAATTTATTGTCTCCCAGTACATACTATAAAAATGATCACATTCCTTTCTCAAAGACAAAACACTAACTATTTGACATAAAGTCACCATACTCATTGAATTCAGATCCAATTTCAGTCAAAGCTGATAACACTATGCTACCTGTATAAAAGCATTGCTCTGAAGAATATAGCATAGTAGAATTATATCAGAGGATACCAGATTCAGTTAACAACCATATATTATTAGGAATGTGAAATTGAAAGTATCGTGTGTTTATCAGTAATACAAAATATGTTTAAAAAAATCCTAGATGGCACCTGTGTGATGGCTAGAACTTTTCACCATTCCAATGCAATAGTCATCCAAGAGATTCCCACATATGCCTTTCTGTTAAAGTTAGCTTTCTCCAACCAGCGCATTGGAGATTCTCCCTGGATCCCGTTCTTGGGATGATGTCCTGAAATTTTTCTTACCTCTGTTGACTCTTCAATGATGTTCTCAGCGTTACTCATACAATAATAGAGTACAACTTATAAGTATTATTAATTTCCATGTTCATGGTTTCATTTTTCAGACACATTATCCAGACTTAAAAATTACCTTTTTATTTTTGCTCCCAGAGTAGTCGATTTGTTTTACTCTTCCCTGGAGCATTTTAGCAGTTTCACTCTTCCATTCTCCAAGTGTAACCTCTGATTGTAGCTGCCTTCTCTGCCATTTTATTGACCCAAAACTGGAAGTTTAGTGCTTCCCAGAAACATCATTTTATCTCTCTTTCTGAGAAATTATCATCCTGTAATTTAGCTGAGAAGAAAAAAAATTTATATTTCAAATAATATAAAAAAATAAGTTTCAAGAAGAATCCTAAGTGTCCGTCTTACACTGTAAACAGATTTTTGATAGAGAGGGATTTTTTAAAAATGATTTTGTTTTCAATTTTTTCAGAGGGTCACAGAAGGTTTATGATGAAAAGTTTCAGTTTCCTCCCTTACACCAATCCCATACACTAAACAAACAATTTTAATCCTTTTAATTCTTATTTTTTCACTGGCATTCCTCTAAATAATATGCTTATATTGCTCTTTCTTGATTTATTAACTTTAGCGATTCCTGATTTTTATTTTATTTTATTTTATTTTTGATTCCTGATTTTTTATTCTGGTAGGTTAAGATTAAGCACACTTCTACACTCTCCCTCTCCCCTTCTGACAATACATACCATTATTTTAATTTCTTTATTGCATACTTCTCTCATTTTGAAGAATACACTTATTCAAAGTGTATTCCGCCATAATCTTGAGACAGCATTCTTTTCTTTTTTGGCCATGTTACGTGACTTGTGGGATCTTAGTTCCCAGACCAGGCCAGGGATCGAACCCGGGCCCACTGCAGTGAAAGCACAGAGTCCTAACCATTGGACCACCAGGGAATTCCTGAGACAGCATCTCTTGACTCCTCATATTTTGAAAATATATGGTGAGCACTTGTATCCCTCCACTTCTCTTTTTATTCACTGCTTTCAACTTTTTTTCCTTTGTGTGTATCTATGTATTTTTAATATCATGGGTTAATGTTTCATATGTATGTATTCATACTTGGATTAGATATTAATTCTGAAAGTTAAAAATCAATAGATGAGGTTTTTTTAATAATGACCATGTAAGCACAGTTTCTTCTGTATTCAAATAGTATATCTGTATTTCCTGTCTGTAAATTTTTTTGGTTTCCTGGATTGTAAATTCATAAGGAGAGTAAAGTCTTCCTTTCTCTCTCTCTCTCTTGCTTTCTGTCTCTTTTTTTTCTCTCATGTATAAATCTCCCTCTCCCTCTTGCAGTTTTCCATTCTCTTGCTAAAGTCTGGATTGTTTGCATTTTAGACTAGCTATACAACTACATTACTTTCTAGACTAGCTCATATTTACTCTCTTTTGGTGGATCTATTACTTCCTAGATCCCATGTTTCTTCTTTTCTGTTTATCCTCAATTTACTAGAACATATTTTAACATAACATTTTAATAAAGACGTATGTGAACACGTGCTTTATTGAACCCCTTTAATCGAGCCCCTTTAATTGATAGTTTAGCTGAACATTGATCCAACTCACTAAGTTTCCATAGTGTTTGTACAAACCCTAAATATCATTAGGATTTGTCTTTTTCCATCATTGTTCAGAGTGTGGTGGGACCACTTCAAATTGAAGACATATCTTTAAACATTGTTTTCTTCCTTACTCTATTAATTATTTACATCTTAAATGTAAACTGTCTAATCTTAATGTGCCACATGGTATTTCTTCTGGCTAGTATTTCTATGCCACATATTTCCCCATCTCTTTAAAACTTTCATATTATGTTTTAGATGTGCCTTTTATAAACTACTTAGAGCTGGATTTCCATTGAATCCAATTTGAATCCTCTAAATTTAACAGGAACTCTCAATTCATATACATTTATTGGAATTACAAATATATCTTGACTTATTGTTACCTTTTTATTTTGTTTTTGCTTATGAGGTTAATTTTGTCTCACATGCATAGAGAAAAAAAAATATATGGCACGTGCAATATATTCTTCTAGGGCTGCCATAACAGGATATCAGAGAATGGATGACTTAAATAACGGAAATTTATTTTCTCATAGTTCTGGTGATTGGACGTCTAAGATCAAGGTGCTAGCATGGTTGGCTTCTGGTGAGACCTCTTCTGACTTCTGCATGGCTGCCTTCTTATTGTATCCTCACATGGCCTTTTCTCTGTGCACAGGCGCTTCTGGTGTCTCTTCCTCTTCTTTTAAGGGCACCAGTCTTATTGGATTAGGATCCACCCTTATTATCTCATTTAACCTTAATTACCTGCTTAAAAGCCCTATCTCCAAATACTGACACATAAGGGGCTTAACATAAGAATCTGGGAAGGGACACAATTCAATCCATATCCGTGTGTATTCTTCGTGATTTGCAGTTCTCAGTTACTCGTATGTTGGCCACCTCCATATATTGCTTATCATACGCCATAATTTTTGTTATGAAAATATGCTTCAATTTATTTATCTATTCCAGGGTTGATAGATATTTGAGTTTCCAGTATTTTACTATTACCAAAAAAAAAGTTCTTAAGAACGTTCTTATACATGTGTCAAATGCGCATGTGCAAAGTTATCTCTATGGTACACACCTGCTGCTGGAACTTCTGAATCTTGATGTATGTATACCTTCAACTTTCCTGTAAATTGTCAAATATCTTCCATATGATTTACCAACTTCACTACAACCAGAAATTTCTGAGCCTTTTGTTGTTTCATATTTGTTAAAATCCAAGGTTGTCAGACTTAAAATATTATTACCATTCTGATGGGTGTATGATAGTATCTTACTGTGGTTTTAATTTGCATTTTTTGATTACTAACATAGTTGAACCCCTTTTCATATTATTGGCTTTTTGGATTTTCTGTCCTGTGAAGTGCTTAATTAAATCTTTTGCCTATTTTTCTACTGTGTTTTCTTTTTTAATTGATCTATGAGTTGTTTATTTAAATCATATTTTGCATATTAGTCCTTTGTTGGCTAGATGTTTGGAAAATATCTCCTCCCAGTCTGTAGTTTGCCTTTCCACTCTCTTAAAGATGTATTTTAACTAATGTAAATTCTTAATTTCAATTTAGTTGAATTTCTGAGCCTTTTACTTTATAGCACTCTTTACTCACACTGATGTCACAAAGTAATTCCACAAGTTATCTTCTAAAAGCTTCATGGTTTTGATTTTATGTTTAGGTATTCAAATTGCCTGGTGTTATTTTTGTGAATGGTGGGAGGTAGGGGATGAATTTAACTTTTTTTCCCAATATGGTTGCGAAAATATTCCAGCATCATTTATTAATAACTTTGTGCTTTTGCCAGTAATCTTTAATCTGTAATGCCAGATTACAGATAGCTATACTTATTTGGATATTTATGGTTAATATATTTTAAAGTTTTCTTCATACATGTCTTGCATATTTGTGTTATATTTAGTCTAAGCTATTTTAACTTTAAGCTATTTGAAAAAAATATATTTTTAAGTTATCTTGTCTAATTCTTTGATGTTGGTAGGTAGACATACAATTGATTATTAATCAGTTATTAATAACTGGTTTTGTAACATCAGTCTTAATAAACTAATTCTAATAATTTATCTATATATGCCATTTGATTTTCTGTGTAAACATTCATATCATCTGTGAATAATGAGTTTTGTGTCCTCATTTCCAATCTTCATACATTATATTCCTATTTACATGCCTTACTATTTGGGCTAAAGTCTCCAGTGTAATATAGAACAGAAGTGTTGGTAGCATGCATCCTTGTCTTTTTCCTGATAACGCAGAGAGAACTTTTGAAGTTTCACTGTATGTTCTGTATGCTTTGTGGTTTCCTTATTCTTTAGTTTGTCAGGGTTTTTCCTGGATTCTCTGATGCTGCTGCATTCAAGGGTGAGAGAGGAGAGTTCAGTATAACTTGAACAACTGCTTTGTGGACAGCACTTTTGTTTATCAACTTGATTTCTACCCCTAGTCCCTTTTCTTCCCTCTATACCTGCCTGCTACAAACTGGGAGCCACATCACTCTTTTGGCAGAAAAGTGGCACTTACAGCTGCTGACAACTTCTTCTTTGCAGGTATTGGGCTGAAATTATCCATATTATAGCTATTATATTCTATCTCCCAGAAAGTCATCAATGTCCCAATCCAGTAGTATTGCCCGCTTCTGTTTCTCAGTGCCATCATGAATGATTCTCTTTCATGATAATACCATCAATAATATATAACCTTCCTGAGCACTTAATAAGTATCAGAGACTACACTAAGAGTTTTATATGTATCAACTCATTTAACTTTTGCTCATTTCTATGACTTTATATGATTTTAATTGGACTCTGGCAGAGTGGAGTATGCTTAATTCATCTCTTAAGCTGGAAGCTCATTTAAGTTTTAAACTGTAATTCTATTTTTCTAATAAATTTTTGCTTTCAGTTTTCTGTTATTTAAGTTCTTACCATAACAACTATTTTGATATACAGTTGACCCTTGAACAACACAGAGGTTAGGGGCACCAAGGCTCTCACAGTCCAAAATCCGTGTATAACTTTTGACTCCCAACAAATTTAAACTACTAAATTTAAATTTAGTACCAAATTTAAACTACTAAAAGCTTCTGTTGACCAGAAGCCTTACCAATAACATAAACGTTTTGTTTTACGTGTTTTGATTAACATATACTTTGTATGTTATATGAATTGTATACAATATTCTTACAGTAAATTAAGCTGGAGAAAGAAAATGTTATTAAGAAAAGCATAAGGAAGAGAAACTACATTTACAGTACATATATGCATTCACTGGAAAAAACTGACATATAAGTGGACCTGTGCAGTTTAAACTCATGTTGTTCAAGGGTCAACAGTCATGATTTTTATTTATGTATTTGTAACTTCTCCATATTTATTGCCACTATTCCAAGACTGAAGTATACTAGTTCAGCAGTAGTCCAAATCCACAATTTTCATATTGACTGATTTATCTTAGTGTATTAATGAGAATTATGATATAGACAGACTCTCACATTTGATAATAGTTTTGCTTTTAAATATCAGTAAATAACTAGAGGGACTTTCCTGCCGGTCTAGTGGTTAAGACACCATGCTTCCAATGCAAAGGACGTGGGTTCAGTCCCTGGTTAGGGAACTAAGATCCCACATGCTGCATGGTATGGCCAAAAAAAAAAAAAAAAAAAACTAGAGAACATACCAACCAATATCAAATTAATAATAATAATAAAAAAACTTTGACTTTTAGAGTGATACCTTAAATTTTAAGCTAAAATACAAAATCAAATATTAAACTAAAACAAATTGAGCAAGAGTTATACATCCTATAATAAAAAATTCTATCCCTAAGAAAGTGGTTCTATACATTTGAATCACCTAGAGAGTATTAAAAAGTCCTGATGTCTTGGTGCTACAACATTACCAATCGGAATCAGACTCTCTGGGCTTTGGAATCCAGCATTAGTATTATCAGAAGTTCCCAGGTGATTCTGTAACTGAAAGTGGGGTCCGGCTCCTCGTCGTTCAAAGCCATTCTCAAAGAGAGAAGATTGGTGGGAAGGAAAGTTTGCTTTATTTCAGTTTTGCCAGCAACTGGGGGTGGGGGGGAGAGCAGACGTGTGTCCAAAGGCTGACACCCCTCCACTGACAACCAGTGGGCAAGAGCTTTTACAGGAAGAGGGAGGGGCTACATGCAGAAACAGCACAGTCAGCTCTGGCAGTCATCTTGAAATTGGTCATGCGGTGGTCTGATCAGCAACTTCTTGATTGTTTTAAGTACAATTAACCTTCAGTTCCAGGGTCGGTTTGTTCCCATTTCTTTGAGGCCAGTTCTCAGAATTGTGGCAGCTTATGTCATGGCTACCGTCTGGTCATCAAGCAGTTAACTTCTTCCACCTGGTGGGAGTTTCAGTATCTATAAGACAGCTCACAGGATACGGCTCAGAATATTATCTATAGCCCTTAGGAAGGGACTAAAGGTCCTTGACTTTGCTTAATGACTAAACTATTATTGTTTTGTTCTGTTTGACTGCTTTTCTTTGCTTCTGCATTTTCTCACTTCTCTGATTAAACTTAATCTTTGGCTAAAGTTTTTCCACAGATAAAAGGCAGGCTGAGGACATGGGGGCAAGGGCCATAGTGTCCTGCAATTCTAATGTGCGGTCATGGTGGGGAAACCCTGACGTAAGAGACTCACCCAGGTGGGAATGGGTGGGAACAGGCCCATATTTTCCATCCTGTGTGTCTAGTGACTGGCCACCACAATCACATCCCCATCATGTGCCACCTGGCTCATTGATGCTGTAACGCCATTAACTTTTGCTTCCCCATGACAATGGTATGAAAAAGTTCTTCCTGTCTTACTTGATATTCATCTCAAATCTATCTCCTTTCCCTGCAGAGGATCTCCTTTTTAAAACCTTACATGAAATCTCTTTGTCCTGTCTGATGGACCTTTCTGAATTAGTTCTTAAGCAGAGCTAATGTTCAACATCTGAGTACAATGTCTATTTCTCTTGGATTTCCTTTGAAGTCTTACCACTTAGATATTCCCAAGGCAAAGTGGAATATTTCTAATGATCTTTGGTGATTATTTGAATAGATATTATGTTATGTAAGACTGAAGAAAAAAACCCACTTTTTCATATTGTGTAATGAGATAATATCTCATACAGATTAGTACAAAGGCTTATTGCATATTTCTGTTAGTTATCTGGAAGACAAAGTGAATGCATTCTCAATAAGATTAATAAATGAATTATGAGACATTACAATCTTTAATGAGGACCAGTAATATCAAAGAGATATAAAATTTAATAAATTAACATGATTGAATTCTTAAATTAGGATTCTTAATCAAAGGCCTTAAAATAAGAACAGAATGTTACAACAAAATTAACTCTTTCGTTAAATGTTTAGTTAGAGGTAGAAACACTAAAAGATCTGTTTTAAATATGCATGTTGATTTAATGGAAAAACAAGGATTGCAACAGCAATGAACCCAATTTTTTTTGAGACCACCACTTGCTAAAAGCTTTTGAATTTAATTATCAGTAAGGCTATAGTGAGAATAATTTATTCCATTCTGGGTACCTCATTAAAAGAAATATTCAGATGAACTAAGGACACTACATTATGAGAAGATGGTAAAACAGGTCATATATCACCATACAGTCTAATCTATAAATCTGTTTATAGCATAAAAACTACTTGCATAGAACAAGTTAATTCAACGTGGTTAATGTAAAAGCAAGTTGGTTTCAGTCAAAATTATCAGGTATCAAGATAAAGAAAATTAAAATAAAGCCTTTCCAAGTTTGAGGTCAGACATGAAAGGAAGTTAGGATATTTTAAATACTATTACTCCTCTGAAAAATATATTTTCAAAATGTCAGAATGTCAAAATGTTTATAAGTCATATGTCATAGAATTTATACAAAGAGAGAAAAGTAGGAACGTGTCCAATGACCTGACTCAAGACATTCCAAAATGACTCTCCAAAGACTTTCTAAAATCCAAAAATGGTTACCCTATAGAAAGTAGCCCTGGTTGTTATTCTGACTTCACCTCCTGCCCTTTCCTAACTATTTACCCCTTCCCAGACACACTGGTCACCTCAAACTCCACTAACCTGATTTTGGCTATGCCTTTCATACATTTTCTCTTGTCTGGAACATCTAGATATCAGCATTGCTGGCTCTTAAACTCAAAGCCTTCTCTGACAAGCCCTCTGAAATAGCCATCTCTCCCCACACCCCCATCACCATCAACACTCTGACCCTGCTTTGTTTTTCTTCAAAGAGTTTAATTGATATTATTATATATTTGGTACTTATTCACACCCATCTCCCCACTAGAATGTAAACTCTATAAAGGCGAAGACTTTGGTCTGTTTTTTATTCACTTATTTTCCTCAACACTTTATTGAAATATAATTTGCATACCATAAAAAACACCTATTTATGTGTAAAATTCAATCATTTTTAGTAAATTTACAAAGTTGTATATACATCACCACAATTCAGATGTAGAATACATCTTTCTCCCAAATAAAATTTCTTGTTTCATTGCAGTCAATCTGGTTCCCACTTCCAGTCTCAGGCAATCATTAATCTGCTTTCTATATGTATAAATTTACTTTTCTGGACAGTTCATATAAGTGGAATCATATATTAATATGCAATGTTTTGCAATTTTGTCTGTTTTATAAATTGCTGTACCCTACTTAAAACAAGGACTGGCACAAAAATGACCCTAAATAAACATTTGTTGTATAAATATAAGAATGAATCAATCCAGATTGGGCTAAAATTCATAAGGCTTCAAATTTACATCTAGTTCAGTTGTAAATTATCTAGATTAGCTATTTGAATAGCTAAAATTTAAATTTTTTAAATAAAGGGAATGATGGAATACGACAGGGGAGGACAGAGCAAGCCATAATTTAGAGTAATAAGAAGTACTGCATGGTGGGATAAATTTATGAATCTTAAATATCCATTAAAATATTGGGTTGGCCAAAAAAGTTCGTTTGGATTTTTCCATAACATCTTACAGAAAAACCTGAATGAACTTTTAGGTCAACCCAATATGTAGATTCAAGAAATTTTAAGGATATCAATGCATAATTTTTGACTAAAAATCTGAGACTGTGTAGCAGTTGATTATTGTAGCAATAGGAAATGCTAAGGGCTACAGGTATAGAAATGAATATTCCCTTGTTTACCTAGAAAATACATAGCATAGATAAATAATTTCTATGCTTCTGCTGATAAGTATCTCAAAAACATCAGCATGTCTTTATAATAAGGCAATTCAAAGATCAGTAGTTTATTTTGGTCTTTTTATGTCATTTACCATAGTTATAAACTGTAATTTTAAATGGTATTATGTGCAGGGTGGCTAAAACAATCCTTTAAGCTCTATTTTGAATCTTTCTCGACTAAATATGGCTCAAAAATAATCTTTTGTGTCCATGGAAGTGTCAAAATTTAGTTCACACATTGGAGAATTTTTAAAAAATGAAACTACATTCAGAACAAGACCAGTCACTCTGATGTTATTTTTAATACCTCCTGAACAATATTTTAGTTTCAAATAGTCAAGCTGTTTTTCTGCTTTTACCTTTTTTCATGAAGTCCATGGCCAAACAATCGGCCCATGGCTGTGGAGAGCCTGAGTTTAAATTTAGGTAAGCAGTTCATTGTCATTTTCAGTAATCCCTTATATCACTTGAGAGATTAACAAACACAATTTTTCAAATTCCTGACACTTTCTTTTTCTTTCCAGGAAGCTTGCTTATGAGGAAAACCATCATGTGAAAAAAGCTCATTTATTTTTACTACTGTCTAAGAATTCTAGTTATTTGATTGTGTTAGATGCTTTGCTATGTTATTTTATTTGAAAATATTTCTGCTTACAGGCAGTAAATTACTGTTATCCATGAAGTTTTTAATAGGATTTTTAAAGAGTCTATTTCAGGGAAAACAGTTGAATGGTAAAGGGAGATATACAATGGACAGGAATGTTGACCACTTAAGAACTACAGCTTAACTTGCTTCTTTTAATATTGGTCAGACCATGTAACTGCCTTAAGTTTTGTTGATTTTGTCCCCATTTTCTCTAGCTGTAATATAGAGAATGCATTGAAAACTGAATGTCATAATTAATAGAGGAAGGTAACCATCATAATTACAAGAAGAGACTTGTTAGTAGGAGCATTATTAAAAGACAGAGACTAGAATTTATTATCTACTAAGCTCCATGTACTCTTATGACATTTTAATAAATGCTATTTTACTCAAATAATAATCTTGTGAATAAGTATGATTTCTATATAAGCTATGAAGAAAGAAAACAACTGATAGGTAAATTTATTGACATGGATAAACCAGTAAGTAGGAACTTTATCAATGTTATTGATACTTTCAAAGAATGAGCTTTTGGTTTTGTTTTCTTCATGAAATTACTATTTTTAATTTGATGATATCTATCTTTATTCTTTCTCTCCTTTTTCTTAATTTGCATTAAATTTGCTTTTTATTTCTCTAATTACTTAAGGTGAAAGTGTAGATCACTTATTTTAAACCAGGGATTGAAACACTAAGGCCTTCAGGACAAATTTGAGTCATGCCTTTTTTTCCTATGACCCTTGAGATAAGAATGGATTGTATAGTTTTAAAGAATTAAAAAAAACACATAAACAAACAAACAAGTAAACAAAGGAGAATATGTGACAGAGATTTTAGGTGGACCACAAAGCCTAAAATATTACTATCAGAACCTCTACAGAAAAAAATGTGCCAATCTCTGGTTTAGATCACTTACATTTTATGTAATTATCATATTGCTGATATGAAGTCTACTATCTTTCTATTTGCTTTTTATGCATCTCAGATACACTTAGTTATTTTTATCCTCTTTCCCTGACATCTTTTGGACTGAGTATTTTTATGCTTCCATTTTATCTTCATAAATTATAGCTATAACACTTGGGTTTAATTTTTAGTTATTGCCCTAAGGTTAATAACACATGTATTTATTTATCACATTTCCCTTCCAAATAATACTTCAAACACACAAATAAATTTCTACAAATTTTTACAAAATTTTTACAAAAAATTTTACAAAAGTAAAAATTTTACAAAAGTAAAATTTCACCCCTCCTGTCCTTTGCCTATTGTGGTGATATATTGCATTTCATCATACTAGGAAACACACAATAAACTGTCATTATTTTTGCTTAAACTATCAGTTAATTTTAAAATAGGTTAAAAATAAAAAGTATTTTATGTTTGCCTATAAACTTACCAATTCTGTCACTCTTCACTCATTTGTATAGATACAAGTTTCCATCTGGTATCATTTCTCTTACTCCTGAAGAACTTTCTTTAACATTTCCTTTAGTAAAGGTCTGATTTCAATTAATTCTCTCAACTATTTTGTCCAAACTCTGTGTTCTTCATTTTTGTAATATTTTTACTAGCCAATATTTCTAGGTTGACATTTATTTCTCTGCATTATTTTTAAAATGCTCCATTGTGTTCTGAATTGCATAATTTCAGGTGAGAAATTTGCTGTAATTCTTAGTTTCTTGGCACAAAAAGTGTTCTCCTTACAGTGGAGGCTTTTAAATTTTCTCTGTATCAAAGCTTTTTAACAATTTTATTATAATGCAACTAAATGTAATTGTTTTATATTGCTTTTACTTTGGTTTATTGAACTTTGTGGATTTATAGTTATTATATTTGGACAAATATTTTTTATCTCTGATTTTTTTCTATCCACCTGTTTTCTGTTCTTCTGGGGCTGCTTGGTACTTTTTCGGATGTCATTGAGTCACTACTCACTTTATTTTCAGTCTTTATTCTCTCTGTGCTTCATTTTGGAATGTTTCAAAAAGTACAACTTCACTTAACTTCACAAAGTCAAGTTCACGGATTTTCTTCTTCTTCAGTATCTAATCTAACATTAAATACTTCCAGTGTACCTTTTATTTCAGATTTTTTCATTAAATGTTTCATAGTTTTTTCTAAATTCAGTTTTTTTAACCATTTTTAACTGAAATATAGTTAATTTACAATGTTGTGTTAGTTTCAGGTGTACAGCAAAGTGATTCAGTTTTATGTATATATATATATATATATATATATATATACATATGTATATATTCTTTTTTCGAATCTTTTCCATTATAGGTTATCACAAGATATTGAAATAGTTTCCTGTGCTATATAGTAGGTCCTTGTTATTTACATATTTTATATATAGTAGTGTGTATATGTTAATCCCAAACTCCTAATTTATCTCTCCCCACCCCCACCTGCTATCCCCTTTGGTAACCATAAATGTTTTCTATGTCTGTGAGTCTGTCTCTTTTGTAAATAAGCTCATTTGTATCATTTTTTTAGATTCCACATATAAGTGATATCATATGATCTAAGTTCAGTCTTTATTTCTGAAATAATTTTCATCTTTGTAATTCATTACTGAGATTTGTCAGTTTTTTTTTTTTTTTTTTTTTTTTGTGGTACTCGGGCCTCTCACTGTTGTGGCCTCTCCCGTTGCGGAGCACAGGCTCCGGATGCGCAGGCTCAGCAGCCATGGCTCATGGGCCCAGCCGCTCCGCGGCATGTGGGATCTTCCCGGACAGGGGCACGAACCCGTGTCCCCTGCATCGGCAGGTGGACTCTCAACCACTGCGCCACCAAGGAAGCCCAGATTTGTCAGTTTTCATTCTGTATCCACTTATTGATAATTGTAACATTTTAAAGATTTTTAAGTCAATTTAGATTAATATCTGTATTTTTATTTCATTTTGTTTACTTTTCATAATGTGTATCTTACAGACTCCTGAAGGAAATTGTCTCTATATTTGTTTTACTTTTTATTTAAATATTTTTAAATTTGTTTTCCTTTCAAATGTTTCATCTCTTTTAAACATTTCTTGAATCATACTTTAAAATTTTAGGTCACATATTCCATTTGCTTTTTGAATATGGATTATTCTTCTTGCTGCTTAGAATATCAATATGTTCAGTTTTCTAGTCTTTAAAAAAATAGTTATAGAGATTTAAATGTTGTGCATTTTAAGGTCCTATGGTCAAATTACAGGCATACCTTGGAGATATTGCATGTTTGGTCTCAAACCACTGCAATAAAGAGAATACTGCAATAGAGTGAGTCACATAAATATTTTGGTTTCCCAGTGCATAAAAAAGTTATGTTTACACAATAAAGTTGTCTACTAAGTGTGCAATAGCATTATGTCTGAAAAAACAATGTACATACCTTAATTAAAAAATACATTGTTGCTAAAATGTGCTATCCGTCGTCTGAGCCTTCAGCAAGTCATAATCTTTTTGCTGGTGGATGGTCTTGCTTCAGTGTTGATGGCTACTGACTGGTCAGTGTTGCTCAAGGTTAGGGTGGCTGTGGCAATTTCTTAAAATAAGACAACTGTAAAATTTGCCTCAATTATCTCTTCCTTTCATGAACAATTTCTCTGTAGCTTGCAATGCTGCTTGATAACAATTTACCCACAGCAGAACTTCTTTCAAGCCTTGCTGCTGTTTTATCTACTAAGTTTATGGATGTGATTTTTAGCACCCCCAAATAATTACAATAGTAACATCGAAAAATCACTGATCACAGATCACCATCACAAATATAATAATAATAATAAAAAGTTGAAATAGTGTGAGAATTACCAAAATGTGACATAGAGCAAATACTGTTGGAAGAATGGTGCTGATAGACTTGCTTGCTGCAGGGTTGCCGCAAACCTTCAATTTGGAAAAACCACGATATCTGCAAAGTGCAATAAAGTGAAGCACAATAAAGCCACAAACCTTCAATTTGGAAAAACCACGATATCTGCAAAGTGCAATAAACTGAAGCACTCTACATGGCTTCTGTGGGTTATTAAGGAGATTTCTGAAGGAAATTGTCTCTAAAGGACAATCTTTGTTAGTCTCTAATGGGTTAATTTTTGTTAATTTAAACCCATTGGTTTGATTAAGACTTTCTCAGAAATACACAGCATCACCAATTTTCTACCCATTACTTCTCCATGCCTGAGTTTTTAATTTTCATTCTTTATTGTTGGCATTTTATTTCTAAATAGTGTGTTCAAAGGTCCCAATATTCTTGATGAGTTTTATCTCAGGGAGTTGTACACCTTGCTCAAACAGTTTCCAGCTTGAAAACTATCATGGTCCTGTTAGAGCAATTCCTTTACACATGTTGTTTGGTTAGAATCCACCATTAAAAAGTTTTTTTGTTATACTTTTCTTTCCTTCTTTCTTTTTGCCTCCATTTTGTTTCATTTTAAGTTATTCATTTTCTTTCACTTAGTGTATTTTTCCAGTTTGAAAATGCTATTTATTGGCTTTATATTTGAATGATGATATGTTGGACACTTTCTTTCCCTCAAAACTTGTCTTCCAAGTTTGAATAATTCTGTTCTATCAACAGTATTTTATCCATACTCGCTTTCAAATTTTCCTGAAATTCATGTCACTTTAAATTTGTGTATTCATGTCTTCCTTTATGCTGTGGTGGAATTATGTAATTTTGATTTAAAAACCTATATTGTGCATGTGCTACTCTTTTAAATATGAAACATTATTTATTAAATATGATGATTGCTTTTGAAAGTGGGCTTTTGAGAACAACTCCTCTCAAATTTGATTAAAGAACTTACTGTGCAAATAGTATCAAGAATTCTCAGAGGCAAGTGGTTAGTTATGAAAAAACAGATATCACAAGCTAAGGCAGCAATCATATTTAAATCTGTACTCTTGGGTTGAATTGAAGAAGGAAGACTCAGATACAATTTACTCTTAAGATCCAAAGGATGTGGGAGAAAATCTGTTTAGTTAGTAATATTTGACAGGCTTTGCCTAGAATTTTCCATTTCTGTACACAGGTTATTTAGCTTCATTATCCTCTTTTTCACTTGTAGCCTTTTAAATCCTTTTTGTGCCTTTTCAAAATTACATGGAATCTTTTCTTCCTCTCCTAGATCCTTTGAGAACGTGTTAAATGGTTAATATTTTAATTAGCAATAAAATGTTATTGAGAAAAATCCAACCGGATAATTACTTACCAAATACTTACTGAAAAAAATATTACCAGTTATTATCATTATGGAAAATCCTTGTGCTAGGAACTCGACATACTTTATTTTATTAAACTTTACATAACTCCTACAGCTATTAATATCTCCAATCTAAGAAGGAGAAACCTGGCTCAGGTAATGAAGTAACTTACAAAGTCTCTTACATCTAATGAACAGCTAACTTTGTATTCAAAATCAAATTTACCTGGTTGCAAATATTATGCTCTTTTCATTATGCAGTGTTGTCTTCCAAAGAGGAACAGGACATGTTTATTTACTTCAAAGAGGTTTCAGTCAATTAGAGCATTACCAAAGCAATAGAAAGGATTATGACAATTTAAAAATGTATAAAGTCATAACTTACTAGTCTTAAGCACTTCACCTGTCAGTGTGCTGACCCTTGATTCTGACCCTCGGTTTTCCACATTCTATAGCTGAAACTCTTAATAAACATTTCATACTTATGACTTATTTTTAATGTTTGCTCCTCTTTAGAGCATCCTACAATTTTCCTGAGGATGCTTCTTTCATAATATTTATAAATTATAACACATAAAATATACAATTGAATAAGTTTCTTTAGCAGTTCAGATATTGATTGATATAAAATTGCATCATTTTTCACAGGACAAGTGAAGCAGTATAATGGAGAGTTTTCTGGTGAAAAACATTTTATTTTATGTTTCATTTTTAAATACTTAAATCAGTGCTAAGGAGTCATTGGGGGTTTAGTAAAAAACATCACCAGGGAGTCAAAAAATTTTTAAACAAGGGAGAGACTTGATGGATTTGAATTAGAAAGATAGGTGGAGAGAAGGAGGGATTGGATGGAGGGCAGACTGTAGGCAGAGGAGATATCCTAGCAACAAATGTTCTGGAGAGAGATGAAGAATGCCCAAGGTAAAAATTTGGTGAGGATTTAGAAGAGGGGGCACATGCAATAAATGGTAAGAGGGTAGAAATGACAACACTTGGTAATAAATTAGATCAGCAGTTCTCAAGTCCTGTACGTGTGTGTGTGTGTGTGTGTGTGTGTGTTCGGTGAATTTGTTGAATTAAAATGGTTAAGAAGCAAGTAAAAATTGTATAATTCACATAATGTGTAGCTAACTTTTAAAAAAATTTTGCAGCCCTCAAAAAATGAAGCTACTCACAGGGGTGTCAGCATCCTATTTAACAGATGCCTCTGAGATGTGATGGGGAGGAAAGTTTGAGAACAGCTTGATCACATCTAGTGGGAGATGGAAAACCAGATGTCCAAGATGATTCTGTAGTTTCCCACTTCAGTGCCCAGACTACATGGCTAACATCTACCAATATAAGACGAATAGAGGAGAAATAAGTTGGTGGGGTGGAGATCGAGTTTCTACTCCTAGAATTAGCAACTTGAATAGTTAATGGATATATGAATAGAAGAGCCAATTCATATAGAACCCTTCCAGCTGTTAGATTTGTATTGTTTTCTTCTGACAAGCAGGGATGCTCTCTTCTACATAATATAAGAAGCTTCTGAGAAGATGATACTTTAAAATCTTTGTGCCTCTTTCCTAAGCCCTTTATCACTGGGCTTGTAAACCTACTTTATAATGTCATTTTCTTTTGGAGATATTTACTATTTGTCAGTTACATCATATATGATTCTTCCATGTTGCTTCTTCAGCAGTATAATGCCATAATTGTTCAATTACAATTGCAAATTGCCTAATTTTCCTGATTATTTTTTAAGTAATCTTTTTTATCCCATATAGTGTGTTGAAGTAGTACCTCTTGTGGGTGTAAGGAACAAGTAGTTTTCTCTCTGGAACTTCAGAAAATTTGGAAATGTGCATCAAGAAATATTTTCAAGTATTTTTTTAAAACTGCTTATAAATGATGCCTCAGGTTATTTTTTTCACTAAGACTGAGTTCTGCCTTAATATGAATTTCCAAAATACATAGTAAAGGCAACGGACAACAACAAATAGTGATGAAGGCTAAAAACCATTATGTGAGTTGTTATCAACTTGATTAGCTCAGATTGACTTTCTTCTATGGGCACACTTACATTTTCTACATTACCAACCACTGGGATATTAAAAAATTCAGATTTTTAAAACATAAAGAAAATGTAGAATAGGGAATGTAGATATTGAGTGTAAGGAAATGTGCTGTGAGAATTTTAATTATTGGAGAGAAGACAAAGAAAATACATCTTCCTACTGAAGTTACATCAACCATGGTTCTCAGATTTCAAAGACACCTTAGAAACTTACCAGTCTCTTTCCATTTAAGAGAACAGAAAATTGAGATATAAGAAAATTTATGCTGAGAAATAATCCTTTTTAGCTACAATGTTTCACTTGCGGCAGTATTTCATCCTGCTTGGATGCACTGAAATCATACAGAACTGAGTCAGACCCCAGCTCTGCTATTTACTTGGTGCCCAGACCAAGGACCTTATTACTCTGTTTCAAATTCATGCTTTGGAAGTATTTTTTTTCCTAAAAAGTAAGTGAAAAATGTACACAGAGCACCAATAAGTATAGTAAGACCTTGGTTTATGAGAGCTATAACTAGTATTACTGTTTATTTTCTTCAGGATTTGGGAAAGTTAGAAGTTAAAAGAAAGCAGTTTTGAAGTAAGCTTGATAATTGGATCAAAGAATGACACATTTTTGCATATGATAGAATTGCCTAGATCTGGGTGATTTGGAAACTTTCAAGAATATAGGTAAAGACAGTATTTGGTCTGTACAGATTTTAAATTATAATCATTTTTTTTAGTTTATTTGCTGCTCTTATTGACTAAAGCCTCCTTGATGACAGGGACTATGTTCTGGTCCTCTTTAGAAGGTAATGCTGTGTAGAGGCTCTAACATAGAATTTGCACATAGCTAGCACCCCCTCTCTCCAGTTCATTGATGGGGTGCCTTTCTCTTTGGATAGTAATAAAATCTACTACTAAGGAAGAATATGCTTTCAAACACATACAATGAAATTTTGGTTTCTCTTTATCAGCTCAGTATCCAATACAAAAATTCATTATATTTTCTGACTTTCTATATTGTACTATTTTGGAAGTAATTCAGCAAACTCTAATCACAACCTTTACACACACTAACATGGATCGTGAGGGTATCTCTCCATCATAGAGGAGCTAAGTCACTTACTAATATTCCTTCTTACACAGGAATCAGGAGCAGAGAGGGAGTGCTGGAGAGAAGACTGAATGGGCCCTGGGATGTCATCTATCTAAAATGAAACCAATTTTGGGAACATTACAGCCACTTAAAAAAATCTTTTTAGGGTAGGTTTGTGTTTTTCAGAGGGTAAGAGACACAGCAGTAGCTATAGCTTTCATAAACACTGGAAAAATAGCACAGAACAGCAAAAATCAATAGTAATAGTTTATTCATAAGGCAAACAGTATAATTAGTTGAGAGACACTTTCTGTATATCACAAATGTCATGTTCCACTGAGGACTGGCAGATTAATTGCACAGAAACTTTAGTCACCAGATTCTCTTTCCATGAAAAGTTGTCAAAGAGACAAACACTTCTTAAATGTCCTCTTTTTGTCAATTACTTTTAAAATTAAATTGTTGATAAACTGCCAATATAAATGAATTATTAATTAATTTTTAATATATTTTTATGAATATGCTTTTTAAAATATCTCTCCTGGTTACATATTTTCATATTCCTTTTCCTACTTCTTAAGGAATGTCCTTGCACAACAGAGAATTTTCAACCAATTTTTAAGTATCTATTAGCCCATAGGGTGTACTTCAGTCAGTTTATCCTTTTTAAGAAAACAATAAATCACAGGTTAAATGAAGCTATAAACATCTTTGAAGTGCAAATGATATGTGGAAAGTAAATGAAATGGAGAATACTTGCAAGTGAAATATGGGGAGTCGAAGAGATTAAAAGGTGAAAGCCAGAATTATTTATGGCCATCGTCCTGGGTAAGCCTTAGAATCGCATCCTGGAAGCATCAAGTTCGTGTTACCATCTGGCCCTGTATCTGAAAAGACATCCCTGTCTTGATGTAGTCTGCAGACATATCATCATCAAAACCTGAAAGCACTTAATGGCAGTGAGTCACTACCTTTGCAGATCATTAAAAAAGATGGAATCCTACTTAGCATCTAGATTACATCTGCTTAGTTTCAGAAGGTCTTACTGCAGGGTTACAGGAGGAATAAGCATCTGGTTACAACCAATAAACTCCGTACCTTATGGCTGATTCTGAAGGCATCTGGTTCTACTATATTTGCTCAAAACTCTGCTTTATTTTCAACAAATGATTGTTTATATTGGTTCCCTTGTAGCCCATGGTGATGGTTTAAAAGGTGTTATGTTATTTTTGTTTACTTGAGTAGGTATTTATACATATACTCTTTGGCTTCAGGTATTTTCATTTGATTGTTAGAAATTTGGTATGCATATGCAGAGATATGTTGATGAGCCACTGCACTTATCTATTGCTCAGAGAGATGATTATGTGTCGTAAACCTAGATATTAAAACACAGCTAGAAGAGTTCATTCTTTTGGGCTTGATCCCTGCATGTTTTTCTTACCTGCAAATAAAACAGGCAGCAGAAGGGAGTCAGATTAATAACCCCTTACATATAATATTTTCTTATATCATTGTTAGGCCATCAAATAGAACAAAAAAGTCAAGGCAATTGCTTATATTTATTGAGTCCTCACTCTGTGCCAGACAGCTCTCTAATGTTGTATGTGAATCAATGCATTTGATCCTCAACAACACCCTATGAGGTAAATACTGGTATTATCCTGATTTAGAAGATGACATAACTAAAGTACACAGAGTATAATAATTTACTCAACATCACACAGTTGGTAAGTGGTAGAGCTGAGATTCACGCCAAGGAAGTTTGGCACTAGAATCCATATGGTTAGCTACCATGCTATGCTGTCTCTCAGTATAACTTGACACCTGAATGTGCAGAATGATTTATTTTGAAGGAATGAATGCTCATTTTGAAGAAATGTGTGAGAATTGTCCATCCAAATCAATTATTACAAAACTTGTCTGATTTATAAAACATTGTAAAATACAGGGATTGGTAAATCTGAGAACAGGTTCTGGGGAAAAAAGGAGAAAAGAAACCATGCAAATGTTTTCAAAAAGGCTGTAAAAATTTGTAGTAAATACTACAATCATATACATTAATTAAGATTGCTTGTTTTTTATTAAAATTTTCAATATCAAATTGATATAACAGAATTATAAAAAGTAGCAGACAATAACTCATGGAAAATTTTTCAAAAATACGAAAATACTACATCAAAAGCCACAATATGTTTACATGTCCACTGGTGAAATCTTCCCAAGTTTGAAGAGGAATATAATTATCAAGTTACATTATGTGTTCTAGGTCACAAAAACAATGTGATATTAGCAAATTCATCACATAAAGTTAATATTATCTTAATCCCAAGCTCAGTGATAATTAAAAATAGAAAATTCTATACCAATTTCACACATGTACATAACAAAAATTTTAAACAGAAATTCTAACAACTACAATTAAACGTGATTCAATATCACCAAAAAGCATTGCATCCAAGAATGCAAATAAAAGTGAGCTAATGAGATATATTACTAGGTCAAAAAATTATAGTGTCAGTTTAACATATGCCCAAAGTAATAATTTAAATGACTCATCTCATTTTAAATTTGAATATAACTGTATTAGAGGATGATTCTTATTTAATAAAATATTTTAAAACGAAAATTTAAAAATTTCTCCTTATATTCTGGAAAAATGATTTCTGCTTTACCATTATTATTTAGTATAATTTGGAAATTTTGATCTGGTCAATGATATAAGTAAGAAAATATCAGTAGTTATAAATAACGGAAAAGGAGAGATAAATATATTATGCAGAGATGAGGTTATTTTATCCCTAAGAACTCCAAAAGGCATCAGATTTAATTTAACCCACGTTTAGTAACATAGTGGGTAATTTTATCAAAGTCAGTATGCTAAGTGACTACCATAGATAGTGGGCAAGCAAAGATGTGAGAAATCCACACCATATTGCAATGCTTAGAGAAGGCTTCCTGCAGAAGATTACCAGGAAATTTGAAGGGACACAAGAATGAGCTAGTTGAACCCACGAAGGAGGGCCTTCTGAGTAAAGAGAGTGCAAGTGAAGCTTGGCATTTGATTGAATCTCTTCCTTTTTTTTTTTTTTTTGAGGTTTTTGTATTGTAACACTGCTCTCCTTTCTCTGACTTTCCTTTGATAGTGTCTCCTATTTGTTCTTACATGTGAAACAGTTTACCGAATTCTGCACGCAGCTGTTATCCCAGTACTGTTAAACCCTACATTAAATTATTTGGAATTAATAAATATATTTATTTTGTAATTAAAGTTTTTGAGACACTGTAAGTTTCTCTGAATGTAAGTTCAAATAAGGTTTTTGTTTTTTTTTTTTTCAAATAAGGTTTTATATTTCTTCACTTTCATAGCTATGAGTGGACAAGGGCAACCCAGTCATTCTTGGAGTGGTTTCAACTTCATTTTGTTACTCCTGGGTAAAATTTCTCCATTTTGTTTCCTACCTGTGACATAGTAAGGGGTGAATAGACTTGTTACAAAGTGGCAAAGAACTTGGCTGAATTGTGTTCATGCTCTACGCTTCTGTGGAAGGTAGAACTCGTGAACAACAAAACTGGATGTTTAGCAGAGGAGCTTTTTAAGCAAATTATTGAAGGTGTGATTTGGGACCCTCTTACTATTTATAAGATGTGAGAAGATAGAGATGAGTTGAAGAAGAAACTGCTAAGCAAAAGGGAACAAGACTTGAAGATTTAAGAATTCTCAGCTTATCCATATTGCAAAAAATTGAAAAAGCTTGTTCTGAAGAGAAGACTAAGGGTGTGTTTAAACAGCAATTTGATAAAGAAATCATAAGACTCATGGACTCAATCAGCCATCTTAGCAGAGGCCAAGAGTAGAGATGGGATTTTATCATCTCTGCCAGCTGGCACCAAAGGAAACAGAGAAATGGTGGGGACTGAAGGAGAGCTATGAACATACACTATCTTTCAAAAATGACCCTGAAGTCCAATCAGAGATCATCAGGACTGTCATTACCATCTCAGGCCCAGAGGACAAGGCTTCCTCTTCCTAGGTTTCAGAAACCTGAGCCCTTGCAGAGATCTATGTGCATTAGACCACCCCACAGAGCGCAAAGGGGCAAGGACATCTAGTCAAGCTGTAGGTGTGATGCAGCTACCCCAGTGGACTTGGAGGGCAGAGCATTGGTCCAAAAAGGATTTTTCTCCAGCCTTAAGATCTAATGGTATTTGCTTTGCTAGGTTTTGGACTTGCTTGGAACCCATCACTCCTTCCTTCGTTTCTATTTCTCCCTTTTGGAATTGGAATGTCTATCTTATTCCTGTACCATCATTGTGCACATGTGCACATAATTTTGTTTTGATTTCACAGGTTCACAGCTGGAGAGGAATGTTCCCTCAGGATGAATCATACCTCTAGTCTCACCCATATATGGTTTAGATGATATTTTGATGAAACTTTGGGCTTTAGACTTTAGAGTTGATACTGGAATGAATTAAGTCTTTGGGGATTGTTGGGTTGGAATGAATCTATTCTTCATGTGAGAAGCACACAAATTTCAGATGTCAGGGTTGGAACGTTATGGACTGTGTCCCATCAGATTCTTATATTGAAGCCCTAGGCCCCAACATGATATTAGGAACTGGAGCCTTTGGGATATAGTTAGGGTTAGGTGAGGTCAAGAGGGTAGAGCCCTCGTGATGAGAGTAGTGTCCTTATAAAACAAGAAGAGACACCAAAACTTCCTCTGTCTACCATGTGTGGATACAGCAAGAAGACAGCCATCTACAAGCCAGGAAGAGGGCCTTCACCAATAACCAAATCTTCTGGCACCTTGATCTTGAACCTCCAGAACTATGATAAATAGATGTCAGCTCTTTGAATCTAGGGCATTTTGTTATAGTAGCCTGAGCTAAGACACCCATCTACAAATTTCAACGGGCAGAAATGAATCCACTGATGGATAGACCTGAGATCATGGAAATGATAAGGCTTAAGTTGTAAAAAGAGTCACCAAGTTTCCAAGAAGTCCTGAAAAACACATTTGGATAAACGGGATTATTCCATGTGAACTCTAATAAGATTTCATTTGGCATTTAACATTATTAGCAGTAACCAGGCTTTTAGGCCCTGGAAAGAACTTTAATTCTTACTTTTCTTAGACGGAAACCCATTTGAGCATTCGAGCAAAGAAGTGGCATCAAATTATTTATGCTTTTCTTTAGAAACATTATCATGGCTGGAAGTGCAACATCTAGTAAAGTGGCAGGAATGAAACAGGGAATTTTTCCTTAAAGTAGTTGCGGACGATTCAGGCACCATGACTGGCATATAAATATCTATTTCAATTACATAGGAATGTTTTGGGTTTTTTTAATTAATCTATTTTTGGCTGTGTTGGATCTTCGTTGCTGCACACGGGCTTTCTGTAGGTGCAGTGAGCAGGGGCTACTCTTCATTGCGGTGTGCAGGCTTCTCATTGCGGTGGCTTCTCTTGTTGCGGAGCACAGGCTCTAGGCGCGCGGGCTTCGATAGTTGTGGCGCATGGGCTTAGTTGCTCCGCGGCATGTGGGATCCTCCCGGACAAGGGCTGGAACCTGTGTCGCCTGAATTGGCAGATGGATTCTTAACCACAGCGCCACCAGGGAAATCCACATAAGAATGTTGATTAAATCCAGCATACCCAGTGAAACAACCTCTTATATGTAATATTTATAGACTAAAGAAAAAAGTTCCTGAGTTTTATAAATGTCTATTTTAGGAGGATATCAATGATCTCAGGAAACTTACAGATTCATAGAGTACTTCCGTGTATCCTTATAAAGTTCAAAAATTACCAATGCTATCTCCAGTTAGTTCCTTTTATAAAGAGTTCTGTGTGCTCTAAAAGTATGACCTATTCATTTCATACTCATTAAGAAATCAATTTTTCAGAGCAAATGTTGCAAATGAATATTTAATTTAGTTGCAATTAAGAATGTGTATTTATAGAACATTTCTTATTAATTAACACAAACCAGAATGGCTAAACATAGAAAAGTTTGACCTTCTATTATAACCATTCATTTGGCTTAGCATGATTTTCAAAAGCAGCAGAGCTGGATCCAACTTGATCACGTCTCCCTCTGTAAACACGTCTGTTCCTAATGAGGTTCCACTCCCCAGGTGGTCTGCGGAGGTTCAGTTCTTTGCATTTCTCTGCAAAGGGTCAGACACCTAAATCTACAGTTGATATTGAGAAAGATTTAATATCCAGAAGCCATCCCAATAAGCTTTTATAAAATGTCTTTCCATTACTACTCAAAATGAGCAAAAATGAGTGACTTTCCTCAAAATGAGGCCTTTAGTACAAACATGAAAATACATTTAGATATGCACTTGACCTCTAGCACTAAGAATCACAAATCACAGGGAAAACTGCATACTAATTTAAGAAGGTCTTTATCACCTTGGGCTTTTCTTCTAATTAAAAGCCAAGACTGACATCAAATAGTTGCAAACTATGTTGTAAAATCTTTACTAAACCAGTCAACTAATTTCTGAATGCATGTGTTCACTAAAGCCAGGTGAATAAAAACAGGTCCCAGCATGCTCCTGGCAGCTTAAGGAAATCACCTGTGTTCTTCTTCCTGACCTTAACTGACAAAAAAAGAGATTATAAACATATTCTTCCCATGTTACCCTAGCTAAGATATGGAAACAACCCAAATGTCCATTGACAGATGGACAAGGAAAATGTAGTATATGCATACAATAGAGTATTACTTATTATGCTAAGTGAAATAAGTCAGTCACAGAAGGACAAACCCTGCATGATTTCTCTTATATGAGCCATCTAAAATAGTCAATGGTATAGAAATGGTACAGAATGATGGTTACTAGAGAATGGAGGGAGAATAAGGGGAGTTGTTGTTCAATGATTAGAGTCACAGCTATACAAGATGTATAAGTGCAGAGATCTGTTGTGCATAGTAGTGCCTGTAGTTATCAAAAAGGTATTCTGCACTTAAAAATTTGTTAAGAGGGTAGATCTCATGGTAAGCATTCTTACCACCACAACAAAAAAACGTAAATAAATCCACTGTTCTAATAAATCCACTAAAATCAAATCGTTTGTTTTTGGCCTGGAAATAGACCAATAGACCAGAGGAATAGAATGAAGAATTTAGAAATAAACTGTAGAATTTATAAGAATATACTACGTGGTAATCATGATAATTCAGTTCAGGAGGAAAATAGATTATTTAATAAAATATGGTGGCACACCTGGCTAGGGCAAGGGGAAACCTTAGCTAAACTTGAAAACTCAGAATTTGATAAATTTTTTCTTAAAGGAGAACATACAAAGAAAAAATATATATAAAGGAGAGATACATATGTATGTATATGTGGAAAGATATATAGGCAAGAAAACATACATTTAACTATATTAAAGTTTTAAAATATGTACAAAACAATCATTAGACAAATGCTAAAGCTAGAAAACATGTAATACAGAAGACAATGAATTAATATCTATAATCTTTAAAGCACCAAATTGACAAATGGATAAAAAATGGGAAAAATGTATGTTTAGACAAATCAGTAAAGAAAATCTTTAGAAAATAATTTTTTAAAAAAGGTGTGTGAGAAACAAAATGGTCATTATGCTCAGGAAAATGCAAAAGGAAAAGTTGCTTTATAATTTTTATATGTATCAGACTAGTAAAAATCAACAAAAACTATATTACCTATTCTTGGAAGTGATGTGTGGAAAAGGGGCTCATACATTGCTAGGAGAAATGTGTTATAGACTGTTCAGAAAGCAATCTGGAAACATCTACCAAAAAATACATATACCAGCAATCACAACAATCCTACTCCTAGAAATTTAGTCCATAACCGTGATCGATCAATTGATAGATATACAGAGGAATAAGAATATTTTGGTAGCATTGTTTTTAGTATCTAAGAACTGAAAGAAAGTAATGAACAAGGGGATCACAGAATAACTTATATGTATACATTTTGTCATATTATGCAATTATAAAAAGAGAATGAATTAAACATATTAATTGACTTGAAGGATGTCCCGCTAGAGATTGGAGAGTAAGAAAAAGTAAACTGCAAAAAAATATATTTGATGTGATCATATTCTTTGTAAAACAGTGACAATATTTTTATATTTTGTGAATATATCAATACATATATGTATATACATACATAAATATTTGCTAATATTTGCAAAATATTGTGTTTGCAGAGAACCAAACACACACAGACCCACATCCATGTTTGTACTTTTTTAAAATGAGTTAATATTGGTGAGGAGGGAATGGGAAAGAAGAGCCAGATAAAATAGTCCTTATGAGGGAAAATAAATACCATATATGAACATGTTTATGCACTTATGTAAAATTATGGGGGCATAAATAATAAATTAAAAATTATTATGAAAGCATGTGAAACTGACCACTGCATAAGTCGTTCTGCAGATATTGCGATGGAAAAGGAGGGAGGTATGCCTGGTGGCATATACTTTTTCATCGAAGTACATATATTCCCAAACCTTTAATTACCAGAGAATAACATGGGGCCGTGAAGTTCTTTTTCCTCACATTTCTTCCAACAATGAGTATTGTCAGGCTTTCAAATTTTTGCTAACCTGACACTCTGGAAATGCGATCACATTTCATTTGCATTTGCTTGGTTACTACTTTGGGAAGCATATTAGTTTTTACCAGTGCTGTAACAAATTACCCTCGACTTAGTAGCAAATGGCATACAAATATATTATTTTACAGTTCTGTAGGTTAAAAATCCCACATAGGTCTCACTGGGCTAATGTCAGGTGTTGGCAGGGCTGCACTCCATTCTGTAGGCTCTGGATAGAATCCATTTCCTTGTCTTTTCCAGTTTGCAGAGGGCACCCACATTCTTTGGCTCAGGGTCTCATTTCAACCATCTTCAAAGTCAGCAACATCAGGTCATATCCTTCTCAGAAAACATCACTCTAGCCTCTTCTGCCACCTTCTAGTTCTAAGGATCCTTTAGATTAAATTGAGCCCACACAGATAATCCAGGATAATCTCTCTACTTTAAGGTCAGCTGATTAGCAACTTTATTTCCAGCAACAACCTTATTTCCTGTTTTGCATGTAATGTTTTCATAAATTCCAGGGATTGGAACATGAACATCACTGGAAGGCCATTATTCTATATACCATGATGAAGACAGTTGTACATGGAGTGTGTGTGTGTCTTATTTCTTTTGTTTATATCCTTTACCTTGAGATATATCCCTTTTTTATTGATTCGTCATTGAAATCACTATATGATTTCTTCATACAAAAATCATCTTAAATTTTGATATCTATTATGAAATTAACTCCTGCCAAATAAACGAAATTTGAGCACCTTGAAATAGCATCTAGTGTTAGTGAAACAGAGAAGTACCTTTTCCAAACTAAACTAAACAGCCAGTGTGTATGTGTGTGTTTGTGTGTATGGGAGGGGGATGTTTAATTCAATTTAACCCTCTATGCTCAGAAGTCAGAGCAGTAAAGTTTAGAATTAACTCAGTTCTCATTTACTGTGTGATTAAATGCCTTTATAGATTAATTATACAAGTATATAGGCCACATTATCTTTCTCTTAATTTTTTTTTTTTTTTTGCGGTACGTGGGCCTCTCACTGTTGTGGCCTCTCCCGTTGCGGAGCACAGGCTCCAGATGCGCAGGCTCAGCGGCCATGGCTCACGGGCCCAGCCGCTCCGCAGCATGTGGGATCTTCCCGGACTGGGGCACGAACCCGTGTCCCCTGCATCGGCAGGCAGACTATCAACCACTGCACCACCACAGAGGCACAGAATATATTTATTTTAAAATTTTAGCCAATATCACTTGTTTTATGGGAGAACAGTATATTTTAAAAACAATAAAGGAAGACTTTGAACCAAAAGTTAATTGACTAAATGGTTTGCATTTAAAAGCTTTTACATATTTTTGATCTTTTGATCTCCTTATAGCTCCTGTCACGTGAGACCAGGCCTTTGGTAATTCCATACAATATTAGCTTTCACTGTTACCCCAGAGTCTGGCAGGTCAGGATATGGAAGTCATTTGGGGTAGTTCTTTGCACAGCTCAATGACAATATGGCTTTTCTATTTCTGTATTCTTCTAATCCTACCACTGTGATATCATTCTCTTCCTTGTTTTCCTTCATTAATCATAGGTACTAGTCCAGCTCCTGCTGGGAATCAGACTGGTTTTAATTCTCTTCCTCATTCTGTTAATTTATCATTTGTTAAGTGTTCAGGTCTTCATGGAATCAGACTTAAAGCCAGACCCATGCATTTATTGGCCAGAAGGATCCCCTTTCATGTAACAACCCTTCCCTGCAGTTTTTTCTAATGATCTTTCTATATTTACAATCCAACTCTTAACATTCATCTTCAAAGGCTAGCAAACATAGATGGAAAAATGCCATGTTGGGCAATAGTAATTGGATAACACAGATTTATTCTAAAAAAAATGCTTAACTAAATTCCTCGTCTCTGCCAAACTAGCAATTTGGCAATTTAAAAATTTTGTGTTCTTAAGTAGTAAGTAATTTTGTCACTGAAGCTGGGAAGCATAGTCTTCAAATTTCACCATCCTCTAGTGTACGAATTTGGTCAGTCATTTACGTTACCATAAACTTTCAGAAGTTATTTTGGGGGTTAATCTAAATTTGTAGTCATCTATTTACTGTTATTTATCTTCATATTCAAGAAAATGCACAACATTCATGGGTTTATCAACAGCTTTGTTTGTACAAATATAATTCTATTATAGAGATCCCTGAGAAAAACATAAAGGAAATTTAGAAACACAAAACCATTCAGCATGCTCCAGTGGCTGCATATAGGAATTTAAAAATAGTCTTCAATATCCCCTTCAATGTCACAAATTCATTTGTTTGTAAGTTTTGTCTCTCAGAGACCTTTGATCTGAATCCTATTTCCCATCTTACAACTTCAATATATATAATGTTGATTCATTATTTTCTGACATTTTGCTTCCTAGTGAGCAGGTGGAACTCTAAAATGACATATAAAAGCAATTTCTACTGGGTTTCCAACACCTAAGAGGCTATCTATTTTTCAATGACTCATTTGAATGTAGAATCTTATGTTTGAGGCTCTGAATTGAAGATTTCATAAAAATGTACACATTTTTTACATTACTGTTCAAAGGGGTTTTGATGATTAAAAAAAAAAAATCTCCTCTTAGTGTGTGAATGTAAATTATTACTGTGAGAATTAGAGAGTACTCATAAATGCATTGGCTGACATGAAGTTTGGGATGGCATCACTGTTGCCCTGAGCATGTTTATTACTTTATGGTGAACAATACTGAATTTCATAATCTTTCCCAGGTTTCACTGCTTACTGAGAACATGAAACATAAAGAAAATCACGCTTGATTAAATATCAAAATGAAAATAGCGATTGCCACTTAGTGTGGTTAAGAAAAAAAAAGAAAACTTAGAAGCTGGAAATTAGGCAAAGTGGGGGTAGCATGAACTTACAATGTCTTACTTGGGCATTGTTTAACAGGGCTACCTAAGGCTTATTCAACTCTCTAGGAGGATGTGTCTGTGTTTGACTTTGCCATTTACCCTTGATTAGAGCCCACATTCTATGGAATTATAAATTAACTTGTAGATTTTTGTCTGCTAGTTATGCAAATGATCTATTTCTGATAGAAATTATAATGTCAAAGGTTATAGTTCTGATTTCATGGCCTTGTAGGTTATTAACTAGTTTTATATATAATGTAACAATTTTATTCTCATGTTTATTTTTCATTGCTTGTAAATTACTCATTTCAACAAATAATATTTGAATCAGCTTTACCATCTTGATAGTTTATTCATGAATAAGTTAAATAACTATTTGACAAATTTATGGAATAAGTTCAATATGGTTCACTAAAAATTAGTAGACATTCTTCAGGTCATGCTACATTTATATAATAATCTTTTAAATTTCTTTTTTGAAAATTATAATTTGGCATTTTCAATCATAGTCCATTAATTAAATCTCTTTAAATTTGATGCAGCCATTCTGAATTTATTTCACCATGGAAACTTGTCATGTAATAGGCATGAAATTCCATACTATTAGTAATGTAAGTTGCCTGGAATATGGTTACAATGGCAACCTACTGACCCTACATTTTTGTGACACCATCGTTACCAAAGTTACTAAATATCTTGGTCATCACAGTGTATCTCCTAATGCTTTGCTAATCACTTGCACTTCCTTCGATGTCATCCTATTAATAATTTGTTTAATTGTTCCCACACATGCAAGGATTGCCAATGTCTCATTTCCCTTAGCAAGCAAGTTATGAGCAATCTTCAAATACGTGATGTTGTCAGATATTACCAGGAATAATTGTTACTTCTGGTATTAATTATATTTTAATTTACTGGCAGGAAAAAGATAGATGCTTATGAAAGATAAATAATGAGAGAATAAGTTAATGGATTATTTACAAAGTATGGTCAGGGTTAAAGGAGACCTGTAAGGAGTGTTGAAGTACTCCAGGACTTGCAATAAGAGGGAGCCATTGTCTAAAACCCAGTGGTAAGAAGGCAGGTAAGGGAACCCCAATCTCTTGCTGGTGACTAACATTGGAGGGCAGGAGTCAAGAGGATTCAGCTGATGCAGTCCACAGAGGTCAGCTTCACAGGGCATGGAAAAGAATGGAGAGTGGAGATATAAGGGCAAACAGAGAATATCCAAAATATTCAGAGTATTACCTGAAATTTGCACAAAATTCCCTTGTCAGACGTGTCTTAATTTTTTTTTTTTTTTTTTTTGCGGTACACAGGCCTCTCACCGCTGTGGCTTCGCCCGTTGCGGAGCACAGGCTCCGGACGCGCAGGCTCAGCGGCCATGGCTCACGGGCCCAGCCACTCCGCGGCACGTGGCATCTTCCCGTACCGGGGCACGAACCCGTGTCCTCTGCATCGGCAGGCGGACTCTCAACCACTGCGCCACCAGGGAAGCCCCGTGTCTTAATTTTTATTTCAGGTCATTACTAAAGAGGACCATCCAAGCTCAAGTTATAATTTGATAATCCCAACATTTGAACTATGAGTATATGATTTACAAAAAATCTGTCAATTCAGAAATAAATATTATTTGTTTAATTTTTGGACCAAGTTAAGATCTCATGTTGTGCATTTTGACCCTGGTATAAGAGAATCAACAACTATAAAAGCAGCTGAATTGACAAGAGTCCTTCCCCTGGAACATTATACCTTAGAGAATTCCAGAAAATGGAAGAAGCAGGGCAAAACTTCCCCATCCCCATGAAAAAAAAGGCCCCTTTTTTCAGATGGGGACAGAACTTGCCGAAATAGTGAGATATTTGATGGGTTGATTTTATGAATGCCCTCGATTGATTTCTTTTTCCTGAATCTTTGGTTTGTTTGCCATTTGAACCTTCCCTTTTTATAGGAATAATTTCTCCTTCTTAAAATTTTAATGATTGGGGTGCTCACTGATGTCAATGAGGAGATACCAGAGGGGTGAGAATGGAGCTGTAACAAAGCTAGTTTAAATTCTATGAAGAAATCCCATGAAGTATTCTTCATTCTTTCTCCTTTTTCACTCATACCTTCTCATACGACCCATACCCACCCTACTCCTTCAAATCTTCTTTGGCTCTATTGCCCTACAGTAGCACCAAGCTGAGCCTGTACCATTAAAGAGTCTCCTAGACTCTAAAATACCCTTGACCCCTTAGTAATGCAAAGTGAATAGTAGCTTCATGCAATTTACACATGTGAATATAACTTTCAGTATTTAAAAAAATATATATTCATGAGAATTCTTGGTAGGCAAATGATATGAATTCGAAAACTCTGAGGAGAGGCATTTCTTCTGGTGTCTATAGTCTGTTCCTACTCACCCTTCTAGCACATCACCAAGAAACAACAAATACATAAAACAAAACGAGGTTAAACAACTGTCATCTGTGAATTCAGGAGAGGATTTTGGACCAGTTCGAAAGTTCTGTTTCCTTGAAGGTACACCGAAAGTTTACTGTATCCTTTGAATACATATGAAATGCATATGAAAAACAATCCAAATTCTCTTTCTATAATCAACTGACTAAAGAGTTGATCTAGATCTGTAGAATCCTGAATTGCATTTTTGAAAATTGTTTCTTAACATATGTATACTTGTTTTTAGAGCTATTAAGCTTTGAAGTTGTTTTTTTTTTAATGTTTAAGAATATGCTTCAGTAACTTTACTGATTCTGGAAAGACAAAATTTAAGACTCTAAAAGTTCTTTTTGGATTAATACAGCCAGGGTTATAACAAATATGATGCTATCCAATTTGAGCAGAATACAATAAAGATTTTGCCATGTTATAGGTACTCCCACATGTTCCTCTGATGCCATCTTTGCTGGTTGCAGCATCATATGTTTTCAATGCTCAGGTGAGCTGTGGTGTGGGAGTGAGTGGGTCAGCTTTCCCTGAGGCAGTAGTAGAGGAAGACTCCTTCTCCCAAAACAGACACACCCACTAACAGCTGCCAGTGGTATCATCTTGCTTTTCTTAGTGTTTCACTTCCATGGGGCATAATTCAAGGGTAGTGTCTGGAGAGAGAATGCAAAGTTTTTAACCAATTATTTTAATATTTGGTACTAGCACATATTTGCTTTTAGTCCCATTAAATCTGAGTTTTAAAAAAAAGTTAGAATTAAGATATAGGGACTTGATCCTTTGCATAGAGCACACTGAGTTTTGCACATAGATGAGCCCAACTTAGAAATCCTCATTTCCCACGTGCAAACTAAAAATGATATAGGATTAGTAGAAAAAGGATGTCTTAACTAAGGCTCTTTTGTCAACATATAATTGAAAGCCATCCCAGCTGTTTGTTTATTGTTTTACAGCTTTATCGAAGTAGTATTTATATACCATAAAATTCATCCATTGTAAGTGTACGATTTTTCAGTAAATTTATAGGGTTATACCACTATCACTGCAACTCAATTTTTTTTAACATTTCCATAGCACCACAAAATTTGCATGAGCTCTTTTACAATTACTCCCCACTCCCAACCCAGGCTGCTGGCCACTGATGAGTTTATTTCTTCTGTATTCATCAATTTGTAGTTTTCTGAATATTTCTCATAAATGGACTCTTTGGTATCTGTCTTCTTTCACTTAGCATGCTGTTTTTGAAGTTCATCCATGTTGAAATCATTCATCAGCATTCCTTTTTACTTGCCTTTTAGGGCATCATTCTCACAAACATGAAAACATGCTGTAATTTTCCCAGTCTTAAAAAAGAAACAAGCAGAAAACCCTCCCTTGACACTGCATTCTGTCCCACTATTGCTCTCATCACCCGAAAGTCTTCAGAAAAGATGTCTCTACTGTTATCTGCATTTTTTCATTTCCTTTTTCTCATGAAACACTTTCCAGTGTGGGCTTTTCTCCCACCTGTCCAAGTAACTGCTATTTCCACAATCTGCAATGGATTAAATTTCAATTTTTGTTTTATTTTACAAGTTTATTCTTAATACAAGTAGAAAAAAAATCCTTTTGAAATGTAAGTCTAATCTCTTCATTCTTTTACTTAAATTCCTCCAATTCTTTATCATTTCAGTCAGAATAAAAGTTAAAACCCTCATAATGACCTATTATGCCCTACCTGATGTGAGCTCATGTTACCTCTTTTTCCCATCTCCTCTTCCTTTGAGCATCTATAAGAGCCATCGCGGCCTTCTTGATATTTTTGAAAGACATTATTTCTGCTTCCACTTTTCAACTGGCTATATCCTCTTTCTGGAAGACAATTCATACACATATTCTCATGACTTAACCCTTTCCTTCTTCTTATCGATAAGGATTTCCCTGAATGTAAAACATTCCATTATCACTTTCTTAATTTTTCTCCTTAGTACTTATCAACATCTGACAAACGATATATTTTACTTATTTATGTCATATTGTTTTCTTGTCCCACCACTAGAATGTACACTCTGATGGCACATATTATTAGGTGCTTAATAAACATAATGATTGAATGAATAAATTTTCATCATTATTTTTTCCAGTAAAAAGATACTTTTTTTTTTTTTTTTTGTGGTACGCGGGCCTCTCACTGTTGTGGCCTCTCCCATTGAGGAGCACAGGCTCCGGACGTGCAGGCTCAGTGGCCATGGCTCACGGGCCCAGCAGCTCTGCGGCACGTGGGATCTTCCCGGACCGGGGCACGAACCCGTGTCCCCTGCATTGGCAGGCGGACTCTCAACCACTGCGCCACCAGGGAAGCCCGTAAAAAGATACTATTGAGGAAAAAAAAAGAAATCAAAATCCTGTGGGAAAATAATAATAGGATCACGGAATACTGTTTTCATTAACGGTACTGATTTTTCATGAATCTCTAAATTCTCTCCATTTCGCAGTTGCCATCCCAAATTGACGCTGTGCTTGGCCATGTGAATAGCCATGGCTGATGAGATGGTAGCCCACTTGATATAAGTAGATACTAGAAAAGTACTTGCATACTTTTATCTTCTATCTTGTTCCATTGCTTGCTTTACTAGAACTTCCTCAGGCCAGCCTGCTGGAGGATGAGACACAGAGAGCAGAGCCCAGTCAACACCAAAGCCCCAGCCTAAGGCTCCAGACACGTGACAAATCCCAACCAAGATCTTCAAAACTACCCAGTCAAACCTCAGCTGAGAGCAAATGCATGAGTGAGCCAAACTGAACCCAACCCAGATAAAAACAACTGACTAGACAGTCCACAGACTAAGGAGCAAATATAAGCATTTATTATTTTATGACACTAAGACTTTATGGTTGTTTGCTGTGCATCATGAGAATAGCAATAGATAGCTAGATAATACAAGAATGATTTTACACTAGAGTATCTGAAATATAGCTGAATACACCAAATATTGATGTACAGATACTGACTTACTAGATTTGAGGAGGTAAAGAATAGAAATAAGATACAAGTTGAAACAAAGTCCAACGCTTAAAGAGAGCTTTGAGGGCCGTGTGATGATAAAGCAGGAACAGACTGAAACGTTACCTTTAAAATTCAGAACTAAAAATGGAAGTATCTATTTTTGGACATAACTTGTTCAAAAATTTGTATATACATATAAATATTTGTGCTAGGAGATATACAATAGGCCTAAATGGACAATAATGCTAATATATCAAATTAACAACACAAATTATTTTTCCTTTACAAAAAATAGGAATCCAGGCTTCAACTTAAGTATTTCTCATACCATTTAATGTTAAGAATAAAAAATTTAAAATTTCTTTATAAAACAAAGAAAAAGTGTAACAGATGATGGGACTTTAAACTTGAGTTGATGATCTGATTTCTTAATCAATGGAAGTGCATACTCCAAAATCCCAAATGTCTTAAAACAGTAATACAGATTGAGAATTGTGAATATGACAGCAGCATATGGGCAATGTCTTAACCATAAATGTCTGCCAACAGAGTTCGAATCTATACCAAAAAAGCTCAGATGAGCTCTCAACTATGGAGAGAAAAACACAAACCTATGCTTTAGTTGATTAACTTTTTTAACATGCAAACAAAAAGAATCTCAAGCTAATCAAGTACATCTCTGTTTAATAGAATAGATTGCTCCTTTTTCATAGCAATATTCTATTAATTGATGACAAGAGATAAATTCTTTTTTTTTTTTTATTTATTTGTTTATTTATTTATTTTTGGCTGTGTTGGGTCTTCGTTTCTGTGCAAGGGCTTTCTCTAGTTGCGGTGAGTGGGGCCCACTCTCCATCACGGTGCGCGGGCCTCTCACTATTGTGGCCTCTCTTGTTGTGGAGCACAGGCTCTAGACACGCAGGCTCAGTAGTTGTGGCTCACGGGCCCAGTTGCTCCGTGGCATGAAGGATCTTCCGAGACCAGGGCCTGAACCCGTGTCCCCTGGATTGGCAGGCAGATTCTCAACCACTGTGCCACCAGGGAAGCCCAGGAGATATATTCTTATCATGATCTAAACCAACATGTTAACTAAATTAGGAAAGGTATCACAATTAGTGTGATTTGATCTCACTATGAAGGTTAAATAAGGTGGGAGACAAATGAAGAAATACAGAAATTGGGATCTGTGGAATCACTTTGAAGTCTGCTTACTAGCTTATCATCTTTTTGTCAATACAGCATTTAGAGAGTTAAAAGATTGAGGAAGTTCTATGTAAAACCAAGATCTTCAGGTCAGCAGGTGGCCATAGTCTTCTACTTTTATGGTTCTGGCATCCTCCCCCTTTATTTGTAATGTCTTTGAATCATACTTATCATCAAGCATCAGAACAAATTAAAAATGCACTAAGGTCCTAAATTTTGACCACCCTACCACTGGGAGCCAAAATAGTGATGTAGGTAAGATTTACCTGTAGAACTCATTCAGAGTTGTCCAGCTTTTCCTTGGTATGGCTCTTCTCAATTTTCATAGTTTTAATAGCTATTTCTTGTCATTTTTTAAAAAGGCTATTCCAAATAGTCTCATATAAAAAATCCAAACGAATATGTTTAGGGACAAGGGACAAGTATGCTACTTTTCTAGATAGTTTACTTTTTAACATATTTGCATTTTGTTATTGGGCTTTGATGGGTTAAAGCATAAATATTTGGGGATGTAATAAGCGCTTTGGTGAGGATAACTACTCTGTGACTAGGCGATGCTTTTTTCCATTAATCAGAGTGTGTAGCCATTTTGAAGACTGGGTGATTCTAGGCCATACACCAGCAGGTATAACTCATTCCCAGTAAAAAATACAATGCCTTACATGGAGAAAGTGCTTTAGAAGTAAGAGTAACACTGTTTTAATAATAGCATCATTCCCATACTCTTAGAAAATAACAAATGATATTTAAATTTGTCCTCCCTTCAGTTTTTAAATCTCAATTTTTTCTCCTCATTAAATTATTAACATTTGTTTCATTTATTAACTTTTATCATTTTGCTTAGTAGAGAGATATTAAAGGAAAAGCTCTGGGTTGCTGTAAACTTCCATGAAATTAAGTCATTTTATTTCCAAACTAAAATAATTTGCAATATACCCCATTTATTTCAGAAATTGTTATTTAAAAATAAAACTCCAGAACAAATGAGATATAGAAAAAGTAAAAAAAAACAAAACAAAACAACAAACTAATGAGCAAGTATACAAATAATTCAATTTGTATATACCTATGTATATTTTAATGAATTGAAAACTATTCAGACTTATAATTTGCTTACTTTTGCATAATGAAAAGCACTTTGATTATATAAGAAATGTATGGTAGTTTATAGGAAATGTATGGCAGTTTATAAATCCAAATTGTGATTTATAAATACATAACTGTGATATTATGTCTATGTATGACAACTTATTATTGAAATTGATATTCATTTTTGGATTTCTACATACTATAATATAATCACCTTCTTATAATTCAGCACAATGTGCTTAAGTAGACTTAAAAAACATAATGTCTTGCAGAAAAAAAAATCTTACCAATAAAATGGAGATGTTCACATTATAAAAATGTTTTGCAGTGACTCCACTACCCTCTAGAAGATAGTATCTTTTATTATAACTTCTTTAAAACTTCCTTCTAACATTCTTCATTTTTAATAAGTTAATTCTTATTTTTTTAAGTAATTAAAATGCATGAGTGTGTGTATTTAAAAATTCAGAAATATGTCCCCAAATCAACCGTTTGTAAAGAGAACTTCTATAGTTACTTCAGTCATATAACTGAGTCTGCATTTATTTAAGCTCACTGTTGGAATGTTCCAGAAGGACAGAGTATATGCAAATAGGAATGGAAGTCTGTTCTAATTGGAAAGTATAATAAAAATACTAATTCCTTTTGTCAAGGGAAATTAATGTTTCGACACACTTTTAAAGATTGTATTGGGAAATAAACTTAAAAGTTGGAGGAATAGAAAATTGATATACTCTTTACCTAGCTTCACTACGATAAACTTTGTATGCTATTTGATTTTAATTGTGCTTTCTTTCCTCATTTTCACTTGTCTGGTGTTTGATCATGATTAAATTCAGTTTATTCCTGGCTGAAGTATTAAAACACAAAACTCTGCTTTGTGGGTATTACATCTGGAGACACACTATTTCCATCTGGCCTTTACTGGTGATGTTAATTGGTCAAGGTGTTATTTGATTTCTCCATGGAATAAGTACTATAGTTTTCCCCTTGTAACTACTAAGCAATCTATCAGGAGAGAAATAGTCCTCATCAAAATTTCACCCTAAATTTATCATCTGTCCATGATTCCTTTCTAAATGACTTTTTAAGATGTTGGTTGCAAAATGGGTATTTGCCAATCCCACTTCTTCCTTGTTAATGAATTAACACTCAGCATTCTATAGCCAAGGAGGTCTTCCTTTTCCCTTTATCTATCAATCTATCTATCATTTATCTACCTAATCTAACAATCATCTATTATCAGTATAAACTCATGAAATACTACTTTTCCAGTTGCTTATAATCCATTACTCTACCTAATGACTTTGATGTTTAATCTGATTTCCCAGATTTACCCATAGGAGCTCCTTTCAGCTAGCTCCTGCATCCTTGTGACAAGTGCCCATCATTTTTTAAGCACTTCCTTTATTTCTGGTATAACAAAATACACCCAGCTCATTTTGTACTTAGCCTGCCATAAATCTGAAAACAGCAAATTCTTCAAAAAACCCTCATTCCTTTAGTTGGAAATAACATTGGAGACCTAGATCTGAGTGCTATATTTGCTCATTATACTGCAAGAATTTGCCCATTCAGTGGACAGTACAGGAAAATTAATGCATGTATTAATATAAACTCTATAAATACATATACATGTGCACATTGTTAAAGGATGAGTTTTTTTCAAAAGGCAAATTCAAGTTTCCCATCAAATATAAAATGAATACATGGCAAAGATTTTATGTAATTTATTAATCAATGAGGGCACTATGTATTACAATTTGTTCAAAAGATAATTCAAACAGCAGAGATATATAGTAAATAAGTTATTTTACAAATAGAGGCAAAATACATCTATCAATAGGGCAATAAGCAATTGCATTCCTTTGGACACTGAATTTGCACTTCTATTGATAACAATCTTTCACATTATTACCAGTTTTCAGAAACTTACAGATTTGGAAGTAGACTTTCATCTTGGGGTGGCATAACAGTCTGGCTTCAACTAATGGGATAATCTCTCTTAAACTATAGAAATAAATGCAGAGAAAGGCATGGAAACCTAAACCAATCTAATCAGACTAAATCCCAGGATTTCAATTTGAAAATTGGTGGCAAAATTATCTTCTTTCTCTTAAAAAAGAATGAGGAAGAATTTATCCTAGGAGTCATTGACAGTACTCATGCATCCAAAAGTACAGATATTAGATGAGTATGAATCCTATGCTAAGGCAGAGGAACCAAAATAGAAAAGCATTTTTTCAAAGCAAACACTATTTCTGATGGTCCTACAACTATTTCTAACTACTCATTCTTAGAAAATTAGATGCTAGGTTAGTACAAAAAATAATTTGATATTGAACTAAAAGTTTTTGCCACCCAGGGTTATTAAGTATTGCTGTTGTTAGTTAATTCTGTGATATATTAAAATACTGTGCTGTGATTTTCTAAAGCATACTTTTAGTCAATGCATAGTATTTCCTTTGAAGTTTTGTGGAATAAAAGTTTATTCCAAAGAGTCAATGAAGCTAGAGAAAAGCTATATTTTTGAAGGTACTTAATGGGGAAGTAAGCCTTTAAATTTAGTTTTTAATGAACTGAAAATATAGTGTTGAAATTTTCTCTTCCTCTCTCTTTCTCCATAAATGTATTTAGAAAACTTGAAAAGAAATAGCAGACTAATGTACTTGTTGTGAAATCTACATCATCTTATAAAATTCCCCAGTTATCCATCAACATACAGGAAATCATTGATGAATCAAAATTTTATTATTTACTGATATTTTTGTTCTCAGAAATTTTTACAATTTCATTTAAGATTCACTGGCAGCAGAATTCCCTGGCAGAATATTAGCAAGCGACTTATATAATAAGAAGTATAAAATCAATTATACTTCTAATATGATTTGTTACTTTTCAAGAGAGAATTGTGTTAATTATGATTATCACATTTTGGCACCAGTTAAGGCCAATCTTACTTTGCTATTGTTCTTTTCCATGTAGTTTATACAAGCACAATTTCCAAAAGAAAATCTTACTTATAACTAGAGAATTTTTCCTCACATAAATTAATGCCATTCTTGGGCTTCTCTGGTGACGCAGTGGTTGAGAGTCCGCCTGCCAATGCAGGGGACGCGGGTTCGTGCCCCGTTCCGGGAGGATCCCACATGCTGCAGAGCGGCTGGGCCCATGAGCCATGGCCGCTGAGCCTGCGTGTCCGGAGCCTGTGCTCTGCAATGGGAGAAGCCACAACAGTGAGAGGCCAACGTACCGCAAAAAAAAAAAAAAAAAAAAAAGTTAATGCCATTCTTTATTTAAAGAACTCAAATTATTTTATCTAAGTTATTGCAAAGCTTAAAGCTGATTAACTGAAAAGAAAATGTGCCATGACCTTAAGGAAATTCTTTGATCAGACCTCTTTAAATTCTACCTGCGCTACAAAATTTTCAGTAGAGAAGTGAATATGCTATTGACATCGTGCGTGTCTCGTAAAAAGATACATGATTAAAAATTTGAGTAAACCACAGAACTTAAAACTTCAGAGCCACAAGATGTGGCTCAACAAGAACAGAAAACTTAGAACTATGTCGGCAAAATCAGAAAATGAATTTTGTAAAGTACAAACACTCAAATAACTCTCTTTAGAATTTCAGTAAAGTAGGAGGCTGGAGTAGAATCTGGCTTTCTGCCAAAAGAGCTTTTTAATGCTTCTGAAGTGATTCATTTTCATACATGGAAGAAAGCAAAGAGAGCATGATTTCCAGCCCTGGAAAGATATCACTGCATAGAAGTTTCTACACTTTTTAAATTAAACCTTGTAGCATATGGACATAAAAATGTATCCATAACAAAGATCTAATCTTTTAGAAGATTTGGGATGACATAGAAGGGAAAGACTGGTTAAAGTCTTCACTGCTTCCCTGAAAGGGGATTAATATTTTAATTTGAATTCCTTTTGTCCAGGACTGTAAATTTTAGTTGCTGAGTAATGCTGACATCTTTTGTGAACACCCAGAATAGACTTGAAGCCAGGTCTTCTTATGTCCTTTCTTGTTCCCTTTTTGTCCACTGAATTCCTAAAGAAACCATGAAAACAATCATTTTATTTAAAAAAATACTAAGGACAAACAAACAAACTTTATACACATGGTGTTTTGAAAAGTTGACCAGGCTTAAGTTTGGTGAAGTACCTTTGGAAATGAATCTAACTTAAAAAAAAAAAAAAAAGACTATTTCCATGGCATAATATACTTTTATTGTATTGAATTTTTTAAAAAAGAGAAAGCCTGTGAAACATTTAAAAATGTCATTACTTTTATGTGTGGTAAGATGTCACTGAAGTTATGCTTAATTCTTTTAGATGCCTATTCCCATATCAGAATTTAATATAACCTCTAGCTCTTACTTATTGGGTTTGTTTGTTTATTTATTTATTTTATTTAGTTATGTATGTATGTATGTTTTGGTCCCTGAGCCCCAAGACCTTTATTCCCTTACCTGGAAATGTATTAAATCAGTGTTTTACACTACAGTGAATTATTACTGCCCTTTTGCTTCTCAAAGTTCTGATTCGTCCCCTGGGTGATCTTTAGATACTGAAGAGAATATATACTCACCATTTTTTTTAACAAGGTATGTTTTAATGGCCCTTATTTCAAAAAGTTTTGTTTTTCTCCTCATATTTTTTCAGTCTGACTATATCTCTCTATGTTCATTTCTTCCCCTGTAAAATAAATATAGTAACTTGCCTCACAGCGTTGACATAAGTCTCACATGAAGGTGCATAAGTTGTCTAGCACAATGCCAAGAACAAAGTAAGTATTCTGTAAAAATATATATGATTACTTTTAACATCAGGTTTGGGAGGATTATTTGAGACGTATCTCCAACCAAAGCGTACAATAACATCTGATACTCTAAGAAAATGAACTGATCTACTTGTTTTTAAATAACCAAAACTTACTGTTGAATCAATTTGTTAAAATTTATTTTAAATTGGAATTTTTCTAAACTGTGACATGTATTTTTTTTTTCTTTCTAAGTCAAACAGCATATATAAAAAATAATTACAATTACTCTTGATGATGAGGTCTTTTAGGAGAAGTAAAATTTAAAGGTATCTTTAGTAGTTGCTTGCTGTATGCCATGCCTTATACAAAACACTTTGCACAGATTTTCTCATTTAATCTTCCTCAAAAGCCTACAAGTTAGGTATGGATAATACATTTATAGGCAACATAACTGATGGTCAGAAAAGTTAAGAAACTTTCTCAGGGTCAGAGACAAGGAGTAAATAGCACAAGCTACATTTTTAAATCCAGTTTTGTGCAAGTTGACAACTTGTAGTTTTGATTACTATGAGTAAGATTTGCTAAAATTTGAAATAAATAGTAAACACAATTATTTCATGACATTTTCACAAAGTGCTTTCCTGTATATGAGTTTTTGTGGACAGGCTAATAGGATGATGCATGCTTCATTTGCATAGTGGGAAAATTGCAGTTAAAAGAGAGTATATGTCTTGCCAAGTGTAATCAGTAACTGGTAGATATATTGTCACTTTCTTCCAGTATCATATGTGGTCTAAATAAGACACAGAATGTGTTAGGATATGTGGATCCAGTTTTCATTGAAGTTAATGAGAAACTGTAATTTTGAATTAAACTGATTCTTACTCAGTGCTTACTCTTGGTGTAAAAACTCATTGTTAACTTGGACTGTATTGATACACATATAGTGTTTGGGTTAAGGAAGTCCTTTGTTCCAACGTACTAAGTATAATATTTACTGCTGTTGGTATGATTTTCAATAGGACACAGACAATGAAGACAAATTAAGAGCAGTGTGAACAAGAAAATCAAATGTTTGTAGCTCCTGTTACTGAAAAATGTTGGCAGATACTGAATATTCTCAGCTTCAGAGGAGTTGGCAGCATGATTTCTGCTTTCAAGTATTTGAAAATCTGAAACCTGGAAGAGGAATTGGAATTGATGTTCCCTAGAGCTACAGGAATGAGTTAGAACAATTGAATGGAGACAGACTTTGATTTCAGTATAAGGAAGAGTTGCCTGGCTGAGCTATTCAGCAATGTAATGAGTTGCTTATATGATTAGGAGGGTCTCATCCCTAAAATGTTTTGTCTTCTCAATAAAATATGTTGTAGGTTATATAAAATTTAATAGTCTGTAAAATGTATGCTTAGGTGAAAATTCAATTATTTTTTTCATCCTAAACATCAAATATGTGCTTATTACTCTCAACACTCAATTCCCAGTAGAAATCAAGGTAAGTATAGCATGTTAATGAAATCTAGAACAAATCCCCAAATCTCATTTGAACTATTAAATTCCAACCTCCTTTCTTTATCAAAATAATGAGCCTAACAGTAGTAGGTACCTCATAGAGACCTTATAGTTCTCTAAAGGGCATTAAATGCTTTTGATATGTTAAGCATCTAGCATGCCAGGTATTATATAAGTAAGAGATACTTTGTTTAATACTTAGATGCAGACAAATGCCTTTCATAACTTTCACACTTTTCCCCATTTCTTCCATCTATTTTCTCTTTAGATATAAAAATTTAGGGCTCACAAAACATGTGTATAGGACCTAAAGGGAAGCATTTTCAGCTGAATGAATTCAAATTCTCCATATGCACTAGGTGTAGAATGATATAATGAAATAAGAAAGACTATTAGTAGAAAAGCTCATCCAGCCTCTTTCTCCATGAAAACCTATGAATACAATAAATTATGCATTCACAGCTGAAAATCAACGGGCATTATAAACACTTACAAAGTGGGTTAAGAAAATGTTTTTCTTCTTATGGGAGCTGCAGTTTAGAGGCCTAATGATGCAAGTTATAATAAGTAGCTGGTAAATGTTTCATCAAAAACACTGACCCGCACTCTCTTAGCAGGTGCTCATTAAATGTGGTAGATTTTACTCTTAATAACAATTTACCGTCTTGTAATATATATATATATATATATATATATATATATATATATATATATATATGTGTGTGTGTGTGTGTGTGTAGTAAAGGAAAAGATAGCATTCAATATTTTGCTGGAGAGACTCATAAGGCTGTGATAACTAACATTAATGCTGTCATAAATGTTTTCATTTCTCAGGCATGATACTAAAAGTTGTCTTATATATGCATACTTTTCATCCACAAAATGATATTAAGAGAATGCCATTTTTAGGTAAAGTATTTAAAAGCTCTAGTTTTCTATAATTCTAAAAGTTATATTAATGAATATATGATTGGACAAGGGACATCTTGGAAACGACGATCTCAGTTATTGTTTTATTTTATTTATTTCAGATTTATAGCACAAATTCTTCTAAAACAGAATGTAAGGGCTGAGTTAAAATTCTTCATGTTTAATGTAGACAAAAATAACCAGTTTTTAAAAATATGTAATGCATTCACTTGGTTAAAAAATGAAATCATATACAAATGTTTAAAGTGAAAATCCTCATTCTCAACACTGCCCTCTCTCAGTCCACTACTTAAGTAACTAATTTTATTAATGTCTTTTTCCAAGGAAATATGATCATAAATAATCATACATTTCTTTCATTTCTTTCACAAAAGTTAATATAACATGTGCATTGTCTGCATCTTCTTGTTTTTTGTTTGTTTGTTTTAGAATTAGTATAAACCAAATAAAACTGCCCAAGTACTATTATATTTGACTCACCAATTTCATATATCTTGAAAATCTATTCACATTAGCACATAGAGAGTTTCCTTATTTTTTTCTTCATGTTTTCAACAGTTGCAGGCATTCCATTGTGCAACAATTTCATAGTTGACTTAATCAGTCCCATATTAATGAACACTGGTTTGTTACAATCCTTTGACCAATCCTTTGGAGTTATAAATAAAAATCAACTAATATGCTCTCAAACACATTTTAATCATATGCCATAATATCTGAAGGATGTACTCTTAGAAGTAGAGTTAGGCAAGTATATTTGTAATTTCGATAGAAACAGGTAAGATTAAGATTTTCTATCAATTATTAGCTAAACAGTTAAAAACTGAAGCTGCAGCACAATTGTAGCAGCATCCCCCTGGCTAATGCTTCCAACTCCTGTGTAAGTATCTTCCAGATGGAGCTGGAAGTCTCTAGGTTATACTTTACTTGGCCTAGTATATTGTGAGAGTCTTTCTGGGAAAAACAGCTAAAATTTCTGATAATTTTTTCTGTTCGTGTGTCTAGTTTAAAGTGAAACTTTTCTAAACTACTAAAATATTTTCATGAGGGAATAGTTCATAAGAAACAGAGTATTCTTCATATTGTGGACACATAGGAACTCAGGTCTAAACAAGGACTGTCTAAATTAGGTGTTTAGGGACCTGCTTTTAGCAGATGAGGGAAATCAGAAATTAGAATGTCTTTGTTTCCATATAAAATGGCACATCAAATTCTGTTAACTATGTTTATACTGTCAATTTTAAAGTAAAGTCATTTTCCCTAGGTAATTATGGATTCCTTTCAAATTATCACAAATTCTGACTGAATGGGGTTCATATTAATAACTTCTATTCAAGGAAGAGTCAAATGATATACTGCCTGCACTATATACACATTGACTTCTGAAGTATGACTTCAACTTATAAATTCTATTGCATAAGATTCCAAGGGAGGAGCCATTATGCCCTCTACATGACCTCCTCCCACTGGATTTTAGCTTGGACAAACAATCTCCCTGCCCCACTGTTGGTCCACCACTGAAAAGATGGTTGAAATGGTCTTGGTGCTCTGGCCTGGCATCAGGCCTGAGCCTCTGAGGTGGGAGGGCCGAGTTCAGGACATTTGACCACCAGAGACCTCCCGGTCCCACATAAGAGCTCTTCCAGAGATCTCCATCTCAACGCTAAGACCCAGCTCCACCCAACGGCCAGCAAGCCCCAGTGCTGGATGCCTCATGCCAAACAACTAGCAAGACAGGAACACAACACCATCCATTAGCAGAGAGGCTGCCTAAAGTCATACTAAGTTCACAGATACCCCAAAACACACCACGGGACACAGCCCTGCCCACCAGAAAGACAAGATCCAGCCCCACCCACTGGAACACAGGCAACAGTCCCCTCTACCAGGAAGCCTGCACAAGCCACAAAACCAACCTCATCCACTGGGTGTAGTCATCAAAAACAACAGGCACTACGAACGTGCAGCCTGCAAAAAGGAGACCCCAAACACACTAAGTTAAACAAAATGAGAAGACAGGGAAATCTGCAGCAGATGAAGGAGCAAGGTAAAAACCCATAAGACCTAACAAATGAAGAGGAAATAGGCAGTTTACCTGAAAAAGAATTTAGAGTAATGATAGTAAATATGATCCAAAATCTTGGAAACAGAATGGAGAAAATACAAGAAATGTTTTAAAAGGAACTAGAAGAACTAAAGCACAAACAAACAATGATGAAGAACAAAATAAATGAAATTAAAAATCCTCTAGAAGGAATCAATAACAGAACAACTGAGGCAGAAGAATGGATAAGTGACCTGGAAAATCTAATAGTGACCTGGAAAATACAATAATTACTGCAGAGCAGAATAAAGAAAAAAGAATGAAAAGAATTGAGGACAGTCTCAGAGACCTCTGGGACAACATAAATGCACCAATATTCTAATTATAGAGGTCCCAGAAGAGGAAGAGAAAAAGAAAGGATCTGAGAAAATATTTGAAGAGATTATAGTTGAAAACTTTCCTAACATGGGAAAGGAAATAGTCAAGACCAGGAAGCACAGAGAGTCCCATACAGGACACATCCAAGGAGAAATATACCAAGACACATATCACTCAAACTATCTAAAATTAAATACAAAGAAAAGACTATTAAAAGCAGCAAGAGAAAAGGAACAAATTACATACAAGGGAATCCCCATAAGGTTAACAAGCTGGTCTTTCAGCAGAAACTCTGCAAGCCAGAAGGGAGTGGCAAGACATATTTAAAGTGATGAAAGGGAAAAACCTACAACCAAGATTACACAGCAAGGATCTCATTCATTTCAACAGAGAAACTAAAAGCTTTACAGATAAGCAAAAGCTAAGGAAATTCAGCACCACCAAACCAGCATTACAACAAATGCTAAAGGAACTTCTCTAGGAAAGAAACACAAGAGAAGCAAAAGACTTACAATAACAAACCAAAACAATTAAGAAAATGGTAACAGGAACATACATATTGTTAATTACCTTAAATGTAAATGGATTATATGCTCCAGTCATAGACTGGCTGAATGGATACAAAAACAAAACCAGCATATATGCTGTCTACAAGAGACCCACTTCAGACCTAGGGACACATATAGACTGAAAGTGAGGAAATGGAAAAAGATATTCCATGCAAGTGGAAATCAAAAGAAAACTGGAGTAGCAATACTCATAACAGACAAAATACACTTTAAAATAAAGACTATTACTAAAGAAAGACACCACATAATGATCAAGGAATCAATCCAAGAAGAAGATATAACAATTGTAAATATTTATGCACCCAACATAGGAACACTTCAATACATAAGGCAAATGCTAACAGTCAAAAACAGGAAATCGATAGTAACACAATAATAGTAGGGGACTCTAACACCCCACTTTCACCAATGGACAGATCAACCAAAATGAAAATAAATAAGGAAACACAAGCTTTAAATGACACATTAAACAAGATGGACTCAATTGATATTTATAGGACTTTCCATCCAAAAAAAACAGAACACACTTTCTTCCCAAATGCTTATGGAACATTCCCCAAGATAGCTAATATCTTGGGTCACAAATCAAGCCTTGGTAAATTTAAGAAAACTGAAATCATATCAAGTATCTTTCCCAACCACAACACTATGAGACTAGATATCAATTACAGGGGAAAAAAACTGTAAAAAGTACAAACACATGGAGGCTAAACAATATGCTACTAAATGACCAAGAGATCACTGGAGAAATCAAAGAGGAAATTAAAAAATACCTAGAAATATATGACAATGAAAACACGATGACCCAAAACCTATGGGATACAGCAAAAGCAGTTCTAAGAGGGAAGTTTATAGCAATACAATCCTATCTCAAGAAGCAAGAAACCTCTCAAATAAACAACCTAACATTACACCTAAAGTAATTAGAGAAAGAAGAAGAAAAAACCCCAACGTTAGCAAAGGAAAGAAATCATAAAGATCAGATCAGAAATAAATGAAAAAGAAACAAAGGAAACATTAGCAAAGATCAATAAAACTAAAAGCTGGTTCTTTGAAAAGATACATAATTGATAAACCACTAGCCAGGGTCATCCAGAAAAAAAGGGAGAAGACTCAAATCAACAGAATTAGAAATGAAAAAGGAGAAGTAACAACTGAAACTGCAGAAATACAAAGGATCATTAGAGATTACTACAAGCAACTATATGCCAAAAAAATGGACCACCTGGAAGAAATGGACATATTCTTAGAAAAGCACAACCTTCTGAGACTGAACCAGGAAGAAATAGAAAATATAAACAGACCAAACACAAGCACTAAAATTGAAACTGTGATTAAAAATTTTCCAACAAACAAAAGCCCTGGACCAGATGGCTTCACAGGCGAATTCTATCAAACATTTAGAGAAGAGCTAACACCTATCCTTCTCAAACTCTTCCAAAATATAGCAGAGGGAGGAACACTCCCAAACTCATTCTACGAGGCCACCATCACCCTGATACCAAAACCAGACAAAAATTTCACACAAAAAAGAAAACTACAGGCCAATATCACTGATGAACATAAATGCAATAATCCTCAACAAAATACTAACAAGCAGAATCCAACAGTACATTAAAAGGATCATACACCATGGTTAAGTGTGGTTTATCTCAGGAATGCAAGAATTCTTCAATATACACAAATCAATCAATGTGATACACCACATTAACAAATTAAGGAAGAAAATCTATATGATAATGTCAATGGATGCAGAAAAGGCTTTTGACAAAATTCAACACCCATTTATAATAAAAACTCTCCAGAAAGTAGGCATAGAGGGAACCTACCTCAACATAATAAAGGCCATATATGACAATCCCACAGCCAACATCATTCTTGATGGTGAAAACTGAAACCATTTCCTATAAGAGCAGGAACAAGACAAGGTTGCCCACTGTCATTGCTGTTACTCAACATAGTTTTGTAAGTTTTAGCCACAGCAATCAGAAAAGAAAAAGACATAAAAGGTATCTAAATGGGAAAAGAAGAAGTAAAACTGTCACTGTTTGCAGATGACATCATACTATACATAGAGAATCCTAAAGATGCTACCAGAAAACTACTAGAGCTAATCAAAGAATTTGGTAAAGCAGCAGGATACAAAATTAATGCACAGAAATCTCCTGCATTCTTATACACTAATGATGAAAAATCTGAAAGAGAAATTAAGGAAACATCCCATTTACCATTGCAACTCAAATAATAAAATACCTAGGAATAAACCTATCTAAGGAGACAAAAGACCTGTATGCAGAAAACTATAAGACACTGATGAAATAAATTGAAGATGATACAAACAGATGAAGAGATATACCATATTCTTGGATTGGAAGAATCAACATTGTGAAAATGACTATACTACCCAAAGCAATCTACAGATTCAGTGCAATCCCTATCAAACTACCAACGGCATTTTTCACAGAACTAGACCAAAAAATTTCACAATTTGTATGGAAACAAAAAAGACCCTGACTAGCCAAAGCAATCTTGAGGAAGAAAAACAGAGCTCAAGGAATCAGGCTCCCTGACTTCGGACTATACTACAAAACTACAGTAATCAAGACAGTGTGGTACTGGCACAAAAACAGAAATATAGGTCAATGGAACAGGATAGAAAACCCAGAGATAAACCTACGCACATATGGTCACCTTATTTTTGATAAAGGAGGCAAGAATATACAATGGAGAAAAGACAGCTTCTTCAATAAGTGGTGCTGGGAAAACTGAACAGCTACATGTAAAAGAGTAAAAGTAGAACACTTCTTAACACCATACACAAAAATAAACTCAAAATGGATTAAAGACCTAAATGTGAGACCAGACACTATAAAATTCTTAGGAGAAAACATAGGAAGAACACTATTTGACGTAAATCACAGCAAGATCTTTTCTGATCCACCTCCCAGAGAAATGGAAATAAAAACATAAATAAACAAATGGGACCTATTGAATCTTAAAAGCTTTTGCACAGCAAAGGAAACCATAAACAAGACAAAAAGGCAACTCTCAGAATGGGAGAAAGTTTTTGCAAATGAAGCAACTGACAGGAGATTAATCTCCAAAATATACAAGCAGCTCATGCAGCTCAATATCAATAAAACAAACAACCCAATCCAAAAATAGGCAGAAGCTCTCAACAGACATTTCTCCAAAGAAGATATGCAGATTGCAAACAAACACATGAAAGGATGCTCAATATCACTAATCATTACTGAAATGGAAATCAAAACTACAATGAGATATCATCTCACACTGGTCATAACGGCCATCATCAAATATCTACACACAACAAATGCTGGAGGGAGTGTGGATAAAAGGGAGCCCTCTTGCACTGTTGGTAGGAATGTACATACAGCCACTATGGAGAACAGTATGGAGGTTCCTTAAAAAACTAAAAATAGAACTATCATACGACCCAGCAATCCCACTACTGGACATATACCCTGAGAAAACCATAATTCAAAAAGAGTCATGTACCACAATGTTCACTGCCGCACTATTTACAATAGCCACGACATGGAAGCAACTGAAATGCCCATCGATAGATGAATGGATAAAGAAGATGTGTCACATATATACAATGGAATATTACTCAGCCATAAAAAGAAACGAAACTGAGTTATTTCTAGTGAGTTGGATGGACCTAGAGTCTGTCACATAGAGTGAAGTAAGTCAGAAAGAGAAAAACAAATACTATATACTATCATATATATATATGGAATCTTAAAAAAAAATGGTACAGATGAACCCATGGGCAGGACAGGAATAAAGACATAGACGTAGAGAATGAACTTGAAGGCACAGGGAGGGAGAAGGTTAAGTTGGCACGAAATGAGAGAGTAGCATTGACATATATACACTACCAAATGTAAAATAGATAGCCAGTGGGAAGCAGCTGCATCGCATGGGGAGATCAGCTCTGTGCTCCGTGTGACCACCTAGAGGGGTGGGATAGGGACGGTGGGAGGGAGATGCAAGAGGGAGAGGATATGGGGATATATGTAGGCATATAGCTGATTCACTTCGTTATACAGCAGAAACTAACACAACATTGTAAAGCAATTATACTCCAGTAAAGATGTTAAAAACAACAACAAACTTCTACCCAGACAAAACAAAAGGAATTAATGCTTCTGAGAATTTTATGCCAATGAAACGTTTGAAGGAAGTCATACATTATTTTGAGGGCATGAAAAGATAATTTAATTTACTTAAAACCCAGTAATTTATATTCATGAATAATGGCAAGATATTTATAAGTTTTTCAAGACTCAATTATTGGATATTTAAATTAAATTATGTATTCATTTATTACATACAGAAATTGGATTGAATGCAGTACAATATTTCTTATCAAATATGCTTTATTCAACAAATTATAGTTTAAAGCAACCATTAATTTGTTAAGTCTAAGCATTTCTATGCCTGCATGAAGACCCTGAGCTTTATTAAGTATTCTCACGGACACATATACTATGGCAGTGATTCCCAGCCTTGGTTAAATTTTAGAACCACTTAAGGAAATTTTAAAGATTCTGGTGCCAATTAAATCTCTGTTTGGGCGAGGTAACTATGGAGAAGTATTTGTAAAGTTTCCCAGGTGATTATAATGTAGAGCTATAGTGGAGAACCGCTGTACTGTAAACTATCCTAAATGAATCATAACCAAGGTCTCTCTGGTCTGTATCAGGATGCTCAACATAGGTAAATTCACCTACCAATTACATCGTCAGAGAATCCATAAATGAGAAGTGCATGCATGCACTTTTCATTCTCATTCTGTTCAAATGCACCTCATTTCTGAAGATGTCGTCGATAACTCTAACTTTGTAATTTTTCTGGAATCTTAAAGAATTTTATTTTCTTCAAGAAGTTTTCAATACATTTTTATGGAAACATACTATGTAACAGATACTCTACTATTTCTTCCATACACTAATTTTTATGTCTCGATATCTGTCCTTTAATTGAAGTATCTAACATCTCCAATAACATTGTAGTCACTTCGAAGGCATGGATCAGCATATTCATCTCTATAAAAATAGCACAGTGTAGGGCTTCCCTGGTGGCGCAGTGGTTAAGAATCTGCCTGCCAATGCAGGGGACACGGATTCGAGTCCTGGTCCGGGAAGATCCCACATACTGTGGAGCAATTAAGCCTGTGCACTACAACTACTGAGCCTGCACTCTAGAGCCCACAAGCCACAACTACTGAGCCCACATACCACATCTACTGAAGCCCACACGCCGTAGAGACTGTGCTCCACAACAAGAGAAGCCTGCACACCGCAACAAAGAGTAGCCCCCGCTATTTGCAACTAGAGAAAGCCTGCAGGCAGCAAAGACCCAACACAGCCAAAAATAATAAATAAATTTTAAAAATAGCATAGTGTAGAGGAACAGTATAAACTTGGCTGTGGAACAATATGGAATATGGAATCAAACATGTATGAGTAAGTGTCCCAGTTTTGCTACTGTGGAGTCTCAGATAAAATAATTTCTATGAACCATGGTTATCTGAACTATAAAATATAAGTGATAAATGGCTTCATCAGCAAGCCAAGAAGATCAAATGATATATCAAATGTGAAGTACTTACCATAGATTTCAGCATGAAAAGCATGCATTTGTACACCTCTCCATTTATATAACAAATATTTGAGTGCTTGTTCTCTAACAGTCCCTGTTTTAGATGCTAAGGACACTGAGGTGAATCAAAACATATTAAATCTCTGCCCTGATTGTGCTTAAATTCTCATGAGGGAGTCAGACAATAGTAAAAGAAACAAGTACACATATTTTATGAGAAAAGTAAAGCATGGTAAGGAAATGATAGTTACAGAGTATATTATGTTACATAGGTTTGTTAGTGAAGAGCTTTTTGAAAATAGGACATTTGAGCAAATGAAACAACACAAAGGAGAATTTGAAGCATACATCTTTGAGAAGACTTCTCTTCAAGGAAGAAGGAAAAGATGACATAAGGTCCCTGCCATTTGAGTGAAATCCACATTTTCAAAGAACAACAAGGTTACAATAGTTTTGTTGTATCAAGGGAGGCACAGAATGGTAAGAAATGAAAGCTGAAAGTTCATCAAGGGTAGATTATATGAATTTATAACAAATATGCATGGTAGGTGGAATAATAGTCCCCAAATATGTCCACATCCTAACCCCCAGAATCTGTGAATATTTTGTTATATGATATGCAGCAATTAATATTTAAAATGGGATTAAGTTTGCTAATCAGATGACCTTAAAATAAGAAGATTATCCTGAATTTTCTGAGTAGACCCAATGCAATGACAAGGTCTTTAAATATGGAAGAAGAAGAAGCAGAAGAACCAGGGTCAGAGTGTTGTCACAGGAAAAATGTTGATTGGCCATTGCTGACTTTGGAGTTGCGATGAGGACATAAGCCAAGAATATGAGCAGCCTTTAGATATTGATATTGATTTTAGCCCAGTGAAGCCCATTTCAGACTCCTGAACTCCCAAACTTGACATAATAAACTCATGCTGTTTTAAGCTACAAAAAAGAAAAAAAGATTTCAAGGGGGGATTTGCTTTTAATTGAAATGGTGACTTTTTTTACATCTAATAACACGTGGGTATTTTATTTATTTTTATTCCCTATCATCTTCCACACCAGGAATTGCTGCTGATATATTTGTAAATAAAACATAAAATAATTTACAAGGTATTAACTTATAATATTTAATGCTATAATACAAGATATTAAATTATAATTCCAGAAAAATAAATCCTCTTCCTACTGTGACTCAAGAAATTAGACTTCTTCAATCTTGCTGCTCAATGATGCTTCAATAACTTAGTTCAGGAGAATGACATTTACATCCCAGGTATCATGTTCTAAGCAGCAGGATGGAGGAAGAATTGAAAATAAAATAGTAACACTTATGCCAGTGGTCTCGGAAGAAAGTTTTCTGGAATCTGCTACATGGTAATTTTCACCTCCTTCCCACTGACTAGAACTTAGTCTTTTGGCCACGTTAACAGAAAAGGAGGCTGGGAAACATAGGTTTGTTGTTGAGAAGCCATTTTCCAAGATGAATAGTAATATGATTGAATAAAGAGGCAAACTGATATTGGGGGCAACCAGCAATTTCTTCCCCATGTCCTTATACAGTTCTCGAGAAACTATTACATATATATAACTGTATATGAGGGCATCTCAAAGCAGTCATATAATCCTAAACAAAACAGATATATCTTCCAAAATAAAATATTGTCTAGCAGTCTGTGAAGTTCTAGCAAAACAGGGAAGGAAAATAAAAAATGAAAACATTAAAAAGATAGAAACTCATGAGAGCATCAAAAATTAACATGTCTGATTACACAAATTCTTAGAGTCCAGGAAGACTTTCCTTTAACAAAAGAGCTTCACTGGGAGACACGTGGCCAGCTTAAACACATTTTCTTATATAATTCCTGCCACCCAGAACTAGTCGGGAAAACTTGCCATCATTACACAACGTTTTGAGTATTTATGTTCTGCTCTTGGTCTCCAAACTTTCAGACTAAAATTCCCACAAAAATCAAAGTGGTGGACCTGCCTATGGCACAATGCAAAGGAGGAAATGAAATCCTCACAAGTAAAGTCCTGTAGGATTCAGTGAAAACCTTGATAGGTCTACATGAGGGATTGTAGGTATTCTGTATGTGTGTGTGCATGTGTGTGTGTGTGTGTGTGTGTGTGTGTGTGTGTTTGCTGAGAAGGTGGTTTTGTTTACTAACTTCACGTGGTCATAGAAGTATTCAGTGGAAAAAGGGGAAAAGTCTACCTCAGATCAGTAAAGATTAATATGTTTACTGATATACACTGTTAATTGGACCAGAAGCTGTGTATATCAGCTGATTCTTCACTTAACTATCTAAGAATGAGATTTTATTATTCATCTATTCAATAATATTATATATTGAGCTTTTTTTGCTAAGTACTAGGTATACAATGGTAATCAAAATAGCTGTGGTCCCCACCCAAGTGAAAGATACCATCTATTTTGTTGGGCAAGAGTTAATTTACCTACTCCCTCCCCTTCATTGTTTACACACATTGGCAAACTCCCGTACTAGATAAAATGTTTAGTTGAAGAAAATAAACCACCGTGGGATCTATGTCACAAAGAGTATCCTATGCATGAAGATATGGTAATACATGTGTGAGAATATGGATAAACAGAAACCCTTTGATATATTTTACTAAAAACGTCAGGAGAAAATTTTAGAAAGTTCTATGATCTAGGATGGATGAAAAGCTATAGGAAGCAACAAAGAGAAAGTGGATTGAAAATCACTTTCAATCTAAAGTGGGAAAAGTTGCTTGGTTTCATCAAAGTATCTAAGACAACTCAAAATTCACTGACTACAGAAAATATAAATCAGAAATTATGGAATATAATTAACTGCAGAAAATGGAACAGTATACGTGTAGAAATTTTGTGGAAATTTTCTACAAAAATAGCGATAAAAGAAATATTAAAGAAAACGATTAAACAAGAGAGACACACAAAGAAGACAGAGAGAGCAAAGTCAGCATAGTACTTACATATGCCTAAATGAGTTGCAGTTTGAAGAAAACTTTAGCAGCTAACATAGACCTTAGGGTTTATTGTTTTGGGGGCAAAATTAATAAAAAAAGACACGATCATCATTATTTTCAGGCTGCATTACTTGATCCATAGAAAGCCAGTGGAAATCAATGGGAAAATTTCTTAGAATTATCGAATTTTTGAAAGTGAGTGGTAATGAAATAAACACTAATAAGCACATACACACAGGGCACATCACACAAAAACAGCAACAAAACTTTCTTACATGCAAGCAAAGGTAGAATAATGAAAATAATATATCCATTCAGAATAGAAAAAATAAACATCTTTAAATAGGTATAAATCTAATCAGAAATGAGTAGATCTTACAAAGACAATTATAGAACATTAATTATAGAACATTAACATTACAAAGACAATTATAGAACATTAATTAATAAACTCTCCATAAGAATATTTCAATAAATGGAAAAAATATTTCTTCCTCAAGAGCTCTATGGCCATGAACTACCCTTCCAGACTGGACCATGTAGATATCAAAGTCAATTTAGAGCCCACACTAGTTTGCTGTGCTTCCTTTACTTTCAAGTAAGTTGTACTCACAATCAGATTAAATCTTCCATTCCCATCCACCTTTGGTCTAATCTCTTTTATCCATTTTTCTGCTGCTGCAATTCAGGTTTTTCACGGCCAAGCCTACAAAAGTGAAGGAGTCTGAGAAAAGGCAGTCAAGGTACAATACTAGGACTTAAAATATGCATATATTTTTTACTTAAAAGACCTCTCATTTCCTCCAGTGAACACAACTTCCTCTAAAGTAGATGAAAAACAATGTAGGTATCAAGCACCTAAACACTGAAATTAGACCTCTGCTGGGTCATGGCTCACCACTCACTAATTTCATTATTTTTAAAATTTTACATAGGCTTTCTAAGCCTCAGTTCTTCCTTTATGAAGTGAGGATAACCATATGTATCAAAATTATTACCTAGAATTGTTGTTATTGAATGTCATAATTATCAACCCTTGCTTTTTTGGTAAAAATAAATCCATGTAACACTGAAATATTTGTATTCACTATTCTTGATTTCCTACTAACAATTTTGTGATATTTCCTGATTTTTTGGAAGTAAAGCTCTAAATCTTTGAAAAATGTGTAGATATGGAAGAGGCGAAGGTAACCCAAATTCATCACCTTTGGGAGAGAACCCATTTGTTCTGTAGAATATTGGACATGCCAAGCTTGATGTGATGAAGCAAGAACAAAATAGTGCTACTTGATAATTGTAAAATCCTATCAAAATATGACACATTCTACATAGTTTTGTATTTAGAATGTGTGGTACAAGAGCACAGACATCGTGTTGATAGAATTACTTTTATGAAGCTTTAATTCCAGAGGCATTTGTGTCTTCTATAGTGGTTGGTTCAATAAGAAACTAGATTCATAGATTTAATTATATACTTTTATGTAACAGGAGCTCTGTTAAATCTAGAAGTACTGAAGCAATGTCTGTGACAAATAAAAGGTTAAGATACATTATGAATCTCACTTAAAGAGATTGGGGTAAGAGCAATAAGTAAGCCACTATCATCAGAAGCTTTACCAGAGAAAATGGGATATGAGGGCAAGGGAGTGAGGACATTAATTGTTCAATGATTCAGGAAGAGCAGCAACTGTCTCTGATAAGGAATTAATGTATATTCCTCAGATTTCCTTAGGGCTTGGAGAGCTAGACTTTTGTAGGGGTAGGAATTAAGCAGTTGGGAGTAAGAAACAATGAAAACAGTTAACAGTACATGGTGGGGTCTAGTGTTTAAAATTGCTAAATTAACTTGAAAAGTTTCATTACGAACAGACTGAATTAATTGTAGTGTGGCTCCTGATTCAGGAATCTATGATCAATTCAAAGTTAAATAATATCATCATGGTTACATGATATTGACTTAAAGTTGTATAATGGTTAGACAGATAGCATACTTTTAAAAATATACACTAACCCTAACCCTTTCCTGTTTTACCTTATATTAAAATTGTCAGAAAAAACTTCCCTACCTATGTGGATTCATGGTTATAGTCTCCAACTACATCCTTCATACCTGTCTATCTAGTATGATAACCACTAACTACATGTGACTATTTAAATTTAAATTTATTGAATTGAAATACAATTAAAAATTAGTTTCTCAGTTGCACTGGACACACTTCAAATGCTCAGTGACCTCATGTTTTATAGTGGTTATAGTTTTGTACGGCAAAGGTATAGAAAGTTTTCATTACTGCAGAAAGTTCTATTTCACAGCACTGTTCCATATCATTCAGCAATTCTTTTCTGTGTCTCAAACCTTCTCCAATTTCCAGTGTTTACTTTAAATATTCTCCATCCTTTCCAAACCTCAGATTCCCTCTCTACTGAGCAGATTATTTTTTAATAGTTCCTAGGGAAAAAAATACAAACTGTCACTTATAAATTTCTTTCTCTTCTTATCCCAAACCTACAGAATTAAGTGAATTCACAGCCAGAATCTCCTTCTACTTGGAGCTCCTTTCAATGTTTGTTTTAAATTGCCATTTCTTTTTCTCTTCTTAAGACACTGATACTTAAAACATTTCTCATTTCTCTATTTTATCTTTAATTCTCTCTCGACTAGCTCATTCCAGCAGTATTTTCATTCTTAACTTCTCTCCTTGTTTGAAATAAAACAAAAATGGTTTTCTACCTTAGATCTATGCTTATATCTACCATTTTTTCAAAGCTGTATTCATTCTAACCCTAGTATAATAAGAATTGCACACTCCTTTCCTTAACATCTCTACCAAATCTATTCCTATTAAGGTGACTAATAATTTCCCAGCCATTGAATTCAGTATTCACATTTCAATACTTATCTTACTCAAGCTACACTGAATATATAGTTTTCCATTTTTCTCATTCTTCAAATACTTTATTTCCTTGGATTCCATGACACCAGACTTTTACAGTATACTTATCTGACTAACATCACTCTGTGAAGATAGGAAACTTGTATTTCATGACCATTACACTTGACACAGTTCCTGGTGCATACCAAACACTCTATAACTATCTGTTGGATTCTAAAGTTGAATGTATATCTCTTCATAGGTAAAGTTTTTCTAGAAATTCCTGGAGAGGTACTTCTAAATCACCACTTAACAATGGGATGGACTTTAAAATGATTATGGGAAAATGATCAAATGTGAAATCTTGATGGGATACTGATTATAGCCACTTACTCAACCCCTCTTTTTTTTGGAAGAGGAAAGAGTTAGTAGCATAGCCTCTACCTGATATTTAATATCAATATATATATATATACACCTCTCTCTCTCTCTGGCAAACAAACTTATAATAAAGCTCTTTCTTCTGCAATCAGAAAGTGACCAAAATCTTATCTAGATTGCCTTTTATGTGCTAGACTCTGTCCTAGTTGCTAGGATAGTAAGAAGTAAGAATTTTCACAAGAAGTTTATAGTATAGAGTGAGAGATAGTTAATGGATGCAAAAACAAATACATGTTTAAGATAATGGCAGATATTAATGAGTGTTATGAAGAGGATTCAATAAGATGCTCACAGTGAGCTCAGAGTAGGTAGCCAGAGAAGGCTGTATGAGGACGAATCATTTGAATTGAGACCTGGGCTAGGAAATGGAAACAGCCTTGCAGAAAGATTTTGAGAAGCAGGAAATGCAAATTCATGGACCCTGAGATGGCAACATGCTTTTCATGATTAAGGAGAGTGAAAAAAAAAAAAAAGCTAAAGTTGCTAATGCATAATGACAGATGGGAAGAAAGGAGGAAGAATTTAGAGAACCTATATCAGAGGATGGGTAAAATTCTGGCCATTGTTAAGGAGCTGGATTTTATTTTAAGAGTAATAGGAAAACTTGTGAGGGTGTTCGGTGAAACTGTCAAGCTCTGATTTATATTTTAGAACAATCATGCTGGCTCACATTTGAAGAGACAATAATGGTAGCAAGATCAAGTGTTAGGCTATTTTTATGTTAGATGTTAGAAAGGATGGTGACTTGAACTATAAAATTAGTATCTGAAATTTTGAGAAATGAATACATTTTGAAGATATAAATAGTATGACTTGCTAATATACTGGAAAAAATTTTGTGAGAAAAGTATAAAAATCAAAGATAAATCAACTGAGGGCTTATATGTATACATATAGCTGATTCACATCATTGTACATTAGAAACAAGCACAACATTGTAAAGCAACTCTATTCCAATAAAAATTAAAGAGATAAATCAACTGACTGAATCATGGTATCATTTACTGAGTCACAGAAGACTTAAGTGAGAATTGTTGCAATGAGAAAAAGATTAAAACTTCTGTAACCATCATGTTTAATCAGAGATGATTATTAATCAATAACATGGAGCATTAAAATAAATAATTGTAATATATAATTATAATATATATGTTTCAGGAGCTCAAGGCTCAGGAGAGAGGCTAGAATGGAAATATAACCTTAGAATCATATTTGAAGATGCTGAACTGGATAAACTAATTAAGAATGCAGAAAATAAAATAGAATGCAGATTTAAAGAAAAAGGTAGAACATCAAATATAATATCCTGGTTATCATAATATTTAGAGGATTAGTAGGGACAAAAAGCCAACAGTAAAAGCCAGTGTAAGAAGGAACCCCATGGAAAAAATGAAGGGACTCCATAAGAATGTGTTATCCTGGAATTCCAGAGAAGAAAGTATTTAAATGAGGGGTTATCATCTGTGTCAAGTGTTGAAGAGGGTTTGAGCAAGATGAGCCAGAGAATATAGAAAATGTTACCTGAGATTCAGGAGAACAGGAAGTGGTGGAGGGTTAAGAATGAGATTGTATAAATAGTAGTAATAGATTGTGAGAAAATAAAATCTTAAGCAAAGAACAGTAATATTTTATATTAGTATTATTTTCAGTCAAAACTTCTGTATATTTCTATACAGTAACTTTTGGCTAAATAGAAATGAGATCCTGGCTTTAACTAGGGTTGGAATTTTGTCAGGTAAGAAAGAAAAAGGAGAGATAAGGGAAGAGTTATAGGTTTACAAAGGAATAAACATAATACAGGACCATAGAATTTGGGATGGGTTCAGAGGGAACTGAGGACATGTGACTGTAATGTCTACTGTAAGAGTCATTGTGTCTTTTTTTCTTTTTTAAAAAATTTATTTTATTGTATATTGAAGTATATACAATTATAGCTGATTGAATTATAGTAATATTGTATTGTAGTATAGTATTATATTGTAGTATAGTATTGAAGTAGTATTGTATTGTATTGTAGTATAGTATTGAAGTATAGCTGATTTACAATGTGTTAATTTCTACTGTACAGCAAAGTGATTCAGTTATACATATATATATATATATATATACATATATATACATTCTTTTTCATATACTTTTTCATCATGGTTTATCACAGCATATTGAATATAGTTCCCTGTGCTATACAGTAGGATTTTTTTTTATCTACTCTATATATAATAGTTTGCATCTGCTAATCCCAAACTCCCAATCCATCCCTCCCCCACATGCCCTACCCCTTGGCAAACACAAGTCTGTTCTCTTTGTCTATGAGTCTGTTTCTGTTTCGTAGATAAGTTCATTGTGTCATATTTTAGATTCCACATATTAGTGATATCATGTGGTATTTGTCTTTCTCTGTCTGGCTTACTTCATATAGTATGAAAATCTTGAGGCCCGTCTATGTTGCTGCAAATGGCATTATTTCATTCTTTTTATGGTTGAGTAATATTCCACTGTATATATATACCACATCTTCTTTATCTATTCATCTGTCAGTGGACATTTAGGTTGTTCCCATATCTTAGCTATTGTGAATAGTGCTGCTATGAACATTGAGATGCATGTATCTTTTTGAATTATAGTTTTGTCCAGGAATGGGATTGCTGGATCATATGGCAACTCCATTTTTAGTTGTTTAAGGAACCTCCATACTGTTTTCCATAGTGGCTGCACCAATTTACATTCCCACCAACAGTGTAGGAGGGTTCTTAATAGGCATCTTTTGATTCAACATTATTTACAAAAATAGGCAGCCAGTCAGCAGGCTGTAGTTTTCTGATCCTGGTTCAAGAGATACTTTCTGAAAAACACAAACCAGTCAAAAAATAGGCAAGATCTGAACAGGCACTATGTAGAACATAATGTGCCATAAGCCAATAAGTATACAAACAGTTCAATCTCTCAAGTCACCAGAGCGTTTGTGATCAAATTCCCTCCCTGACAGCCCAGGAGGCCTTCAGGTACTTCCCCTAAGAGGCAGGAGGCAGCCATGCAAATGAGATCACTGATGAGACCATCTTGGGGAAGCTCTCCCCACCCAGAAGGAGGGGGCCATCCCTGTCTACTCCTTATTTACATTGAGAGTATTCAGGACCCTCCTTGGAGCCTTCAGATACACGGAAAACTGTATACCCTGCTGTTTAGCAAGTAAGGGAGACAAGACTCCATCTGGTGAAATCACTGATACGATGCAGAGAAAATTTCCAGACCATCCTTCCTGAAGGTTAAATTCTTTCCTCATGAGAGAAGAATTGGACAATGGGATCACAGAGCAGACGCAGAGATTTCCAAAGTCCTTTCTGCTTGGTCAGCTGTAATACGCTTCCTCTGACCATTGCTGATCTCAAACATTTTATTTATTTATTTATTTATTTTTAATATATCTTTATTGGAGTATAATTGCTTCAGAATACCATGCTAGTTTCTGTTGTACAGCAAAGCAAATCAGCCATAGGCATACATATGTCCCCATATCCCCTCCCTCTTGCGTCTCCCTCCCACCCTCCCTATTCCACCCCTCTAGGTCATCGCAAAGCACCAGGCTGATCTCTCTGTGCTATGCTGCTGCTTCCCACTAGCTGTTTTACATTTGGTAGTATATATATGTCGATGCTACTCTCACTTCACCCTCCCTCCCCCTCTGTCCCCCTTCCCACCTCAAGGGAGGGACATTCTCTATGTCTACCTCTTTATTCCTGTCCTGCCCCTACATTCATCAGAACCTTTTTTTTTTTTTAGATTCCATATATATGTGTTAGCATACAGTATTTGTTTTTCTCTTTCTGACTTAGTTCACTCTGTATGACAGACTCTAGGTCCATCCACCTCACTACAAAAAACTCAATTTCGTTTCTTTTTATGACTAATATTCCTTTGTATATATGTGACACATCTTCTTTATCCATTCATCTATTGATGGACAATTTAGGTTGGTTCCATGTCCTGGCTATTGTAAATAGTGCTGAAATGAACATTGTGGTACATGACTCTTTGAATTTGAGTTATGGTTTGCTCAGGGTATATGCCCAGTAGTGGGATTGCTGGGTCATATGGTAGTTCTATTTTTAGAGTTTTAAGGAACCGCCATACTGTTTTCCACAGTGGTTGTATCAATTTACATTCCCACCAACAGTGCAGGAGGGTTACCTTTTTACCACACCCTTTCCAGCATTTATTGTTTCTAGATTTTTGATAATAGCCATCCATACTGGGGTGAGGTGATACCTCATTGTAGTTTTGATTTGCATTTCTCTAAAAATTAGTGATGTTGAGCATCTTTTCTTGTGCCTCTTTGCCATCTGTATGTCTTCCTTGGTGAAATGTCTATTTAGGTCTTCCACCCATTCTTTAATTCGATTTTTTTTTGATATTGAGCTCCATGAGCTGTTTGTATATTTTGGAGATTAATCCTTTGTCTGTTGTTTCATTTGCAAATATTTTCTCCCATTCTAGGGGTTGTCCTTCTTTTTTTTTTGCAGTACGCGGGCCTCTCACTGTTGTGGCCTCTCCCGTTGTGGAGCACAGGCTCCGGACGCGCAGGCTCCGGACGCGCAGGCTCAGCGGCCATGGCTCACGGGCCCAGCCGCTCCGCGGCATGTGGGATCTTCCCAGACAGGGGCACGAACCCGTGTCCCCTGCATCGGCAGGCGGGCTCTCAACCACTGCGCCACCAGGGAAGCCCTAGGTAGTGTTTTAATTTCATTCTTTTACATGTAGCTGTCCAGTTTTCCCAGCACCACTTATTGAAGTGGCTGTCTTTACTCCATTGTATGTTCTTGCCTCCTTTGTTGTAAATTAGGTGACCATACGTGTATGGGTTTATCTCTGGTCATTCTACCCTGTACCATTGATCAATATTTCTGTTTTTGTGCCAGTACCATAATGTCTTAATTACTGTAGCTTTGTGGTATAAATAGTTTGAAGTAGGGGAGCCTGATTCCTCCAACTCCATTTTTCTTTCTCAAGATTGCTTTGGCTATTCAGGGTCTTTTGTGTTTCCATACGAATTGTAAAATTTTTTGTTCTAATTTTGTGAAGAATGCCATTGGTAGTTTGATAGGGATTGCATTGAATCTGTAAATTGCTTTCGGAGGTGTAGTCATTTTCACAATTTTGATTCTTCCAATCCAAGAACATGTCATCTTTGATTTCTTTCATCAGTGTTTTATAGTTTTCTGAGTACAAGTCTTTCACCTCCTTAGCCAGGTTTATTCCTAGGTATTTTATTCTTTTTGTTGCGATGGTAAATGGGATTGTTTCCTTAATTTCTCCTTCTGATTTTTCATTGTTGGTGTATAGGAATGCCAGCGATTTCTGTGCATTAATTTTGTATCCTGCAACCTTACCAAATTCATTGATGAGTTCTAGTAGTTTTCTGGTGGCATCTTTAGTATTTTCTATGTAGACCAAAAAGGGGCAAGTTTTGAAATGAAACACTGATGTAGTTATGGAGGATAACACAGAGGGTAGGTAGGTGGTTAACTGAGGAGATCAAGAAACTATGTTATACAGAATGAACTTTAAATGGACCTCAATGTTCAAATCACCATGAATATTGATCTTAACAGTGGGGCAGTAGAGAGAGGGTGTCAGTGATATAGGTGTGGGAATCTTTAGTGAAGGATGGAGAAGGACTGGAAGTCAGGAGGCACCAGTAGTCAGAAAAGAAATGGCTTATTTCTGTTGGGGTTAGGAAACAATCTACTAAATTTCTGCCTCATCTTAAAAATTGTGAGTCTCAAATTTTCAGAGAAAGATGAATGCCTACACAGATGTCTGTTATTAGTTATAATCTGATGACATATTTTAAAAACATATATAGAATTTCAGACAAATGGAAGTAACCAGTTAACTTTTTTTTTCAATCTAACTATAAGTAAACATTGGAAGTGCTTAGGAACTCAGACTCTACTTTCTTGATGTTTTCGTGTTAACTGATTATTATGCAGGCATCACTCTGATTCAACCATGACTAAAAGCTCTCTAAAATATAAAAAGGCACCTGTCTGTCTTAGACAGCATGAAACATCAAAATATATCTTTAATAGTTGAGAATGTTTCAGTGCCTGCAATTATGATCTGAGCATGAATTTACTTATACAAGAGTATCATAATGAATCTGAATCACTATAACTTCAAAATTGTTTTCCTCAAAATGTATGTGATGTAATTTAAAAAAAAAACTTACTGTTATTATTTCAGTGAACCTGAACAAAACTCTAGATTATTGACACTTGTTAATCTTTGAAATACATTGCCTTTGGAAACAGAGGATTTCAGAAGACAAGAACCTTTTAAAAAGTTGTGCCAACTTCCTAAGTTCATTCTATTAAAGTTCATTCTATTAAAATGTACCAATCACAGCACATAAGGATGAAGAGTAATTTTCAGCTTTAATATTATGACATTTTGTTTTGAAGCAACTTATCAAAATATTGCTATATCTTACTAGGACAACAAAATAACTTAAATTTTTATTCTGAAAAATGATAGTGGTACCAGGGTGATGTCACTGGTATGTGCATGAGAAATGCTAATGTAAATATGGTGGATGAAACTGGAAAAATACATGAGAGACTGGCAAATTCATTTCATATTAACATACAGAGACTGTCTTCAGTTTGGTTATTTTGACAGGTTGAAAAAATACTATTTCTAAAGTGTTTTTGTATGTTCAATTTCAATGTATTTTTTTCATTCCTTGATTTTCTCTATCTTTAGACTTCTCATTTGAATCAATACCATAGTAACACCTTATACTGTTGTAACTGCTTTTCTTAGTGAATTACCTTTTTCATTGGAATGTGTTCAAAATTCTGGTTTGTTAAAAATTCTTGGTTAATTTTTCTTCTAATTGTATGAATTTGAAGAGAATGAAACTCTGAAATCTCTTGCCTGGAGAGTTAACTTTACCCCTTCTAATTAGTAAATTTGATGTGCATAAAATAAGACCTTTCCAAAAATAATTGGATTATTTCATTGAAAATAAAAATTAAGCCTCATTATTAAACCTGGTTTCTTAATCACACCCATGTATTGATCCCTACAATGTGTCAAGCAAGCATTGTATCAAACATTTCACATATTAGTGAATGCATTCTTTGTGGTTTCTGTAAACCAAGAAAAAAATTATATTACCCAATAACAGCTTATATTAATAGCTGTGTTGTAGATTAAAGAAAAAATGTCATGAATATGCTTCAAAATAATTTGAAAGTAATTTGTATTCATTAAGAAAAAACAGTAAATCTAGGCAAATTAGGACATTACTGTGTCTTAAAAAATAACAATTGTTCTTTATTCAATTAATAAGAATGCTTCAGAAACAGTGAAGTGAGTACTCCAAATTATTGAATATGAAAGTACTACTCAGAAAAGAAGTAATTAAAGTGGAGAATCTACTATATGCTACACGTCTCTTTTTTAATAAAGTGTAGTTAATCTACAATACTATATTAGTTTCAAGTGTGTAACACACAACTGATTCAATATTTTTATAGATTATACTCCATTTAAAGTTATTACAGAATAATGGCTAAATTTCTCTGTGCTGTACAATACAGCCTTGTTGCTTATCTGTCTTTTACATAGTAGTTTGTGTTTCTTAATCCCATATCCCTGTTTTGCCCCTTTCACCTTCCCTCTTCCTACTGGTAACCACTAATTTCTTCTCTATATCTGTGAATCTGTTTGTTTTCTTATATACATTTATTTGTTTTATTCTTTTAGATTCCACATATAAGTGATAACATAGAGTATCTGTCTTTCTCTGTCTGACTTATTTCATTGAGCATAATGAAATAGGTCCATCCACCTTGTTGCAAATGGCAGAATATTTTATGGCTGAGTAATATTCGTATATACATATATATGAATATTATTGAATAGATTTCCTGCTGCTGGTGTGGGTGACATGGTGATGGCCACAGTCAAGAAAGGCAAACCAGAAAGAAGGTACATCCATCAGTAGTAATTTGACAATGAAAGTCATACTGGGGAAAAGATGGTGTGTTTATTTTGATAATGCAGGGGTCATAGTAAACGACAAAGGTGAGATGAAAGGTTCTGCCATCACAGGACCAGTTGCAAAGGAATGTGCAGACTTGTGGTCCAGGATTGTATCCAATGCTAGCAGTATTGCATGATTCTTCAGTGTATTAATAAAAAAATTAAAATATTTGCTCCCCCCTCCAATATATATATATTATATATATATTGGAGGGGGGAGCAAATAATTTTAATATAATCTATCTATTTATCTATATATAATCTATATATCTCAAATCTTATTTCTCCATTCATCTGTTGATGGATACTTAAGTTGCTTCCATATCTTTCCTATTGTAAATAATGCTGCTATGAACATTGGGGTGCATTAATGTTCCTGAATTAATTGTTTTGATTTCTTTGGCTATATACCCAGGAGTGAAATTGCTGAATCATACAGTGGTTCTATTTTTAACTTTTTGAGGGACCTCCATCTTGTTTTCCATAATGGCTGCACCAATTTACATTCCCACCAACAGTGTGCAAGGGTCCCCTTTTCTCTGCATCCTTGCCAGCATCTGTTATTTGTGATCTTTTTGATGATGGCCATTTTGACTGGTATGAGGTGATATTTTATTGTGGTTTTGATTTGCAGTTCTCTGATGATTAGTGATGTTGAACATTGTTTCATGTGCCTGTTGGCCATCTGTACATCTTCTTTGGAAAAAATGACTATTCAGGTCTTCTGTCCATTTTTTAATCAGTTTTTTTTTAATTGAGCTATATATACCATTTATATATTTTGGATATTTATCCCTTATTGGTCATATCATTTGCAAATATTTTCTCTCAGTAGGTTATCTTTCATTCTGCCAATGATTTCCTTTGCTGTGCAAAAAAGCTTTTAAGTTTAATTAGGTCTCATTTGTTTATTTTTGCTTTTATTTCTTTTGTCTTAGGAGAGAGATCCAAAAAATAAAAAAAATATTGCTATGACTTATGTTATAGAGTGTTCTGCCTGTGTTCTCTTCTAGGAGTTTTATGCTTTCAGGTCTTACATTTAGGTATTTAATCCATTTTGAGTTTATTTTTGTGTTTGGTTTGAGGAGATGTTCAAATCTCATTCATTTACATGTAGCTGTCTGGTTTTCCCAAAACCACTTATTGAAGAGACTGTCTTTTCTCCATTGCATAGTCTTGACTCCTTTGTTGTAGATTAATTGACCATAGGTGCATGGGTTTATTTCCAGGCTCTCTCTTTTGTTCCATTGATCGTTGTGCCCGTTTTTGTGCCAATCTCTTGCTGTTTTAATTACTATAGTTTTGTATTATAGTCTGAATCACAGAGTGTACCTCTAGCTTTGTTCTCTTTTCTCTAGATTGCTTTGGAAATTGAGGTCTTTTATGGTCTCATATAAGTTTTAGGATTATTTGTTCTAGTTCTGTAAAAAAGATGTCATGGGTATTTTGATGGGGATTATATTAAATCTGTAGATTTCTTTGGGTAGTATGGACCTTTTAACAATATTAATTTTTCCAATCCCAAACCACTAAATATCTTTTCATTTCTTTGTATCATCCTTAATTTACTTCATCAGTGTTTTATAAGTTTCAAAGTATAGGTCTTTCACCTTCTGGTTAAGTTTATTCCTAGGTATTTTATTCTTTTTCTTGCAATTTTGAACAGGATTGTTTTCTTGCTTTCTCTTTCTGATAGTTCATTATTAGTAAATAAAAAAACAACAGATTTCTGTATATTAATCTTGTACCCTGAAACTTTACTGAATTCATTTATTAGTTCTAGTAGTTTTTATATTTTTTTGGTGGAGACTTTAGGATTTTAGTTTTTATATTTTTTTGGTGGAGACTTTAGGATTTTAGTTTTTATATTTTTTTGGTGGAGACTTTAGGATTTTAGTTTTTATATTTTTTTGGTGGAGACTTTAGGATTTTCTATATACACTATCATGTCAGTTTTAGTGACATGATAGTGTATATAATATACAATAGTGTATAAAAATAGTGACAGTTTTACTTCTTCCCTTCCAGTTTGGATGCCTTTTAATTCTTTTTCTTGTCTGATTGCTGTGGCTAGGACATCCAATATTATGTTAAATAGTAGTGGTGAGAGTGGGCATCCTTGTCTTGTTCCTGATTTTAGATGAAATGCTTTCAGCTTTTCATCACTGAGTATGATGTTAGCTATGGGCCTCTCATAGATGGCCTCAAATATTTTTATATTCTGATCAAATATTTATCTTTTACCAATTTTAGAAAGCATGTATCTCAAAAAAGAGGAAATAACTCCACTCAAAGAAGTAAATCTCCATTATCTGAAACAGGTAATTTCAGGATGAATATAATACTCATGGGAATCTTAAGTAGTGTTAAAAACCTGAAAATACAAAATCACATTAAAAGTATATAAATACAAGGTAGATAAAGCATTGAATTTTTCCAGGATAACATTTCATGTGTATTTACATGAATCATCAAGTTAGTCTGGCTATCTGAGCTATGTGGTATATTGGTCAGGCCCTTTCCCTTCTCTGTATCCTACCTCTAACTCTACCTACAGCATTCAACCTCCTGAAGCAGAAGATAAATGAAATCAATGAATGAAGCCAAGGCTTTTTCTCTTGCCTCTATGTTCTTTATCCAAAGCCAAGAGAGCTGCCTCAGAACAGCATTCACTGATGCCTCCTTTCTTGATTTCTTTGAATTCACTGGTGTTTTGCTTTTCAAATTCCTTAATCTATAATATAATATTATACTTTATTTCAGTAGATCATTATTATTTACCAATTCCATTTTTGCAAATTTTCCAACTTGCTAATATCTATTTATAATCCCCATATCAATCTTCAGTGGTGCTTTTATGATCATTCACAAACATGCATAGGGTGGTGAAAAATTTGAGTTACTTGATGCTCCTGTTCCCAGCTGATGTTGAACAAGGCAATACTTGGCCGTGTTTTAACTCTCAGAATGAAGACAAAAAAATGCCCTTTCTGTGATCTATTTAGTGCTGTAATTTCTACATTTTTGTGCTTCTTGGTTGATTTTGTTGTTTAAAATGGCCCACGAGCATAGCGCTAAAGTGCTATCTAGAAGTTTAAGACGTCTAATGATAAGACTTCTAGAGAAAATATGTGTGTTAGTTAAGCTTCATTTAGGTATGGGTTACACTGCTTTTGGCTGTGAATCAATAAATCAGCAACATATATTAAATAAAGCATCTTTAAATAGAAAAACACACAAAACAAAATTATATATTGATTGGTTGACAAAAATCTGACTAGAGACTCTCAGAATCTAACTTTGTATTTCCCCAAAGAAGAGTGGTTCAGTATTTACTAATTCAGCAATCATGGTAACTGTATAGAACATAACTACCACAAATAATGAGAATCGATTCTATATTGTTTTATGTATCACTATTAATAAATAATACTTCATTTTGCTTTCTAATTCTTTTTCTTTGTTTTGAACATCTTTATTGGAGTATAATTGCTTTACAATGTTGTGTTAGTTTCTGCTGTATAACAAAGTGAATCAGCTATACATATACATATATCCCTATATCCCCTCCCTCTTGCGTCTCCCTTCCACCCTCCCTATCCCACTTCTCCAGGTGGTCACAAAGCACCGAGCTGATCTCCCTGTGCTATGCAGCTGCTTCCCACTAGCTATCTATTTTACATTTGGTAGTGTATATATGTCAGTGTTAGTCTCTCTCTTCGTCCCAGCCTTACCCTTCTCCCCACCCCATGTCCTCAAGTCCATTCTATGTCTGCATCTTTATTCCTGTCCTTCCCCTAGGTTCATCAGAACCATTTTTTTTTAAGATTCCATATATATGTGTTAGCATACGGTATTTTTCTCTTTCTTACTTATTTCACTTTATGTTTTTATCTACTGTAAATTACTATAATCACTTAATATATTTGTCCTGTTGTTTCTGTGATTTATTTTCATTGCTGTGAATGTTTATTTTTATATTTGAATGTTTATCTATTTTAACTTATTCAGTCAGTGGAAAACTGGCAGTTTTGAATTGTCTAGTGTGTGTAGGTAGGGAAAGAACCCATTGATTTTCTTGGGTGTCATTGTTCCTTGGGGGGAAAAACGAGCCTTGTTCCAAATCAGGTTCTGCATATACACAGTTATGCTTAATGGACTTAAGAAGCAGAGAATAGGTCGTAAAGGAAAGTAGATTACTGAACAATGGAATTTATAATACAAAAACTGCCAAAGATGAGAAAAGGTGTGCCTTAGCTTTAGTATCCTCATGTTGTAAGGGACCAGGGATTCAAATAATGCTGCAGACATTTATTTAAACCAATCCCAACTGAATCTTCTGTCAAGGAACATTCCTATATGGCCTACAAATGAGATGTTTATGAAGTAAAATTGAAAGAACAGTGACTTTAGTAGTACAGGAAATTCTATGGTGGGACTCTCTTAGTGCCATGTAATAAAACTATAAGAGCTAAATTACTAGAGTGAATAGATGTGCCAGGTACCTGTTGCAAAACACTTCAGATCCTCTGGAGCCTCCTGTCTTTTGTTCCAGACATAAATGCCATAACCAGCGAAATGAAGGCATTGATCAGTGTCACGAAGTTTCACCTGATGATACATTGCCAAAAGTTTTACTTCCTGCTTCCAACTTTCCTGTTGATGTTGTTAAAAAAAAAAAAAAACAAAACAGAGCCTGACAAGAAGTGGTAAAAACATAGTTTACTTAGGAACTCTTGCAAAAGGGGAAAAGAGACATTAGTATTGAACTGGGCTTAATTCTGAAATCAGTATGAACAAATGAGACTTATATCCAAGGAGGGGAGGAGTGGGGTCAATGGATGGAAAATTACTAAGAGGAAACACCAGGGGTAAGGAAAGATTCTGGCTAAACTGACTTGACAGAATCCTTGCTGCAAGCAGTCCACGATGATCAGATATCGCCTGGGGCATTTGGGGATGAAGAATTTGATCATCAGGATATCAAGTGTGACCAGATGTTGAGAGTGGAAAATTCTTCCTAAACTGCCTTGGCAGGATTCTTGATCTTGAGGTCAAGTCCCAAGGATAAAGCTTAGTTCAGGAAGGGCTTAGAGGTACCTGACTAAAGTTTGGTTAAGGAGAGAGTTTTTGTCAGTGTAAAGGCTTGGGATACCTTGGGATCCTGCCTGGACCCCATGTTTTTCAACCCAGAAATATGGAGAAAATAACTTTCCATGGGCTGAAACTATCACCAATAGAAAATAAGATCTGATGGATGGATTTACCATACACACCCTTCATCACTGTAGACTGTTTTAAGATATAGTTCATGTGATAACCTCTAAGAAGAAGATCCTGAGCTATTAGGACAGTCACCCCTAGCAGCCTCAGGTTCGTTCTTCTTTGCCTGTCATGTTCTTTGCTCCTCACATTTGCTTCCTTGGGTTCCACTTCTAATGAGGTAGTGGCAAATAAGCATTTTCCCTAGAGTTGGCTGTCTGAGGATCACAGGTTAAGCTACCCAGAACCTTTTTTTTTTTTTTTTGGCACAAGTTATATAGTACCTAACCCAAGCTATCTGGTGGTGTGGAGGCTTCAGAAATGACTCAATTCAGGGCTCAAACATCGTCAAACAAAATTTCTTTCCAATTCTTGGTTCTGGTTTCTTAAGTGTCATGTGCAACAGAATGATCATGTCTATTTGGTTCTTAAACCCCAGGTTCCAAAGAAGAATCAAGAGACTCGTTCACATAATATTCTTCCAAAAGCTTTTGTATTTTATTGTCCTGATTGAGTCATATTTCCATCACAAAACTAAACAGTTTTGTAATATTAGATTGTTTCAGTCATGTTCTCATTCTGTGAGTTAAAAGTGGTGTCAGCTTCACTTGAACCTTAATGGCCTGAGAGTGGGTGAATGTTGTTTTCCAGAGGGAAATCAAAGTTTGTGAGTAGATGCTGCAAAGTCAATGTTTCCTTCTCCTCACAGAACACAAGCTATTATGTTGCAAAATGCCACAAGAGATAGAAAAGGCATTTTCCTAGTTCAAACAGCTTCTGATAAAGCATCTAGGGACATAGCTGTAATTGGTGAAGCAAAGAAAAAAGACACTTTTAAGTGAATCAAAATCAGGGCAGATCACTGTTATTGCGTACATGGTTGAAGAAGAGAACGGAGGCCCAATAGACTGGTGCATTGAAGAAATGAGAAAAGAAACATCTGCCAACCATCAAGAGAGTTGCTGGAAGAAGCATTTGAAACAGATGTAAAGTAGAGACAATGTCACCAATTTGAATAACATGTTTAGAAGATCTCACTGACTCTCAGACTAAAAAAAAAAAAAAAAAAGTAAATCAGCTTAAATTATTTGGCAGGTAAAATATATTGAGTTAGTGGATTTAGGCATAAACTGCTGAATAACCTTATCTATACTCTTAATATCACCAGGTGCAATTCATCAATTCAATTTGATGAAACTTATCAAAGGCTTAGTTTTCATTTATTTTTATTTTACATTTATTCTTACTAACTTGCATTTCAAATTCTCTTCTATATTTTCGTTCTTACAGAGTTTAGATTCCAGATCTGCTTATCTATAATCATGAGAAAATTATTTAATCTCTCTACCTCAGTTTCCACATTTGTAAAATGAGACTAATAATACCTATTTTATAAGATTGTTTGGTTAAGAGAATGTGCTTTGGAGGCAGACTACGTGCTTCCGAATCTTAGCTCTGTTATTTACTAACCATATGATCTTGCACCGTTTATTCTCAAGTGTTCAATTTTTTTCTTCTATAAATAGGGATCATAAAAATATCTATTTTGTAAGTTGTTATAGTAATTAAATAAATTGGTATTAGTAGAGTGTTTAGAAGAGTGCCTGGCATATATAGGTACTATATTGCTTGAAAATGATCAATACACATTTGTTTCCATTCATCACAAATTATGTAAATTGAAAAGTTTAATTAATGGAAACAACCTCTTTAAAAAATACGAATTAATTGGTAAAACTTAATATAGATACTGTTTTTGTTAATTATCTGTGTGCTATCAAGAATCCTAGAATGTAATATTTCTATTATATATCATTTGAGATCAGGTGGAAAAAATGGTAAAATAATTTAGATTAAAAATCAAGACATTGCATTGTGAAATTAGTGTATCTCTATAATACAGAAAAATACTACATCTAGTGTGATCTTTCTTTAAACCTGAGTATCCAATGATGCTATAGATTTCCTTGACAAATAGTGAGTTTGCCCTCTCTAGAGGTATGCAAACATGCACTAAATTTTATGAAGTTATTATTGTGGAGTCCATTCAAGAAACTGTTGGAGACTGGTTCAATAACTTTTTAATCCTTTTCTATCCTGGAACATTTATGATAATGTAAATTCTTTCTCTCCAGATTTAAATAAGTTGCACCTTTGAAAAAAGAGATGTCAAGGATAAAGGCAAATAACCATGTTTAACAAAGGAATTGAATCTAAAACTAATTCTTGAGCACAGATGTCAAAGCAAGCGCTCATCTGTTTTTTGAGTGATCTGAGCTATCCTTTAAGATAAATGAAGCATTTAGACACTTTAGGAGGACAGTTATGTCAATGAGATGCTGCTACTTAACATTGAGAGCATTTTTCTTCTTATGCTTTGCTGAATTACTAAACATGTCTCACATTACAGCTGTAGTGATTTAAACCTGTTTCTCTGTGACATGCAAGTAAGGAAAGGCATTTATTTTCTTCTTTAAACAGAGCCACTTATGGGGTGGGAAAGCTCTCACAATTTTAATTTTCTTTTCTTTGTTTACATAGAGCCATAATCTCCTTGGAGACTCAGGCTTTCCAAGGGCTGCAGATGCAGACAGATAATAAAAGCAACTTTATGTTTGAACCACTGCCGTTATTATAAAGAAAGTCCATGAAAATCTCCTCTTCTATTATTAACACATTTTACTTTTCCTATTGAATTTTCTACGATTTAAGATCTAGGGACAATAAACAACTGTGAAATAAATTCCAAATATAAAATATAACATGCTTATCCATGAAAACAGTTAGTAGTATCCAAAAAGGGTTAACAATGTCACCACCCCCCAAAATGACAAAACATTTATAACAAAATAATAAAAGTGAAAAACATGAAAAGACCAATTCAAATTAATAAGTGAAATGTGTACTCAAGTCAAGTACCTACAAATGTGTCAGTTAATTTACAAACCAATCTTCACTACAACTCTCCAAATGTATTATTTCTTAAATAAATATTTATTGAGCACCATTTATGTGCTGTGTTGGACTCACAGCAATAAGTGAAAGAGGTATGATCTCTTTTCATATGGAGGTTCTAGGCTTATAGTCTCAGTTGTTCCATGATCAAATATACAGTCTCAACAAATTTGCACCATTGCCCTCACTTTCAAAATAAGGCAACTAAGGCTCAGAGGAGTATTGATATTTTCCTGATGTAACACAGCTATTGAGTGCAGATATCAGAGATGGGATTTAAACTCATTTTTTTGGGGGGGAGCATTAGAGTCTAGTTCCTTTCATTCTTAGTTTGGGGCTTCTACCTCAGCATCATTTTTCTTTATGTCTTCCTCTTTGATTCTGGATTAGAAAAAATATGATCCTTTTGAAATTTCAGAAAAAAATGTGCCTATAACTCTGATTTCCATGAATAGTTTACCCTGAAAAATAGGAAACTACTAGTCAAGTCAATGTTAGATAAATAAAAATACAAATGAGGAAGAGAAACTGAGTTTTAGATACGTATTAACCTTCACTGAAAAATCACAGACTGTAAACTATGGTCACTGAAGAAAAAGACAAACCGATGTAAAGTCAAGAAAATGACAAACACCTCTATTTAGTAAAGTATTCTGACCCTTCAAGAGAGGTTTGCTATTCTAGCTTAAAAATTCTAAATTGTGCTCACATTCAACAAGTGAATTTTAAAATACAGACAATAATTCTATCTGTTCATGGATTTGCAAAGTTCAACAATGTCAACCAAGAAAAAAGTCTAATAACTGTATCAAGAAGGAAACTACATATGGGTGTGAATGTATGACTGAATGCACTAAAGGAACTTGAAGTTATTTTTATTTTTAACAGTTTTGTTATCAAAAACTTTTCTTAACTTGACTACACTCAGCTGAGTCAAGTGTATTTCTTTTGAAGGCTGGCAGAATATGTCACCGTAAAATATACTAATTACTCATGAGGATTATTTTGAGCTTAAGGAAATTGAGAAAAAGCAGATACATGGAAATCTCCCTGCTTTCCTCCTCTTTACCTTCCTCCAAAAGCAGGACATACATTTTTCAAAGATGGTCCTCCTCCCTTCCCTCCCAGGATGGACAAAAGTTAATTGTCAGAGATAACTTTAGGCCCCAACAACCTGGAGAGGACAACAGCAGAATCTACACAAGAAACTTTACTAACTAAAGTTTGCCCACAATGTGCTTATATTTGCTTTCCCACAATGTGCTGCTCCTAGAGACTCAAGGCTCTTTTCCTTTGTCTTCTTGCATCTCTAAAAATGTATTGTTCCTCTGCTAAGATGCTATATAAATTCAAGTTCTAACCAAATTTTTGAGTTACTCATTTTTCCCTGGGTATCTTTCATATGTACATGAATTATACATGTTAATAAACCTGTTCATTTTTCTCTTGTTAATCTGTCATTTGTTAGAGGTGTCCCAAACGAGGACTTAGAAAGATAGAAGAAAATTATTACTTTTTCTCTCCTACACTTGTTTATATTTAATTGACAACTATTCTCAACAAGTCTTCAGTGCTGTGTCAATGTAACTATCATTGCTTCTCTAAGATCTGTCATAGTGCCTTCCAACTCTAGATATTGGTTAAAGGAAAGACATTCTCAATGTAAACTATGAAAAATAAGAAAGAGTCTCCTGAGTACATGCTGACATTGGTATGGCCCCTGAGATTCTAAAAGATGAAGTGAAATATTTGTTACCATCTGGTATAACTTTCTTTTTTAGTGCATATTTTCATACTTTAGCTTATTCACCCTTTACTGATTCATGCATGCATAGAAACATTTGTTTAACCTATTAATGAGGCCCTCCTATTGACTAGGTACTGTTCTTTTGTTATAGATAGGAAATAACAACAACTAACATTAGACTATGCTTAGTATGTCTCAAGAGTTACATATACAAAATTCATTTCCAAACCCTGAAGAATTCCACTGCTTCGAAAAGAAACAGACAAGGAATTGTGATTCAACATGACATGTTAAAATAGGTATTTGTGCAGGGAAAGGATTTGGAACAAAGAAGTGATTAGCTCTCTTTTGGAAGCTGATTTGGAGGTTACATGGAGAAGTTTTTGTTTTGGGGTTTTTGGGTTTTTTTGGGGGGTTACCAGGAAAATGAGGGCATTCTCAGGCTCAAAGCAGAGAAATAAAGTGGTGTGCTTGAAGAACAGCATGTAGTTCAGTATATTTGTTACATAAAACATTGTTGACTTAAAAAGCTATTCACAACCTAAAAGTTGAGGGTTCTATTTTATTTGGCGGGAATTCTTAGGACTTTAAGCCCGGAGGCAGCATCGCAAGTGACCCTGAGAGAATTGCCCCAAGGAGGCGATGGGGGTATCCAGGTTATATAGAAGTTTTGCGACAAAGGACAGGTAGTCTGAGTGTCAAAAGATGATTATTAATTAAAGGAAAACCAGATATCTCAAGTTAAGGAATAGCACTTTTCTATGTATGGGAAGATGCAAGAGTCTGGGCTCACTGAAATCATTCGTTTGCTGTACACCTCAGCTATCTGGGGCCAGTATCCAGTGTTTTCACATCCTGAGTTTCCTCAGGGCTCACTGTAGGGTGTGGCTGCAGTCCGATGGCTGCTAGATGGCAGGTATTCTTTTCAGCCCTTAGTTTCCTCAGGGCTCACCAGCTCACAGTGGAGGGATGCAAGTGCTGATGACTATGACATCCTTTGTTTACTGATATGGCAGGAAATATTCCATTTTTCAACATGAGAAAGTTATAGAAGGAAAACGATTTTTTGAGCTCTACTTAAGTAATTTGGGTTTTTCCAAAACTGGGGTGCAAAGTTTAGCCATTGAATGATTGCATAGGAAGATGACACATAATTTGTATGGCATTTTAGAAAGATCATGCTGCTTGTAATATGGTGAATTGAGGCAAAAACAGGTGCAGGAAATTAAAAGTCTACTGTTATAACCAGGGATGAACTGGAAATCGTCTGAACAAAAGAAGTAGTAATAACCTAAGTAACCTAAAACTTTGGTTTCTTCTCCATGTAGCCTCCAAATTCCCTTTGAAAACTTTAAAACAAGTGTTAAAGAGTTACATTTGAAGGAATTAGTGATTTTTTAAGACATGGAAATGAATAAGAATTGAATGCCAACTATGCACCATGAACTTGTCAACTGAAAAAAAAAGTACAACCTAAAAGTTGAGAGTTATGTTTTCTTCAAGGACCTTACTGAGGACTATAGCCTGGGAGGGAAGGCTTTCAGATGCTCTGAGAAACTGTTGCCAAGGGGTAAGGGAGGAGCCAGGATGTATAGGAGTTTTTGCTGAAAAAAAGCCCATGTAGTCAGATATCAAACGATTACCGGTAATCACAAAAAACAGACATCTTGTTAATGACTTTAGTGCTTTTCTATGTATGGGAAGATGCAGGAGTCTGGGATCATTGAAATGATTCCTTTGATGTGCATCTTAATTATCTAGGACCACTATCCTGCTTTTCTCCATTCTGAATTCCCCTCTGGGCACACTGTCAGGGGCAGCTGCAGTGGCTGATGGCTTAATGGTGGGGAATATTCATTGTTTACCAGAATGGTAGGTAATGTTCTTTGTTTGCTGAAATGACAGGCAACATTTTTGCGCACATACTGTTCTTGGCAGAAAAGGAAAATCAAATGAACAAAGAAAAGTAGTTAGAAAAGAAAGCAAAGAGTAAAGTGGTAGTTAGACCATATTAGTAATTTCATTGAATGTAAATACACCAAACATTCTAAATAAAAGGTAATTTATCAGACAGAATAAAAACAAAAAATAGCCTTTTTATATGAGACTCGCTTTAAACACAAGGGCACAGTCAGAAGTTGGGATATTTAGATTTCAGAAGTGGAAGAGAGTAAAATGAAGCCAAGAGGGATACAATTTTTTTTTGAAATGTACACCTGTGACTTTCATTTAAATATTCCTTCAATATAACTTTTAAAAAAATATTTGTTTATTTATTTGGCTGTGCCAACTCTTAGTGGTGGCACACGGGATCTTTGTTGCCACATGTGGGATATCTTAGTTGCCATGTGGGTTCTTAGTTATGGTATGTGGGTTTTCGGTCCCTGACCAGGGATCAAACCCAGGCCCCCTGCATTGGGAACACAGAATCTTAGCAGCTGGACTGCCATGGAAGTCCTACATGACTTTTTTATTTAACTGAAGGCCTTGGTTGCCTTGAGAATGATGAGTAAGCTAATGAGAAAAGAAGAAAAGGAAGAACAGTTGTTCTTTTCCAAATATAAGGTTAGATAAAGAGTTGAAATTCACATACCTCAATTATAGAGAAGTAGAATCCAAAAGGACAACAACTAGAAAGGATCAAACCAGACAATGGTTGGCATCTTCCAATAAGGCCTGTGACCCCAAGACCCTTTTCCTTATTAGAGACCTTATGAAATTAATTATATTAGAATATTGAAACTCCTCACATCAGCCTGATTGACACTCTTGAAATCTTTGGTCGCCAGCCAAACAATGTAACCTTGTATTATTAACAGTTATTGGAAGTCAATTTCCAAAATATAAACAATAATGTTAGGTCATCAAAATAAAGATAAATGTTATAACAACAGAATTCAGATTAAAAAAATGGATGGGAGTGAAAAAATCACTGGACTGGAAAACAAAAATTTATTGATTGCTTTGGCCATGGTAACTGAGTTCTAGAAAATCTCTAGACCTGAATATTCCCATCTAGTATTAAGAAAGTCAGAGAAGCCAAGGCCTTTAAATAAACTGATGGTTTATAATGAAAATTAAGTGATCTAAAACATCCATGCAAATGTAGTCAACTGATCTTGGGCAAAGGAGCAAAGAAAATACACACAAAAAAGATAGCCTTTCAATAAATGGTGCTGGAAAACTGGATATCCACCTGCAATAATATTGAATCTAGACACAGGTCTTATATCTCTCACAAAAATTAAAATTGATATAGACCTAAATGTAAAACACAAGGCTTTTAAACTCCTAGAAGATAATAGGAGAAAATCTAGATGACCTTGGGTTTGGCAATAACTTTTTAGATACAACACTAAAGTCATGATTCATGAAAGAAATAATTAATAAACTGAACTTTACTAAAATTAAAAACTTCTACTCCATGAAAGACATTATCAATAGAATGAGTAGACAAGTCACAGACCGGGAGAAAAGATTTGCAAAAAACACATCTGATAAAGAGCTGTTATCCAAAATATACAAAGAACACTTAAAACTCAATAAAAACACAGCCAATTAACAAATAGGCTGTAGATATGAACAGACACTTCACCAAGGAAGATAGACAGATGATAAATAAGCATATGAAAAGATGTTCCACATTCTATGTCATCAGGGAAATGCAAATTAAAACAACAATGAAATACCACTATATACCTATTAGAATGGCCAAAACTCAAAACACTGACAATATCAAATGTTGGTGAGGATGTGGAATAACAGGAACTCTAATTCATTGCTAATGGGAATGCAAAATGGAACAGCCAATTTGAGAGACAGTTTGACAGCTTCTTACAAAAGTAAACATATTCTTACCGCATGATGCAGCAATCACATCCCTTAGTATATACCCGAAGGAGTTGAAAACTTATGTCCACACAACAACTTGCAGCACACAGATGTTTATACAGCTTTATTTACAATTGCCAAAACTTGGAAGCAACCAAGATATCCTTCAGTAGGTGAATGGGTAAACTCTGGTACAACCGGACTATAGAATATTATTCAGTATTAAAAAGAAATCAGCTATCAAGCCATGAAAAACATGGAGGAAACTTAAATCTTAGTAACACATATTACTTAAACTTAGTAATGCATATTACTTAGTAAAAGAAGCCAATCTGAAAAAGCTATAATGATTCCAACTCTAAGACATTCTGGGAAAGGCAAAAGTATGGAGATAATAAAAAGATCAGAAGTCGTCAGGACTCAAGGAGGAGAGGGGGAGGGATTGTCAGAAAACAGGAGATTTTTAGTGCAGTGAAACTACTCTACATGATACTATAAAGGTAGATATATGCCATTACACATTTGTCAAAATTCAATGAATGTACAATACCGAGTGACCCTAGGATAGGCTAAGGACTTTCTATGTTAATAATGGGTCAATGTCGGTTCATCCATTGCATCAAATGTACCACTCTGGTGCAGGACATTAAGAGTGGGAGAGGCTATGCATGTCTTGGGGTAGAGGATGTGTGAGAAATCTCTGTACCTTCTTCTTAGTTTTGCTCTGAACCTAAAACTGCTCTAAAAAATGAAGTCTATTAAAAATATCAAATAGTACAAATATTTTTACAAAATAGATTTGCCAATGTATAATCACTTCCATTCTCTAATTTTAGAGCCTCACTCTACTTATGTATAAATGTTGCTGTCTTTGACTATGATTTATCTCACTCAAATTCACCTAGCAAATAAGAAGCAGCCACAACATCTTAGCATAATACAGATTGCAGTGATATATTTTCAATTAAATATAGTTTAAACTGAGGAAGAACTTTTTATTATAAAATTATATGTTTAATTTTATTTAGTATTATTTATTTTAAATAATATTTTAAAACAGGAGACATTTTCAAATAAATATATTGAGAATTGATCTAAAGACTGTGAGAAAATATTTTTTGTTTTGTCTGGTTCATTCACAGGATATCCTCTCTTTATTCTTGAGTATTTTTATGCTAATTCCAAATACTACGACAAAATATAAAGAGAAAGAAATACTTAGTTTGCTTTGTGCCTTATATTTTCACTTTCACTTAAAAATCGAAACAATCTTGCTATGTCCATAGGATGTGTTTCTGTTCTTCATTTTCAGATTAGGGAAAAGATGTTTAGAGATGTCAATGACTTCTTCTAAGCTACGTGATGAATGCATGGAATACAAATCCAGATTTTTACACAATCTGACTTTGGCTCTCCTGAGGCCCTCCTACTTCGGTGCTACACTTAGCTGCTTGAGTAAGCTTTCTTGTTAGGATTCCCGCCTGTATGCTAAATGTCATATTGACATTTCTTCCTCATTTGTAATTCCTTAATGGGAAAAGAGAAGGGTAACATTAGGGAAAGAGAATAAAATTATATGTAATTGAAAGGCAGTATTCCTTTCCTATTGAATTTCAGATTCCAGCCTTTTACCTTTTATTCTTCCAGGAAAAAATAATGAAGTTGATGTAACAATCCAAGCATTACTTGAATGTTCTCACAAAATTGTTCTCTTTTTAGAGACTCAATCCCATACTCTCATTGTGCATTATATTCTAGGACAGTAGTTTACAAATATTTTATGATTTTGTAGTTATTTCAATTAAAAAAACTGAGTGCACACCTCAAATACATGTGTATTTATTTATAAACAAAATATATGTTCTATTAAAATGAATGCTGAATGTATTATAAAACATACGCAAAATGTATATCTTAAAAGCTTATATTAAATTATAGGCAAATATAAAAAAGTTCATGATGAATAACTCTTAAATGATAAAATGTGAATATAGATGTAAATTTATATATGCATTGATATGTTGCCCACTACTCAGTTGAAAACCAGTAGTCTAGGAAAGTGAAACAAGGTGGTATCAATCAAACTTAGAGACACATTAACTATTTAATTCAGATAAACACAGATTTGTTCATTATTTGTATATTACAAAGCAACAGGTACCAGATTCTGAGGGGAATAAACAAATCTTTTCTTCAAAAGCATACTCCTAGAGGGTATTAAGTCAAGTACATAAATATCAATTATATGAAATTTTGACAATAGCATATGAAAGAATCAAACATCATGCTGTGGGGTTATAAAGGGGTCCCAGGCTGAGAAGGGATCCTCAGTCTCTCCTTGTGTCACCCCGGTTGGTGATAAGAACATTGCTCTTCAGAGTGAGTTTGCAAACTACATCAATGACAAATAGGACTCCTTTAGAAGGGAAGTCTATGCTGACAGCAATCACTGCCCTTTCAAAATGAAGAAGGGAGCAGGAGGATGAGATAACTGGCTGAGGAAAATATTTCTCTAGACTGATTTCTCAAAATGTGTGCCAGGAGTAAGGGAAGGAACTGGATTAAATACAAGTAAACCACGCAGCATCACTGCTTTTCCCATTAACACTATACCTTGGTTAGAGTACCCAACACATGCCTAACTCAGGCTCAGGGCCCTTAGGGGTTTCAGAAACTTAACACATTTCTGATTTAAAGATAGATTTGCATTCTTACTTTATAAATATTGACATTAAAATTTTTATACATCTTAAAAGTAAGTGTTCTATTCTCTGACCTAGGGATTTTGATGTTCTGGCAGGGTCTGTGTTGAAAGCTGTGAATTACTAGACGAGTGAATGCATAACATCTTGACTGACAGATTTTCTTTACTATGTAGATAAAATTTAACATTGAAAAAGAGAACAAGATGCTTCTGGTTTCCTATTGACCTGCAAAGACCATTAGTGAAATCAAATTGTGAAATATTTGTATACACCACAAAAGGTCTGAAAAAGTCATAATACTGCTCATGGGAGATTTCAATTACCTAAATAATGACCATGTAACAGCTAGGCAGAAAACGTAAGAGTGTGTTTCTTAGAGAAAATTCCATTTGTTCATAATTTAATTTGATGAACAACTATTCTGGCAGAATAGAAAGAATCAGTTTGTTATATACTATAAGACTCTCAGCCAGGAATTATTGGTAAATAAATATGCAACTGGGATCTTTGATTGCATGATAATAATCATGATACAGTTCACACACACAAAAATAAGTTACAAACCTATAGATTATAAATGCTGCTTCATTTTCTCCCGTTCTTACATTAAATTTTCTGCCCAGGAAAGGCTATATTCAACTAAGGTCCTCAGTCAATTGTCTCTATGTTTCTAATTTTGTGTGAGATATAATGTGGAGTGAATTAGAAGAAGGGAAGGAGAGAGAAAGAAAGAGAGAGAAAGGGACAGAGAAAACTGAAAGAAAAATTTCAAGTCAAGTTCCTTGGGCAGAGATTTCTCTTGGTGCAATCAAGCATCTTTTCTATACTCCCATTTCCTCCTTCTCTCCAGGTATATGCCTGATACTCTCAGCTTTTCACATTTAGAAATCTTATTAGAAAATATACCAATGGATTTATTTTCTTTATTTTGTGAAAGACTGATTTGTTGTAAAGGACCTCCCCACCCCCCGTAAGGATATTTAAATTCTAGTTAGTCAACAAGGCACTAAGCCAAAGGGAGAAAGCTGCAAAAGCCAAAATTAGAAATAAGAACCAGAGAGCACGACTTAGAATAATAGCAACAAATGAAAGAAAGGAGAAATTGAATTGGAGCAGAGCCTGATTCAATGCTGATTTGCTAAGTGGGTGTCCAGGGCACCAACAAATAAAGAGGATTAACTACATTGTTGGGAGTTATATGGAACCTCTCATGATAAGAATGATGCAAATTAAAGCTACCCTGAGATGCCATTATTCACTTATCAGATTTGTAAATATTCCTAAATTTGGTAACACACTCGTGGCAAAGCAGAGACTTACTACATTGCTGGTGAGAGCATGGATTTGTACAAGTCCTATAATCATAAATATAGCAATATCTATCAAATTTTTAAACACATATACTTTTTAATTATTTATTTATTTATTTGGCTGTGTTGGGTCTTAGTAGCAGCATGCAGGGTCTTCGTTGCGGCACACGGGATCTTTCGTTGTGGTGTGCGGGCTCTCTAGTTGTTGCACGTGGGCTCTAGAGTGGACAGGGTTAGTTGTCCCGTGGCATGTGAGATCTTAGTTCTCTGACCAGGGATCGAACCCATGTTCCCTGCATTGGAAGGCTGATTCTTAACCACTAGACCACCAGGGAAGTCCCCTAAACACATATACTTTTGATCAAGCAATTCTGCTTCTGGGAATTGAGTCTACATACGTGATGTACATATGCAAAATGACTTTATGTCATTTTTATTTTTTTATATTTATTATATTATAGCATATTTATTATGTTTGTTGGTTGCAGCATTATTTGTAATAGCCAAAGAATCAAACCACCCAAATTACCACCTAAAAGAGAGGGCTTAAGTAAATTATGACACATCCATATAATGGATAATATGTGGCTAAAAATGAATGAGCAGCTAACTGTGCACTGATGTGGAAAGTCCTCCAAGATATATTGTAAGTAAAAAATCATGTTCAGAGCTATGTGCATAATATACCACCTTTTGTGTAAAAATAAAGTAAGAATCTGTATCTACGCTTTTTTGGCATATATAAGGAAACTGAAAAGAGGCATAAAAATCTAATAACAATGATTTTAATAATGGGGGGAGGGGAATGGACAGAGGAACAAGCAGGAAATGAAGGAGACTTTTCACTGTGCACCAGTTTATACTTATACATATATTACTTATTGGAAAATTAAATGGATAAAGCTTTTATCAAATGTCATTGGAATAAAATTGGGAATGTGGAATCATTTAACTTTTCCATCTGTACCAAAGACAAACTGATACAACTCCCACTGACTAAACAGTACATTTTAATGAAAAAAAAGAAAGAAGAAGAAGCGTTCAAAGAACAATATTCATTGTATTAGTCAGGGTCCAGTCAAGATAGGTTAGGTTGTGTTGCAGTAACAATCCCCCACAAAACCTTAGGGCTTTACAAAAGAGGTTTCTTTCTTTCTCATGCTATATGTCTGCTGAGATCTGCTTCTGTTCCTTCCCATATTGTCTGCATTCCAGGTCAATGTTGATGGAACTGCCCCTATGTGTGAGTCTCAAGTTAGAAGGAAAAGAGGGAGATAGTGAACCGTAAGTATTCTTAAAGATTTCTTAAAAAGTGATAGACATTACTTAGCAACATTTTATTGGTCAATGCAAGTCATATGGCTGTTTCTAAATTCAATAGGACAGAATGTATAATCTTCCCATGAAGAGGGATGCATCTCGAGACCATAGCCAAGCCTAAATTAATGTCAAAAGGAACTATAAATCTCCCTGAAATAGGAAATATTTTGAAAAATGACACCAATTACCATAATCATTTGTTAATAAAAGAACTTCGTTTTCTTCCTGTCCCCATTCAGTGCATGCTGAAACGATCCTAACACTAATTCAATGTTAATTCTATCCTCAAATAATGAATATAAGCTGTAAGGATTCTGCCTAAAGTTCCTACATATCTCATTGCTCTCTAGACAGGAACAGGCCTTGAAATTATTAAAATTGCCATGAAAAGTTGTACTTTGATTTAAGTGAATTGGTCCTGTTTCTTAAGTCAGTTTTCAATGTGTTCTAATAGACCACAGCACCTGGTTAAGCCCTCAAATGTACTAAAGCATCATTAAGAATGTGTGCCATTCAACAAATGGGATCTATGTGAAAGATTATTTTTAACTGTGGATGAGCAGAGTTGTTTTTAACCAAATGAATGAGTAAAGAAATTTGCATTTGAATAATCATTCCTGAATATGCAAACTTTTTCTCATACTGAAGTAACTGATTGAATATTATCCACAAAATATACTTAAATTAAAATTTTAAACTCTATTATTTAATTCCCTTTAGGCCCTCTTTAGTTATTTTCAGCCTCCTATACCTTAGTCAGATAAGAAGGACATATCTGCTGTAAAATTTGAATACCATTAAAATTCTAGATCTTTCTGTAAAATTATATTATCTATGACTCTGATGAGCAGGTAACATCTATGTGAATTTTACTACCAATAAAAAGCATAAACCATTTTTGATTCTAATAAAATCTTCATTGGGAACCAAAAAAGTCCTAAACATAAAAGAACATTTTTCATTTTAAATCACCACCTAGGAAGGGCTGCATGAGCATGATTTGAAAATGGCCAGAGACTTGAATTTCATTTTAATGCTACATCTTAAATTATCTATGCTGCTGTGACTGAAACTGAGAAGTGGATGAAATTGCATGACTGGGAAGAAGCATAACGTCAGGAAAATGGTGTGAGCTTAGGCTTAGATGTAAGATCTAAGAAGGTGTATTGAATAATGAGAAAAACAGTCTGGCTGAAATAAAGGGATTATGATGGTAAGTATTGAGAGGCAGCTTTGGAAAAATAAATTAGGATCAAGTTGTAGAGAACTTGGAACTCCAGCTAATGGCCCTGATGGAAATGAATAGATAGGACAGGTTTTCAAATAGGAGACTGAGAGAAAGAATTTAGAAGGAACGTGTTGCAAAGCAGATTGGAAGGGCATCGGCAAGAGAAGAATTAGAAGCAAAGTACAAATGAACAGAATTTGAATAATTTAATATGAAATAAAAAGGAGAAAGGAATCGAAGTTGATGGATTTTGAGGCTAGAAAAATAAGACAGTAGGTGACTGGGAGAAACAGATCCACGGGAGAAAGAAGATTGAAGATCAGTTTTGGAGGTTAGAATGGGAAAGGTGTGTGCATATATATTTTTCTTTGTAGGGAGAGATTTAAAAATTTGCCTTTACTAGTGTTGAAATTAGATATGAGATCATACAAATTAAAACATCAAGTAGATATTTCAAATGTGCAATTCAATTTTCAGAGAAGGGCCAGGGAAAATTTAATTTTCTTTCTTTCCCTCCCTCTCTTTTCTTTCTTCCCCTCTCCTCTCTCTAATCATTCTGGCTGTTCTGTGTGCACTTGATAAAGACATTAGGTACAAAACTGTAACCTTGAATCCCTGCTCCATTAATATGAAATGACCTTGTTTATGCCCAGTAATATTCTTTGCTCTGAAATTAACTCTGATATTAATGTAACTACTTCTTCTTTTAAAAGATTAGTGTTACCAGGATTTATCTTTTTCCATCCCTTTCCTTTTAATTTATTGTGCCTTTATTTTTAATGTTTCTTTTTTAAGTTTGCATGTGGTTGGGTCTTACTTCTGTGTATTTTGTCTGACAATTTCTGCCTTTTAATTGGCATGTTTAGTCCACTTGCTATTAAAGCAATTCTTGAAATTTTATATTGTCAGTCTGTAGTCTACCACTTTGATTTTTTTTCTATTTTCTCATCTATCTATTGCTTTTTTGTCTCTCTTTCATCCTTCCTTTGAATTATATTTTATGAATCCATTTTATCTCTTGTGTTGGCTTATTAGCTATAACCCTTAGCTATAACCCTTAGCTATAATTAGCTATAACCCTTTTTGTTGTTGATAATTTAGTGGTTGCTTAAGGTTGTAGAGTATACATTTTTAACATCGTATTGTACCTTCTATATATACCATGTCACTTCAATTAGCATCGAAAAATTTCTAATAGTATACTTTCATTTTCCCCTTTCAGGGATTATGATAATACTTTTGTATATGTTATAAACCTCAGATTCTATTGTCATTAGCTGTTTAGAAAGAGTTTTTTTTTAAATAAATCTTTACTGGAGTATAATTACTTCACAATACTCTTAGTTTCTGTTGTACACCAAAGTAAATCAGCCATATGCATACATATATCCCCATATCCCCTCCCTCTTGAGCTTCCTTCCCACCATCCCTATCCCACCTCTATAGGTCATCACAAAGAACCGAGCTGATCTCCCAGTGCTATGCTGCTGCTTCCCACTAGCTAACTATTTTACATTCGGTAGTGTATATATGTAGATGCTACTCTCATTTCACTCCAGCTTCCCCCCCCCGCCCTGTGTCCTCAAGTCCATTCTCTATGTCTGCATCTTTATTCCTGCCTTGGACCTAGGTTGATCAGTACCATTTTTTTTTTCTTTTTTTAGATTCCATATATATGCGTTAGCATACAGTATTTGTTTTTCTCTTTCTGACTTACTTCACTCTGTATGACAGACTCTAGGTCCATCCATGTCTCTACAAATAACTCACTTTCACTTTTTTTATGGCTGAGTAATATTCCATTGTCTATATGTACCACATCTCTTTCCATTCATCTGTTGATGGACCTTTAGGTTGGTTCCATGTCCTTCCTGGCTATTGTAAATAGTGCTGCAATGAGCATTGTAGTTCATGTCTCCTTTTGAATTATGGTTTTCTCAGGGTATATGCCCAGTAGTGGGATTGCTGGGTCATATGGTAGTTCTATTTTTAGTTTTTTAAGGTACCTCCATTTCCATAGTGGTTGTATCAATTTACATTTCCACCAACAGTGCAAGAGGGCTCCCTTTTTACCACACCCTTTCCAGCATTTATTGTTGCTAGATTTTCTGATAAGGGCCATTCTGACCGGTGTGATGTGATACCTCATTGTAGTTTTGATTTGCATTTCTTTAATAATTAGTGATGTTGAGCATCTTTTCCTGTGCCTCTTGGCCATCTGTATGTCTTCCTTGGTGAAATGTCTATTTAGGTCTTCCACCCATTTTTTAATTGGAACTTTTTTTGATATTGAGTTCCATGAGTTCTTTGTATATTTTGGAGATTAATCCTTTGTCTGTTGTTTCATTTGAAAATATTTTCTCCCATTCTGAGGGTTGTCTTTTTGTCTTGTTTGTGGTTTCCTTTGCTGTTCAAAAGCTTTTAAGTTTAACTAAGTTCCATTGTTTATTTATTTTTTTATTTCCATTACTCTAGGAGGTGGGTCAAAAAAGATCTTGCTGTGGTTTATGTCAAAGAGTGTTTTTCCTATGTTTTCCTCTAAGAGTTTTATAGTGTCTGGTCTTACATTTAGGTCTTCAATTCATTTGGAGTTTATTTTTGTGTATGGTGTTAGGTAGTGTTCTAATTTCATTGTTTTACATGTATGTCTAGTTTTCCCAGCACCACTTATTGGAGAGGCTCTCTTTACTCCATTGTATGTTTTTGCCTCCCTTGTAAATTAGATGACCATATGTGTATGTCTCCCTTGTAAATTAGGTGACCATATGTGTATGGGTTTACCTTTGGACGTTCTATCCCGTACCATTGATCTATATTTCTGTTTTTGTGCCAGTACCATACTGTCTTGATTACTGTAGCTTTATGGTATTTTGAAGTTGGGGAGCCTGATTCCTCCAACTCTGTTTTTCTTTCTCAAGATTGCATTGGCCATTTGGTGCCTTTTGTGTTTCCATACGAATTGTAAAATTTTTTGTTCTAATTTTGTGAAGAATGCCATTGGTATTTTGACAGGGATTGCACTGAATCTGTAGATTGCTTTGGGTAGTATAGTCATTTTCACAATGTTGATTCTTCCAATCCAAGAACATGGTATATTTCTCCACCTATTTATGTCCTTTTTGATTTATTTCATCAGTGTTTTATAGTTTTCTGAGTACAAGTTTTTTGCCTCCTTAGACTGGTTTATTCCTAGGCATTTTATTCTTTTAGTTGCAATGGTAGATGGGATTGTTTCCTTAATTTCTCTTTCTGATTTTTCAGTGTTGGTGTATAGGAATGCCAGAGATTTCCTTGCATTAATTTTGTATCCTGCAACCTTACCAAATTCATTGATTAGTTCTAGTAGTTTTCTGGTGGCATCTTTAGGATTCTCTATGTATAGTATCATGTTATCCGCAAACAGTGACAGTTTTACTTCTTCTTTTCCAATTTGTATTCCTTTTATTTTTTTTCTTCTCTGATTGCCATGGATAAGACTTCCAAAACTACGTTGAATAAGAGTGGCAAGAGTGGACATACTTGTCTGGTTCCTGATCTTAGTGGAAATGCTTTCAGTTTTTCACCATTGAGTATGATGCTTGCTGTGGGTTTGTCATATATGGCCTTTATTATGTTGAGGTAGGTTTCCTCTATGCCCACTTTCTGAAGAGTTTTTTATCATAAATCGGTGTTGAATTTTGTCAAAAGCTTTTTCTGCATCTATGAGATGATAATGTGGTTTTTATTCCTTAATTTGTTAATGTTGTGTATCACATTGATTGATTTGTATATATTAAAGAATCCTTGCATTCCTGGGAAAAATCTCACTTGATCATGGTGTATGATCCTTTTAATGTGTTGTTGGATTTTGTTTGCTAGTATTTTGTTGAGGATTTTTGCATCTATGTTCATCAGTGATATTTGTCTATAATTTTCTCTCTTTTTTTCATATCTTTTTCTGATTTAGGTATCAGGGTGATGGTGGCTTCATAGAATGAATTTGGGAGTGTTTCTCCCTCTACAATTCTTGGAAGAGTTTGAGAAGGATAGGAGTTAGCTCTTCTCTAAATATTTAATAGAATTGGCCTGTGAAGCCACCTGGTCCTGGACTTTTATTTGTTGGAAGATTTTAAATTATGGTTTCAATTTCATTACTTGTGCTAGGTCTGTTTATATTTTCTATTTCTTCCTGGTTCAGTCTCAGAAGGTTGTGCTTTTCTAAGAATTTGTCCATTTCTTCATGGTTGTCCATTTTATTGGGACATAGTTGTTTGTAGTAGTCTCTTATAATCCTTTGTATTTCTGCAGTGTCAGTTGTGATTTCTCCTTTTTCATTTCTAATTTTGTTGATTTGCATCCTCTCCCTTTTTTTCTTGATGAGTCTGGCTAAAGGTTTATCAATTTTGTTTATCTTCTCAAAGAACCAGCTTTTAGTTTTATTGATCTTTGCTATTGTTTTCTTCATCTCTATTTCATTTATTTCTGCTCTGATCTTTGTGACTTCTTTCCTTCCACTGACTTTGGGTTTTCTTTGTTCTTCTTTCTCTAGTTGTTTTAAGTGTAGGGTTAGATTGTTTATTTGAGATTTTTCTTGTTTCTTGAGGTGAGATTGAATTGCTATAAACTTCCCTCTTTGAACTGCCTTTGCTGCATCCCATAGGTTTTGGGTCATCCTGTTTTCATTGTCATTTGTTTCCATGTATTTTTTTAATTTCTTCTTTGATTTCTTCAGTGATCTCTTGGTTATTTAGTAACATATTGTTTAGCCTCCATGTGTTTGTGTTTTTTACATTTTTTTCCCTGTAATTGATTTTCAATCCCATAGTGTTGTGGTCAGAAAAGATGCTTGATCTGATTTCAATTTTCTTAACTGTCCTGAGGCTCAATTTGTGACCCAAGATGTGATCTATCCTAAGAATGTTCCATGTACACTTGAGAAGAAAGTGTAACCTGCTGTTTTTTGTTGGAATGTCCTATAAATATCAATTAAATCTATCTGGTCTATTGTGTCATTTAAAGTTTATGTTTCCTTATTAACTTTCTGTTTGATGATCTGTCCAGTGGTGTAAGTGAGGTGTTAAAGTCCCCCACTATTATTGTGTTACTGTCTATTTCATCTTTTATAGCTGTTAGCAGTTGCCTTCTGTATTGAGGTGCTCCTATGTTGGGTGTATATATATTTATAATTGTTATGTCTTCTTCTTGGATTGATCCCTTGATCATTACGTAGTGTCCTTCCTTGTCTCTTGTAACGTTCTTTATTTTAAAATCTATTTTATCTGATATGAGTATTGTTACTCCAGCTTTCTTTTGATTTCCATTTGCATGGAATATCTTTTTCCATCCCCTCACTTTCAGTCTGTATGTGTCCCGAGGTCTGAAGTGGGTCTCTTGTAGATAGCATATTTGTGGATCTTGTTTTTATATCCATTCAGCCAGTCTGTGTCTTTTGGTTGGGGCATTTAATCCATTTACTTTTAAGGTTATTATCAATATGTATATTCCTATTACCATTTTCTTAATTGTTTGGGGTTTGTTTTTGTGGGTCTTTTTCTTCTCTTTTGATCCCTGCCTAGAGAAGTTTCTTTAGCATTTGTTGTAAAGCTGGTTTGGTGATGCTGAATTCTCTTAGCTTTTTCTCCTCTGAAAAGCTTTTGATTTCTCCATTGAATCTGAATGAGATCCTTGTGGGTAGAGTAACCTTTGGTGTAGGCTTTTCTCTTTCAGCACTTTAAGTATATCCTGTCACTCCCTTATGGCCTGCAGAGTTTCTGCTGAAAAATCAGCTGATTAACTTATGGGGATTCCTTTGTATGTTATTTTTTGTTTTTCCCTTGTTGCTTTTAATATTTTTACTTTGAATTTAATTTTTGTTAGTTTGATTAATATGTGTCTTGGTGTGTTTTTCCTAGGGTTTATCCTGTATGGGACTCTCTGTGCTTCCTGGACTCAGGTGACTCTTTCTTTTCCCATGTTAGGGAAGTTTTCATTTATAATCTCTTCAAATATTTTCTCAGAACCTTTCATTTTCTCTTCTTCTTCCGGGACCCCTATAATTCAAATGTTCGTGTGTTTAGTGTTGTCCCAGAGGTCTCTGAGATTATCTTCAATTCTTTTCATTCTTTTTTCTTTATTCTGCTCCTTGGCAGTTATTTCCACCATTCTGTCTTCCAGCTCACTTATTTGTTCTTCTGCCTCAGTTATTCTGTTATTGATTCCTTCAAGTGTATTTTTCATTTCAGTTATTGTGTTGTTCATCTTTGTTTATTTGTTCTTTAGTTCTTCTAGATGTTTGTTAAACATTTCTTTTATTTTCTCAATCCATGCCTCCATTCTATTTCTGAGATTCTGGATCATCTTTATTATCATTACTCTGAATTCTTTTTCAGGTAGATTGCCTATTTCCTCTTCATTTATTTGGTCTTGTAAGTTTTTATCTTGCTCCTTTATCTGTGACATACCTTTATGCTGCCTCATTTTTTTTTTTTTTTTTTTTTTTTAGTGAGAGGGATTGTGTTCCTGTCTTACTAGTTGTTTGACCTGAGTCTTCCAACACTGGAGTTTGCAGGCTGTTGGGTAGTGCTGCGTGCTAGTGCTGAGATGAGAACCTCTGTGAGACCTCACTCTGATGAATATTCCCTGGGGTATAAGGTTCTCTGTTAGTCCAGTAGTTCGGACTCAGAGCTCCCACCGCAGGAACTTTGGCCCAACCCTGGGTTCATGAACCAAGATCCTGCTAGTTGTGTGGGATGGCAAAAAACAAAAAAAGCGAGAGAAAAATAACAAAGTATAAAATAAAATTAAACTAGGAAACTAACAGATATGTTAGAAAGAATATAAAATAAAAATATAGATGAATCAACAACCAGAAAGTACAACAGTACCACAATAGTAAAAAAGAAGAGGAGGGAGAAGAAAAAAAATGGGCAGGGGGAGGGAAGGCCTTGGCTGTGGAGGGTGGAGCCTGTGATTAGGGCCCACAGGGCTGGAAAACGCCCTGGGGGCTGTAGTGGGTGGGCCTTAGGCTCAATGGAGCAGAAGGGACCCAGGCGTGCCCCCACCCCTGGTCTCAGAGGGTGGGGTACCTCACCTGGGAGCCCAGCAGGCTTCCTGGGCTCCAGTGGTTGAGGCAAATGCCCTCCTCTACTCTCCTATGCCCCCAGGACCAATGTGGCTGGGGGGATGGGGGTGCCTTGGAGGACAGGGGACCGGCCTGGGAGCTCATCAGGGTCCCCGGTGCCTGAGTGGGTGGGGTAAATGCCCTCCGCTCCTTTACTGCTCATTCTGGTGGGCCCCTCCCACATGCCTCTCCTGATATCCCCAGCCTAAAGACCTTAAAAAAAGAGAAAAATGATAAGTTTACTCACATTCTTATCATTTCAAGTGCTCTTCATCACCTTGTTTAGTTCTAGACTTCCTTCTGGTGTATTTCTTTTGTCTTAACTAATTCTTTTAAGATGTCTGTAGTCCACATGTGTTGGAGATGAATTATTTCATATGTCTGAAAAAAGTCTTTATTTTACCTTCATTTTCAAAGGATATTTTCTCTAGGTTTAGAATTATTGTTTGAATATTTAAAGATGTTTTTCTATCTTCTGGCCTTGATTGTTTATCATGGGAAATAATCCATCATTATTATCTTTGTTCCCTTGTATATAACATTTTTTTTTTCTGGCTGTACTTAAGATTTTTTTTTTTTTGTCATTGGTTTTGAGGAATCTGATTAGAACATACCTTGGCATATTTTTGTTTTTCTTTTCATGTTTCTTTTGTTTGGAGTCTTGACTTTCTTGAATCTGTCCATTTATAATTTTCATCAAATTTGTAAAATTTGGGGACTTTATTTTAACAAATATATTTTAAAATTTTTCTCCCCTCCTTTGGGGACTTAATTTGTGTGTAGATTAGGCTGCTTGAAGTTGTCCCACAACTTACTGATGCTCTGTTCATTATTTTATATCTTCTTCTTTCTGTATTTTCTGTTTGATAGTTTCTATTGTTATGTTGTCATGATAAGTAACTTAATTTTTGCAATATCTGATCTTCCCTTCATACTATTCAGTGGATTATTTATTCTCATAGTTTCTATCTCTAGCAATGAGATTTGGCCTTTTTAAAAAATATATCTTCTCTGTCCCTACTTAATATGTTTATTCATTCTTACAGTTTTTTGAATGTGTGAAATGCTGTTGTAATAATTGTGTTATGATGCTTGTCTAGTTTTTTTTTTTTTTTTTTCGGTATGTGGGCCTCTCACTGTTGTGGCCTCTCCTATTGCAGAGCACAGGCTCTGGATGCACAGGCTCAGCAGCCATGACTCACGGGCCCAGCCACTCCCCGGCATGTGGGATCTTCCAGGACCGGGGCACGAACCCGTGTCCCCTGCATCAGCAGGCAGACTCTCAACCACTGCGCCACCAGGGAAGCCCTTGTCTAGCTTTTGTTTCAGTTCTGAGCTGGTTTTGATTGGTCAGTTTTTCTCCTCATTATGAGTCATAATTTCCTGCTTCTTTCCATGATCGATAATTTTTTATTAGATGCAAAACTATTAATTTTGCCTGTTGAGTACAATTTTGCCTTAAATACTGGGTATTTTTTAGTCATATAAATTTTCTTGAGATTTTTCTGAGAATTGTTTAAGTTATTTGTATATAGTTAAAGCCTTTTGGGGCATGTTGTTCACAATCTTTAGGTGGGATAAGAGCAGTTATAAGTCTAGTACTCATTTCTCCCCACTACTGACAAAAGGTCCTTTTGGTGTACTGCCCAATTCTGCGTGAATTTTCAGGTTTTCCAGTCTGGCTGGATAGCAAGCGTTATTTCTATACCATGTTAGCTTTAGGTGCTGTTTCTTCTGATCTATTGTGTGGTTCTTTACATGGCTTCTGGTAGTTTCTCACACATGTGCTGAACAGCACTCATTAGTATTATAGAAGGATCCACTGCAGATTTTCAGAGTTCTCTCTCTGTTTAGCTTTAAACTTCTAAGTAATCTTCCCTGCTAAGCATAGCTGTCCTTGTCTCCCTGAGCTCTCAGTTCTGTCTCACCAAGTCAGAGCATCCACTGGTCTCCCTTTGGTTTTCTCCTCCCTGGGACCACCTCTGGGGAACTTTCTCATAGACATATGCCCTGATAACTGCTAAGCTTATCTCATTTGCTCCTTATCTATGAGAAAAAGCTGTATTTATTGCCTAATGCCCAGTGTACTGAATATAGTTATTCCATACATTTTGTCTGGTTATTTTTCTTTTTTTTCAGGTGGATTTGTAAAATCCTTGCATGATAACTCTATTTTATCTAGAATCAAAAGTCTTTTTGGTTTTAAGTAATAGAAATCCACAGAAGGAAATAATCAAAAATTGAATTCATATAGGAACACAGGATAGAACTTGGAACCAGACTTCCTGGGTTTAAATCTTGGCTCCATCAGTATAACATTTAGGCAGTATTCTTGAATGTCTATGATCATTTAACTCATGTAAAATAAAGGCTACACAAGTAACTACTTCACTAAGTTGATATGAGGATTAAAACTGTTAGTATATACGAATTGCTTGGAATACTACCTGTTTCATGGCAAACGTTCAATAAGTACTTGTTATTATCATTGTTAGTTGTAGTGGTAAGGAAGCTATTTTTATTATTATTACTAAGGAGAGAGTGCATGATAAGGCCCTTTAGGAACTGGAAAGAGAAGATGGAAATGCATCAGTAACCAAGGTTACTCTCTTTCCTTCTAACAAGGGATGTCCCTCATCTTTCTTTCTCTCAATGTCTTCTTCATTCTCATCTCTCTCTCTATAAACCAACTTCCTCTGCTCCTTTTAGTGATTGTGTCTGAACACTCCTGACCTGAGTTGCTAAGTTTCTAAGTTTCTATATTAAGTTTCTATTAATGCCCAAAATTGACTAGCATCATTGAAAATGCTGCTGGAAAACTACACAAGGATGATGTAGTGGGAGAAGAATTCTCAGAGGAATATTGTGAGCTAGAGGGGCTCCTAGTTTTATAGGAGCTATTGTCTCCTATAAAGACAAAGTTCTACTAACGATTGAAGAACACACTAGGGTCATTCATCTGAGTCTGTGTGTAAGGGGTTAGAGTACTCACCTTCCGAGATTTTGGTTTCCTTAAGATATGAGAACTCAGAGGTATATGATTTGAAGGTGATAAAAGAACAAGGCTTAACAGGTGAATTGGGAATAATCTGGAAGCAAAGACCGCAGCAGTGGGAACATGTGCTTTCTGTCTACTTAACAAATACCTCCTTCCTTTTTATTATTCAGTAAATCTCACTGCAAATGAATAGGTGTCATTGCAGTAAAGCTCTATTTCTAACTAGCTATGTAATTTTTCAAAGAGATGAGTGAATTTTATGACTAATAAGTGGCAAAAGTTAGCTATGAGTTTTTGAAATCATTTTTATGGAAAGAGATAAAATTTGCTTCCATTATTTGATTTAAAAATCCTGTTGATTGCTCTTTTCAAAGAGAAATGAGCTGTCTTCACTTAACATTTAGAAAAGCAAATTCATTGAGGTCCTAAAGACATTAATATTGGTCTTCTCAGTGTTGTTTGTATTAGGTCTTATTTTTTTAAGAAAAGTCTTTTTGGACAATTTACTTATAAGTACATACTGAAGTATTATTATAACCTTTCTGTAAGACAAAAAGCTTATAACAGATCAATTCAAATATTTCTCTTTTAGTAGATTTAGTTATGGAAAAGGGAGTTCAGAAATATGACTGTTAGAAATAAATAGACAAAGAATAAATGGCTGATTAAAGTTAGTAGACTCTTGACTGACAGCTCTCTTGGTGGATGGGTTACTGCTCCCTCAGAAGAAGTTTTAGGCTAATTGTTGTTCATAATAAATTACTCATTCTACCAGAAATAATATTTTCTTCCCATAAGTAATACGTGAGTTTTTTCACCCAAGTAGTTCATCTGAATGTTTTTTTTCTACAAGTCGTAGAGAAAAGAGTTCCCAGAAATCTAACTTCTTGTCTAGTAAAAGCTCTGATAAATTTTCTTTATCACATGTTGATGAAAAATGTAATGTATTATGTAACACTGAGATTAAGTTCAGTTTCAAATGCAAGAGGAACTTATTAAGCAATCTATGGGTGAATCCTTCTGTAAAGGCAACAAATTCTTAGGTCATTCAAACAAACTTTTTGATAGGCCAGACTGGGTAGCATACTAGGATGGCTTATAGGAAAAGACATAAAGTATTTGAAGAATCTGAAGGTTTTGTTGTCATTGTTTATTTATTTTGTTGCTCTTTTTGTTTCCATTTTTATATTTTAATTATTAATTTTTAAATCTGCCACATCATAGGAACCACAGTCAAAGCCATGGTCTAAGCTTGACTCACATAAACCTATGTTCACAAGGGTTTTATAAAATTACACATTAAAGTATTCAAATATTTGCACTTCTATATTTTCCAAATCAGAGAGACTGATTTCTAACCAAGCAATACTGAAAATGATATCCTAAATCAACTTACAAGGTAAGAAAGGAAAGCATGAATACTATTATGCAAATGATCTTATATAAAGGTTTTCAGAGTTATGCCGTGTAGAGAAGAAAATATGCGATATAGAAGAAAGGGGCAGACCCAAAAAGTTTTGGCTCATCTAATTTCAAGTCTAATTGTTTGCTAATATTTCTTTTCTGATTGGATATCAATAATCACTCTTTTAATCATCTGTTTGGTAAATTTGTGTTTCTAGGGTTTTGTTGTTGTTGTTGTTGTTTTTGCTATTTTTAAGCAAATAATTGTTTCTTTTCATGACAATGTAAGTTCCCTGAAGGCAAAGATGTTTTGGCCACTGTTGTACCTCTTCAGTCAAGAACAATATCTGACTTATAGTAGATTTTCAATAAAATATTTGTTACTGGGTTGAATTGTAACAGGGAAGAGCTAAATTGGACTCCATGTTCAATCTGTTTCTTTGACTTTAGCTTTTGCTTTTCGTTGCTTTTGTTACTATAATCATACATAATGGCCTGCCTCAGGGAACCCTGCCCCTCTGCCTGAATGTTAAAGTAAAGTGCACAGCTCACAGAGAGACAATCTGACCCTGCCCTCCTTTGAATGGCTGCAAGAAGGAAGAAATTAACATAATCCCTCACCAGAGGCCAATCATTCCAGGAGATGGTTTGCAAGACTGATGGCCCCTTTACATCCTCACTGCCTCTCCCTTCCTGATTCTATAAAAGGAACTGGCATCCAGTCCCTGATAAGATGGTTTTTCAGAGACACTAGTCTGCCATCTTCTCTGTCTGCCAGCTTTCCGAATAAAGTCGTATTCCTTGCCTCAACACCTCATTTCCAATTCATTGGCCTGTCGTGCGGCAAGCAGAGTGAGCTAGGACTTGGTAACAGAATGACTTTACACTTCTTGGAAAATCAAGGAAACAGACTCCCTACTACAGTTCCCAGAAAAAACAGGGAAAGGAGGAAAGAGAATTACTTTCCAAGCTCATAAATGTATTGAGTATAGAGAAATCTATGTGATGTTCATTTGTATATCCATGACATAAAAACCTCCAGGAAAGAAGCATGTAGTTCTGAACGTAGAAGATATTCAATAACTATTATTGATGGATTTTCCTCTAATAAGTCATGTCCAAAGATGAAACATACAGAGTATTTTGAGTGCTTTCCTTTTTTACAATATAAGCTCCAAAAGACCAATTCAAGGGCTAAATCCTTCATACCCTTCTTCTTCATAGGTTTCTGAAGAGAACAAAACAATCCAGGGACTAGGAGTTTCACACTGCGTTTTGAAGCTGATTGGTATGGAATTTCACAGCTTTTACAGGAATAAATATTACTTTGAGCATTCCCTATGAGGAAATAAGGCTTATATTTTCTTTTTGCATGACTGTCAGCACAGTTTTTACAAAAATAAAATGTTTAAAAATTACTTATTGACAGAATGAATGCTAATAGTAATTGTACAGTAAACCTCACCATAATAGACTAGGGGAGAGAATAGAGAGATACATCCTTCACTATCATAGATAATCCAAGTGTCACTTCTATTTGGCTTGTGGTTATCAATTTTTAACCATCATTTAAATATAAATAAGCCTAAATTTTGAGGCAGTTGGACATAATAGAAACAGATCAACCATCACTATCCTTCATTGACTGATGTACAATATCTTGAAAATCATTTTTCCTCTTTTTTAAAAAAATATACATTTTCAGGAGGAAGGGTTTTTCTGGCTCCTAATTACTTCCTGTTGGCTAGAAGCAGAAGTTGGAACTATTTCTGAAAACTCAGTTATGCACTAGGTGATATCAACACATTGAAAATTTTGAGTAACATCAGCAACCAATACAGTGCTCTTTCTCCTATAGCCAGGATTCACAAGTCAGAAAATCTAAGAATTAGAAGAGGAGTGACTCTTCTCACTATTATCTATATTGATGCTCTAGTAAAAGGTTTATTTTCTCTCCCTGAAACTTTAGGATCTGCATGTCTAAGAGAAGATAGCTTCCAGTAGAGAAAATATCAGTGGCTTTTTAAAATTAGATTTGAGACCGCCACAAGATACCTAGGACTTTTCATGCCAGGGAATAAAGAAGCAATAAAGGGGGTTACTGTACTAGTGGTGACCATTGATTTTTATTTCCTTATGGATAATTTGTTTCTCCTACACAATAATGATAAGAAGGAATATGTGTGTAATGCAAAAATCCCCTGGGGTGTTTCTTAGTACTCTCATGTCCATGATTAAAGAAAAACTATATAACACAATTCAAGCAGATCTAATGGTGGTCCATACACTTCAAGAAGGAAGGTTTGGATCACTCTCCATCAGGCAAGGAACAATGACAAACCAAGGTTTTTTGCCTGAGTAAGGCAAAAAATATTGAAAAGAGGCAGTTGTGAATATCAGCTAGGACTGTGGAATCAGTTGTACAAAAAAGGACTATAATATCTATGAATGTTTCTTACTTATTCTAACCTAGATAAACTTATGCATATATTAAGCAGTTTTTTCCTCTTCTTCATTTCTCTGTCATCTATCATTAGGTGTGTTAATAATAATTACTCTTAGGTCTCACAATTAAAATTACAAAATATCAAAAGGGGAGTATTTCTCAGCTAGATAAAAAATGAATGTCACCCACAAATAAAGAGACTTTGTGTCCTTTTGGGTAGAGATAGTTGGTGTATCTTCAATTATACAAAGGAGAGTTGTAAAAGTTAGCAGAAGTGTGCTTTTGCTATTGTCTTTATTTGAATGTTAAGTATCGATAAAGGAGACATATATACGGATATAAGTTGACAAAAGTGGATTTGTATTACATCAACTTAGCTGAGATTCCATTTTCCAGAATTCCTTTCCCTGCATTGTTCACTTTTAGTGTGGGCCACAAAAAGAGATGTTTCATACAAGATTAGGGAGTTAGAAGGGCAGCAGTCTTTGTGTAACCTGCAAGAGGTCAGTGAAGGCACAAGGAACTGTTGAAGCTCATGCAATGTGCTCATCGTCTGCTGGTTCCCCTTGTTGGTATTGGGTAGTAGCTGGGCCTGCAGTGACTTCAAATCATGGCACATTTTCTTCTCTAGCTTCTCCAACTCCTGGCCCAGGTATGAGTTTAGTTAGGTGAGAAGGAGTGCTAGCATGTTCTGTTAAAACTACCATCTTTGAGTTTGGAGACTTGGAGTAGTGAAACAAGTTGTAACTTATCTTCATGGATTCTAGCTCAGAGGTGGTTTCCAGCCCATCTGCACAGGTTCCAATTTGTTCTTTTTTCCTACATTTCACAGCTGTCCAAGAAGTAAAGTAGAAACCCATTTAAAAATGTAACAGAGTTTTTGAATGTTTTATGGGACTGAAGCGCCAAAATTTAGAATTTGAGACACCCCCCCCCAGGGGGTCCATCGTAGGAAGAAGAGTTCTGTTAAGCACCATAGGCTCTCTGTTGAAACTTCTGGAGTTGGATGAACCAGAGGTAAACAAAGCTTACAACACTGAAGTCTAGACTTAAGTCAGCTCAGTTCCTAACTGAATTACCATGATGTTACCCAACTCTAAGTGCCTACTAGAAGATAAGGTAAACTATCCGTGGAGGAAAATCACATTATTCAGATTCTTAGAAATTTTTATACACAAGGTTCAATGTTCAATCAAGAATTATGAGCCTTATCAAAACTAAGAACAAATACTAAGAAAAAAGCAGATGGTAGAAACAGATTCACAGATGACCCAGTTACTGGAGCTATAGCATAGATTTAAAAATAACTGTGACTATTATTCAAGAAAATAGATTATAAGAGAGAGCATTTCACAGTTAAGAAAAACCTATTATCTATAAAAAAAATCAAATGGAAATTCTGCAACAGGAAACAATACCATAATTAAAAATTAAGACTCCAGTGAGGAATTCAGCAGAAAGTTGAGCACAGTAAGAGGGGTTTAATAAGCAGGATTATAGGACAAAGTAAAATGCCCAGGTGGAAGTTTGAGTAACTAAGAGGACAGAAACTACTGAAAAGAGTAAAGAGAACTTTCAGACATGGTGAAAACTTCTAACGTGTATTTTGGAGTCAAAAAATTATAGGTCAGAAGTAGAATTTGAAAAATAATAGTTCTGGGAGAATTTTTTTTCCAAACTGATTACAACCATCAAACCATAAATTCAAAGGATCCTGCTCATAGTCACATGTGGAATAGATTATGAAAGCAGGGAGACCAATTTTTTTTCTATTATAAAGGTCTGCGTGACAAGTTATGGGGCTAGGTGGTTGCAATAATGTAAAGGTGGTGGAAAGTAGGGTGGACCTCAAGATATTTCAAAGGAGAGAAGGAAAGATGTGCTGATAGGTTAGGGCATTAGGTTTAGAGAAGAGGATGACAGCAGACTGAGCAAACAGAACAACTGAACTGTTTTTACTGAGATGGGGGCAATTGCAGGGTGACAATTTGGAGTTGGAAAGGATATGAAGAATTTGTTACAAGATAGTCACAGATACTCGGTAGGAACTCTATTAAGAATAGGCAGCGGGCTTCCCTGGTGGCGCAGTGGTTGAGAGTCCACCTGCTGATGCAGGGGACGCGGGTTCGTGCCCCGGTCTCGGAAGATCCCACATGCCGCGGAGCGGCTAGGCCCGTGAGCCATGGCCACTGAGCCTGTGCGTCCGGAGCCTGTGCTTCGCAACGGGAGAGGCCACAACAGTGAGAGGCCCGCAAACCACCCCCCCCCACAAAAAAAATGGAATAGACAGCACTAATCAGAACCACTAGCAGCACAATACCTATAATGAATAAAGTTTCAGTCATAACCGTATTGAATAAAGTTTCAAGAACCTGTGGTCATAAAAAATAATCAAATAGAGGGTTCAAAACTATATTCTAAGGTAATGAATTAGAAGCTAGCTAACTGAAAGAAACCACAATTCTCCATCTTCTGGAAGTCTGTAAGTTTTTAATTGTGTTTGTTTAAAAATGTCATTGATTCTCACTTGCTCTTAGCTGGTCAGAGAATTTAACTGGTTGAAATTTATCTGGTAATAGAATTCTACAGAGAAAGTTATTTACCCTCATCATTACTATATTATTTTATTGTCTTCTGACATCGACAGTGGTTGGGAAATCTGTTACTAATCCAATTGACATTTCTTTGCTGGGAATCTTTTTTGTTTATTCTATTTGCATCTATCGCTTTACAATTTTATTGAAATGTGCCCTTGTTGGGCAAGTTTTATTTTTCCACTTTGGGGTTGGAATAATTCTTAAATTTGTTCTCAATTCTTGAAAGTTCTTATTCATTACCTTAACCCAATTCTCTATGTTCTCTCTTTAGAAATTTTGTTAGCTACATCTTGCAATATTTCATTCTAGCCACCAAAACTCTTGGACATTTTATTATATCTTATAGTTTTAAAAAATCACTTGGTTATCCAATTCATAAATTCTGTCTCATGTTTCTCTTGTTGATATCTAATCCATTTATTGTTTTTGTATTTTAGTAACTATATGTTTTTATTTCTATCTAAATCTTTTGGCTTAAAGTCAATTATTTTCTGTTCTAGAGATGTTAGTCCTTTCATTTGTTATATCTAGTGACTCTTACAGGTTTTTTGCTGCTTATATGGTTTTAATTTTTGATCATCTTCTGGGGTGGGGGTGATTATGATTTGATATAGCTAGTACTTGAGAAGCGAACCCACTGGAGTTGTCTAGGTGTCAAACTTGGATGACATGCAGTATGGAAGAATGCCTATTTAATTTATGGCACTTAAAAGAAAAACAGCTTTGTCATCATTTGTGCATGAGTGTGTGTGTGTGTATAAAAATAAAAGTGACAGAGATAAACAAATAGAAAAACAGAAAGTAGTAAATGTGTGCATAGAATTTGATGGTGAGTGGATACTGGCTACATTCACCAGAAAATGAACATTAGATTTGGATGTATTAAAGTTGAGATTTTTATAGTATATTCATAGGAAGTCTAATGGACTTTCAGAATGAAAGTCAAGAACTGTGCTGTCCAATACAATACCTACTAGCCACAAATGGTTATTTAAATTTAAAATTTGTTTTTTCAGTTGCACTAGCCACCTTTTAAGTACTCAGTAGCCATATGTGGCTAATGGCTATTTTTCAGCATTTAAATAGTATTTCCATGATTTTAGAGGGTTCTGTTGAATATAAAATTAAGGATAGAGTTCAGGAGAAGATTTTTAAAATAAGATATTGACAGAGATGTACTTGGGCTATAGGAAAATGAATAACCTTGGAGTATAGCAAAAGAAAAGAAGAGAGTAAAGAACAAAACTTCAGTGAATGTCTATTTTATATGAGACAGAAAAAGGTCCTTTGTAAAATTATTAAAAAACAATATGTATATTCATTATTCCTATTACTTATGCTTAAAGGTTGCTAGAGGTAGAGGATTCAGGAGGAGAGGAAATCAATAGCTTATCAATATAAATCCAAAGCAAATAGACTTGCAATGATAAAAAATTGAATCAAGTTAAATTGTTGTTTTTAGAAGTCTAATTTGAAAACTTTAAATTCTGTTCTTTTATTAAGGATATTCAGAATAGACTCTGAACCCTCCTTTGACTAAAAAAAAAAAATCCTGAAATTGAACAGGGAAGAGGGGTCTGTCTATGCTTTCACACTCTTCCTTTTCTTCTCTGCAATGCCAATAGAGATTTGAGACAAAATCCTCTATAGATCTTGGTTTTAATCTAGTGATTAAGAAACTGTCTTAGAGGCTACAACAAGGCAGCAAGGTTGATTTTTATTTTCCAGTGAGATAATTCTTAGATTCTGCAACTATTTTTTTATTGTGTGGTTATAAAAGCACCAATATGGATTTAAACATTTAACTTAAAAACTAATATTTTATAAGAAATTTTTAAATGGTTTATAGTTCATCAGATGATAGTTTTTTGCTTTATTAAGGCATGTAAAGATGGTCCAAAAGTGTATGTGTGTGGTGTGTGTGCTGCTTTAGTTAGGAATAAATTTGTATTGCTAAACCATACTTTAAAAATAGATACACAAAACCTAGGAATTATAAACAGAATGGAAATTAAAATAGTTGTTAGTTCTGATGCCAAGATGAGATATAGATATGCCCTCAATGGAATTTTTTGGTTTTTTCTTCTCTTTCTATTCATCATTAGTGTTATATATACAAATTGTTTTGTTGTTATTGTTGTTTTGATTGCCAAATTATCATTTAATTCTTTTTTTTCCTTCATTCCATTATTTTGATGCTGATTCAAGTGTTTTCATTTTGTTTTGTTTTGTTTTTAAGGGAATGCATCCTAATCTCCTGGATCCTTATATAAAGTTCATGACAAGTCTTTCCATTTGGTAACTGAGGCTGCCTAAATCCTGTACCAGATGTGGTATGGTTATTGCTGTCAACCCCATCCATATATAGCTCAGCTGAAATATTCATGCCCTATAAACTGTCATATTCCCTTAAGATCAACTGTCTCAAAGTGTACATTCACATTTTATATGTGGCCTAATGATCCACTTATCTCGACTGCCCATTGAGTCTTGAGCTAAAATAAAGAGAATGTAAAATACTCTCCAACTACTCATTCATTTTTTATATGGAAATAGAGCTGTATTTTAAATGAGTGGAACATATACTTCATATAGTTCTCATGATGCGAACAAAAATTGAAACATAAAATCCTTTGATAATTTTTGAAGGGACCTTCATATTTCTTTATTCTAACTTCTGATTTTCCTTTATATGTAATTAAGTTAAATTCATCCCAATTTTTTAGGGGTTGTGGTGATAACATATGGCTCTGGGATCATAGACTTTAACTTCTAGCCTGAGAGAGATTTAGGCTTCTCCTTCGGTGACAGATGTAAGGCTGAGAGCACAGCTGTGTGGTTCATGTTCTCAACAGACATATGAATTTCTGCAAGTGGCTTTTTCCATTACAGGACACTTTCATGAATTCTTGACTCCTCTTAAATTCAGTTTGATGAAGCTAGGCTTAATATTACTAAATTTATTTTCAATTATGATGTTTACTTAATGAATCTCTCCAACACATTTTTATAGCCAGTATTTGACATAGCCTGCACTTCTTTAAAGGAAACATAGCTCTATTCATAGATATTAGCTTTTAAGTTTATCTTAACCAAAGTTTGAATGGAAATAATATTAATTTCTACCATGTTCAAAATGTACAAGAGAGTGATAGGGAAATTCCACTGTGGACAATTAGAAATACGGCATCTTTTTTTAGCAGAAGAACTAAGTACTTTGTCAACTCTTAGGTAACAAAATAGTAAAGGATTTAGATCCCTCCAACACTGTTCCTGAAAATATTCCCTCCTAACCCATAAAAATGATATGCTTCATTCCATTTCTCTGCATATCCCTACTTACCATTAACTAAAATAATTGAAATTTCTAGGTTTTCCAAATAGTGTGTACCATTTATTAACTAAGTGACTTTAAGCAATCCTTATCCAAAAAACAAGCATAATTATACCCAACCTGAAGAACTGTAGTTGAGAGGATTAAAAGCAACAAGTTTATAAGCCACTTAACAGAATCCCTAAGGCTATGAAGAGGACCACAGTAAGTACCATCTCTCTTTCTTCACCACTAACACTCCCATTTCAGGGCAGATATAAAGTTATGCATAATGTAATAGGAAACATGAAAAAGCTGCTTTCCTGAGCTACATGGCTCATGTCAGCTCACTGAAGTGTAAAGTCATCCTCTGGTCACTGATAGATTGTAGCCTCCTTGATGACTGACACAGTGGCTAACTCATTTTGTAGTAAGGAACCGCCTCCTGGCACAGAGCCTTACACAAATAAGGTTAATAAAACATGTTCTTATAATTAATGAAAGTAAATGCTCACGTTTAGAATAGTAATTTATATGTTTAAAATTGTAATAACAAGCAAGGCTATGGATAAACACATGAAACAAGGGCTTCTCTTCATCCAGAATAATTGTCTTAAATTTCTTTCTCTAGTTCGTCTTCTTGACAGCCTCTCGAGTGTCATCTGAGACACAATCATTGTGCAAAAACTTTAGGACTGAGAAAGTAAGCAGGGCACAGCTTCCTCCAATACTTCCCACAGCACCCTCACCTGAACCTGGGCAGAGTACATGGTCCTTCTAACCTCAGGACTTCAAATAACCATTAATGATTGTTTGGATCTGTTTCATGTCCTGAACGGTCAAAATTTGAGTTGCATGTGATGTATCTCCAAATTCTTATCTGCACCATTTCTGTACCAATTTCATCATCTTTAAGATGAAGACAATTGCCACCATTAGCTTCCATCCAGTTATAATATCTATGAGCCCTCAAGGGAATCCCCCAAATATACCTTCAGTCTGGTTAGGTGCTTGTTTAAATTGGAATGTACCTTTTTATCCAGAGCAATCTTTATAAGGCATTGATCATGGAATAGAAACAACTGAAGCCATTCTTGGGCTAAATTTTAACTTAATAACTCAGCTGTTATTTGTTTATCTTAAGGGCCTCTGTTCAGTTTTCTCCAGAGAAACAGAACTCATAGGAGTTTGTATTTATAAATCTTAACGCAAGGGCAGGAGAAGACTAATGTGTCAGCTCAAGCAGTCAGGCAGGAAGTGAATGAACCTTCCCTTCCTCTGTTTTTTGTTCTATTCAGGCCCCATCTGTATTGGGGAGGAAAATCTACTGAATCCACCGATTCCAACGCTAATCTCATCTGAAAATACCCAGAAATCATATTTGATTGGAGCACCCCATGGTTCAGTGAAGTTTACACATAGAATTAACCTTTACAACTATTAAGAGTCCATACTGCCGGATATCGGACCATGTTTTATTGGTAACTCCATCCAAGAACACGAAAGCAAATTAGTGGAAATTGGACCAGATCCCTTAATATATTTTCTCAGGTTATTCTTTAATAAGGAGTTAAATCAGCTAGTACATAGTTCAAGATCACATAACACTTTGTGAGACTATGTGAAGTACAAAATCTTGCAAAAGACACATTCTTACCCATGCAGAGTCCAGATACTTTAAATGGGAAGATAAATCATATGTCCTTAAAATACCTAGTGGAAAGTGCTAGAACAGGGGATATTGCTACATTCTTGATTATCCTACCTAATGAAAACAAATAGAGAGAGGATTGCATAAATCACTCCTGTTGTAAACATTTTCTAGTCTTTGAAATGTCAAACAGAATGTCTTATTTTTAAATTTTATTAAACTCATTCTGTGATTGGTGGTAGTAACTCAAGTATAATCCTCAGAAAATATTATCTGTCTTGTCCTCTTGGGCATGGAGAAACTGATCAGCTTGTGACTATTTAATAGGAGCTAATCTTTAGGTTAATTACATGAATTTTGCTGACAGCCAAATCTTCAGAAGTTAGTGAAGAGGCAGGGGTCAGGGACATGCTACAGGAAGAGATGCCAGAAATATATTTTGACAGTGGGGCTTTCCTTCTAACTAGTTAGTCCCAGTGTAAGTTTCTAAGTTTTCTGCTATACTATCTATATGTTGTAGATAAAAATCCTTTTCACTTCCCTTAGACTTTATCATCATTGTCTTCTTGACAGTTTGACAGCTGCAACCCTCCTTAATTTCTCATTTAAAAAAAAGCCAGAAAATTTTCCTCTATGTCTTTTTGCCACCTGTATTGATTTTGCATGAAAGTTCATATTGAATGAACTTTCATCTGCTCATCTGACCTGATAGTCTGCGAATTCAAATACAGTTTAACTCCCTGCAAATAATAGAGTCTCTAAGAGAAAAGTGCAATATCTCTTAACCTCCTCAACAGGCAGGCATCTCTCCTAATTTTTGGACCATTTGTTTCATTTCTCAAATATGCATTGAGTACCTTCTCAATACCAGGCATAGAAGTAGGCAATGGAACTACAGAGTTGAATATGCATGGTATGGTCTCATACTCAAGGATTTAAAATTTTATCTTATGGGCTATGAGGAGTTCACTGAAAGTGCTTTTTATGAAATTTTAAAATAAATTTAGATAAGTTAGATAGAAATGTGAATACTAAATTGGAGTTTGGGCTGGGAGCAGTGCTAAAGGCTGATTGTCAAGGCAGCAGACAAATGAATAGTCCAGGGAAAAAATAACTAGGCCTGAACAGAGGCAGTAGTCTGGGAGATAGAAAAGAGTTATTAAATTTGAGACATATTTCAGAGTTGAGTCAACCAGAATTCGGCGATTTCTTGAACATAACGGATATTGATTATGAGTTCGTAAAATTCTGCCTAGGTTTTCGAGAGTAAACAAATATGATACATTCAAGGACAATAGACCAATTAATTAGCAATCATATGAAAAACAAGTTTAGCCTTTTATTGATTGTTAGCAGTTTGCAGTGGTTTCATATAAAAGTTTTCTTTCCAAGAATCTGCTAACAGGAGCTGAAATCTTTACTATTTTTCCCAGCCTCTATGAATATTCAGGGGAAATTTGTATATTGGGGTAAAGTATTTTTGCATGGGAGACATAATGTGCAGAGATGAGGGTAGCTGGAATCATTACTACTAACTATAGACAAAAAGTGAGTTGAATCCAAAGGATGGAACCCAGAATGTGAAGTGCAGTAGGCAAATATTGGGACAGACAACAGGCAAGAGGGTTAGAAATGGCTGCTAAAACATCTGACTAAACTACATTTTTTAATAAGACTGTTCTGAAGATAACTACCTCTCTAAGAAGTTAATGTTCTAGTTAACATGTGGACTTTGACAACAAATAAGCTAACAGGTATTTTTTAAAATCATTAAGTTTTCAACTAATTTTGGTGGTAGATATTTTTGGAAATCTAGTGCGATCTGTGTGGGGAGGTGACATTCTCAGCGGCCATTTCTTCTCTGTAGGCAATATATGTTTATTTTTATTATTCACGAGGTAACGTTAATAAAAACAACCTTACAAGAGATGGGTTTATCTGATGGTTTTGCTGACACGGATTTAAAAGGGGATTGATTTTGTGGGATGGACTGGCTAAATACCTTTCATTGCTCCCCGTCTCCCACGTTTTAATGCGTTCTCAGATCAACTGCAGAAAGGAAATATGAGCTACTTCCACAAGAATTTTAACTTGGATAAATAACAGTGGTTAATACATAAAAACAAACTGATATTCATTATAGAACCCCACACTTATTTATGATTTTTGGCTTTAGTTCAAAAAGCACATGACTCACTCCCCCTGAGAAGATTCTGTCTCCTCTAAACTGCAGCTCTTATCTTTACCTGGTGTAGGAGGAATTTTCTATGCTTCAATTCATTGCAAAATGTGCAACTCTCTCCCATTAACATCTGTTTGAGTCTCTCCTTGCCTGTACTCCACGTGGAAGTCAGTTTGGAGAATTCGCAGTTATACAGTGGCTCCCTGTTCCCTGCATTTGCTTCGAGAGTAAGTTCTAAGGTTTCAGAATCGTCCGAGCTGGCTCTGGCCATGCTTCGTGCCTCTCATCCCCTGTAGCATCACATATTCTTGCTTTTAAATGGTTGGCTTAATATAAACAGTGTTAACTACTGTGATTGCAAAGAATGAAAAAACAGAACTTGACTTTCTTCTATTATGTCACCATTTGGAAAGAGGATTTGTGTTTAAGATTTACAACCGTGAAACAGAGTGCAAATTGTGAATTATAATATTTTTAAGGTGTAAATTTAAATTAGTATGTGAATATTTACTGAATTTCAATATCGTTAACGTTGAGATTTATTCTTTAAAAATTTTTAATTGTTTATTTTAAAACTAAAAACACACATCAAGAAGACAGAAACTGTAATGATAAATTAAGTATTAAAACCACCAATATATAGGTAGTTTTTTCCTTTATTTAAACACATTCATGTAGTTAAAAATTATTAATCCACTACTCTTTTCCTTTTTATATTGTAGTATTTTATTTTTATTTCATTACTGGGATGATTATGTCCAAATTTAATAAATGAGAATTTCCACACACACACACACACACACACACACACACACACAATCACACACACACACAATATGACACGTTGGCATAGTGATCATTTAAAATGAAGGAATTTGAGAAATGACAGGTGCAGAAGGGACTCTCTGACCTTCCCCCTCTCCCCTGAAGCAGGTCATAAGACCCTCTTGTGAGAGATACCCAGAGGAAAGAAGCCTACTTATCTCTGAAGATAGAGACATGCTGAGAGGAATCGGAATGAACGGCACTTGGCAAGTTTCCCCCAGTTTATTACTCTTAGTTCATGCCCTTTCATTCTATCACATTTTTTCATGACTCCACACTTTTCATCAAACCTAACATAAAAATGCTCAGGTTTAACCATTTCTTTGGGTCTTCATTTCCTTATGAGGTCCCCTGTGTCACATAAAACTTCTATTAAATAAATTTGCGTGCCAATCCAGTAAAGAGAACCTAGGAGAACAATAGGAAAAATGATGTTTTCCTCACCTCTACCTCATACTTAGAGTCTGGAAAAGCTATTGCTTTGACCAGTAGATTGAAGCAGGAGTAATGGCATGCCATTTCTGAGATGGGGCCACACATTTCCATTCTCTCTATTCAATCCTGTCTATAACATCATGAAAAGCTTGGGCTAGACTGATAGTGAAGGTGAGACCACATGGAGCACGGATGGGAAATCCATGCCAAGGTCATCGTAAATTAGCAAGCCCTCAGTGGCTCTGCAAAGTACCCACAGACAAATGAATAAGTTTAACCAAGGTAAGATAAACCTAGACCAGATCAGTAGCATCACCCAGCTAACATATTGACTCATAAAAAATAATAAATGAGTATTGTCAAATACCACTGAGGTTTTCTGGTCGATTGTTACACAGCATTGTTGGTAAAAGATAGCTCATAAAGAAACTTAATAATAGATCCTAAATATCACACAAGTCCCATGGCAGTGTGGGCCTTAAAAAAGTTGACTTTACATTTTGTCTTGTGCATTACTAACCCTGTTGCTAAGATCTAAAACTTCATCCTTCCTCTATTTTATTTATCTTTAAAAGTCTCATACTAAATAAGGGGGTGGTGTATGGAGAGCCCAACATATAATGAGAGTCACTGTTTGGACTCAAGGATCTCTTGCCTCAGGGGAATGCCATGGCCTTTGTTGAAGCATTTGCTTTCTGGTCTCCAAGGCTTTAGTGTCACTGCTTATGCCCTGCTTTCTCTATTTTCCCTTCAAAATATTTATTCCGATGGATTATTTTATAGCCATCAACTTTCTAACAAATTACTATTAGCTAAATTTAGCCCAGGGAAGCCCAGAGGCACTTTCTAAACTTTCTTGTTTATTCTACATTAATCACACCTAGAAAGCCCCCAATATTATTGAATTTGTAATTTATATGTGCAAATGCAAACATGACATATTGAAAATTTGGATTTAAATTATCTTTATTATATTTTCAAGCTAATATGGTTGAGAGATATGCCTTTATATTTTTACTTCTACACAATATGTAACATATTATGTCATTTGCTAGTTAAAACATTATGCACAAGTGTATATTCTCCTTTTAGAATAAGGAAAGCTTACCCTCTCAAAAGCTATGATTTAAATGATTCTGAGATACTCTATTTCTTATCATATGTTTATCCTTAAGTGTTCTGTAAATGGAAAAATACCACTTGTATACAGAATGATAGGACTTCTCCCTTTAATACAGCAATGGATATTTTTTTGGACCTGGATTATTATATACCATGTGGGTACCCAATTTATTCTACTGGGCATCATTAGATTTAACTTTTGGTTATAGGAATACCATCACTGTCATCTTGGTGGTAAAATCTCCTCTCTCTATACCACAGAGGAGTTGAAGGTTAAAGGGATAGGTGTTATCATGTTTCTAATTGGTTTTTCACCCACAGGTCAATTTTCCTAACCTCAGTAGTCTACATCAGAGTGTATGTCAAAGCCCATCTGATGATTGCTGTGCAAAAAGGAAATAGAAGTCCATAAAACTACCGTGACGCAATGCAAATATAATATACTGTTTATTGGGGGAAAATTTACAAGTAGAGAAGTAGCAGGGCACAGCTTTAATCATACAACAGAGATATGTGTTTAGACTGATACTATTTGAACTGGGTATACCATGAAAAAGGTTCCAGTAAAGGAACCTTACCTCCATAACTGTAGATACTTAGAGCAAAAGAAGATTAAGAAACATATAAGAAATTAAGTAATAATAGACTTCCCAGGATAGGAAATAGCCTTATGAGAAAGAAAGAAGACTTTCTTGATCAGCTTGTTCATCCATTACCTAAATAAACCACCTCCTTGATAAACTCAGGATAGGGGAAGAAAACTAGCCTCTAACACCATCTGGATTACTCTCTTTTCAATGACCATGGAATAAAGTTCCCCTGTCATTTTGAAAATATGCCTTGGCCATCTCACATGAAGTTATAAAAGCACATTACTTAAAATTTTAGGTAACTGTCCCAAGAGTAGTTAGAGATCTGTGTTCTAAAGTATTGAAATTGGGTGAGGGGGATAAGATGAAAGGTAATAAGGGGGAAGAGGTTAAACAATGGGCTTATGATTCACTTCTCTCTTCTTACTGGACAGATGCTCCTGGAAAAGAAAAAAGAAAGCAGATAATCCAATCAAATCTCTGAGTATGCTGACAACAAAAAGTGTTGTTTGCTAGAAATAAGGTACTCATCTCTGGAATATTTATAGCAGGATATCCTTTTTTGAGGATTGCTTATGGTAAATAATTCTAGAGTTTATGGATTTATGAGGAATGGCTTCCTAGAAAAACATTATGTAAGGTGCACAACTCCATGAGTATAAAAATGGCAACGTTTCATAATTTAATTCCTCCCTAAAGTGTGAGGTAATTCACACATGTCAATTACTTCATCTATCACTGAGCCAAACAGTGTGAGTCCAATATAGAAAAGGAAAAAATGGGAAGTCACACTCATTGTGTCAGACCTCTCCCTGGGTCTGTGCCTTTCGATTGCTTAGAAACTATTAGTAAAATTGATCCTGGGTAAGATCTACAATTCATGTGAGTCTATTTTTATAATTTGATCCTTTGTCCTGGCTCAAGTTGGAAACAGAATAAGGTATTTTATCTCCTATTCTATTTCACAAATAGGAAAGTTTTCTTTCAGGTTGCTTAGATCTTCAGAATGTGTGGGCCCTTGATTCCTAATGACCCCCATTCTTCCTCTCATCCCTCAAAGGGAACACTTTAAAGTGTTACATTTTTCTCATCTTGGGAAAATATAATTTATACACTTAGAATCATAGTATATCAATCCTTATATCTATCCAAGTGTCTTGTCTAATCAGCAGCCCAGGACATGAAAGACACTGATGATTTTATTCTCTAGACAGCTTTCCTCTGTGGTGAGGATGAATGAGTTCTCAGCTGTGAGTCTGCTGGTTCCACTTTGGAGGGAGAAGAAACTCTGTGGGTATGTGTGTGTACCCAGGGGTATGCTTAAGGAACAAGAGGCTTTCATTTCAGGCTGTGGCTGGTTTCCTTTGAAATCAAACACAGATTGTTACCAAAAGGATCAGTTTCCTTCTAAAAACTTCCTATTTAATCTAAATGAGAAATTCGTTTATTTTAAACACTACTTCAAAAAACTGTTTTTTTAAAAATAATATACTTGATCTTTTTATTTCCTAAGAAGATACATATCCCCTCCTTTCCTTGGGTTTCATAAAAGGTGTGCTTTACATAAACTAAAATGAAAGGTCACTAGATCCAAAGTGATTTTCTTCAGTCTGTAGATTCCTATCCTGTACATAGGAGAGGAGGCTGAAGTATTCCAGCTCTCTTCGTTCTCCAAGTTTGTGAGATCTTGGGTAAAGGAAATCGGTTTCTCTACTTACAAAACTTCTGACACCAAATGTGTGGGTTTTCCACACTAAGCAACTCTCCACTTCTCTGCAGACACTAGTTGGGTATCCTACAGCTTAATTTCTGACTATCTGGAGTTTACACAGATCTTACAGGTTAAGTACTCAGTTGCACAAGACGGCCCCCACTTCAGATGCCAACTCCAAGTAGTGAGTTCTTAGATTACTCACACTTGTTTCTGATTTGGCTACAAATCAGGAGTTCCTACGACCTCCACCTCATATCTGATAATTTGTTATAACGGCTCGTTCTGGGAAACACTTAACTTACTATTACCAGTTTACTGCAAAGGATATTATAAAGGATGCAAAGGAACAGTCATTTGAAGAAGTACATAGGATGAGGTCTGGAAGGATCCTGAGTGTGGGAGCTTCTGTCCCTGTGGAGTTTGTGGTTTGACACCTCCTGACATGTGTATATGTTCTCCAACCCTGTCATTTAGAGTTTTTATGGAGGTTCCTTTGCATAGACATGATTGATTAAACCATTGGCCAATGAAGATTATCTCAATCTCCAGAGCCTCTTCCTTCCCAGGAGGTCAAGAAGGCGGGACTGAAAATTCCAACCCTCTAATAGCATGGTTGGTTCCTCTGGCAACCAGCCTCCATCCTGAAGCTATCCAGAGGCCAATCAAGAGTCACCTCATTAACATAAACTGAGATGTGGTGGAAAGGGGTTTATTATAAATAGCAAAAAATGCTTGTCTCACCCTTATCACTCAGGAAGTGTAAGGTTTTAGGAGCTCTGTGTCAGCAACTGAGGGACAAAGACCAAATATATATTTCTTATTATATCACAATATCACATTGGCCATGTCTCTTAATCTCAGGCTGCTTCCTGATCTTCAAAAAGGAGAAGAGAATTCCCCTGCTCCTGCCTCATAGAGCTCTGTGAAGAACAAGTGAGATAATATACCAAAAAGTTCCTTAGAAACCATACAGTGCTTTAAAAAGTAATGGTTGTGGATCTATCCATAAAGTCAATATCTACTACAGAATGTTCTAGCCCTTTATATCTAGAAATGAGTAACTAAAATTCCCAGTGCCGTATTCCACAGAAATCCAAAGTAATCCCTAGGGTTTTCCCATCACCTCCAGGCTGACTGTCTCTTTGATCTTTCCTCTGCTATAGCAGTCCATGTTTTATATGTCACAAAATTGGGGCCTTTTTAAATTTTCCACAAGGCAAAGTAGTAAGCCAAGACATGCCAAGCATTCATGAGTATGTTAGGCTTTAGTGACTGTTTGGTTGGGCTGATCTTTTTATATAGGGAAAGGTTTACACTGTAGCAATCAAATCACTTGAAATTCAGCATCATTCATCCCTAGTGCTTAAATGTTCTGATTACAAAGTAAAGAGAAAACTCCACTTATCATTTCTCCAAATAGTGCTATGTCTCACACACTCTTTTTGGCTCTTTTCTTTTCTCCCTGTATTCTTTGATGGTCTCTTTTCTCTCTTCCAACATTTCAGAGGAAGAATAAATTGATCTCCAACTTTCATAAAGAACACTTTGCCCATATTTCACAAGAGGCTTATCAATGTGTTTTCCAAACAAATACATTTCCCTCTAAAAAATAATTATTGGACTGTTAATAAAATATTGGTTAATTTGTAGATTCAATTTATATAGTCAATAATAGGAATTGAAAACTACAATCTTTCTGACATATTTTCTAATTCTCACAATAACCCTGTTAGCTAGCTTATTATCCTTATTTTCGTTTTTAAGACACTGAGTCACAAAGAGATTAAATTACTTGCCATATATCAGTCAAGTAACAAATGGGAGAGAACATTTCAGTGCTGAGCAAACTGATTTCTAGTCTTTCCTCCAATAATTACACTGAAGATTTGTGCAGAATTTATTAGACTTTGAAGTTATTTTAGAATGAAAGTGAGAGAGTGGCATGGACATATATACACTACCAAACGTAAAATAGATAGCTAGTGGGAAGCAGCCGCATAGCACAGGGAGATCAGCTCAGTGCTTTGTGACCACCTAGAGGGGTGGGATAGGGAGGGTGGGAAGGAGGCTCCAGAGGGAGGATATATGGGGATATATGTATATGTATAGGGGATTCACTTTGTTGTACAGCAGAAACTAACACAACATTGTAAAGCAATTATACTCCAATGAAGATATTTTAAAAAATAAAATAAATATAATTAATAAAATTAAAACAACTTTCTCTTGTTTTATTTAGAGAAAAGTAAAATTTCTTCATGAAGTCTGAAGATAAGTATTCACACTTATCTGATCCAGAAAACTATAACCTTTAGGTTTTTGTTTTGTTTTGTTTTTTTAGAACAGAAAAAAAAAGCTTCTACTTTTAATGGTATATCAATCACCTCATTATTATCACATTAGAAATGCTTATTTATTTATTTTTAACATCTTTATTGGAGTATAATTGCTTTACATTGTTGTGTTAGTTTTTAATGTATAACAAAGTGAATCAGCTATACGTATACATATATCCCCATATTCCCTCCCTCTTGTGTCTCCCTCCCACCCTCCCTATCCCACCCCTCTAGGTTGACCTTTAGGTTTTAAAACTTTTAGCTGCTAAACTCCCCGTTATGTCATATATAAGTTTACATAAAAATTTAAAGGTCAAAAAAGCTGACTGTAGAGTAAGGTCTTCAGTTGCATAATTGCTTGGAGGTTTAATTTGTTCCACAGCTTATCTTTTTCTAATTGATCTAAGCTGTTTACTCAACTAAAATAAGGAAAAAATTTCCCTTGCAAGTATGCATACTAAAGTCATGATGAACGGAAGGACAAGCATATAGATCTTGTCATTTGCTTCATCTGTGGGTAAAAAGAGGAACTGAAATATTTTAAAATAAAGACCTTCCTGTATATTTGCTTTCTTTGGTCCAGAAAGTTTACAGAAGATATATAGTTTTATTCCTAGTTCATCTGAATTTAAAAATTGTAGAGATAATGATGCTTCAGCAGAAAAACTTATAATGAAGATTAACTTTTCAACCACCAGCCATAAAATAGTGTCATTAAGTTGGACCCTGGCTAATACCATTTATGTGGAGAGTCTGGATAACGCATATAGTCAATGGCAGATGTGTGCTTTAAAATGAGAAGAAGTTACTACTAGCTAATATATTTTCAAAGCAGTAAAAATTGGCACATGACGAATAACTGCTGAGGTAAGGGCATGCTTTACAATTGGAACCCAGGAAAGCTGTGTATTTTTTGATTCACAGAAGTCATTTCAGATATTAAAAAACTTAGAGCTGCCTTGAATATTTTTACACAACCAACATTTGTGATTATAAATTTTCTTTAAACAAAAACTCTCTATGAATAATAAAAGAAGACCTTATGGGGGAAAAAATTGTGCTTAATCTGATGAAATAAATTCTAGGACTGTTAAAGAGAAAAATGTTAAGATATGCCAGAGATTTATTATGTTCTATTTCCAGAGCTTGAGAGAAATCAAAGAATGCTCATAGGAACATTGTTGACTAGGTGAAAAAAATTATATCAAAGAAAACTGTATAAATTTGATTATGATAGAATATAATAGAATAGCATTTCTATTATTAACATTTCCAGGCAGATTGTTCATTTTATAAGCTATAGATTTTAAATTAATACAAATAATCGGAAGGGAAAAACTAATCATTTTAGATTATAATATAATAAAAATTAGCTTTCCTTTAAAATTGATCTATGTTCTAATCTCTATTTATTTATATAAAAAATGGATAACTGAACATACAGGTTATATAACAATATGAGAATAGAAGTTTCTGGTTCACAACCAGATATATCTATATTTCAAATATAGATAGGTAGGAGACAGAAATAGACATAGGTATAGATATACATCTATTTGAAATACTATATATAATTTATATTTGTGCTGATAAAAGAACTTTCATATGGTTTATTAGAGCCTTTCAATGTAAATACATTTCTTAATACTACAAAGATATCAAGATATGGATATAAATTAGAGTTCAGATTAATTTGTTTACAAAATGAGAATTTTTCTTTTTAAACTACTTCTATTTTGATCTCCTGTCTTATTTTCCCAGTGGAAGTGTATCTCTAAAATAGAGATAATACCTTATGATATTGTTGTCAAATCACAATGGGGCAACGTATTTTTTTAAGTGCTTAAAATAATGCCTGATGCCAGTAGACACTCTACAAGTATTAATTATCAATATTTAAATTTTAAATCTAAATTAAGTAATCTTTGGGATAGTTTTTTAATGCAGTTTTATCCTATGCAACTCTTAAAATGATGACATGGACAATTATTGACATTAAAATATAATATTGATATATTAAGTTTTAGGAGAAGATTTTAAAACAGTATATAGAGTATGATTCTATTTTTGTGGAAGATAATTTATACATACATTATATATGTCCAAAGGAAGTCTGGAATTATATCATCTAGTTAATAATAGTGATTATATACAGGTGGGTAGAATACATTTTTTATATGTAATATTTTTTGATATAAAAAATATAATTTTAAGCAGCTTTTCCAGAGCAATTACAGATATGTGAGTTGTTCACTCAAGGTCACCCACTGGCAACCACAGGTGATGTCAGGAACTACAGTTGAAAAGAATGTTTTTTTAAATGTTGAAATCCTCCAGCCAAATAATCTTTAGCCTTTCTCATTTAGTATGTGGTAAATCTTCAATATGAGGGCAAAATGATTTACCGTCAGCTCAAAGGGCAACCATTTTTATTTGCATTTTAAAAATCTTGCTTGATGGTTTCCTGGTTTGTATTGAGCTTGATAATTTCTTTTAGGTCTTGGGTGTGTACATCTGTGCTAATATGCAGAAATGAATTAAATGCATTGCACAGGTGACAGTCTTTACAAGATTGTTTGTTTGTTTTGCAAGTACCCTTTTGTAGCAGGTGAGTAGGAATCAGGGGAAAATGCTTTGCAAAATATGATCCCGAAATATCAGTTGAAAGAGGTACAATATTTTATGGAGTAAAAGGCAAAGGTGTTATAAATTGTACCAAACCACAGATTGTATGGCACCTCTTTAGTTAAGAATACTCTTCAGACATGTATCGATGTCTAGGGACAATTTATTCTGGGAAAAGAGTAAATCTCAGATATCAAAGCAGTAGTTGGAAATTACAGTGTAATGAGTAGACTTTTTGTTTTTGCTCTCAGTATCTTTTCCAAGGACTTTGAGACCTATGGGATGACACAAGTATATATTTATGCTTAGCTGGACCCCAGACTTAATCATTTCTGCTAGTTCTTTTTCTTTGTATTCAGTGGCCCTCCTTAAAGTGTGGGAGCCAATATTTCCCCATTGTCACAAGTTGAGTTAGATTTAGAAACAAGTCACAGCCTCTAGATGATGGGGAATTCTGATATCACTAGCACATCACCACTTCTCAGATACTTAAATATTGTGATGCTTCGTCCCTTTACCACGATGTGGTGCCACCATATTTTGTTCATGTAGAGCGGCGACTGTTTTTGATAATAAACACTGTTCTGTGGATTACGCATTTTGGAGGGCTGCCAAATAAACTTCATCTAATTACTGATGCTGCCACTTCAACCCCTGACGAATTATGAAATATATAGCATGACTAAAGAGCAAAATGTTGACTTCTGGTTGCTAACAATTTAGACAAGTACTTCAACGGGGATGTTTTCTGAGAAGCTTTCTTACCACATTTTTGTTTTTTTCTTTTGCTCTTTAGCCAATATAATACAGTGGATTGATAATCATTGCAAAACTGGCCATAGGAAAAAAGTAGTTCTCCTCCTTTTGATCAAAATATACATAGGATACATAAGTATCATATATATATATCATATATCATATCATAGATCTATGATACTTATGTATCTTTTGATCAAAAGGAAGAGAACTACTTTTTACATATATAAAAAGCAGATATATATATATATATATATATATCTCAACATCTTTCCCAGGGGAAATAAATAAATAAATAATTATACTACATAAATTATATAAATATATATGTGTATATATATGGAAAGATATATATGAAAGACTCATCTTCATTAACTTTTGCTCTTCCATACCTTTATTAAATTAACACAAAGATTCGATAAAAATTAACTTAATAAATAATACCAGGCAATGCATAAAATAAGTAATATGCACAAGATATTCTCAATTTAGAAAACATTATTTATTTCTATGCAATTTCTTTCTCTTACTCTTTCTTTTTTTTTTTTTTCTTACTCTTTCTTGAGAAAGATTAATTACTTAGTATGAGCTAGGCATTATGCTAGATATTGAGAAAGAAAGATGAAGACAGTAAGAATTAAGAGTTCAAACTTTGCTTGGAAAGTCAATCATTTACAACTTAATTGCATTACAATTTGATAAGGGCTGCAGTAGGAATGTTAAGAGCATCTCATGTAAGCACATGTGATAGAGCAAGTAACTGCTTGAGGAATTATGGAGGGCTTCACAGAAAAAGTGATATTTAAATCTCAAATAATTTGACTCTACCTTACAGCACGCTATTTTTCACTGTCTTCATTGCTACCATCAGCATCCTAGATAACATCATACGTTGACTAGGCTCTCATAATAGCCCCTTCACTGGTCTCCCTGCCTCAGTCTTGCCTCTGGAGTCCTCCTTACACAGCAAAATGACCCTGTTAAAAAAAAAATGTCATGCACTATTCTCCCAATGAGGAAAATAATGCATGTCTCATAGGTGCTCAGTATTTGTTGAATGAATAAATGAATGAATGAATGAATGAATAAATCAGTGAATGAATGAATGAATCAATCAATGAGTGGGAATTTGCCACTGAGCCAATTAGAGAAGGACATACTAAGCTGATGGAAACATATGTAACAGCTCATACTTGTGAAGGATGAAGGTGAAATTTAAAATATTTATCAAATAATATGACATAAGCATTGATCAGAATGCACCTCTGACCAGTCAGATTGAACATTGACCAAACCATCATACAAGTGAATACCAGTTGAATATCAACCCAGTTGAGAGGAATGGTGGATGATGTCTGGTGATGAGGACTAGTTATCCTAGCTGTAGTTTAAGTAAGTAATAGGGACTAGAGGAAGATGAAATGGAGAAATAGATTGGTTACTAAGTTTGGAAATCATTGTAGGAAATTTTAAGAGATCCTATTTATAGCTATTATTGCCTTATCCAAAAGGTTAATGCATTTGGAATTTTTAAAAAAGAATTTGCTCTACACTTTCACGTGTTTAAATTCTCCTATCAGAAACACAAATTTGGTGGCTTCCCTGGTGGCGCAGTGGTTGAGAGTCCGCCTGCCGACGCAGGGGATGCGGGTTCGTGCCCCGGTCCGGGAAGGTCCCACATTCCGCGGAGCAGTTAGGCCCGTGAGCCATGGCTGCCGAGCCTGCGCGTCCAGAGCCTGTGCTCCACAACGGGAGAGGCCACAACAGTGAGAGGCCCGCGTGCCACAAAAGAAAAACAAAAGAAACACAAATTTGGTAAAGTTCTTCAGTAGTACAGTTGATTATGGCTTGAAAAGTCATATTTTCTCTGCTGTTATAGTTAGTAACAGAAATCCAACTTGAAATGGCTTCTGCAAAAAGGAAAACATTTTATAGGATACAACGGTGCTTCGAAGACTTCAAGGATAGAGATGCAGCTGTGTCTCAGAAACAATTGAAAATAAGCCACCGTGTCTCTCTATGTTTCATATTGCTTCTCACTGCTGGTCTGCTTTATCTTTCATCTTCAGACAAGCTATTTTCCAGAATAATAGCAGAAAAATAATGCCACCAAGGTCTCTTGAGTCTATAAGGCATCTTTTCCAGTAAAGAGTCAGAACCCCCAACTCCTAATTTACATTTCTAGAGAATGTCATCCATTGGCTCAGTCATATCAATTTCCTGACCCTGGACCAATTAGATATAGCCAGGGAGAAGTAATACAAGATGGATTGGAATAGGTATCTGGCTGGAAAATCAAATGTGTCTAGGAAGAAAGGTCACATTTTATGAGTCCATAATGTGGAAAGTACAATCATAACTTCCCAGAAATGAGTTGACATAGATATCTGCTAAAATTGGACAGTAAACTTCAAGGTTTTATCATCAATATCTGGTAAAATGTCTTGCATTCAGTAGCTGCTCAATAAATCTTTACTGGATTGATACAATTTATCATTGCTCCTCCGCTAACTGCAGATGAGGAGAAGACTGCCTGATATCACAAATATAATGGAGAGCAATATATTACAATGCTTCATAATGGAAACTTTTTGTCATATTCCCTAGTTTCTAGTTCTGCATTTTCTTCTTAATAGATGTGTGAACTTAAGCAAGTAATTCTCCTCCCCATAATTTAGTTTTCTCTGCTGTGAATTGGTCATTATATTTTTAGCACTTCATAGGTCTGCCATGAGTGTTACATGAGGTGAATCATGTGAAACAGCTGGCAGGCTGCAAGTGTCCAATAAAAGTCAGTAGCCGTTATAATTGTCACTGGGTATTTTAGTTAAAAAAAAAAAAGAAACCAATAGAGTTTTACTTTTTGTTTAAATTTTATTGGCTCTTATAAAATCTTAATAAAATTGTTGCCTTTGTGAAACAGTTAAAATGAATATGGATAATTTTGACAGCACCAGGTTGGATTTTTTTTTTTCTGAAGTTACCTTTGGGATTTGGGGGCTAACTTTAGTGATTAATTTTTTAAAAATTCACTAACTAGGAAAATGCAATTTGAACTTGTTAATGGAGACACTTGGAATTGATCAGGTACTAATATTTTGGTAAGGGGAATAAGATCTGTGAACAACTTTGATTTTTAATACTGCTGCATTTTTTTGTTACTGTTTTTTAGTTATTTCATTACACAAATGTCTGTTTGGGGATGGTTTATGCTGGGGTGCACTACATCTTTCCAGAACCCATTTTCAACACCTTGCACTTCTTAGTTGAAAACAGTCAGAAGGATCAATAGGAGAAACTGTAACTTCTCTACAAGGAAGAGGTTTTTAGGATTCATATCTCCCTTTTCTTTGACAAGAGGCTATTCTAAAAAGCTATTTTGGGATTTCTATTCTCAGTGCACTGCAATAATGTAAACCTCAGGAAAGTTACAAAACCACATGCAGTCATTACTTTTTCAAGATCAATAACCTCAAATGGTGCTTCATATTTTCAATGACAGAAATGATATCCAAATCCAATGCCAATACATTATTACCTTTTATGCCCCATCTAGATTAATTGATGAGATCTTGGGTATCTACACTTAAATATCTCTGCATAAAAGGTATTAGAAATTGGATAGACAAGGCCATTGACATTTTGTCTAGTGGACATTGGACAAGTATCTTTGTAATTAATCTATCAAATGCAGTATGTAACATTGTGTTACATGTGATCAGGCAATTAAGGGTTTGGGGTCATTAGGAAAAGACAGGTTAAATGAGCACCATGCTTTCAGAACCCTAACCTTTAAATGAGGAAAGAGAGATGAATTTCAAATAAGTATTTTAACTGAAACTTGAATAGACTCTAACCTTAAAAGGAAGCCTGGGGGCAGGTAGGGCCCGAGCAAGGACTCATTGATTTGTAAATGTCATGACACAAAAAAGAAAACATCATTTGACAATTTTCACTAAATGTCTCACTGTGTATATTTGAAAAAATTTGGTCAAAAAAAAATCTACTGGAGATATTTCAAAAAGGGAAGTATTTTAAAATGAAATTAGTGCTTATAAAATTATTAGAAGGATGGGGCAATCTGCAGTTAGCTTTTAAGTTTGCTGCTGGTTTGCAAGGATTTGGAAAACTATAGGTATTTTTTAACAGTTCTACTGTCTGCATACCTGCCCAGGTGGATTCCCAGGAGAATGTCCAAAACTGCTGCCAAAATCTCATGTCTTCTGGAGACCATGTATTGCTTGCTGCTGCCCGAAGAATGGTTTCTGCTTTTCTTCCTCCTTTCATCTCTCACCTGAGTCCTCTCATGATCAAACATGAGTTTTTCTGACAAGAAAGTATCAAAATATAGCTTCCACATGTCCAGGCCCTGTAACATGGCAGAGTGCAGAAAAGGGAGTGGAAATGATGCTGAGATGCCAACAGATATCTGACCACAGACAGTTAAGTTCAAATTTGTTCTATATTCATAAAGAATTTCAAGAAAAGTTGTAATGAGCATTGAATCGATACCAATTTGAAGACCATATCTAGGAGGAATGACTCTTCTCTTTACTTGTTTCTCTTCCATCTATGTTTGTAATGGCCCTAGTTATTTGTGCCATTTTTGTGATGATAAAACTTGGTTTTAAGTTTGTTACTTATATGGTCTCACGTCCATATTTCATCCTTATGCATTTCTGTATGTTCATCTTTAAAATGCAAAAAAATAATTTTAATTTTATTAGAATGTGGTGAGGATTAGTTATATCAATGCCTACAAAATTCAACAAATACAGATTGCTGAATAATTTTTGATTTGATGAATAGTTGTTTCTGTAAATATCCTCACACTATTTCCACCTTTTGTATGTTAGAAATACACAATGGAGAAATTCAGAACGCAATCGTAAAGCTGAAAACTGGTATGTGGAGTATTTCTGATTTTAATGTCTATTATTTGAATGAGAAAAGAGAACTAATAGATTAGTGTTCAGTTACTGAAATGTAGTTAATGTGTTTAAACCACTAATAAAATACTCAGATATAGCCTTAGTGCATCCACTGCACCGTTTCCTGTAACTATGAATTCTGTTCTTTACAATCATACCAGAAAAATTCAGGTTATGAATCTTGTTTGTTTAAAATAAAAGTCCCACAATAGACAAAGCAGGAGTATATGATTAATGCAGAAGTGCACATTTCTATGCTAGCTCAATAAATGACTGCCAAAGGAGGAGATTGCTATAGAAAAGGCAATTTTAATTTAGTTGTAGGTCCATCACTGAATAGACTGGGAAGGAATCAAAGATTAACTACTTCCCCAGATTTGCTGGATGATAATAATCTACAACTCTCTATGTGATAATGGACGATGTGGATACAACATAAGATAGCAGTAGGAAGTAAACATTACAATTCAGACTGCATTATATTCTTAGCACATAAGCAGGCAGTCAGATTTGAGGTATGTTTACACACTGATAGGATTTCTGTATGTATCTAGGAAATAGATTAGAATCAGATAACTGCCTTTGGAAAAATAATAGTTTAAGCATTTGGAGTAGTCTCATGACAATTATTGTAACATTCATCATACTTAGTTTATTTTATAAATAGTATAAGCCTAATACATTAGTTTTTCTTGATCTCAATTCTAAATGAGACTGTGAAATAGCCATACTATTCTCTGTTTTTACTTGTTTACATTAGCCTCTTTAAAAAATGTGATATGAAGACTTCTGTGTGCCTACTCTAAAGTATCTTATTAGACTGAGATGGGTCTTTTGTGGGTTGGTTTTTTTGTTTTGTTTTTGTTTTTTCATGAGATAAATGAACATATGTCTGATAACATTACTGGACATGTTCGGCATTCTTTAAACTAAACTAGAGCAAAAAATAATTCAGTTACTTAGATCTTATTCAACAAGTGTTTATGGCAATTGAGTTAAATAGCCCTGAAGGATATAAAAGTCAGAAGACTTGGAATTTCTTCTCAAGTGTGTACATTTATGCTTGAGTTCCCCTAAGTGGAAGTGAGACAGGAGGGAAGGGCACAGGGCACAACCCTTAAAGAATGACACGGACATTGGGAGAAACTGGTCAAGACAAAAACTGGTTAAAATCAGTTAGGCCCAAGATGGCAGAAGATTCGACTTCCAGTAAACCTTGAGCCTCATTTTACGGTCATTGTAATACATCAGCATGCTAAATGACACACCCACAGGTACCATGACAGTTCTGAGGCTGACCATAAAAGGTCCCAAAATGGTTAAGTTAGTGTAAAGGAGACATTTGCTGGAATTTTCCTGAACTTAAAGATTCATAGAAGTGTGTTTATCTGCATTATTCATTCACACAAATGAGATTCCTATATCAATATTTCCTACACATCTGAATAGAGCTATTATTTCATAATATTATAATGTATTTATTCATCAATTATATTTAATGAAAGGCTGCTTGATATTGAGAGTTAACCTCAGGCAAAATATATCAAATCGATTGCACCTATTTTATTGTCTTTCCCGCAATACCACTTTGGTTTCTTTTTTTTTTTTTTTTTTGCCGTACGCGGGCCTCTCACTGTTGTGGCCTCCCGCTATTGTGGCCTCTCGCGTTGCGGAGCACAGGCTCCGGACGCGCAGGCTCAGCGGCCATGGCCCATGGGCCCACAGGCCCAGCCGCTCCGCGGCATGTGGGATCTTCCCGGACCGGGGTACGAACCCGTGTCCCCTGCATCGGCAGGCGGACTCTCAATCACTGTGCCACCAGGGAAGCCGCACCACTGTGGTTTCTTATCTATAACTGAATTGAAAAGAAAACCAAATTGAAATTAAAACCATGGATACTCACTTTAAACAGTGATGTATGTCAATGATTTCTTACTAAAACTGGAAAAATTTAAATTAAAAAATACATAAATTGTATTAAAGTCCAAAAATATAGATATTTATATAACTATTTAAAAATTATATTTATTGATTCCAAATGCAGCATGTTTTACCTGGGAGCTATTACAAAGTACTCTGATTTTTTGGATTGTCATCAAACAACTGAGAAGAAATAAATGCAGCATCTTCAATGTAACAAAATATAGATTTATAACAACTTTTTTCTAAAAAGTCTAATTGACTGTTTTAATACACTTTTTTTTTTGTTTTGCAGTTTTAGGTACACAGAAAAATTGTGTAGAAAGAGCAGAGTTCCCACATAAAACCGTCCTCCTTACCTCCACCATAGCCTCCCCACCATCAACATCACCCACAGCATCATAAGTTTGTTGTGATCAGTGAACCAACACAGACATCATTATTACCCAAAGTCCATAGCTCACATTAAGTTCACTCTTGGTGGTGTACATGGGTTTGGGCAAATGTATAATGATATATATTTACCATTATAGTATTATACATTTCACTGCCCTAAAAAATCTCCTGTTCTCCACCTATTCATCTCTCCCTTCCCCAACCCCTGGCAACCACTGATCTTTTTACTGTCTCCATACGTTTGCCTTTTTCAGAGTGTCATGTAGATGAGATCATACAGTATGTAGCCTTTTCAGAATGGCTTCTTTCGTGTAGTAGTATGGACTTAAGCTTCCTCTATTTCTTTTTGTGGCTTAATAGCTCGTTTCTTTCTAGTGCTGAATAGTATTTCATGTTATGGGTTTACCACAGCTGTTCCATTCACCTACAGAAGGACATCTTCGTTGCTTCCAAATTTTGGCAATTATGAATGAAGCTGCTATAAACATTCATGTGAAGATTTTTGTGTGGACATAAGTTTTCAGTTCATTTGGGTAAATACTAAAGGATGTGACTTCTGGACTATATAATGAAAGTATTTTTACTTTTATAATAGACTGCCAAACTGTCTTCCAAAGTGTCTGTACCATTTTGCATTCCCACCAGCAGTGGAGGAGAGTTCCTATTGCTCCACATTCTCATCATTATTTGATGTTGTCAGTGTTTTGGATTTTGGCTCTTCTAATAGGTATATAGTGATATCTCATTGTTGTTTACTTGTACTTAATAATTTCAGTTCATTTTAACTGAATTCAACTTTAAATTCAGATATATATATATATATATATATACACAATCAGAACATAACTTATACTTTTATTCCCACTTCCATTTTTCATTGGAAATACATGTAGCATAATTTGGATAAGACTGTGTTTACAAATTTATTGAAGCAAATAATAAAAAGTGTAATTGAGTTTAAGTTTTTCTGTTTGCCTGAAATTGACATAAACTTTAATACTTGCAACAAAAACCAATATTCCTGAGTGACACAGTAATATGGCATTTAGCTTGAACAGTTTAGTATCTCCTCAGGTAGAATTTGGCCAATACATATGAACTATTAGATGTAAAATATTGGAGTGGTTTATTTTCTCAATTTTTTTTTTTTTTTTTTTTGCGGTACGCAGTCCTCTCACTGCTGTGGCCTCTCCCGCTGCGGAGCACAGGCTCCGGACGCGCAGACTCAGCGGCCATGGCTCACAGGCCCAGCCGCTCAGCGGCATGTGGGATCCTCCCTGACCGGGGCACAAACCCATGTCTCCTGCATCGGCAAGTGGACTCTCAACCACTGCACCACCAGGGAAGCCCTCAAATATTTATATAACTTGATAAAGCAACAGATATACAAAAAGTTACAGCCTCATGTAATACAGGTTAAATAATTAAAGTTACTCTTCAACATCAAAATTTAAAAATCATCATATAGAAACTTATGGAAAGGTTATGTTTAACCACAAACCTAATATGATAGAAATATTTTGGGTGTTTATGTCTTTTTATAACTAGAGATGCATTTATTTTTCCATCTGTTGCTCTTCAGTTTCTCTGTGGTCCTTCCCTCTATGGGGAGAGTTTGTTCCTCTTACTTATCTAAAATTTGCTTTTGTGGGCTTATGTATGTGAGAGATTTACTTCTCTTTTCTTCCTCCACTCTATAAAGTGACTTTAAGATTTTATAAAACTTTCCTTAAAATAGAAATAGCCATAAGGAAAGTTGTAGCATGCTAATGATATAGTACTGTAAATCAAAATGCAATTGGTTAAAAGGCCATACATAACTTAGTTACAAACTGACTTTCTTTTGCTAATTGATTTTATGTCAATCTTGAGTTTAAATGTTATGTATCAGGGACTGAAAATTAATTTGAATGCTATCTTTACAATGTATGTGCTATAATAGTTCTTGCTGCCCTATTCCTAATACAAAGCATTAAATGTTCTCAAGTTTGAGAGTATTGGTGTCATAGAAAACATGATTAAAACTAATCAATAAGGAACTATGAAATAATCTTCTATATAAGTTCAAACAGTCTGCTTTTGATTGATTGTTAAGAATATAATTCTGTCTTTAAGCAATAACATGTAATATGTGATTTCCACGTTTTTATAAGAAAAGGAAACAAACTCTTGGTTGCTTAACTCATCAAAATTCTAGTTGTGAAAATTGATTTAGTGGCATAATTCCTAAAGAAATTTATTTTTATAGGTATCCAAAATTTCATCTTAAAATCAAACCAGAGCACAAAAAATCTAGACCTCATTGCTTAGTCCATAATTAATATTAATATTGCTTCCAGTGAAATGGGCTTTATGTTATGTTGTTGACTAAAATGAAAGATGTTATGATTAAGGACTCTATTCATATATTGTTGCCAAGAATATCATACACACTTTACAGAGACCTAACAGCAACATATGTCTTAGGACTTGACTCTAGGAAAAACTGTTTCTCTTCTAAGCAGTCATTTTTATTTTTTCTTTATATTGCTACATACAAAATTAAGAAAATTATTATTTTTTCATTTACTATGTACTAGGCACTATTCTTTGTACTAGGTATGTAATAATACATTGAATTTTCACAGAAAGCCTATGAGAGCGTTTATCTTTTAGACCACACAGTTTGATGACTGATTCACATTACACCATAATAAAAAAACGAAACTTCAAACAACTTAAAAAACATATAATACAAGGTGAAATAAAAGATAAAACTAGGGCAAATTAAAAAAATTCATAAGTGAGAAAGACAAGACAAAACCTTGCTGTGTATTCCTGTTCATCCTCAAGAGATGAAGAGAGATTGGCTACTTATCAAACACATTTCACTTTTCTCTTTACTCATGGGGTACACAGCTAACTACATTTCTTAGCAGCTCTTGAAGTAAGGTGTGCGCATAGGACTGAGGTTTGACTAATAACATGTGAGGAGACGTGAGGGATGACAATTCAATTCTGAGCCCTAATAGCCTCCCCTCTCATCTTTTGTGCTCCGTTTTCCCCAATCTGTTGGCTATGTCTTGATGCCCAGGGCAAGCTAGATAGCCAGGAATTGCAAAAGGATGTTTACTTCTATCAAAACAGCTCCTTGAAGGTTGATGTACAGAGTACAGAAAGGAAAAGAAAACGGTGCTGAAATTGCCCCAGAGATAAACCAACTAGAAGCAAAAACACAGTATATTAAAAGTGATTCTTGAATGTGGAAGGTTCAAAATCATATAGTCTGGCTACTCAGTGAATGAATGTTGGGCCTAATTCGGGGACACCTTATGAGCACCCAGGAGTAGAGATAGACAGTCAAGATTTCAGACAATCCTCAGGAGAACTATTTCTCTCAATGTACCTTTTGTTGAAAGTTAGGAGTCAGAGATTTTATGTTTCTCTTTGGTAAGTTCCTAAATGTGGATATCCTATGTTTCTATTTAAAGGCAGACTATGTGCACGTAAAAGTCAACTGGGGGATTGGGATTAGGTTAACATCTTCTTTTGAAAGTGGAAGACTCTAAGGAGGAAACATGTCCAACTTGGTATGCCTGTGAGATAAGGCAAAACATGGAAACAAAACAAGACATTTTTGCAAAAAACAATTCTATGTGTGCTACACGGAAAATATATGCTTCTTAGGTTATTTAGGTTGTTGGCAGAATTCTTTTCCTTGCAGTTGTAGGACTGAGGTCCTCATTCCCTTGCTAACTATCTTCCTGGAGCCATTTTCAGCCCCTACAAGTTGTCTGCATTCTTTACCATGTGATCTGCTCCCTATACAAAGCTGGCTACAGAAAGTCTCCTTCACAGGGAATCCATCTCACACTTTGAATCTCTGCCTTCTCTATCTCTGACCTTTAGACTTAGATTTAAAGGGATCATGTAAAGGCCAGGCCACCAAGACAATTTCAATATGAGTACTGGGATGAGTATCATAACGGTTAACTGATTTAAGACCTTAATTTCATCTGCAAAATCTCTTCAACAGCAGCCTCTAGATTAATGTTTCATTAAATAAGCGGGAGATGTTGTGGGCACAACAGAGGAAACAAGAGTTTTGGAAGCTATCTTAGAATTCTGCCTACCACATGGCATAGAGATGGCCAGAATAGTTGGAAGCTGGGAAAAAATATAAAGTCAGTTTTTCTTAACGTCAGCCTGTGAAGTATGGAGCACATTTGGGACCTACTTTTAGCAATTGTTGAAGATCGCTTGCTGTGAATGCTCTAATTCTGTATGCTAATCTGATTTTCGGTCTTATTATATTCTTAAACTTATCCTCCTTTAACCTGAATTTATCACTATTAATTTTATATTTTGCATTAGATGTAAGCAATATCATATCCTTTGTGGAAAGAGGTTGGAGAATGAATATATTTTAAAAGAGGACTCTATTTGTTTTATTTCTTTTTATTGGGGTATAGTTGTTTTACAATGTTGTGTTAGTTTCTACTGTACTGTATAATTTAGCTATTAACTGTACTGGAGGAAGGGACTTTACTAGAAAATAATTTTACTTCTATTGTCCTCGAATTAAAAGATATTTTATTAACTGTTGAGTAATAATTATCAAAGCTGCAATAAAATACAGTAAATTAAAATATTTGAAAGTTCATATGTGGTAGTTTTACAGTACCTGGAAATTATATGCCTGTTAACAGAATAAGACTGAAATAATTATGAGGTCTTTTAAAAATGTACTGGACATATACCATATAGCTTTCCAGGGAAGGGCAGAAGAAACACTATCTCTGAGCCCTTGAAATTCTCATTTATTCCAGAAAGACACTGAAATTATATTTCAGCTTTGAGTGTCTAGTGTCTTTTTCAATTCAAAAATCACAGAACTGCATGCCTCAGTAACACTGCTCTATTGAAATTAGATACTGTGAAATTTTCAAGTTGAAGGAGAGTTTGTGATTGATAGATGTGCAAGGTATCATCTTTCCATAATGCTCAATCTTTCTTCATTTGGGAGTAAAATCATTTTAGCAAGCATTATACTCTGCTGGTAACTTTAGGGAAAACAAAACAAAACTGAACTTAGGATCCCTAAAAGTAGTGATGTATTTTAAAAAATAACACTCCACAGGAAAAAAACATCAATTAGGTTAGCTGACCTAATAATAGCTTGTGTGTGTGTGTGTGTGTGTGTGTGTGAGAGAGAGAGAGAGAGAGAGAGACAGAGACAGAGACAGAGAGACAGAGAGAGACAGAGAGACAGAGAGAGAGAAACACATGCTAAACTTAATGGTTTATGTGTCCGTAACTAAGATGACTACTGAGAGGACATCCCCTATAGTATCTCTTTTTGGTTATGTCATTTGTCAAAATGATAGCCTTCTTATGTGGGTAACGTCTTGTTTTTCTTGGGAAAATAGACTTGGGTACTGGAAAAAATGTAGGTTTTCGTATGCTACGTGACACTATTTGAATTTCTTTGGAGAGATAAGTAGAAGAGGAAATTTAAGATCTAAGGAAATATCTATTCTTGAATAAAAGATCTCTCTCCTCAATTAAAATGTAAACACATCGATTTGGGGAGAAGACTTTTTGGGAAACATCAGAAATTCAGAGTTATTAGTTACTTTTATTTCAAAGTAAATGATCGCTGACAGTACAATGCCCTCAAAGTAATGACAGAGAATGCTTCAGGTCCAGGAAGATATATATGTACACACTCACACACTCACATATATACATATACATTTAAATCTCTACTTTATGATTGATAATTGCTTTGCAAACTTAAAGTATAGAATGAACCATGTGTGAACACACATTTATTCTAAAGATGTTTTCAGGATTTTAAAATATTTAGTGTGATACTTATTGGACGCTGGAGGCAAAGATAAGCTAAAGACATAGGCTTGGGAATCGAGACGAGGGCCGGGCTGTAAGTTTATCACCAACTATAAGGCTTTCAGCAAGTTGCTAAAGCTTGTTAAGCCTCAGTTTCTCCATAAGTCAAGTGGGGCAAATAATGCCTCATGCATAGGAGTTTTGAGAGAGTTCATTTCATATGGTCTGCAAATAGTTATTAGTGCCAACTGACTCAAGGACCAGTGTAAGCTCTAGGGGCCAGAAATGAGCAAAACAGATAAATTTTGCTCTTCTCAGGAGGGTTATATTCCAACAGGTTAAATATGATGGTATATATAAAGTCCTTAGCACAAGTGTCTGGCATGTAAGAGTCATTTAGTAACTGAAAACTAAGATGATCTCACTGGCTTTTAATAAGGATATATCTTACAATGAAAAAATAAAAAATCTACAAACCTATGTAAAATTGTGAAAAAATAATTTCCTTGAGGCAGAAAAGACTTATTGTTCAGCCCAGAACAAGCCTCAAGATCTTAGTTCCTTTTCCAAGTCAAGACTCTTGAAAAGCATTCAAGTTGGGGTTCTTCATTGCCCTCCAGCTACTGTGGTTTCACTGTAAAGACACCTGAATGAGTAGCACCAGAAGAGAAGTGACTGCAGATAACAAATGGAAATGCAAACCATCTTCTCTATTTGCCCATCATGTCTGTATCAAAATCAGGTTTTGATGGCCTTCCAAACACTGGAGGGAAATATACATATTAATTGAGGAGGAGGTAGAATAATGCCCCATTTGCTCCCTCAAGAAGGTTCAGAGTTTAACACAGCTGTGGCTCTCCTGTGAGAATTAGCTTAGGATGCTAGAGTATCATTACTCATCATTATAGATGTACAAATCTGGCCTAAGGTGAGATAAATAGATCACTTATTATCACTGTAAATATTGGATTTAAAATAACTAGCACTTTCAGTATTTTTTTGGGTCTGGTCAAGTTGGAAAGGCCCATTTTGAAATTTGAAAGGCTGTAGCACATGTAAATTACTAGCATTTTTCCAAAGCATGTCAGAAGAGAATATATTTATTCTATATCAAGAAATGTTGGACTTCCCTGACAGTGGTTAGAGAGTCCGCCTGCCAATGCAGGGGACACGGGTTCGTGCCCTGGTCTGGGAAGATCCCGCATGCCGCCGAGCGGCTGGGCCCGTGAGCCATGGCCGCTGAGCCTGCGCATCTGGAGCCTGTGCTCCGCAACGGGAGAGGCCACAACACTGAGAGGCCCGCGTACCGCAAAAAAAAAAAAAAAGGAATGTTCAACAAGATAGAGCACAGTTTACATCTAAAAGACCACAGTGAACAAATGCCCTTGGATACATAATAAAGATAAAAAGGATCATCCAGTATTTAAATATCACTAAGCAAACCCATCCTGATTTCTGCTGAGTGACACTGAATGTCACATACTCTACTGAAGCAATGTTAAGATTCAACAGATGCAGACAACAGAGAAAGACAGACTTTTAGGATTTAGCCTGCTGACAAATGTCCAAAAGTTTGTCCTGCCTGGAAGTCTGCTGTGTACCAGCCATGCTTATTTTGCATTAAGTAAGAATAGTGAGATAAACTTTTGGATACCCTGGGTTATATGTTCTTCTATGTTAGTTTCCTTCCCTGGTAAAATTTAGATTTTAGAGGGAAGCATTACTTTTTTAAGTCTCTAAGGTAAGATTTGCTATTTGTTTTATTCATATAAGAGAAAACAAAATCGCACATCAGATGACTTATTGTTCAAGCAGAGCATGAGATCCATGAACACAAGGACTTGTCTGTATTGGTTAACACTCTCTCCCCAGTACTCAGACCAGTGACTTATATAGCTAGTACTCATTTAGTGATTGTTCAATAAATGGATGAACAAATCATTTTTAAAATAGAGTTATCCTAATAATAACTATCACTTATTAAGTAATTACTATGTGCTAAGTACTGTCTACACATATAAATGCAATAAATTATTAATAAAAGGCCTATAAAGTAGGCACTGTTATTAACCCCATTTTATAAATGAAGATATGGTGGTCCCAAGGAGTCAAATATTTTGCCAGTTATACATAGTAAGTCATAGTGCGAAAACTCAAACCCAAGTAATCTGGTTCTAGATTATATGCTCCTAAACACTGTATTATACACTTTCTTTCACTTAGTAGGAATTAACCCATTACTGTTATCTTCTAGCCAATCTTTCGATCTTAGTAGTCCACAGATTTGGTTTCAAACTCTCTTCAAATCTCATTTTCACATCCAACCTTTTTTCTGGTATAAAATATCATACTGGTGGTCATCAACTTTATATCTCCTATCTACTGATTAATTTATAATCCCTACTTGAATGTCTCACAAGTATCTCAAACCCAATTATACAGAAAATTTCTTGATACCTGGTCTCAGTAAAAGGAACCCACTTCTAAGAAAAGAGCCTGAAATTCACCCACAAAGCCACAATACCTCTCAGTTCCCTCATCCAATCCATTATCAAGTCTTTTTAACTCCCCACTCTAAATATACTTTAGCATCTCTCATCCTCTCTCCATTTTAATCAAAGCCACCACCACCTCTTACCACTTACCTTATTCTGATAAACCTCCTAAAGTGGTTTCAGAGCAATTTCTCTTATTTCTTTCAATCCACTGTCTATAATGCAGCTGCATTGATCTCTGAAAAACAAAGCAAACAAACAAATGCCAAACCTGGTTTTAATATTCTCCTGTTTAAAACCCTTTAGTGGCTTCTCCATGCTTTGCAGGTTAAGTTCAGGTTTGTTAATGGAGCCTAAATATCCCTGCTTGACATGGTTCTACTTCTCTCTCTCACCTCATTTCTCACCTTCCTCCTTGGATTTCGGTCTCACAGCCCTTTTGAATAATTGTCAGTTCCTCAAGTGTGCCATGCTTCCTTCCACTGAGAGACCTTTGTACATGCTTTTCCCTCTGACTGGAATTCTCTTAGTTCTCTTCTCAATTTGACCTTGTCAATACCTACTCACCCACTCCTCCTTCTTGTTCCTGATTATAGGTCACTATCAGAAAAAAAGTCCCTCCAAACTCCAGTTCAGGTTATACACCCCGTCACTCCCACTGCACACTCTAATAGAACCCAGTACTTTTCTTCCAAACAGAAATCATAATTTTAATGTAATTTTATGTTTATTTTCTGTACTAAAATGTCAGCCACATGAGGGTAGGGTCAGGGCTTTCTGATTCATTGCCATCTAACACAGTGCCTGGCTAACAAAAATATTTATTAGATGCGTGATACATTTCTGAGAACAAAAAAGGACAGTAGCAAGTAACATCTATGCAACTGTTGCTGAATGATTACTGAATTAACTTATGTACTTTTCAAGCAGCATCTTTTTTTAATCCCATCTACATATTTTAACTAGATTAAGAATTTATGTTTCAAACCACAGACATCAAAAGAAAAAAAGAGAGAAGGAGAGAGAGAGAGACCCATAATTTTTAGCTTACGGACAAAAAGGAGACAAAAATGGCCCCAGTTGCTCCTCCCCCTGAGCTCCTGTTTCCCAAGTAGAAAGTGCCATTGTTCTTGCTTCAGCTGGATGTGGGAGGTGAAGACTTTTGAAGACCCTCTTAGACTAACTCTTGGCTGCAACCAATTCCCTGTGGTTGCTTTGCTTGCTTTAAAAGTACGTGTTTTTAGAGTTAGAATCAGGTCTCAAAGTGTCAAGGGGAAAATACGGTGTGATCCACGATAGCCTCACCCAATGGCTCAGACATTTAACACATACAAGAGTTTTCTGCCCATGTTCTCATCTTCTGCATTTTGCAAAGAGACTATGTCATATTGCAGAGGACCATGAGGGATAAGAGATATTGTTGTGGCTATATTGGAAAGTACAATCTGCCATCGGCCTCAGAGAATCCTTCCAATTTAATTCTCCTTCTAATTAAGGAATAAAGAAGAGATAAATAAATAAAAAATTCATCAGGCCTGTGTTATGAAGAAGGAAACTGCAAATGTTTCTAATTCATGGAGGAGTAGACTAGACTTTCAGCCTAGAACAATGTCAGGCCTAGGCTGACTTCGGTCTCTTCCCTGCACGGTCCTTTAATATATATTTTCTAATAACTAGAATGAATGTCTTGGCAGTGATGTTCATAAGTGAGATGAGTGGACATATAGGCTGACTCTGTCAAATCACATAGCTGTGTGTTATGATCATGTTTCCAGTCTAAAAGCCATATCCTATATTCTGGGCACAGAGTAAAGAGAGAAAAATTATTACTAAAAGTGAGACACAATTGTTGCAACATATTAATATCGGCTAAATTGTTTCTGCCAGATATATCTACCTATATGTATATATAGATAGATAAAACTTGTGTTACCACTTACTTTCAACAGACTCAAACTGACATTCTTTATTAATACTGAAAAATATTATATTGTGAAGATTGTAGCAAGATGCTTAAAGACATGGGCTTTAGAATGATACTGGGTTTAAATCTCAAGTTTAGCACAAGTCTATGACTTTGGCATTGTTACTTAAACATCAAAATGCAGTTTTCTTAGTGTAAAATAATAATAATATGTCTCAGAAGATTTTTGTAAAAAATTAAATGAAATAACACATGCAGAGTATTGCATTTCCTAAATAATGTAGGAACTCAATGAATATTAATTGTTATTATTGTGGAGAATAAACTATTATTATTATTGAGATTTCATTATCAACTATTTTCAAGAAATCTAGAATGGAATTTTTCACTGCTAAAACATGTGACTTTAAGCTGAAGACATTATTTCCACTTCCCTGCCATGATTCTCATTTGCTTTTCACAACCGTAAGGGGAACTCAGAGAAGTTAAGTAGTTTTTCTCAGGTCAACCAGGTAATTAATTCGGGAGCCATAACTAGAACTCACATCTTCTGTTTTTGGGTGCCATGCTTAATACTACACCAGTGTGGTCCTCACAGTGTAGATTATGATTATCTTTAGTGTGATAGTAAAGAATAGAATAATATGCTCTCTTAAATATTACCTTCTTCTCAAGCATTATTTTTTTCTATAGCCCTAGCAAGAAGGTAAGAGAGATAATATTTTATTGTTGGATTAATGAGAAAGCCTCAAGGAATGTTGAGCATCCATTGAAGGTCACATAGCCCCTTGGTGAGCACATTGAAAACAGCCTAGTCAGCCTTTTGTGTTCTCTCGTAGGCTGTTCATGATAATCTGAGGCCTTTGTCTAAAACTTTATACTTTTCAAGGCCTTAATATGCATTTTCTCAACTGAGGTGTCAAAAAGGTCATATATCTTTATGGTGGAGACTTTCTTCCAAATTAAGTCCCAAACAGTTCAGAAACAAAAGATAAAAAGTGTCACACTGTTCTGCAATATAAATACATACTTCCAGGGCTCTGTCAGGTTCTATATCACCACAGTGTGAAAGGGGATGAGTAAGTCCATTATTTTGCTGACCAAAAGTCATTAAGATGATGGCATTGAATTCTCAAATTTAAATTACATGATTTTGTAGAAATTATATGGAGCGAATGATTTTTCAAAGATTTAAATATCAATATAATCTCCAGTTGGGGACATTTATATATAAAAATCACTTAAACTATAGCTATTACAATATATGAAATAATTTTCTTTAAATAAGTAGGACTTTAAAAATGTTTTTTGAGATAAAAATTAATAAAATAATTATTTTGGCTCTGTAACTCTGGAATTGGATGGTAGTATTGAAAGGATGAAAGGAAAGTTAATTCAGTTGTGAATTTATTCTTATAGGCAAATATCTTGCTATTACACACTTTCAGTAGATCAGTAGAACTGAAATCAATAATTCGTCAGTATCTTTCAGTGGCCAGATTGCTCAATATCATAATATATTTGGAAGTAAAATAAAAAGGTATATGTGTGTTTGTGTGTATTGAGGACATTGTTTATACATAAGTACACACAAACATACATATACACTCACAATCTTCTTAACCCAAAATCTGCGCATAAAGTTTAGAATTTTTTAATAAGAACCAAAAAATAACTGCTACATCTTCAAAATAAATTTAAGCGGAGAATAAGACCACTGCAATCACCAATATTAAATTATTGATTTTAGAAAGTACTTCATAAACATATTGCTGAAATATAGTTCAAATATAGTTTTCTAATGGAGCCAGAAAAATAACTGTCAGTAGATAAATTGATTTTTCAAAAAACTAAAAAATTATTTTGCAACTGAGTCACTGACTTTTTTTAGTATCAATTGGCAAATTGTGTAAGCAATATACTATATTGTATCATCTATATTATCTAATCAAAATAAATGGATTTGTAATTCATGTCTTAAAATTTAATCTATTAGAATTTTAAAATGTGGATCTCAATGTCTATAACAATATTTTTTTAAAAAAATCACACAGCTCTTAATAAAAATTATTTTTGTCTTTGATTTCCTACTACAATACCAGTATCACTTGACAATCCTACTTCTAGCCTGCACCTTCAGTTCTTACAGAGTAGTATTTTTTAAAAAGTTCTCTTGGTCTATAGTTTATATTCGAATGTAAAGCTTTTAATGAATTATACTTCTCTTTTCCTATTTACATCTTCTAAATTCTGGTGGCTGTGAATAACACCTTCACTAGATTCAAATTTTATACAACTCCAGTTAGTACTTTCAATGCTTCCTCAAGAAGCCATCCTCTTTAGAAGCTCATTACTTCTACTGCTTTGCTTTGACAAGCTTCAATCGAACCACATTTTCATTTGATAAAACACTATGAGAAAAAAATCACATTTTTTTTTGTACAGAGAGTGGTTTCTAAAATGTTTTCTCTAATCCATAGGTTATTTGAGCTCCTAAGGTGTTTTAGAAGCTACCTAATCAAACTTATGATAGATACTTTTTTACATACTAAACCATTTTTATAATAAACCCATGATGTGCTTATTATTAATCTCTTTTATACCTGAGATAACTGGGATAACAGAGTTATCTAAGTTAATAAATTTACACACTCAGCAACTGGCTTACTCAAAATTCTATGCTATTTCTAATATATCTTACTGTCTTCTTACTGCTTGAAGGTGCACATGCCCATGAACCTGATACTCCACGATTAAAAAGGTTAAAGCACTTGATCAAGATTGAGGAGTTAAAGACAAAGATGAGATGAAATGCCAAGATGAATATCTCCAAGTCCAGTTCCTAGCAAGTATCAGGCACTGTACCAGACATTAGAGAACAAAGATAAATGACACACATGTCATCCCTTGAGGGGATCTCAGTCTAGTGGGAAATATAATTATGCCATTAATAAAATATGGTTTGTGAATGGTGGAATCTATGTGCTCAGAGAAGAGAGGACTGCTGATGCTTAGGGAATGGTGGGGAAGCTTTCACATTAGAGGAAACAGTTTGAATTGACTCTCAAAAGGATGAATATGAGTTATGCGGAAAGAAAGAGAAGAAGTATATTTCAGCAGCAGACAATGGCCTGTGTGAGCAGGCAATGCGATCATAACATGGCGATGAAACTGGAAAAGTAATTTGAGATTTGACTGTAAAATGCTTTACATGCTATAGTACAAGCCAGGGGTTTTGAGCTTTAGATAATGGGAATGGAAACCATCATATCTCTTTTTTTTTTAAATTTCCTCCAGAAAAGTAACATTTTATAGTTCATGCCTTGAAAGATAACAGTGGCATCATTGTGAAAGTTGGATATTAAATGACATTGATATTCATAAAATTAGAAAAACTTTACAGAATGAACTCCTAAGGAATACATAACAAATAGGTGAATTTTTTCAAAGCTTTTATCCTAAAAAAGACCTGAGGTTTTTATTATACATTTAAAACTATATTACATATAAGTATATACTTTTATATATATTTAAAATATATATTTTTTCATTTAATCCATATTATTTTACATAATGGAAAGCTTATTTTCCCAGGATATGTATGCAACTGCTTAGAATACATTTCTAATATCTAGATTAAAAATCAAAATACTTTGAAGAATGCTGAATATCATATGTAACTATATGTATATTTATATATTTCATAAGTTGTAAACTTTTTCTTGTTTGCTGTAAAGAGTTTGAGCACGTCTTTAAAATGTTCTGCTAACTCAGTATCATTGCTCTAACAAGCAGATTATTATGCCAAGCAATTATGACTGATGTAACTGTCTTAGAAATTCTACTAATAATTCAGTATAACTGACAACTCCTTTAGGTTAAATTCTAGATCAGATGCTTGAAAAATATTTTAATATAGCATATCTATCTTTTAAAAGGTATGAGAAGGACCTCACTAAGTCAGACTAATGATTCACTCAGGCTAGCATTGAGATTCTGACATTGTCACTGGACGCCGCTTTATTTTTTTCCTCCTTCACATCAATAGGTGAGTCTACTTACCCAAAAAGTAAACATTAAAGTTTTCCTTGTACCACAAATCATGCATTTGTCTAACTACCTCTTGAACATGAATGTAAAGTAGAACCTTAGTTGAGAAGGCTTGGAGAAGAACAGGTAATTGCTTTCAAGTGTAAAAGGAATGGAATCGAAATGGAATAATTCATAGTGTCTATGGATCCACATGATAGAACTAGGACCAAAGACTTCAGTTTTTCATAGGAAAAGTTTTTAGAGGTTTTGAAATTTGACTGAAAATATTCAGTGGATGCTTAATGAGAAGGAAGTTATAATTTGGCAGGCGTTCTATAAAAAGAATAAATGTTAGATGGTTGGGCTGTGACACTGGTTGTACGGTGGACAGAAAAGTCTTAAGAAAGAATAGTGTACAGGCATACCTTGTTTTATTGTGCTTCACAAATATTGCATTTTTTACAAATTGAAGATTTGTGGCAACCTCGCATCTAGCAAGTCTATTGGTGCCATTTTTCCAATAGCATTTGCTCACTTTGTATCTCTGAATCACATTTTGGTAATCCACATAATATTTCTAATCTTTTCATTCTTATATTTGTTATGGTGATCTGTGATCAGTGATCTTTGTTGTTACTATTGCGATTGTTTGGGGGAACCATGAGCCACACCCATGTAAGATGGCAAACTTAATGGATAAATGCCATTTATGACTGCCTCATAGACCAACTGTTCCCCATCTCTCTCTCTACTCAGGCCTCCCTATTCCCTGAGACACAAGAATATTAAAATTAGGCCAATTAACAATCCCACAATGGCCTCTAAGTGTTGAGTGGAAAGAAGAGTCATATGTCTCTCACTTTAAATCAAAAGCCAGAAATGGTGAAACTTAATGAGGAAGGCATGTTGAAAGCCAAGACTGGCTGGAAATGAGGCCTCTTGGGCCAAACAGCCAGGTTGTAGATGCAAAGGAAAAGCTCTTGAAGGAAACTAAAGGTGTTATTCCCGTGAACACATGAATGATAAGAAAGCAAAAAACCTTATTGCTGATATGAAGAAAGTTTTAGTGATCTGGATAGATCAAACCAGCTACAACATTCACTTATGCCAAAGACTAATCCAGAGCAAGGCCCTAACCTTCTTCAATTCTATGAAAATGAGAGAGGTAAGGAAGCTTTAGAAGAAAAGTTTAAAGTTAGAAGAGGTTGGTTCATAAAGTTTAAGGAAAGAAGCTATCTACATAATATAAAAGTGCAAGGTGAAGCAGCAAGCGCTGATGTAGAAACTGCAACAGAATTTTCTGGTTATCCAGAAAATCTAGCTAAGATAATTAATGAAAGTATCTGCACTACACATCAGATTTTCAGTGTAGATGGAAGAGCCTTATATTGGAAGAAAATGTCATCTAGGACTTTCATAGCTAGGGAGGAGAAGTCAATGCCTGGATTCAAAGCTCCAAAGGACATGCTGACACTCTTGTTAGGACTAATGTAGGTGGTGATGTTAAGTTGAAGCCAATGCTCATTGACCATTCCAAAAATCCCAGGGCCCTTAAGAATTATGCCAGATTTACTCTGCCTATGCTCTCTTAATGAAGAAACAAAGCCTGGATGACAGCATATCTGTTTACAACATGGTTTACTGAATATTTAAGCCCACTGTTGAGAACTACTGCTCAGAAAAAAAAACTCCTCTGAAAATATTACTGCTCGTTGGCAATACACTTGGTCACCCAAGAGCTCTGATGGAGATCTACAATGAGATTAATGTTGTTTTCATGCCTGCTAATACAACATCCATTTTGTAGCCCATGGATCAAGTAGTCATTTTGACTTTCAAGTCTCATTATTTAAGAGATACATATGTAAGGCTATATCTGCCACAGATGGTGATTCCTCTGATGAATCTGGGCAAAGTCCCTCTAAAGTTGATTCCACATTCTAGATGCCATTAAGAATATTCGTGATTCAGGGGAAGAGGTCAACATTAGTAGAAGTTTGGAAGAAGTTGATTCCAACCCTCATGGGTGACTTTGAGGGATTCAAGACTTCAGTGGAGGAATTAACTGCAGATATGGTGGAAATAGCAAGAGGATTAGAATTAGAAGTGGTGTCCAAAGATGTGACTAAATTGCTTCAAGCTCATGATGAAATTTTAAGGGATGAGGAGTTGCTCCTTATGGATAGCAAAGAAACTAGTTTCTTGAGATGGAATCTACTGGTGAAGATGCTGTGAGGGTTGTTGAAATGACAACAAAGGATTTAGATTATTACATAAACTTACTTGACAAAGCAGCAACAAGGTTTGAGAAGACTGACTCTAATTTTGCAAGAAATTCTACTCTGGGTAAAATGCTATCAAATGATATTGCATGCTACAGAGAAATTGTTTGTGAAAGGAAGTCAATCAATGCAGCAAACTTTATCATTGTTTTATTTTAAGAAATTGCCTCAGCCAACCCAACCTTTAGCAACCTCCACCCTGATCAATCAACAAGCCATCAACAACGAGACAAGACTCTCCACCAGCAAATATAACTCTGAAGGCTCAGATAACGGGCAGCATTTTTTAGCAATAAAATATTTTTTAATTAAAGTATGTACATTCCTTTTAAAAACATAATGTTATTGCACATTTAATAGACTACAGTATAGTGTAAATGTAACTTTTATATGCACTGGTGAACCAAAAAATTTGTGTGACTATATTTAGAAATTCACTTTATTGTGGTGGTCTGGAAACAAACCCACAATTTTTCCAAGGTGTGCTCGTATGTATGGCTCAGGAAATGTTTGATGAAGTTATTTTGATATTCCTAATTCACTGTTTTCCAACCAGGTGTGAACCACTAGAATTGGTCTTCCAATTTTCTACTTCTCTTAGAATTATTTTACTCTTTGATATGACATAATGCATTGCAATAATTTTAAAAGTATTGTTTGCTTTTTTTAATATTTGGGTCAGGTTTAACATTTTAACAATAGTATTTGGAGTTCTGGGGAAAATCAAAGCTGTTCTCAACACATGAAACCATTGCCTGAATGTAACTTTTCTAAGTTAGTGCTGTTCAGTTATATCCATTATATAGATTTTTTTTTTTCTTCTCAACACTGAGACTTAACTTTCAGGTATATTTATGTGGGAATCTTAGAAATAAACATAATTATAATTTTAGGAAGAGTCTTTAATTTTTTTTTTTTTTTTTTTTTGCGGTACGCGGGCCTCTCACTATTGTGGCCTCTCCTGTTGTGGAGCACAGGCTCCGGACGCGCAAGCTCAGTGACCATGGCTCACGGGCCTAGCTGCTCTGCTGCATATGGGATCTTCCCAGAATGGGGCATGAACCCGTGTCCCTTGCATCAGCAGGCAGACTCTCAACCACTGCGCCACCAGGGAAGCCCAGAGTCTTTAATTTTTTAAATTCTTTATTATCCAAATAAAATTTCACTTTCTTTCTGGTTCAGAGAAAGAAGTTTTAAACTTAGGTCACATAAAGTGAATTCTTTATTATAAGCTGTCTAATTTGATAGGTCTCTAGGTGACCAACGCAAGTACTAAGAGAATCATTATTTTTGGAACAAAATTTTTTTTTTTTGGAATTTTTATTTCTCCTTTTATTTATTTATTAATTTATTTTAACATCTTTCTTGGAGTATAATTGCTTAACAGTATTTTGTTAGCTTCTGCTGTATAACAAAGCAAATCAGCTATACGTATACATATATCCCCATATATGCTCCCTGTAACATCTCCCTCCCACCCTCCCTATCCCACCCCTCTAGGTGGTCACAAAGCACCAAGCTAATCTCCCCAGATGATGTAGCTGCTTCCCACTAGCTATCTATTTTACATTTGGTAGTGTATATATGTTGATGCCACTATCTCACTTTGTCCCAGCTTACCCTTCCCCCTCCCCGGGTCCTCAAGTCAATTCTCTACGTCTGCATCTTTATTCCTGTCCTGCTCATAGGTTCTTCAGAACCATTTTATTATTTTTTTTGATTCCATATATATGTGTTAACATACAGTATTTGTTTTTCTCTTTCTGATTTACTTCACTCTGTATGACAGATTCTAAGTCCATCCACCTCACGATAAATAACTCAATTTCATTTCTTTTTATGGCTGAGTAATGTTCCATGGTATATACATGCCACATCTTCTTTATCCATTCATCTGTTGATGGACACTTAGGTGGATTCCACGTCCTGGTTATTGTTAATAGTGCTGCAATGAACATTGTGGTACATGTCTCTTTTTGAATTATAGTTTTCTCAGGGTATATGCCCAGTAGAATGATTGGTGGGTCATATGGTAGTTCTATTTTTAGTTTTTCAAGGAACCTCCATACTATTCTCCATAGTGGCTATATCAATTTACATTCCCACCAAAGGTTCCCTTTTCTCCACACCTTCTCCAGCATTTATTGTTTGTAGATTTTTGATGATGGCCATTCTGACCAGTGTGAGGTGATACCTCACTGTAGTTTTGATTTGTATTTCTCTAATGATTAGCGATGTTGAGCATCCTTTCATGTGTTTGTTGGCAAACTGTATATCTTTTTTGGAGAAATGTCTATTTAGGTCTTCTGTCCATTTTTGAATTAGGTTGTTTGTTTTTTTGATATTGAGCTGCATGAGTTGCTTGTATATATTAGAGATTAATCCTTTGCCAGTTACTTCATTTGCAAATATTTTCTCCCATTCTAAGGGTTGACTTCATGTTGTTTATGGTTTCCTTTGCTGTGCAAAAGCTTTTAAGTTTCATTAGCTCCCATTTGTTTTTGTTTTTATTTCCGTTACTCTAAGAGGTGGGTCAAAAAGGATCCTGCTGTGTTTTATGTCATAGAGTGTTCTGCCTATGTTTTCCTCTACGAATTTTATAGTGTCTTGCCTTAAATTTAGGTCTTTAATCCATTTTGAGTTTATTTTTGTGTATGGTGATAGGGAGTGTTCTAATTTCATTCTTTTACATGTAGCTGTCCACTTTTCCCAGCATCACTTATTGAAGAGGCTGTCTTTTCTCCACTGTATACTCTTGCCTCCTTTATCAAAGATAAGGTGACCATATGTGCATGGGTTTACCTCTGGCCTTTCTATATTGTTCCATTGATCTCTATTTCTGTTTTTGTGCCAGTACCATACTGTCTTCATTACTGTAGCTTTGTAGTATAGTCTGAATTCAGGGAGCCTGATTCCTCCAGCTCTGTTTTTCTTTCTCAAGATTGCTTTGGCTATTCATGGACTTTTGTGAATTTTTCTGTTTTAGTCCTGTGAAAAATGCCACTGGTAGTTTGATAGGGATTGCATTGAATCTGTAGATTGCTTTGGGTAGTATAGTCATTTTCACAGTGTTGATTCTTCCAATCCAAGAACATGGTATATCTCTCCATCTGTATCACCTTTAATTTCTTTCATCAGTATCTTATAGTTTTCTGCATAGAGGTCTTCTATCTGCTTAGGTAGGTTTATTCCTAGGTATTTTATTCTTTTTGTTGCATAGGTAAATAGGAGTGTTCCTTAATTTCTCTTTCAAATTTTTCATCATTAGTGTATAGGAATGCAAGATGTTTCTGGGCATTAATTTTGTATTGATTAACTCTAGGAGTTTTCTGGTAGCATCTTTAGGATTCTCTATATATAGTATCATGTCATCTGCAAACAGCGACAGCTTTACTTCTTCTTTTCCATTGGATTAGTTTTATTTCCTTTTCTTCTCTGATTGCTATAGGAAAAACTTCCAAAACTGTTGAGTAATAGTGGTGAGAGTGGGTAACCATGTCTTGTTCTTGATCTTAGTGGAAATGATTTAAGTTTTTCCCCATTGAGAATGATGTTGTCTGTGGGTTTGTCATATATGACCTTTATCATGTTCAGGTAAGTTCCCTCTATGCATACTTTCTAGAGAGTTTTTATCATAAATAGGTGTTGAATTTTGTCAAAAGCTTCTTCTGCATCTATTGAGATTAACATACGGTTTTTATTCTTTAGTTTGCTAACACGGTGTATCACATTGATTTGCATATATTGAAGAATCTTTGCATTCCTGGGATAAACCCCACTTGATCATGGTGTATGATCCTTTCAATGTGCTGTTGGATTCTGTTTGCTGGTATTTTGTTGAGGATTATTGCATCTATGTACATCAGTGATATTGGCCTGTAATTTTCTTTTTTTGTAACATCTTTGTCTGGTTTTGGTATCAGGGTGATAGTGGGCTTGTAGAATGAGTTTGGGAGTATTCCTCCCTCTGCTATAATTTGGAAGAGTTTGAGAAGGATAGGTGTTAGCTCTTCTCTAAATGTTTGATAGAATTTGCCTGTGAAGCCATCTGGTCCTGGACTTTTATGTATTGGAAGATTTTTAATCACAGTTTCAATTTCAGTGTTTTTGATTGTTCTGTTTGTATATTCTACTTCTTCCTCGTTCAGTCTTGGAAGGTTGTGTTTTTCTAAGAATTTGTCCATTTCTTCCAGGTTGTCAATTTGTTGGCATATAGTTGCTTGTAGTAATCTCTCATGACCCTTTGTATTTCTGCAGTGTCAGTTGTTACTTCTCCTTTTTCATTTCTAATTCTGTGGATTTGAGTCTTCTCCCTGTTTTTCTTGATGAGTCTGGCTAATGGTTTTTCATTTTGTTTTTCTTCTCAAAGAACCAGTTTTTAGTTTTATTGATCTTTGCTATTGTTTCCTTCATTTCTTTTTCATTTATTTCTGATCTGATTTTTATGATTTCTTTCCTTCTGCTAACTTTGATATTTTTTTTTCTTTTTTCTGCTTTCTCTAATTGCTTTAGGTGTAATGTTAGGTTGTTAATTTGAGATGTTTCTTTTTCCTTGAGGTAGGATTGTATTGCTATAAACTTCCCTCTTAGAACTGCTTTTGCTGCATCCCATAGGTTTTGGGTCATTGTGTTTTCATTGTCATTTGTTTTTAGGTATTTTTGATATCCTCTTTGATTTCTTCAGTGATCTCTTGGTTATTTAGTAGTGTATTGTTTAGCCTCCATGTGTTTGTAATTTTTACAGTTTTTTTTTTCTGGAATTGATATCTAGTCTCATAGCATTGTGGTCAGAAAAGATACTTGATATGATTTAAAGTTTCTTAAATTTACTAAGGCTTGTTATGTGACCCAAGATATGATCTATCCTGGAGAATGTTCCATGAGCACTTGACAAGAATGTGTATTCTGTTGTTTTGGGATGGAATGTCCTATAAATATCAATTAAGTCCATCTTGTTTAATGTGTTATTTAAAGCTTGTGTTTCCTTCTTTATTTTCATTTTGGTTGATCTGTCCATTGATGAAAGTGGGGTGTTAATGTCCGCTACTATTATTGTGCTGCTGTTGATTTCCCCTTCTATGGGTGTTGGCATTTGCCTTCTGTATTGAGGTGCTCCTATGTTGGGTGCTTAAATATTTACAATGGCTATATCTTCTTCTTGGATTGATCCCATGATCATTATGTTGTGCCCTTCCTTGTCTCTTGTAATAGTGTTTATTTTAAAGTCTATTTTTTCTGATATGAGAATGGCTACTCCAGCTTTCTTTTGATTTCCATGGAATATTTTTTCCATCCCCTCCCTTTCAGTCTGTATGTGTCCCTAGGTATGAAGTAGGTCTCTTGTAGACAGCATATATACGGGTGTGGTTTTTGTGTCCATTCAGCCAGTCTATGTCTTTTGGTTGAAGCATTTAATGCATTTACATTTAAGGTAATTATCGATATGTATGCTCCTATTACCATTTTCTTAATTGTTTTGGGTTTGTTATTGTAGGTCTTTTTCTTTCTTAGTATTTCCTACCTAGAAAATTTCCTTTATCATTTTTTGTAAAGCTGGTTTGGTGGTGCTGAATCTCTTAGCTTTTGCTTGCCTGTAAAGCTTTTAATTTCTCCATCGAATCTGAATGAGATCCTTTCTGGGTAGAGTAATCTTGGTTGTAGATTTTTCCCTTTCATCACTTTTAATATGTCCTGCCACTTCCTTCAGGCTTGCAGAGTTTCTGCTGAAAGTTCAGGTGTTAACCTTTTGGGGATTTCCTTGTATGTTATTTGTTGCTTTTCCCTTGCTGCTTTTAATATTTCTTCTTTTATTTAATCTTTGATAGTTTGATTAATATGTGTTTTGGTGTGTTTCTCCTTGCAGTTATCCTGTGTGGGACTCTCTGTGCTTCCTGGACTTGATTGACTATTTCCTTTCCCATATTAGGGAAGTTTTCAATTATAATCTCTTCAAATATTTTCTCAGTCCCTTTTTTTTCTCTTCTTCTTTTGCAAGCCCTATAATTCAAATGTTGCTGCATTTAATGTTGTCCCAGAGGTCTCTGAGACTGTCCTCAATTCTTTTCATTCTTTTTTCTTTATTCTGCTCTGCAGTAGGCATTTTCACTCTTTTATCTTCCAAGTCACTTATCAGTTCTTCTTCCTCAGTTATTCTGCTAATGATTCCTTCTGGAGATTTTTTATTATTTTTATTTTCATTTTTAAAGTTTTTTTTAACATTTTTATTGGAGTATAATTTCTTTACAATGGTGTTTTATTTTCTGCTTTATAACAAAGTGAATCAGCTATATATATACATATATCCCCATGTCTCCTCCCTCTTGCATCTCCCTCCCACCCTCCCTATCCCACCCCTGTAGATGGTCACAAAGCCCCGAGCTGATCTCCCTGTGCCATGTGGCTGCTTCCCACTAGCCATCTGTTTTATATTTGGTAGTCTTTATATGTCCATGCCACTCTAATTTCATTTATTGTTTTGTTCATCATTGTTTGATTGTTCTTTAGTTCTTCTAGGTCCTTGTTAAACAGTTCTTGTATTTCCTCCGTTCTATTTCCAAGATTTTGGATCATCTTTACTATCATTACTCTGAATTCTTTTTCAGGTAAACTGCCTATTTTCTCGTCATTTGTTTGGTCTCATGGGTTTTACCTTGCTCCTTCATCTGCTGTGGATTTCTCTGTCTTCTCATTTTGCTTAACTAACTGTGTTTGGTGTCTCCTGTTTGCAGGCTGCAGGTTCGACGTTCCTGTTGTTTTTGGTGTCTGCCCACAGTGGGTAAGGTTGGTTCAGTGGGTGTGTAGGCTTCATGTGGAGGAGACTTGTATCTGTGTTCTGGTGGATGAGGCTGGATCTCATCTTTCTGGTGCACAGGACCAGTGGTGTGTTTTGGGGTGTCTCTGAACTTATGATGATTTTAGACAGCCTCTCTGCTAACGGGTTAGGTTGTTTTCCTGTCTTGCTAGTTGTTTGGCATGTGGTGTCCAGCACTGGAGCTTGCTGGTCGTTTAGTGAGCTGGGTCTTAGTGTTGAGATGGAGATCTCTGGGAGAGCTCTCGCCAATTGATATTATGTGGGACCAGAGGTCTTTGGTGGTGCAATGTCCTGAATTTGGCTCTCTCACCTCAGAGGCTCAAGCCTTACATCTGGCTGGAGCACCAAGACCTTATCAGCCACACGGCTCAGTAGAAAAGGGAGAAAAGAAAGAAAGAAAGAAAGAAAGAAAATAATAAAATAATTAAAGTTATTAAAATAAAATATTTAAAAATATCATTAAAATAAAAAATTTAAAAAGTAATTTAAAAAAAGAAGAGAACAACCAAACCAATAAACAAATCCAGCAATGATAACAAGCGCTAAAAACTAAACTAAGATAAACATTAAAATAAGAAACTAGTCAATTGCATACAGCAAATCCCAAGTCTATAGTTGCTCCCAAAGTCTACCACCTCAATTTTGGGATGATTCATTGTCTATTCATGTATTCCACAGATACAGGGTACATCAAGTTGATTGTGGAGCTTTAAACCGCTGCTCCTGAGGCTGCTCAGAGAAATTTCCCTTTCTCTTCTTTGTTCGCACACCTCCTGGGATTCAGCTTTGGTTTTGGCCCTGCCTCTGCATGTAGGTCTCTCTCTGGCATCTGTTCTTCTCCTACACAGGAGGGGGTTAAAGGAGTGGCTGATTAAGGGACTCTGGCTCACTCAGGCTGGGGTGAGGGAGGGGTACAGAATGCGGGGCAAACCTGCAGGGGCAGAGGCTGTCCTGACGTTGCAACAGCCTGGGGTGTGCTGTGTGTTCTTCGGGGAAGTTTTCCCTGGATCACGGGACCCTGGCAGTGGCAGCCTGCACAGCCTCTTGGGAGGGGAGGTGTGGATAGTGACCTGTGCTTGCACACAGGATTATTGGTGGCTGCAGCAGCAGCGTTAGCATCTCATCCCCGTCTCTGGGGTCCGTGCTGATAACCGCAGCTTGCGCCCGTCTCTGAAGCTCGTTTAGGTGGTGCTCTGAATCTCCTCTCCTTGCATACCCAGAAACAATGGTCTCTTTCCTCTTAGGCAGGTCCAGAGTTTTTCCTGGACTCCCTCCTGGCTATCTGTGGTGCACTAACCCCTTCAGGCTGTGTTCACGCAGCCAACCCCAGTCCCCTCCCTATGATCTGACCTCCGAAGCCCAAGTCTCAGCTCCCAGTCCCCACCCGCCCTGGCAGGTGAGCAGACAAGCCTCTCAGGCTGGTGAGTACTGGTCAGCACCGATCCTCTGTGTGGGAATCTCTCCACTTTGCCATCTGCACCTTGTTGCTGTGCTCTCCTCTGTGGCTCTGAAGCTCCCCACCTTGCCCAACCACAGTCTCCACCAGTGAAGGGGCTTCCTAATGTGTGGAAATTTTTCCTCCTTCACAGCTCCCTCCCAGAGGTGCAGGTCCCATCCCTATTCTTTTGTCTCTGTGTTTTCTTTTTTCTTTTGCCCTACCCAGTTACCTGGGAAGTTTCTTGCATTTTGGGAAGTCTGAGGTCTTCTGCCAGCGTTCAGTAGGTGTTCTGTAAGATTTGTTCCACATGCAGATATATTTTTGATGTATTTTTGGGGAGGAAGATGATATCTACGTCTTACTCCTCTGCCATCTTGAAGGTCCTCCTGGGAATAAATGTTTAATAATGACATTTGTACTCTGCCATTTCAATTTCCTATAAAGAAAAATCAAAGCAGCCTTTTTAATTAAACTCTCAAGTAATTACCACTGTTTAATATAATTAAATTAAAAAATCCATGAAAATGAATTGATCATAAAGAAAGTATTCTTTTGTACTTGCAAAATTAGCTCTGAATTAATCCAAAATCATGAATACAGAGCTTCATTACTATAATTCTTCAATTAAAGATTTGTCATCCATTAAAAAGTGTCATCATCTTAACATTCATCACTGGTTATTCCATCAAACAATACATGATGAAACAATTAGGTTAAACAAATTAAAATTAACTCTACAAAGGAGTGAATATTTTATTTGCCTAGGAATTAGCAAGTAAAAACTCCCTCTAAATTTTAATCTCATTAATAAGACTGAAGCTCCAGTAATAGGTTTTGGAAAATATTTGTGCTACATATATAAGACTACATTAAGTTATATGTAAACTATTGATAAGTCTTAGGTTTATTCTGCTATTTGTTTACATGTACGCACATCTTGTCTATGGTGTTAGATGACGTGCATGTTGGCATGGTTACTTAAAGAGCTACTGAGACGTGGGAGCAAAGAGAGAAGGGTGCTCAGACTATGCTGCCAGGGTTAAGGAATTCAGTCTAACAGAGCCGAGAATTTCCTAGAATGCCAGCTATAGTTTTCTGCAAAGAATGTAAATTATTGATACTGTCTATACTCTTCCTCTCCCAATTCTATTTGATCAATTTTTCTTGCATAAGTCAAAATAGCATATCGACCTGTTAGTTTTTAGAAATGAAGTCTGCTGACATAATCTCTCCACAATTGTCAAAGAATGTCTCACATTATAGACACCAAACTTGATGAAGATATTTGAATTTTAATGCAGATTAAAATATTGCATGAAGTAGCGTTTGACTTTCAGGTATAATAAAGACAACCATAGAGCATTAGATGTAGTAGGAAACTGATTAAAGCTCTTGCTTTTGTTTGTGAACCCTGATGAATAGGTTTGCACTCAGCACCATGCATACAATTTAAATAGGTTAATCAAGCCATCTGAGGTCAGAGTTACTTAGCATGACTGTAAATACTCTGCTTTAAATGTCAAGGATCTTGTGGGGGAAGTTGAGGTATGGAGACTGACTTAAGTGACAGAACAAGGGTGGGAAGGGGAAGGATGAATATCTGTTTACAAGATGATAATCTGCATCTTGATAATTGAATCTAATCTACCTCTGGTCTCCCCTTGTGCCACTTGCTGAGTTTCACAAAGGATGTCTTCATACTTCTACACCTCTGTACTATTATTTTTTAGATGTTTTAGGGACGCTTTAATTTCCATATTACCTTCATTCTGTCTTTCTTAAGACAATTTCTTTTTTTAAATCTTTTATTATAATTATTTATGTATATTTCTTTTATACTTTCTTCGTAAACTCTCTTGAAGAAAATGAAATGCTTAATCACCTTTCTATACCACATAACACATTACTTGCCTTTGTATGTAGTTATCTCTTAAGAAATGGTTGAGTAAATTCAGTGAAGGAGAAGATGGATTCATAAGATATTGAAGAGATGTAATTGAGAGTATTTGGGAACTCCTTGTAGTAGAGCAGAGTTGATTCTGTAATCAGTACAAACACTTCAAGATGAGGGAGAAGATAGCGCTCATCACCACAGTCATTAGCAGAGTTTAGGCGGAAATGTCAGAGTTTTCAGTGGTAGACTACTTTGGTAACATTTCTTTATGTCTTAATTTTGAGGAAAAAAAACACTAGAAGGTAATGAATGAGTAAAGAATTTTGCTTCCACTTCAGAATGACTACCATTGAAATAATGGCAATTGCTAATTTCTATCTTGTGGTACTTGGTAACATGGCTGGTGTAGTAGAAACACTGGATTTAATATTCCCGTCATAATTACATAGGTAAAACCTATCATAGTGGACTGAAAATAGTGTAAATGTCAGGGTTCAAACACTGGATTCTCCATTTATGACTCATATCAAATATTTCTCTAAGCCTCAGTTTCCTTATCTGTAAAGTGAGATCAATCCCATACCCATTATCAAGATACTAAGAAAATACAGATATTTTGAAGGCCCTCTTAACAAGTGGTATTAAGAGTGAAAGAAAGGTTAATATGACTGCAGACCAACATATAATTATATTGACTCTCAATTTATTTTAGGTATGTAAAACTCACCTTACAAAACGAGAATATATTTGGAGTTTATGATACCAATCCTATCACCTTAAATTGAATGTAATAAGTTCATATAAAATTTATAGCACTAGGTAAGCACAAATTTTAAAATTAAAAGAAATGATAAATATTTCTCTTGTTTCAAATAACCTTGATTATTTCTCATACAGACCCACCCTGCTATAATCTGGGATAACATATATAGATTTATGATATTCAAGAATTATTATAAACTAAATTAGGTGTGATAATGATACTGATGTTAAGCAAAAGTTCCTATTTTTTTATAAATGGGATGAAATGGTATAGGGGCTAGTATTTGTTTTTTTTTGTTGTTGTTGCTGTTGAAGGGGCTAGTATTTGTTTAAACTAATTTAATGGGAGGCAAGGGCAACGGGGTGCATATCAACAAAACAAAATTGGTCCTCTGCTAATAATTGTTGAGGCTGAGTGATGCCCGTATGAAGTTTATTATACTATTCTCTGCTATTTGTATGTTTTTGAAATTTTTCATAGTAAAAACTTAAAGAGAAAAATAGAGTGAACTAAGTTTGATTTATGGATGATTTCATACTCTGGCAGCACTACCTGGGAATCTGAATTTCTCATCTGAAAGAATAGACTTTCCTACCAGTTGCAGCCTCCCCACTGTAAAGTTAAGTAGATATGATCAAAATTTATAAGATAGCAAAGTCCTGAGTGAGATAGAGGCATCTGATACATGCCAGCATCATAAGGAGGTGAGTTCCTTGGCCAGATAGGGAGAAGAAGTGTTCTAGTAGAAGAAAGTAACAAAAATTTCAGTGACAGTTTAAACAGGATCAGAATGGATTTTTAGAAGAGTGAGATATTTCAAGGCCTAGCAGACAGAAGAAATGTATCAGGTCTTGCAGCTAGTCTCTCAAAGTAGCAGATTAATGCTTTGAGTTAGAATTAACAAATACCTCTAGTTCCCCATGTAGATGTTTGCTTAGAAATAACTTAAGGGGCTCTTTAGGCTTAGTGTAACTGTTTGTAAATTTCAGTTCATTTTCTCCACACTACAGTAAGTTCCCTACATAGGAAGCTTCAAGTTGCAAACGTTCAAAGATGCTAACTTGCATTCAAATGTCCAATCACGTAAGTTAGTGCACGTGTCTGGAATATATTTTCACATGCGTGCATCCTCTACAAGTGGTTGTGCTTTTGTGTACTTCACTGTAGAGTACTGTATAGAGTACAGTAGTACAGTATCTCTATTTCAAGCCCAGGACGTCTGGAAGCAAGTGTAAAAGCATTGGTGACATAGCTGGTACTTCTAAGAAGCACCAAGAGATAACGGTGGAAACAAAAGTGAAAATAATTGAGAGAGTGGAGTGACAAGAGGAAGAAGAAGTAACTGAAGTACCAAAGAGATTCCCGATGCAGGAAACGGCAAGGGGATTTTCTTTATTTGAGGAGGAAATGTTAGTTTTTGAGACACAGCCCCTAAACATAGAACAGTACATGAAGGTTTCAGTAGCTGTTCAGAATGCAATCCAGTGCTACCATGTCATCTATGAGGAAGAAAAAAGAGCTATTACCCAGACATCACTGGATCATTTTTTCAAGATGGTAGATAGAATGGAATTCAGCAAGGAACCAGAACCTGTACATCAACGTCAGGCATGATTGAAATTGCACCTTGCCCTCTGTCTCTTATTGCTGATGATCCTTCAGCTCTGCCATCTCCCACCTCCTCTCCTTCCTCCAGTCAGTAACTCATCTTGCTTGTTCGCTTGATGCCAGCCCCTGGATGCCAGCGGTTGTACTGTACTACTGTACTTTTCAAGATACTGTACTACTGTACTTTTCAAGATACTGTACTGTAAGATTAAAATGTTTATTTTTTGTGTTTGTTTGCTTTTTATGTATTATTTGTGTGAAAAGTATTATAAACCTATTACAGTACAGTACTATATAGCCAATTGTGTTAGTTGGGTACCTAGGCTAACTTTGTTGGACTTAACGAACAAATTGGATTTACGAACGTGCTCTCAGAACAGAACTCTTCATATGTAGGGGACTTACTGTATAAATGTAATGCTATATTTTCCACTAGGAAAGACATAGCTGTTTAACCAGAGGCTAATACATCTCATAAATGGTGAAACTAAGGTTTGTATCAAGACAGTTTTGGCTACAGTATACTGACTCTCACTTAAAATGACATGGCAGATTAGAAACACTAAAAAAGCTTTCTGCTGAAATTATTGAGATGCCACATAAAAAGTGAACTCTTGAATAACAAAAAATTGATTTAAAAATCAAGGGAAAGATTAGCCCTTCTGCCATAAAATACCATGAAAGTATAGATTAAAAGCTATATCACTTCAAGGTAGATAAAGCTTACTTAAAAACAATAAACAAACAAAAAAAGCTCTCTACAGAAGAAAAAATATTGATAAATTGGACTTTATCAAAATTAAACTATTTTGTTCTTTGAAAGATATAATAAAAATGAAAAAGTAAGCCTCAGTTGGAAAATATGTGACATTCTATAATACATGTCAATTAATATGTTTATTTTTAAATAATATATGAGAGAGGGAGAGACTAAAATATCAATTATAAAAATAAGACAAGCTGGGGCTTCCCTGGTGGCGCAGTGGTTGAGAGTCCGCCTGCCGATGCAGGGGACACGGGTTTGTGCCCCGGTCCAGAAGATCCCACATGTCGCGGAGCGGCTGGGCCCGTAAGCCATGGCCGCTGAGCCTGCGCGTCCGGAGCCTGTGCTCCACAACAGGAGAGGCCACAACAGTGAGAGGCCCGCGTACCGCAAAAAAAAAAAAAAAATTACATTGCTTATCTTTTTCATATTGATTTGTAGGAATTATTTATGTATTCTGGATTAAAGTGGTTTTTTTTCATGTATGAAATGTTATGTATAATATATGTATTGCTAACACTTTCTTCCATTTGTGTTTTGCTCTATCATTTGTTTCACGGTATCTTTGATTAGTATAATTTTTAATAGTTCAATTTATCAACTGATAAATTGAGTTAAACAAGCAATTCACAAAGAAATACATATGAATGACCATCAAACATATGAAAAGATACCCAATAGCATTATTCATCATGGACATGCAACTTAAACCTTCACAATATATAGGTGGATAAAATTTAAAATTGATGAGATGGTAGGGCAATTGTAATTTTCATAGACTGCTGGTGGGAATGTAAAATTATTCAACTGTTTTGTAAATCTCCTTGGCAGTTTCTAAGGTAAAGATACCTCTCCTAATACTCAGTTATTCCTTTCTTAGGTACATACCTAAAGAAAATAAATGTTATGTCCACAAAAAGATATGTAAATGAATTTCCATGACAGTTTTATTCATAATAGCTCAAAACTGGAAACAACCCAAATGTCTCTCAATCATTAGATTGGATTTATGAACAATGTGATATTCCAAAAATGGGTTACTATTTTTCGACACAAAAAGAACAGTTCAGTGATAAGTCTAGCAACATAAATGCATTTCAGAATCATCATGATGAGCCAAAGAAGTCAGACAAAAAAGTATATACTGTATGATCTCATAGACATGAAGTTCATGAGCAAGCAAAACATTTATGGTGATAGTAATCAGAAGAGTAGAAAAGTGGTTGCCAGTGGAGTAGTGGAGGGAGAGAGAGATTGATTGGAGAGGGGCACCAGGAAATTTTTTAGGGTGGTGGAAATGATTTGGGGAACTTTAATACAAGAGCATACATTTGTTTCATCATCTGAATACTTAAGATATGTGCAGTTTACAGTGTATAAATTATACCTCAATTAAGTATTATTAGTTTTATTTTTAATTAAGCATTTTTATAAAAAACTGAAATCTAAAATGGATTGTGTGCTAATTACATAGTTTAAGTAGAAATAGTGTGTATACATGTTTTTCAAAGATTACCTAATATTATTTAAATGCTTATATTAGCATCACATACTTTAAGATATAGAAAGAACCTTCAGTATCACTTAGTCTAATTTCATAATTTTGTATATATAGAAAATGAGGTCCAGAGAAGTTAATTGATTTGAACCAAACCAAATATTAAATTAAGGCAACATTGGGACTCTTACACATTTCTTGACTTACCTTATCTCTTTCTGTTTCCATTGTAACATACTGTCTCTTTTGATACCAAAAAAAAAAAAAAAGGGAAAATAGGCGAGAAAAGATTTTTCTGATTGTTTCTTCTTAAGATATAATTTCACATATATTTATAGCAATTTCATGAGAAATGTATATCTTGGGCCTTAATGATTACTTGCAAGATTGTTCTAATCAAAAGTGAAAGCTTTGATAAAATCTATTATTTAAAATAAGTATACGCATAGAATCAAAATTGTAAGTTGAGATTTCCACATGAAAGTGTTTTGGTCTATCATCTGTGAGAAATGTATTTTCCTTTCTATGCTTTCAGATTTTCTGGTATTGGACATTTATTAAATCACACCTTTGTGATAAAAGCTAATTTCATGCTCAGCATAGAATCTCGTTGCAAGTATTGAGTATAACTGCATTATTGTAGTGAAAAGTATGCTTTCCAATATAAATAATAGTACATGTACTCTAATCTAGCTTAAATGTTAAATTAAATGACTGTAAAACCTATGAAATAGCTAGAAGGAAATGACCTGGATTTCAGGGACAGAACTTCTCAAAATAAATAAATTCATAAGTGAGTTAGAATATTTTCAAAAGAAAAAACAAAAATTGTCTCGATTTATATGCTGGAAAGAAGTTTTAAAAATTCCATTTAATATTTTTGAATAATAAGAAATTCCTAATTTTAAATTCCAGGTAAGAGAATTTTAGAGAAATAAATTTTACATTTATTGTATCTGTTATTGTTAGCATTTCTTGCACATTATTTACACTCAAAAATTGTTTATGTAATGTATATACTTAGTTTAAGGAATTGGTATAGCAGATCAAGCACATTTTCTACTTACAAATTCATTTATTATGCTTAATTGATTCATATACTACACATATTTTTCTTTCTCCCATTGTGTTCCCACTCATTTGCTATAAATTTCTTCAGTCTTCTTTTTCTATTCTTTCTTTATTATTCCTTTAATAGATCTGATTAATATGTATCAGTCTACAGTAGCCTTTCTCATATGCTGTAACTCAGGTTCTAGGCTATTTAAGTATGTTACCAATTTCATCTTAACTAGATTTTAAGATCCTTAGGGCAAGTGCTCTATTTTTTTTTTTTTTTTTTTTTTTGCGGTATATGGGCCTCTCACTGTTGTGGCCTCTCCCGTTGCAGAGCACAGGCTCCAGACGCGCAGGCTCAGTGGCCATGGCTCACGGGCCCAGCCGCTCCGCGGCATGTGGGATCTTCCCGGATCGGGATACGAACCCGTGTCCCCTGCATCGGCAGGCGGACTCCCAACCACTGCGCCACCAGGGAAGCCCAAGTGCTCTATTTTTTATTTCCCTGGCATTTTAAAATTGTTCCTTATAGCAAGATTTGCATATGCATTCTACTCTATCTCACTCAGCACTTACCAATTCTCATTGATGAATTGTTCAGTATAGGAGTAATCTAACTCTGAAGCAATGGCTTTCCCACATGAATGTTTCTCTAAATCTGTAATTAACTACTTTCTTTCTATGGCTCACTCTCAGTAGCTGCTATAATCATGTACAATGTAAAAAATATTATGCTATTATGTGTACTGTATGCTAATTGGTTGTATTTTATTATTATTATTTTGTTTGTTTGCGGTACGCGGGCCTCTCACTGTTGTGGCCTCTCCTGTTGTGGAGCACAGTCTCCGGATGCGCAGGCTCAGCGGCCATGGCTCACAGGCCCAGCCGCTCTGCGGCATGTGGGATCTTCCCGGACCAGGGCACGAACCTGTGTCCCCTGCATCGGCAGGCGGACTCTCAACCACTGCGCCAGCAGGGAAGCCCTATTATTAATTAACATGATGATATCACTGTATTTGTCTGATTTAAGGGATATTCTTATGAGTAATTTTTATTGGAATGTTCAGATACTTATACAATTGGTTCAAAAATAATCCACCTGATGTCTCTAATAAGATCAGACAAGCAAATTTGTCAGAAGATAAAAACATAATAGGCATAAAAAATATTGCTTGTCCACTAAGAATAAAGAGGATCTGAGAAGTTATAAAATTATAAACTAGAGCTAAATTGCAAGCAGTGACCATTCAGATTAAACTAGATAGGTTAATTCAGAGACAAATCTAAGGGAAAGAGATTTCAAAGTATGAACTACATTTTGAAAGTGTAGTATTAGTTAGGGTCCTGATAGGAAATAAATGGAACACTCACATCAGAATAATTTGAAAATTCATTTACAAATATTTAATTTACCGAAGGTGCCCATGATAATGAGGGGTCCTGAAGTTTAAACCTTATTGACTTTTAGGTTCTTTCAGCTTTGGAAAGAAGCCTATGTGTTAAGAAGGCATCCCATCTTCCCATGTAACATACCTACCTGCAAGTCCTTGAATAAACCTTAGTCACATGGCCAACTAACTGCAGGTAAATACCTTCATTCCTGATGATGATTTGTTTTTTACACTAAAAGTTAGGATTTTCTTAACAAGGAGGAAAAGATGCTGTTGATGGAGTAAAAGTCAATTTTTGATTTTCAGAAATTAATTCCATGTACTTATTCCATAAACATTTCTTGAACTTTTACCATGGGCTGGGTACTGTTCATGCATTTGTATTGATAGTACCAGCATCGGACCTGTTATGCTATTTCTAATCAAATTCTATATGTTTGTTCTTATTAGCCTTTTTTTTTTTTTTTGCCGTACGTGGGCCTCTCTCTGTTGTGGCCTTTCCCGTTGCGGAGCACAGGCTCCGGACGCGCAGGCTCAGCGGCCATGACTCACGGGCCCAGCCGCTCCGCGGCATGTGGGATCTTCCCGGACCGGGGCAAGAACCCGCATCCCCTGCATCGGCAGGCGGACTCTCAACCACTGCGCCACCAGGGAAGCCCTAGCCTTTTGATAAATAAAATATTTATTATCTTTATACATTAAGGTAAAATTAACTAATATTAAACAAACCATCTCATTTGTGGCATTAGTATTGCTAACAATCATTCTAAAGCCAGAGGAGGGAAATTAAGAATTTATAGTAACAAGTTAGAATAAAATTTACTAAAGCTGCTGTGAAATTGGAAAGAAGTCAGAATTATACTTCCAGGGCTTCCCTGGTGGTGCAGTGGTTGAGAGTCCGCCTGCCGATGCAGGGGACACGGGTTCGTGTCCCGGTCTGGGAAGATCCCACATGCCGCAGAGCGGCTAGGCCTGTGAGCCATGGCCGCTGAGTCTGCGCGTCCGGAGCCTGTGCTCCGCAACTGGAGAAGCCACAACAGTGAGAGGCCTGCGTACCGCAAAAACAAACAAACAAACAAAAAATTATACTTCCAAAATAGAAATGACAGGATCTGAAGATGGTCAGAAAGAGAAAGATGGCAAAGATGGTTCCTCTTCTATGCAGCCATTCTATCCATGAAACAAAGTGGTCTTAACCACTTTGCTGTATGCCTGAAAGTAACACAACATTGTTAATCAACTATACTTCAATATAAAATTTAAAAAAAACTGAAGTCAAATCTTCCATTAATAGAATTGTGATAAAAAGTAAAGAGGCGCAGGAGCTGCTCAGAGGAGAAATACTAATTTTAGATATGGTGGCTGCTGGATCCCCAAAATACCACAAAAACAACATGTTTGATTGGACAAAGCTGAACTTACTGCTTACTGTGCTAAGGGAAAGCAATGCCTCACAGCCTTAGTAGCATCTTAGAGAAGAAAAACAAAGCTGGCATATTGATGATTTTTTTTTTTTTTTTTTTTTTTTTTTTTTTGCGGTACGCAGGCCTCTCACTGTTGTGGCCTCTCCCGTTGCGGAGCACAGGCTCCGGACGCGCAGGCTCAGCGGCCATGGCTCACTGGCCCAGCCGTTCCGCGGCATGTGGGATCTTCCCGGACCGGGGCACGAACCCGTGTCCCCTGCATCGGCAGGCGGACTCTCAACCACTGCGCCACCAGGGAAGCCCTGATGATATTTTAAAGACTAGTTTAAGCTGAGTCTTTCAGTTCAAGGATGGAGACTTGGGCCAGATGAATTCAGGGGTTGGTTAGGACTGGGTAAGGATCATAATATAATAATGAATGACTGGTGAGGATGTTACAACAAAGGGTCAAAGAGTTTTAAGGTATAAAGTGCTCTTTGAGTTTTCTATTGACCAGTTGATAGGTCTTTCAGAATTTTCCTGGCATGAACAATAACATAATTTACAACATTTCTCTTCTTGTCCAAGACCTTTCTGGAAAAGTAATGTTGATGAAGACAGTGGAATAGTAAAATCATGTTAATGCAGACAGTAAATTCTGAAGATAGTTTATATTCTCAGAGATATTGGTTCTAAGAACTTGTCATGATCTGTGTAGATAAATCAGAAAGATAGGAAGGAGGAGAGGTATCTGAGTTCCAGAGTATCACGTGTAGCTGTCAGCACAGAGAAAGCCAGAGGAAGGAAATTAATTTCCCAAACAACGGAGCAAAGCAGAGCTCTTTGCTGAGAGTCAGAAAGGGTGAAAATTCAAGAGTCAAGAATGCAACCCAGGGAAGGTAAATTAAAGCCAAAAAAGAGAAAGAGCAAAGAGCCCAGAAAAAAAAGAAGATGAAACAAAATAACTAGAAATCAAATTGCACGTTTGCCCAGTTCACCAAATCTTATGAAAACTGAAGGTTTCATTTCCTCTCTTTTGTTCCTACAATGTCACAGGCACCAAGACATTGTTTTTCCTTTATCAGTGAAAGACTCGTCTCTACTGCGTAATACATTAATGCTGTTTCAAAATATAACACTGCAAGTGAGAACTGGTCATCTTAATCCAGAATGTAGTGGTAGAGGACACTATACAGTCAACTGTGATCAGTTTAAACATTAAGAAAAGAGAAAACAATTGTGTTTAAAGTGATTAATTATGCCTGTACTGAACAGTGAAGGCAGAGTTAGATCAAGGATTAACCAATAAATAAATCATAGCTTGAAATTCTCTTCATAATTAATCCAATTGAAGTAGAATTAACTAGTAGAGTTCAATCAACTTAAGAATGTGAATATTTTATATAAATACAATTAAACTCAGCTTTCCCTATAAAACTCAGATCCTAATAACATGTTTTTCCAGTGGGTATATAGTACTGTTATATTTAAACTTAGCTTTAAATTACTTATTAAATTAATTACTTATAACATAGAAAAGTAACATTCACAATCCTTTGTCAGATGGGTAAATTGAAAGAGCTAAACAATATTGAGATTATAGGATCCTAATGTTTATTGAGAATTTTTTATGTGCTAGGCACTTTAATTTATGTAATCTAAATATCTCTGCAAATTAACCATTGCCAGATACAATTTTAAAAAGGAGAAAAATTAAATTCAGCAGGTCAACTAACTGATCCAAGGCATCATAGGTAGTTAATGGGGAAATAAAGATTTAGGTCTAATTCCAAAGTCCATGTTTTTGCTGTTTAATCTAATTTACGTGTGTGAGATTTACATTTTCTTAAGAAATAATAAGCCCATATCATGTGCCTAAATTATGTGCCAGCAATTATAGCAGGCAGTGAGTAGGTGAATAATTGAATTTTCTCCTGAGATGATATAACCCAATTAACATTTTCCCTGGGGGACCAAAGCCATTACGTGAATAAAATACTTATCTCACAGCTTTTGCCTGAAAGTTACATGAGAAATTGTCAAAAAATATATGAGAATCTAAAATCACTATAATAATTCAAAGACTTAACATTAAAAAACAGTGGAGCTATGCCTGAAGTTTACCAAACCTACACATGACCTATATGGGACTTGCATAGCCTCTGGTTAATACCTGTTGTTCTTGATCCTAATTGTAACTCAGGAAGAGGTCTACCTGAAAAGAGGAAGGATAAGAACAATGACATGGGAGATGTATGATTTCCATTCTCATTAATGAAATAAAAAGAGAGAACAGGAGACCTTTATCCACAAAGAAAGGGAATTGCATGCAGCCTCTAGGCATAAAAGTCATGGTTCTTTGGAGCATTTCTGAAATCCCTATTACTTTGTCATTTTCATTATAGTGGCTATTTTTCTCTAGTCTATTTCTACAGTATTTTTATGTGATCATCTCATTCAACTTTCCCACCTCCTGTCAAGTGTACCTAGATACTAATACATTTCTTCAAGAAGAAGATCCCTCTTTCCTGTGGGGAACCAATTTCATACGGCTTGAGTAGATCTCATCCTATTTTTCTAAAAGTCACATGACCTCGGCTCAGCCAGTTATGGAAACATTTCCACCTGTCTGCATAATTCATACAAAAGCTCATGACCCAGGACAGGTAAATCAGAGTTCTCTCAAGTTGTGTATTTTTTTTTTCTCTTCCTACATTTGCTGCTAATTTGGAAGGATATAAGCCAAGGTGTATACTGCCCACCATGTAGAACAAGATTTGTGAGCCATATGACCTCTGTCTTAACTATTCAACTCTGTAACTGTAGCAGGAGAGTAGTAATAGACAAAATGTAAAAAATTCCAATATAACTCTATTTACAAGAAGAGGTGGCAGGTCTGATTTGAGTTGTAGTTTTCAGATCCTTGATATAGAATCCATATGATAAAGACACAGCTCATGATTATACCATTTGATCACCTGCATTAATTTGCATCTGTAATTGATGCAAATTGTTATAATCAGAGACAAGTATAGAGAGACTCTTTCAGAGGTTTGATAATATTATTTGAGATCTGTATTAGTTACCTATTGCTGTATAATAAATTACTCCAAAACTTAACAACATGAAAAAACACACAATTATTTCTTCTTAGTTTCTGTATGTCAAGAATCCAGAAGTGGCTTAGCTGGTGTTTCAGGCTCAGTGTCTCTCATGAGGCTCAACTCAGGCTGGAAGATATGCTTCCAAGATCACTCACTTGGTTTTTTGGTAGACTTCAATTCACCGTGGTCTGTTGACTGGAGACCCCACTTCTTCCCCAAGTAGCATTTCCATAATGTGGTATCTGGTCTTCCCCAAAGCAAGTGACAGACACGTGAACAAGAAAGAGAGTGTTCAAAACAGAAGGCATAGTCTTCTGATGATCTAATTTTGGAAGTGATATACCATCTCTTGGGCTCTATTCAACTGGTCACACAGACCAACTCTCCTACAGTGTGGGAGGGAGAGTGTGAATTCCAAGAAGCAAAGGGGGGCCCTCTTGGAGACTGGATACTACATGAGTTCATGTTTGACTATGTCTGAATCCGTTCTTGCATTCTCAGGTGAAAGTAACAAATACCTTTTCTTTATGCTTTTTTTGTCCCTAATAATGATTAAAGTTGCCTATCTTATTCTATAAACCCTAAAAAGTTTCAAGCTGTGCATGGTGGTTTGAAGAGAAGAGGTGATCAAGGAACAGGGGTGAGTGGTGGCACTGATGACTGCATATTATTCTCTACAAGTAGATGTGGAGTGGAGACATCAAGAAATAAGTGTCCTGGCAGTTCAGAAAAGGAAGAAAACTAAGCTGAATTACTGCTAGCAGATAGGAGAAAGAAGAGTTTCACATTGAGCTATCACTGATCAGAGATGAGACAATGGAAATAGCATTAAATAAAGCCCCATTGTCAGGTAAATTTGTTTTCTCACACAGCCTTAAAGAGAAGAAAATAGTAGGGATCTGGAGAAGCATAGTTCAGACAAATTGTACAAGATAATGAGACTTCACTGGAATCCAATAAAAACACTGAAACTCCTCAAGAATATCTGATTATTGGAAAGTTCGGGTATGAAAAATGTATGTTTATTATTATGATATAAAACACATTTGCTACATAATACCTACAGCTACACAGTGGTTCATATTTTCTTAGGAAATTTGAATAAATCACACCAACCCAGCCTAGAATAAAATAGTTATAAAATAGAAATATCATTAGGATTTGTCTTATGGCAATAAATCACTTTAATAAAACTACTGTTAAAAATGCAGAATGAATATCATTTGGTTTTTGTTTTTTTCCCCTATGAGTTGTTGAAATAAACCTCTTGACTAAATTAGATTTTAAAAAGATTCTAAATGACTGAGATATCAGAGTTTTATTACACTGGGAGCAGAATTTTATATATACATGGATAAAATGAAGAGCACTACTAATAAAATTAATGCAAATAAAAATAGGTATTTGCTCCTAGTTTTATTAAGAATTAAAGATTAGAGAATATATTTATAAACAGTCTAAGCAAAGCCAAATTGTTTCTAAATTCTGTAAAATTCTTTTATATGCATTGTATACTCAGATAAGCATCAACATCCCAGACTAAAATGGAAATGGCAATTTTGCCAGATAACAATAGTAAAATGATAGAGAAAAATATGATGTCCAGTTTGCTAAACAAAATACAATTTTAGTTGAGTACAATATAAATTTTATAATGCCAGCAAAGTATTATTGATGTAATTGTCCACCATTATAAACATTTTTCATACTATTTACATAACAAAACTCCTCTTGTTCACATCAGAGTAATTTTATGGTTGATAGGTGTTCCTGATTCAAACCTCAGCTAAAACTGCATTGTAAGAAGGCAACTTCAGCATAGTAGTGAATGTAGTTTACTGTTGAAATATACACATTTTCAGTGACACCTATTGGTAGAAAGACAAGATTTACATAGAATGATTTCTTTTAAATATCTGTAGTAATGGATAATCTAAGAATAGTGAACGAAATGTATATAAAAAGTAAAAACTATTTTGGAGTGGTTTGATAAATTAGTATTAGATTTGCTCATTGATTTCTACACATGAGAAATTGCTGGCAATTTAAGTAGTGAAATGAGTAAGGTAAATCATTTTTTCATATGTTATTATAAAAATTATTTTAACTTTTGTGGTTTTCACATGTTTGCACTAAGTCCAATATAAAATTTAGAGGTAAATTTGGTTGATTTGTTTTAATTTGTTTGGAAGAAAATATAACTACTGCTTGATTTCACATCCATGCATTTTTTCAAACATATAAAAGATTTTACTTCTTGGCTAAAATTGTATATTTACCTAGAAATTAGAAATATTAAAATTAAAAAAATCTTTGCCTAAATATTTGGAAATCCAATGAGAATTTCTTTAAAAGTTTAACCATTTATTGATTGCTTATGATTTATATTAGGTCAGAAAAATATCATTTACCATGCTATTAAATAAAATCTAACTGCATCATTTGGTACAACATTTCATCTCATATTTTATTCCTATTTTAAAAAAATTTAGAGTCACCCTGATAATGCATAGAATAACATGTCAACAAAATGTAATAATAAATTACTGGTAATAATACTTGGCAGGTAAAACTGAGATGACATTTTTCTCCTACTTTTGATATTTTTATAATTTTTCAAGGATCATCAGCTAGCTTTAGAATTGAAATAAATAATATTAGTAAAACTAGTGACTCTGTAATAGTTTAATAAAAATAGATGAAGTTATTGAAATTATGAAATTATAAAAATTATTTAAACATAAAAAATAGTTTGTGTCTTCCAAATTAACTAGTACTATAAAAATAACTTTTTTCTTGCTGTTTGAATTTTTAAAAATTAGTACAGGGCTTCCCTGGTGGCGCAGTGGTTGAGAGTCCGCCTGCCGATGCAGGGAACACAGGTTCGTGTCCCGGTCCAGGAAGATCCCACATGCCACGGAGCAGCTAGGCCCGTGAGCCATGGCCGCTGAGCCTGTGCATCTGGAGCCTGTGCTCCACCATGGGAGGCCACAACAGTGAGAGGCCTGCATACTGCAAAAAAAATTAATAAATATATAAATAAATAAATAAAATAAAAATAAGTACAGAATTTATTTTCCACATTTCTAATCATCCAGTGATAGGTAACAATTCTTTTATTAATTGTTAATAATTAATTACTTAAAATAACAGAATTGTTATTTTAAATAATTAATTGTTAATAATTAATTTAATAAATTTTATTAATTAATTTGAATTAATAGAAGCCAAAGTTCTAACCCACACCGTTTCTCTACCTAGATTAAGAAATAATTTTGATGATGAAAGATGGGTGTTTTTCAACTGTGCTCATTGGGGTCTTAGTGAGTCATTGGTGATCCCCAAGGGAGAATAGAAGAAATTGAGGGATTGGAGCAAGTAGGGCTCTGGATCCCCCATCTCTGTTTCTGCTTTTACTTTTACAGCAGTGGTGGGTTTCACCACTGTCCTAACCAAGATCTCCCATAGGGTGTGCAGACCCCAGGCAAATATTTTTGTGCAGCTCTTTTTATTTAAAAAATTTGGTTTTAAAATATTTTACATCATGGTCCTTGTCCTTGAAGATTTAGAATTATGAATGGAAAAGAGGTATCTACGTATTTGTTTATTTTCCAGTTAGTATACATAAACATTCTTCATAGGGCCCAGACACCCTCATGTCCTGTTCATGAACGGGAACCATCTTTTTGTGTTTTTTTATTTTCAAATGCAACATTCCTGACTAATTTCATATTTCCAACCACCAGAGAAAACACAGTAATGCTCTTATTACTCACAATGCTGTGGCCCATCAGAAACTATTTGTACTGAAACAACTGGGTCTTCTTGCCTCTGCAGTTTCCCAATGCCATTTACTTAAAGCTGATGACATCCTTACTCTTGACTCTGAACCAACCATCATTTATCATGCCACCCCTGACTATCAGCATCTAATGACTCTCTCATTAAATTATGAAAGAAAATGTAAATGATAATTCATTTTCTGGTCATGTTAAATTTACTTTTTGGAATGCAAAACTGTATACATAAAACAAACATTCTTCAACCATGTCTTCTACTGAACTTTTTAGGCCATAATCACTGGGATGTGAACTGTCGATGTTGACTGTAGCCCTGTCCTCCACAGCACATCACCAACAACAGGCATCCTTGACCTTGTGTGCACCACCACTACTCCTTCATTGGTATCCAGGGTAGTCACCCCAGCCCTTCCATGGGCTTGGTACCAAGTGTCAGTCAGGCTCTTGGGAATGGCTGAGCCTATATTCTTTGAGAGTTTTTAAAACTGTCACACCAAACATTCCTTACTGGGCATGGTTTTGAAAACCCTCAGAGAATAAATTCAACCAGTCCCAGAGAAGTTCACAAGAAGGCTGTTGCCTGGTACAGAGGAACCCACTATCCTGGTAGCAAGTGGGGAGAAAATGGTGGGTACATGGTAAATGATGCCTACCACCAACCTCACTGTCCCTAGATGCTGAAGATGGAGGTGGCACTGTGGTAATAACATGGGCAAGTGCTAAAACTCAGGTCCATACTGTGGTTCAAGCGCCAGATGAGGCAAAGGACTAAGTAGTCCAGAGCTTAAGCGTATCTTGTGTCAAATTTAAGTGTGCCTCACCAAAAACCAGTGTATCAGGACCATTTTGGTAGCCTAATCTTGTTTGTGATTCTGTGAAAGAAATATTATAACACCCAGGATGAGCAGTTGGCCCACCAGACCACCCTACTAGAACCCATTCCAGTCATAGGGCCACAGGACAACTCTTTGGGGTGAGTCCCAGAGCAACTCAGGCGTTTTCCAACCTCACCCTGAGGGGCTGAAATGAGGACCAAGTATCATGTGCACCTCAGTCTGACCTCAGAGTATCCTGCCACATGGTAGTGCCTCCCAGCTAGTTCCATTCAATGAAGGGATTCCAAAGCTTAAGGTCTTCTGAAGGGCAAGACGAGGGCAGAGTCCCTGCTTGCCCAGGTCTAAAGACTCTATGCACCCTTCACATTCAAGTCGATATGGTAGACTTTTTCCCATAAACATTACCATGGCCAGCATAGTTCTGCATGTTACGGATGGCGTAGTCTATTTGAAAGGCCATATCTTTGTCCTGGATGTCCCTTGCAAACTTTAATCAGCTCTTCTTATTTACATCTATTCTGGGTGCATCATATCTAATATGTTAAGAAAAAAGGAACCTTGTATTCCATTATCTTTGTTTTGTTTTGTTTTCATTAAAGACAATTTTTTAGAGCAATTTAAGGTTCACAGCAAAGGGGAAGGTATAAAGATTTCCCATATATTCCGTGCCCCTATACATGGTTAGCCTCTTCTTTTATCAACATCCCCCACCAGAGTGGCACATTTGTTACCACTGACGAACCTACTTTGATATACCATAATTACCCAAAGTCTATAGTTTGCATGAGTTTACTCCTACATTCTATGAGTTTGGACAAATGTATAACGTTACATATCTATCATTATAGTATTATACACAGTCTTTTTATTCCTCTAAAAACCCTCTCTACTCCACATATTTATCTCTCCCCCTACGTCCCAATCCTGGCAACCACTGATCTTTTTACTATTTCCATAATTTTGCCTTTTCCAAAGCATAATATGATTGAAATCATAAACTATGTAGCCTTTTCACATTGGATTCTTTCACTCAGGAATGTGAATTTAATGTTTCTCTATTTGGGGGAATCTATTTTATTCCATTGATCAATTTCCCTATTTTTTCATAAATACACTGTCATAAACACTGTCTTGATTACTGTAGATTTATAGTAAGTCTTGAAATCAGATAGTGTCAGCTCTCTAAGTTCATTGTCCTTCAATAATGTATTTGCTATTCTGAGTCTTTCATCTCTCTGCATAAACTTAGAATCAGTTTTTTAATATCTACAAAACAACTTGCTGTGATTTTGTTGGAGATTGAATCTATAGATCCAATTAGGAAGAACTGACATCTTAACAATATTGAGGCTTCTTATCCATGAACATGGAATACCTCTCCATTTATTTAGTTCTTCTTTGATTTCATTCATCAGAGTTATGTAGATTTCCTCATATAAATAAATCTTGTACAAATATTGTTAGATCACTATCTAGTATTCTTTTGGGTTACTAATGTAAATGGTATTGTGTTTTTTATTTCAAATTCACTTATTCATTGTTGGTATATTAGAATGTCATTGAGAAATTGCTATGGGAAACCCAGAAAATGGATACAGTTTGCTTTTTTCTAGATTTTTAAAAAACTTTTTAATCCCTCTCGTTTTTTTTTTATTTTGGCTTGTCGCTTTATTAGATTATGGGAACCACAATATTAGCACAGGGAGAGACTGAGAAAAGAACTATTTTAGTTCTTTATTTCCTAACCTTACCATCTTAAAATCAAGCCCTATTTAAAACAATAAAAACAAAAGAAAAAAAAATTCAAAGGAAATGTTTAAACAGTGCCTGCCAAACCATGCACATTTTAGAAAGAAATGTCATGAGATATCACTGATCAACACTTACTTAGTAGTTAATATTTCTTTTCAGAAGCATGCAGAAAAACAGGATAAATGCATATTCAAAAAAAACACTATAAGGGTGTTTTTAATTATCATACTTATTTACATTAATAAATTACTTAAGACATGCTTTTTTGATGTAAACAAATAGACCACCTGGGCAGAAAGGGGTCTAGAGCTACAAGTCATCTTTTATATAGAGAATATTCTAATGACCATAGTCCAGGAAATCCTCTTAGATATCCTCTTTTCATATTTACATTACTTTCAAGTTTAATCTTAAAAATAACACAGGGGAGAAAATGTAGAGCTGTGTATGGTATAAAAATAAAATGTGTGGGCTTTCTCTCCACCCCCATTACCTGTGCACAGATTTTTAGCATTAACTCCCTAAAAATATAATAATTTAAATTACTTGTTTTTTTCTGTCTTAGCCACTCCAATCCATTTTCACAAGCAGCAAGTGAGATTTTTAGAAAACACAGACTTACACATGCATCCTACTAATGGGGGTCCCTTTCTGGCTTCATTTCCTGCTACTCCCCACATCCATCCTTTCTTCCAGCCACGTCATATATTTATAGTTGACAGATGAGGCTATTTAAAAATTTTTATTACTGTAAGTATTGGTTAGGATTCAATCAGAGAACCAGAACAACCATGAATGATATGAAATAACGCACTTATTATAAGGATTAGGCTTTATATAATTGTAGGGAAAGTTGATAAAGTTCTAAAGGGAGATGACTGGAGTATCAGAGAAAATGTGCTAAACAGGGACCAGGAAGGAAAACTGGTGAAGAAGTCTATGGAATAAATTGTTTATGGACTTTGTGGTGGGTCTGAAATTACCTTTGTCAGTAGTTAAAATCAAGAGAAAAGCTGTAATGTAAGCAAAACAGTGAAAAAATAAATAAATACAAACTGGAATCCTTGAGAATAAACTTGAGAATGTCCTCAAGAACCAATCAGAACCTGCCTCTAACTCTAATGATAAGGCAATCTGCTGAGGAAGAAGGTGCCCTTCTCCCCACAGCTGTGCATATGTCTAGCCCAGGACTTGGAGAAGCTGAAGGAAGAGATCCAACAGCAGGTAGAGGAGCTGTGGGTCTCTGAGCACCCACAGGACAGAAGCCAGTGGACCGGCAAGAATGTGCCAAGCTCTGGTGGTCAGGGGGGCTTGCACTCATCTTTGTAGGTAAAGGCTACTGCTTCACTTGCACCTTTCAAATCTCACTTGAATCCTTCTGTCCAATCCTAACCACACAGGGAAGGTGGTTCAGCAGAATTTGGTTCCTGTTTAACTAAACTGGCATAGTACAAATTCACCATACTCTATTTGATCTTTTCTCACCTAATTTGACGTAGCACTCCCTCCCACAGTGAAGCATTTTCTAAATCAACACTTGTTTCAAATGTCTTTCATCACAAATTTTGTAACAAACTTTGCAAATATCTATCATAATATTTACTCTATTTCATATTTATAAATTATCCAGTTTTACTATTTTAAATTTCACTCCCTTAATCTTAATCCATAAAATTGCTTAAAAATGATAGGTTGAGGAAATAAGTGAATAGCATTTATCACATCCTTTTATGTTGGTTTATTTACCGGCTGTCCCACTATATTATACTCTTCTTGAGAGAAGGGTTGGACAGTTTATTGGTGTCTCTGTAGTCTCAGCCCCTACCAAATGCTAGAGATATTTTATACGTTCAGTCAATTTTGTTCAACAAGTGATTTTATGTACATCACTACTATCTTTTTCCGACAGTGGAAGAAATTCTCCCTGACAGATTTGTACATTTTCCACATGTTCACACAGATAACTGGTCACATAGTCAGAGGGCACCTAATAAGTTTTGGTTGACAGTGCTTCAGAGAATTCTATTAAAATCAATATGTGAATTATACCTGACAATTCCAGATGCCTGATATGTTCATGGGTAGATATTTCATGAATGACAGAGGAATTTTAATGCCTTTGTGATCTGACTTGTCAGAAAGCCAAGTCATTGATATCTTTATCACCCCTACAATGAATGACTCTAACTCATGTATAAAGGAAGTTACAGTTGCTGTCACAAAATATGATGAATCATTTAAAAATTAATTTCAGTTAAATGTTCACAGATAGATTAGAACACTTTTGTCATTTGGATATCTCTTTTGCCTCTTCACTTTTATGGCTTCTCATCTTTTTGTGAGGCATGTAAGGTCTCTGCCTACAAATTCATATGAGTAAAACAGACCATCTGAGACACACTCACATGTCCACTTATTAGGGAAAAAATCATTAAACTATTCACCAGTTGAATGCAATTTAGCACCACGCAAATTTACTAGGCAACACATTTGTCAAATACACTATGTTCTAATTCTTAACAAGAGAAGCCAGCTGACTTTCACAGTCAGTAACAATTTACAGATAAAAATCAATCCGTTTTACTGGACTGGACTGCAAAACAGCTTACAAGTATTTATGTTCTGAATTGTTTTTTTCCAAAGCAAGCACATTTAAAATCTCGATTTGATTTGTTTGTAAAACATTTTCTCTCTTACCTCTTTTTTGCAGGAATTACTTGCCCCTCTTTTCATTTCTTATACCCCCCTTTATTTTGAATATTTCTGTTTATACTTCTCCTTAATCAAAAATCTCTTTTAGAATTTTTTTGAAGAGAGGCTTATACAGCTTCCATTTCTGACTACAGAATAACTGTGTTTTACCAGACCAATCTCCCTTTGAAAGCAGCAACTATAAATGATGTATGAAATACAAAAACAAAAACAACAAAAGCATGGATTGAAGCCATCAGAGAATAACGTAGATAGTCAAGACTTGAGTGGCCAAATTCCAAAGGACAGATATGTCTTAAAACTAGCTGGACAAGGTGTTTGCTAATTCTTTTTTTTTTTTTTTTTTTAATTTTTTATTTTTTTTGCTAATTCTTTAGTGATGCAGAGCCTGGAAGTTGAGCAGAAAGCAGTCGCTCAGGATGTTTGTCAGCCTCCCAGGACTAGAAGACAAAAATTGGAGTTCTGGTCTCCTAATGTAACTAGGAATTAGGAAACCCATGCATTCTGCTCTACTTTTCTCCTCATTGCCCTTGAAGATTTGAAGATGAATGAAAGGAGATGTCAAGAAGCCAAGTATAAGGGGAAACAGAGAGGCCAAAAGCTAAGGAGAGCTCTTACTTGTCCTCAATCTTGAGCTCAATCTTGCCTTGACAAGGAAACAAAATTATGAGCTCAGCACAACCAAGGAGAAAGAGCTCTAGTAAATATCTCAGGTTTTCAATTGAAACTTCTGAAAGATATTCTAGGAGTAAAAGCAAACTGGAAATAGATCAGACCTCAATTATTTAAAACCCTGTCTCAAATCATTTACTCTCAGATTGGTGCAAGATAGACTGGACTCACTTGATTGACTTTCCAGAAGAAAATTCTCTTTGGGGGAAGATTACAACGCCTAGATTTTCTACAGTGCTTTCCTATACAATCACTAAGGCATGTCTGGAGACAGGATCACAAAGAAAGATGAAAAAATAGACAATTAAAAAAAACCCTATAGGGCTTCCCTGGTGGCGCAGTGGTTGAGAGTCCGCCTGCCGATGCAGGGGACACGGGTTCGTGTCCCGGTCCAGGAAGATCCCACATGCCGCGGAGCGGCTGGGCCTGTGAGCCATGGCCACTGAGCCTGCGCGTCCGGAACCTGTGCTCCGCAACTGGAGAGGCCACAACAGTGAGAGGCCCGCGTAATGCAAAAAAAAACAAAACAAAAAACCCTATAATCCAGATATGGGAATTTTCAGACATGAACACTAAAATAATTCCAATGTATAGTTCAAGAAAACAAAGACCGTATTTCACCAGAGTAACAGAATACATATATAAGCTCAAATGGAAATTTTAGAACTAAAAAGTACAATGGTTAACATCAAGAAATAATAGATGAGTTTAACTATTGATTAAACAGAGCAGAAGAGAAGATTATTAAACTGAAAGATAGGACTATAGAAAATATCCAGGGTGAAGCATAAAAATAAAAGGAAGAGAAAAAAACCCACAAAGAGTATAATAGCTACTATAATGCAACTTAATGAAAGATTAACATATTTCCAATCACATTTACTGCATCAATGCATAGATAATGTGCACAGGTGTGAATAAGAGAGTCACCACAATACAAGTGACCAACAAAAATGTGGCTGCTTCTCACTATGGACAAGAATAAATGCTTTGAGATGAAGCATGATATCTCTGTTATGTAACTAATTGTATAATAACCCACTGTAGCACAGAGGGAAGAGGAAAATTGATTTCTAACCTCTGTTGGTAATTAGCTTTTATGCCTGAGAATAAGGATTTATAGCGGCTCTTAACAGCTGCCTGAAGCCAGTGGGAAAGAATTATTACAATATCTATTGTACTGGAGTCTTACCCAGGACAATAAGAAGCTTAACTCTGTGTGTATGTGTGTGTGTGAAATGTGCTATTCTTTCCCATATCTCTTCATTCTATGTAAGTGTACCTATTTGTTAAGAATTTGTACACTTAAGAAAAAGAGGGGGGAAAAAGATCTCCCAATGGGAGGTTTTGAGACTTTTCTTTATACATGAGTATCTTCAAATGTATGTTGTATTGAAATGTTTTGTAATAATTGAATTTCCTCATAGAATGCATTATTTCATAATGAGTCTCTGATTATTGGACATATGATTTTTCCTACATTATTATCAGTTACTTGAAGACTCCCATCAAACTTCCCCGGTGTCAGTACTTTTTCTCCATTCCTTTGGAACTCAATGTATAACTTTCTTCAGAAATGCCTTTACACATGGTTCTTCTCATCTATGTGGAACCTAATCATAAAGTTTATTTTAATTGCTCTGATTTTGTCTGAGTTTTGGCCTTGTTCCCTTTGACTTCTCATGATCTGTAGATTGGTAGGTGCTAATAATCAAATATATTTGCTTGATGGTGTTGAAGAAAACAATCAGCCCTGTTCTCATGAACTTCTGTACTTCACAGATGTACACGCTTAGCCAAGTATTCCAAACTGGGTTCTCCAGTTCTTGGTAATCTCTTGCTGCGTCCTAGGTTTGAAATGTGTTCACTGCGAGACTTCCTTGGCAACAGCTGTGTTCAGTTAGAGGTCTCCGTCTGTACTCAGAGAAGTTATTAGTCCTCACCCATGAGAAGTATGAGCTCAAGTGTAAGAGAAGGCTCTTTCAGAATCCACATAAAGCATTCACCTAAGATTGTACTGCTCTTGTAAACTAGCCCAGCCATTTTGCACATTCTGAATTACATTTACCTCTTCATGTTCACTCTCTGATACAGTAGGATGAAATGTGCAACACCAATAAGTATATTGAACACTTCTTAGTATTTTGTGTGCCTTCTTTCAGTACTGCTTCTAAGGAAAAATACAAAGATAAATGTATCTCCCCTTCAAGGAACTTAGAATCGGATAGACACCTAGGGCAACAGGTAATCTCAATAGAGTCCTAGTGCCACAGTAGGGCTAAGCAGACTGTGCTGTGGAAACATATTAGGGACATTTTGGGGATTCAGGAATGTCACAAAGGCATTGAATTTTATAGAATGGGTTGCAGACATACCATGCCAAGGTACAGCTTAAGAAAGGCCTAGAGGCAAAGGACCTGACCGTTTTCATGCAAAGCAAATAGTTGGTCAAGCACAAGATTTGTCAAGAGAAGATGCTGTAGAAGCAGCACAGATTCAGAAGTGTTATCCTAATATACTAATTAATATGGATTTTATCTTACAGGGAAAATATGGGAGTGTCATGCTTATATTTACATTTGAAGAAGAACATTAGGTTGACAAAGTGTAAAATATACTCATACACACACACACAGTATTACATAATTAGGCTAAAGTGATTAAGAAGTGACAGAACCAGGATTAAAATTAAAGCATCTATCCCCTTGAATTTTATTTCGAAACATGTTGCTAATTCTGAAAATGCTTTTAATTATTTTAATTAGCCTCCCCAGAAATCTATTAAGCAGGTACCTCTATTGTAGGTACAGTTTTATCTTCTTTAGGCAGAGAAGGAACTGGAATTGTGGAGAATGACTTGTCTAAGACCACAGTGGAAAAAAGAGACAGAGTAGGGTCTAAAGTCTCAGGATTCACAGTCCAGATTTGTTTTGTTTTGTTTTTGCACTAAACCTCAATATAGCAAAAAATATTATCCACATATGTAGAAAACACAAGTGCGTCATCTGACCCTAAAAGAAAACCACCTAGTCTTTTCCCTTTATTATAACATTTCTTCAAGAATACTATTTCTCAAAAAAAAAAAAAAAAAGAATACTATTTCTCAATATTAACCAACTCAAATCTCTTTAGTCATTGTATGTTCATTTTCTCTCTCTCTCTCTCTCACTTTCTCTCACTTTGTGTGTGCATATGTGTATATTTTCACATCCATTTAGAAATCAATTACACAATGATGGTCAAAATAAACTACCAATGTTTCTTGTAAGTGTTTCAAGTCCTTGTCTCATAAAATAAATAAAATATAAGTGTATTGACAAGTATTACCATATCTTGAGGAGCTTATTAAATTGCTGTTTCTAAGCATCTAGTAAAATTTTAGAAGAAAATTTCTTTGTCAAGATCTCCTTCTCTGAAATTTGAAAATAGCTTTTGAATTCTCATGACACCTGAGCCATTTCTTTAAATACTCTGTCCTCTGACTTTCATCAGTCATGTAGAGCTATGCTCTTTCTCTGGTAATAACAAGATAATTTTAAAATTTTATTTCCATTGGAAAAATGCATTTAAAATATCATTTGCACACATATTCTTTGCAGATTGCTTTCATTTATCTGGATTATGGATCTATCTCATGACTATGTAGCAGAGTTATGACATAATCTGCCTGAATGAAATTTTGAGTTGAATATATCTCATTTTTGTATTATGAACATTTTGGATGCTCTTTTCCTTCTAAGCTTTATTCTTTGAAAATATAGTTTCGGGCTTCCCTGGTGGCGCAGTGGTTGAGAGTCTGCCTGCCGATGCAGGGGACATGGGTTCGTGACCCGGTCTGGGAAGATCCCACATGCGGCAGAGTGGCTGGGCCCATGAGCCATGGCTGCTGAGCCTGCGTGTCCGGAGCCTGTGCTCCGCAATGGGAGAGGCCACAACAGTGAGAGGCCCGCGTACCACAAAAAAAAAAAAAAAAAAAAAAAATCATAACTGAGACCAGTTTCTGCCTAGAGGAGTACCCAAATATACTGCTGATCACCTGCTGCAGCTTGTTTTAAAGGAGAGAGCACGGGCTTGGTGAAGAAAATAATACTTAATACCTGTCTTCCATTTCCTCTGTAGATTCTTCTGAGCTTTGGCAATGTCAAGTTCCTTCATTTGCACTGTTCCTATAAATAAAATTTAGGATATATTTCTTATTAAACGTGCTTAACAGACATGTAAGTGTACATGGTGACAAGTTATTTTATTGTGTTTGAATGATCACAGCAACTTCCATAAATGTGTCCCATTTGTACAAAGTTTAATAATTTAGAGAAAGCATGAATTAGAAATCATTAGCTCTTTCTGTACGAAGTCTGATTATTAGCTTAACCAGTCATATACTAAATAATTATCCAGTCTACTGACTAATTTTGTTTCTGGAGATGGGCCAGGGGACATAAACAGAACTTGAATGCTTAGATGATGGAATTACAGTAGCTGTACATTTGAAAAAACAGCCTATGGCACCTGGAAATGAAAGAAACCCAGCATGCTTTTATAGCAAACACAACAACATTCAGTGTGATTTAAGAGATTATTTCTTAGAAATTGACTCAATATATTTTTGCTTCCAAACTAGAATAACTCATCATTTTTTAATGACATGTAATGGCTTACTGTGGCAATAAACTTGGCCTTCTCTTTGATATTTGTTTTTTTCTTTCTCTTTATATCCAAGTGCTGCCATGATTGTATCTCTCGTATTCCACAATTCCTCCTCCCTCTAAAAACATTTAACCCAGAAACTCACTGCCTTATTGCATCACTTTAGAACATTCTGCAGCAAATATAGTTGGAGACTCTTTTCTCTCAAACACCACAGTCATTACAAGTTTTCCCTTGTTCAAATATTTACATTTGATTTCTGTAATTTAAGTTTGTTCATTTAATCTTTCAAGTGCTTGTTGAGTACCAACTGTGTTATGAACATAGTATAGTCCTAAGGACACAAAGATGAGGACAGTTTTTTCCAGCCCATATAAAAGCTTTCAATCTCTTGTTTGCTTTTGAAAGTCTTTTATCAATTAACCCTTAATATGAGTGATCATGTCCAGAAGAGTCCACATTTAGTCACTGATGAAAGCCTTTGAAGTTGGATGTAATTTTTATCTCTAAGTATAATCCCATTTTTTATTTTGTTTTGTTTGTTTTTCTGTTTGTCTTCCATTAATACAGAGACAATTCTTAGTCAACAGATCATAAGTGCATAGTAAACTACATAGAATTAAATGTTGTCTAAGTTACATCATTTAAAAATAAAGACCATGCAAGTGTCCTAGACTTAATGCTCTGGGGAGTTATCTTGATTCATTTATTTTCTATTCAACCATATATGGAGGGGAGAAGATGGTGAATGGTGATGACACTGTTGCTTCATTTCCAATATACTTCCATCAATCTAGGAGTCTGTCACCTGGTTGGTGTTTGTAAGTTCTTGCTAAATCTATCTGCCAAGAGATCTCTTTCTCTGCTTGTTATAGATGCAATAACAATCTAATACAATCAGAGCTACCTCCTTCTTGAAGTTAACTTGTCAACATGAGGAGGCCTCAGGTTTCTTTCCCCTAGGTTTCCTGAATCGATATTGCATTACATTAATTTGTGTTTTAGTGTGTTTTTCAAGCATTTATGAGTATTTTTTCATCATCTTTAGAAAATTTTTTAATTTGTTACAGAAAACCATTTCTTGGGAAAACAGGGCAGCAACCCCAATGCCTAAGCTAGTGGAATCTCTACATTTATAGTGTAGCCTAGGGAAGATTGAGAGGCAGATTAGATTAGAAGTACATAAGGGTTCGTCAAAAAATAGTAGTTTGCATTTTGACAACTACCAGCACCACATTCTTTTTATGATTTGTGTATTATGGAAATTTTATGCATCTAAATAGAATAAAAATCTTCAACTCAAAATCTTCATCTCAGTTTTCTCATTTTATTTCCACCATTTTCATAAACATTCATCTGAAGTAAACACTGAAAATAATTATAACTATAATAAATATGAAAAATTATTGATTGAGTCATTTATTGATCTCTGATGAGTTTCTGTGGCTACTGAGACAAAACATAGAACTCTTACTCAAGAGTTTACAGTTCAGGGCTTCCCTGGTGGCGCAGTGGTTGAGAGTCCACCTGCCGATGCAGGAGACATGGGTTCGTGCCCCGGTCCGGGAAGATCCCACATGCCGCGGAGCGGCTGGGCGCGTGAGCCATGGCTGCTGAGCCTGCGCATCCGGAGCCTGTGCTCTGCAACGGGACAGGCCACAACAGTGAGAGGCCCGCGTATCGCAAAAAAAAAAAAAAAAAAAAGAGTTTACAGTTCAGTTGGAGAAATATATATTAAAAAAGCCAATGTAAAGCAGAAGATTACCATTTGAGTCTAACAACATGCTCTGGAAATATGAGTTTCTATTCAGGTATACAAAGAGAGGATAAAAGTGATGGTTACAATATGCGAGTGCAGATGGATATAATTATGTAGTTGGAGGAGAGATATAAGAAAGTAAAGATGATTCCTTAATTCCCTAAAACATCCTCCCATCAACATGCTATCCTGTTCGTTTATCATTTTCCATTTTTCTTGATAGTCAACATTCTTGATTGAATGGTTCACTTTCATTGACTTTTGTTGTTGCTTGTAACTGGATTCTTACGAATATTCAATCAGGCTCCCAACTTCAATATTTCTCTACTATTATCTCAAAATATTACCAATAACCGCCTTCTCAGAAAATCAAATAACAACCTATTATCACTCATCCTTGTCATCTTTTATATCAAAAAACTCATTTCTCCGTGTATCTGGGCATCTCATGATCTTTTAGATTTGGTCACACTGTACTCTTCTTCAGTGATAGATTTTCTTCTGTCTTCATCAAACTTCCCATGTAGCTCAAGTTTCTCTATTAATTGCCATATCATTTCACATGCTAAAACATTGCCTTCATAAAGATGACTCTAATCAGTTTTGACATCTCTCCTTAATCTAAGTCAAAATCGTGGATTATTGGAAAGCTCCAATCTCTGTGACTAATGCTATGGTCTGAATGTTTGTGTTCACCCCAATTCACATGTTGGAATTCTAATGCCCAGTATGATAGTGTTAGAAGGTGGAATCTTGGGGTGGCACTGCAGAGGAAGAAGTTTTTCTCCATTCTTCCATGTTCTTCTGGCTGGTCTAAGAATTAAGTTGACATGAGAGAGATTAGCAGGAGACAGTCAAACCGAAGCTTAATATCATGCTTACATGGGAGAGATCTAGGAGAACCAAATAACTCAACAAAATGGCTAAAATCCTCACTTTAAATACCATCTTCTGTTAAAGATAAAAAGGATGTTGGGGGTAGTGATTTGGGACTTCAGAGGGTAGGAAGACAATTGACGTGGAGGTGCAGAAGCAAATGTTAATAAAACATTGTTTGCTGGGCCCTGCAGAGACAGTGGGACACAGAGTGGACTCTGATCTTTAGGCTCTGCCTAGAATTTCCTCCACCACACTTAGCCCATATTATTTGCAGATATCTACAGATATCTCTGGTGATAGTTTTATTCTGGCAGCAGGCCCTCTATCTAAGTTCTTTAGGCAGTTCTTACCAAGTCTTTTGGCCCTTGGTTGTTTTCAGATTGAAATAATTCAAATGCCCAAAAGACATTTTGGGGTAGTTAATCTGGCTCCCCAACAGATTTACCGTGGGCTAACATGAGAGCCACGAGAGCGTAGTTGTTAGGCCATGCTCTCATGAATGGGATTAGTACTCTTATAAAAGAGATCTCACAAAACTCCCTAGTCCTTTCTTCTACATGAAGGTATAAGAGGAAGTCTGTGATCCTGAGGGGAGCTCTCATGTGACCATGCTGGCACCCTGATCTCAGACTTCCAGACTCTAGAACTGTGAGAAATAAATTTTTGTTGTTTATAAAAACCCAGTCTGTGGTATTCTGTTATAGCAGCCCAGACAGACTTAAAGAACTTACTTCCAAGACTCTCCAGATTTCTCTTGAACTTTATAAGGAGTCATTATTTACTTTAATTTTTCTTAACCATACAGAGTTCCTCAAAATGCCAATAATACCCAATATCTCCCTTATTTGTTTTTACCTTTGTTACTCTCTTCTCCTATTATATTATCAAACATAAAATCTTATACCATGAAGGCTTTTGTGAAATAATCAAAATAATAGCACTTGCACAGCTATTAAAACATTTTTTTCTGATTTCCTCTTATTAACTTTATTGCTTTTTACCTTAAACCATAGGTAACTCTTTGCTTCCCCTCTCTCTTTTACTATGAGTGGCAGAAGTGTAGAATGTTTCTAAAGCTAGACAGGTTTGCATTGAAACACATGGTCTGTATTTCCAGTTAAAAGATGTTGAACAGAGATGTTAATTTTTATCCATCTTGCCATAACTTAGGGTTCTCAAATTCAAGTGAATATTAGAATCACTTGGGTACTTTAAGATTACTGAACATAGAATTATACTTCTTGATATATCAATTTAATTGGTCTGGAATGTGGACTGGACCTGGGGATTTTTTTATTTTCCAAGGTTTTCATAATGCTACTCCAACATTGAGGACACTAATTGAAATTTAGCTCTCCATCTTTTTTCCCGAATTTTTTCACAGTACTTAGTACAATAATTGTCACATGCTTTTAATAGCTCCATAATTATTTGTTGATTGAAGGACCATGTTGTTCCATGTTGATGGTTCCCAGATGTGCCTGAAATAAGGAAAAACAAAGCCTATAACAGGGCACCTGTTAAAAAGGCATGAGAAAAATTTATATAACAGAGTTGTTGGTCACTTTAGAACAACTTATTTAGTGTTACCAAGCAAAACTGTGAAATAAAATTAAGAGTCATTCAGATTCAATTGCAATGGTTTCCAAAGTAAAGAGTAAAAAGATGAATGTTTATCTGGTAGAAAATTTTTGTTTAGTTCATAGGGACCTTTGAGGTGAAGGCAGTGTGTGTCTTTAGCAATGAGACCTTTGCTCAGTATCTGGCTTCTGAGGTTGTGTTCAAGTGTTTAACATGCATTTCTCAGGTTCTTATTATGGCAGATAACCCAAACAGAACCCAAAACACTTTCAGGAAATAAAAGCCTCAAAAATATGCAAAACTCATTTTGGCTTTCTCATTGGATGATCTAGTTCAATTCTGTTTTTATCATTTGCTTATGGAACATGTTAATACTTATGGAATTGTGTCTATATTCCATATTCTGTGCTAGGATATGTAACTAAATGATGAAGAAGATATGATCTATGCCCTCAAAATACATATAGTCTGATGGAGAAGGTAAATAAGTAAAGAAAGAAACTAAAGTAGAAAAATGCAATGTGATGAATACTAGGTATTGCATATGCACAGAGAGCAGTGAGGTCAGCCATAGAAAAGTCAGGAAAACTTCTGGCAAAAGAAAAGGCTAAAATTATCATCTCTATTCTTTCTTGTCTTTTGTGATTCTCTAATTTTACTATTCTAATGTGTCTACAAATTGAATTCTGTAAGACTACACAAATTTTCTTAGGAAGCAGTAAATGTGATGTTTACAGTGGACTAGCAATGTTAGTATGTAGCCATGGTATAGGTTAGAAAGGACCTGGGGTTGCATTATTAGAGAAAATTAAAGAAAATTTGGAGAGAAAGAAAAACAACAGTAGCAGGTTCATATTTTATTTTTCAGAAATCATAAATTTGATGGTTTGGGAAAGCGTTGGCTAAGAGCACTGAGGTATTTAAACACTGGTGATAGTGAGATCTGAATGTCTAATGAGTTGTCTAAAGCATGTTAGGAAAGACTGAATTAATAATCACAACACACATATGCACAATATACACACACAGAAATGAAAAGCAATATTGATCACATTTTAAAAATATTGATGGTAGACCCAAGTACCTTGAGAAGATTTAGAAAACATAAAAAAATAGAAAATAAAATAAATTAAAACAATGAGCAAATATAGGAATATTCCACTATTTTTTTCCCCAAGAGTCTGCTTAAACTTTGTAATTCTTGGTGGTGGAGCAAGATGTGTGCATGTTCTATTTGTTAGATTTAGAACACAACCAAATTCAGTCTAAAGCCGAGGTTCTCTAAATTTTGATAACAGAAACCCTTTATACTCTTAAAAATTGATGAGTACTCCAAAAAAATTTATTTTGGGGATTATATCTAACAATATTTACTGTATTAGAAATTAAAACTGATAAATTAAAAAGAAAAATTTTAATGGAGTTATTTAAATATAATAATAAAGCTATTATATATTAATATAATAGCATATTTTTATAAAAAAAGTATTTTTCAAACCAAAAGCAATATTGAGAAGAGTAGTATTGTATGGTATTTCTGTATATCTAATGTCTGGATTAATAGAAGACAGCTAGATTCACACACTTTCTTCTATGGTCAATGTATTTCAATATGTTTTTCTTGGTATCTGCAAATAAAATCTGGTTCCCACTGATATACAGTTAGAAAAGACAGTAATATTTTAACAGCCTTTGTTAGATAATTTGGGCTATTCTTCCTTGATATTACACCAACACTCTACATGTAGTAGTTTTTATAAGTTAGTTGCAATGGAGCTTGTGAAACTATTTTATGACATTTTCATATTATGTTACAACCAAAAATTTATTGTCCCTTTTGCAATTTGAATGACTCTTTTACCCTTGTATAATTTTGTGACAGCATTTACTGATCGTTTGGAAAATATTGGCTCACTAAGTCATGCAAGTCCTCAAAATGTCGACACGTTTCATTATACAATTTAAAATGTCACATTTGTTAATATAATCATTGAACTCATCAGAATATTGAAGCTGTCAGGCTTATGATGATGCAGCAAGTTTTCCAAAACTCTAACTTTTTCTTGAAAGCTTGAATTTTTTCATTGGCAGTAAGTCCTGTCAGTTATTTTCCTTGAAGTGACAGGCTTACTTGACTTCTTTTTGACAAAATACCTGCTCAGTACCCAAATCTGATTATCCAGTTTATCTGTCAGTTATTCTTTAAAATAAAAACGGTATCCTATGGAAAAATATGACTATTCAGGTCACAACTCAAACAACTTCAGAAGTGTATTTCCCTATACAAAGGCTACTGTCTTGATTTATGCTAAGCCACCAACAATTTCACAGATGATATTTTTCACCTCAGCGCAAATATCAATAAGATGAAAAAGGCAAATAATGTCTTACTATTATTATTAGAATAATTTTGACCTAGGAGGCCTCCTGAATATGTCTCAGAGACTCCCAGGGGTCCACTGACAACACTTTGCTCCAGACAGATATGTAATACTAACATGAAGCACAAATGCAGGGAAAAAAATATGTGTACCAAATGTACGTGCACATATGTGCATGGATTTATATATATGTGTGCTATGGACTGAATTGTGTCCCTCCAAAATTTATATGTTGAAGTCCTCCAATGTGATAGTGTTTGGAGATGGGGCCTTTGGGAAGTAATTAAGTCATGATGGCGGTGCCCCCATGATGGGATTAGTGCTCTTATAAGAAAAGGCAACTCTTTCTCTCTACTATGTGAAGATATAAGAAGGCAACAGTCCGCAACCCAGGAAGAGAGTTCTCACCAGAACCTAATTATGCTGGTACTCTGGTCTCAGACTCCCCAGCCTCCAGAATTGTGAGAAATAAATGTCTATTGTTTAAGCCACCTAATTTATATATTTTATTATAGAAGTCCGAGATGACTAATGCAACATGCATATACTCAAAGTTGTGTTATTCTCATTGATTTATAAGCATGAATCTTACTGAAAATACTAGGGATGTGTATCTGTATAGAATTTGCAAGTATTCTGAAGTATTTCATAGACGATGATTAGGAAACATCTTAACTGGCTTCTATTCAAATCCTTGTCACTGGCATAATGGGGAAATTTGTTAATGTGCACCAGAATATAAAACAAACAAATAAACAATAATTTAGAAAGAGTCCCATAGTATTGAGTGCACACCTCAATTAAGACAAAATGTAAGTAATGAGACATGGTAATTTGGTGAGCTAGGATGGAAACAGAAGAAACTAATATATAATAGAGGATGGTAAGATAGATATCTTTATCAGAAGGAGGGATATGAGATTGAATCTATTGGGAAGATAAACACAGGCAAGCATTTATTTTAAAAATAAAATTTTGAGTGTCACTATGTGCTAGACATCATTAGAGATAACAGATTACAACTGTAAACAATACTGATCTGCTCCTTGCCCTCCTAGGGTTTACAGTACAGTGAGTGCTACAGATAAGTGACAAGCATTAGTATAAAGTGAGATAGGTGGGATGTTGCTAACAGAAAACGATTATGAATGGTTATTCAAGAGTGGTAAGCTGTGGATTTTAATTGATGACATGCTAGGCCAAAATAATGATTTGGTCAAAAGTATATGAATTAGGGCTTCCCTGGTGGCGCAGTGGTTGAGTCCGCCTGCCGATGCAGGGGACACAGGTTCGTGCCCCAGTCTGGGAAGATCCCACATGCCGCGGAGCAGCTGGGCCCGTGAGCCATGGCCACTGAGCCTGCGCATCCGGAGCCTGTGCTCTGCAAAGGGAGAGGCCACAACAGTGAGAGGCCCGCGTACCGCAAAAAAAAAAAGAAAAAGTAGATGAATTAGTTAGGAAAGAACAGTGGATAAAGGCTAAGAGACAAGGAAGAAAGAAATTATTATACTCTATGTAAGAGATTACCAGCGCTCTATAAACACAGGAAGGATTGAAAAAATAGGGGCATCAATATAGCAAAGCCACAAGTTGGATTACTTAATGGAATGTGAGTTCGGGAGATATACAAGGCTGGTTTCTCTGTCAATGTCCTACTTGATCTTCTCTGCTCTAGTTGAATTTCCCTTTCTCTGCAAACCATGTTTTTTTTTTTTTGGCATGCTTGCGGGACTGCCTTCTTCAGGACCACCCTATTATGTGACTACCCATCTCATTCCTCCAACCAAAACCTAATCCTATTCACTGTGCACCATGGCTCTTTCTATCTGCCTTAATTTTGACATTTCTCACCCATGCATCATATTTGTTTATGTGCCTTAATAGAGTTTTCAAAGTGAGCTTCTGTTATATCAATGTTTTTACCAACAGCCAAACTGTTAGGACTGACATCTTGGCCTTTTAAAACTTATTTGGGGAATTCTCTATCATTCTTACCCTAGGGAAGAGAAATAATTTGGAAACATAATTAGTAGACCCCTGAATCTCTACATACACTACAGTTTTATAGGAACAGATTTTAAATGACTTTTGCAAATCATCAAAATTTTCAGTAAATGTAAACATTCTTTTTTTTTTTTTCTGAGTTGAAAACATTTCAAAGAATTGAGAGTTTATGTATCTAACAGATGGTTCAATTTGGTCTACAAAGTTCAGTGTATCTCAGGATAATTGGTTGTGGATAGCAAGGTAATGTGACTGAACTGTGATTGAGTATAACACATAAATAAAGCATACCTGTAAAACTGTTCAAAGCAATAGTTAATTGTTCCACCTGGAATGGCACAGAACAGTTGAAAGTGTTCTGATAGTACCATTTGTCTGCTAATTCACTTAACATTGGCTTTTTGCAACTTCAGATCATATTTCTGCAAACCAAACCAAGTACCTGAACTAACTCAATTCTTCCAACTCTCTAGTAAACAGATGAAATAAGCCAACCCACATCTAGACAAATTAAAAATAGACACAGGAAGCCAATTAGCTGCCTTCATAATAAGAAATAGCAATGAGAGATTACACTTATATATATATTTTTAATCGTTTTAGAAACTCTGATGCAGCACAAATATAAATCCTCATATTTTCAGATGGATTTTTGACAAATGTTAAAACAGGTTAATATCAAAATAATAATATAGAAAAGATAACTTGTAGCAGGATAACAGGACCAATGAATAACTCTAAAACTTTATAAGTATTTTAGTTGCTTTTTGTTTATTCTGTTGAATTTGAAACTTAGTCCTGTGAGATAAAGTAAATATTGTCTGTATGTTATAGATGGATAGTTGTCTCAGGTAAGTCATCTATCTAATATCACCCAGAGCTTGATGGCAGATCTGACTAAAATCCATGGATTTTTATTCCAAATAAAATGTTTTAATCTCCAGAACTCACTGACTTCTCAAAATAATAATAAAAATAATTTCAAAGGATAAGATAAAATCACCTTACCTTTTTCAAGAGTTTTAGCTAAGAGAATTTGTTGGATTCAATTGTCTAGGAAGTAAAATGAAGTAATACTGAATGGGCAAAAAGAGAAGTATTGGAAACAGAAACTGTGAAGAAAATGGTGGGAACAGTAATGATGAAGTGATCTTTGGAAGAGAGTTGAGTGCAACTTGTGAAAGCCTTATGCTAAATTTGCCAGGTCAAAATGATTTTGATTTTTATGTAGGAAATTGACTTCACTCTCTTCCAGGTTTACAGCTGCAACTCATGGCCAGTCATTTGAGCCAAGTTTGAGCTTTTGATCCTTCTACTGAAAGTGTGATTTCAATGTCCTCAAAGGAGGCAGTATGAGTAGAGTGAGCAGTGGAACAGACAGGAACAAAGGATTCAGCCTTGCCTGGGTTCCAATCTTGATAGTTGAGTGACCTTGGCTCAGTTACTTAAAACTATTGTCTCTCAGTTTTCTCAGCTATAGATTGAAAATAATAATAGAACCTACCTAATACAATGGCTGTGAATATTAAGATAATATGTGTAAAGTTTAAGAACAATGTCTGACACAGAGCAGAGAACGATAGCAGTTATTGACTTTGTACATGAAACAGAAATATCAAACTACAGTAGGGCAGCTAGCATACTTGGGTTGTAAGAAGGTCGAAGTTTGTGCAAAAGAAAATGAAGGAAAAAGATGTAGATGTGGACAGTGCAGTCTCCAGATAATAGTAGGAATGAAGGAATGAGAGGATATTTGGATACTGGGAACCTAAGAAGAAGAGGGGAAAAAAAATTGGGAAGCAGAATTCTTGCCTGGAAGACATTTAGAAAGTTGAGCTGAAGTTAAGAATTAAGTTAAGGGATATATTATTCCTTGCCCTTTTAGGGAATATTTTATGGAAGAATTCTTAATGATAAAATGTATATGTACATGCATAACACACGCATACATAGAGCTAACCAAACTGAATTCAGTAAGAAAAAATGTAAATCAATTGATATCCTACCTGCACAGATTTCTCAAGTGTCTGCCCCTCCCTACAACCTCTTTTCTCAAATTTCAGTTTTTCGGGGTTTTTAAAAATTATAATGTATCATTGTAACTATCCACATAAGAAGAATAATGAAATCAGGTTGATTTAAAGAAAATTAGCTCAAGCATTAAATTTGTGAGGTATTATCAACATTGTTTTTTAAATGTGAAATTATAGATTAATTAATGAGTCTATTAAAGACCTAGCTCCAAAAATTGGAGTTTCATTCTTCTCTTAAGATCAGCCTATGATACAGATGATGGCTAAAGAAGAATCTTGAAATATTTTACTTTTTAAAAAATGGACTTGATTATTAATGTGAAGGATTTGAATCAAAGTCAGTGGTACTTATTCGTTTGTAAGGACTACAGTTTCCATTAATTATCACTGCTTTTCAGAAGGTGGTTTTTATAATTGGAACCAGCGGCTACTGTTAGGTCATTTATTCTGATGAAATGTAACTTTGTTCAATTATAACAACCCATAGAAAGGAGTGTTTCAATTAAATTATATTCTCATCACATACACAGTAAAATTAAGTTCAGTTCCTTCTCTGCAGCATCTACATTTAAAAGATCAATTTTTTTTTGTGGCCTCTCCCGTTGCGGAGCACAGGATCCGGACGCGCAGGCTCGCGGGCCCAGCCGCTCCGCGGCATAGTGGGATTTTTCCGGACCTGGGCACGAACCCATGTCCCTTGCATCGGCAGGAGGATTCTCAACCACTGCGCCACCAGGGAAGCCCAAAAAGCTCAATTCTGAATGACCTTCTCCTTTTCATTCTCCTCCACTTCACTCCTCCTGGCTTTTGACCTCTGGGTCTTGGAACCATGCCAGATGTATTGATAGCTTTGATCTCATTAACATGTTTAGCATTTCTTTTTTTTTTTTTTCTGTTCCCATCTAGTTAAAATAGATTAGTACTCATAGATATTAAGTTACAAAGCCCAAGTCAGTGCACTAAGATATTGTAAGTCAAGGTAGGCATTTAATTCTTGCTTTCATTTAAATAATTATTTAAAGATTGGAACAAAAGGACCTTGAGAGGTTATTTAGTCTGTCTCTTACATCTTAGGCAAAGTTATTCCTAAAATAGGTGCATGATAATCTTTTTCACTCCTACAGTATCCCCAGAAAGGGAGTTTAAACTCTACCTTGGCATCTTTTTCTAGTCTATAAAAACACTCAATATTGCCTTAGTCTCAGACTTAAATTTCTAATTTCATTTTATCACTTCTTTATCTTTAGAAGAAGTAATTGAATGATTTTCTCTGCAATAATCTCATATCCTTTCAACTATTTTCTTTCCTTCTACTTCCTCTTTTGCATTCTGAATTCCACTGCAAGAGTTACTTGTACAGATACAGTGATAAATTTCAATAATATACCAGTGCCAAAGATGCAAAAAATAACCTGACTGACAAATAAGTATTTAATCCCTAGTTGCACTCTGCTTTCCTAGTGGTTAAAAACATTTCTTACATTCTTACAAACTCAAGAGAGCTGGGTTGGATGAAATGGTGATAATTAAAATGCATACTTTATAAAATATATATGTCAAACCTTTGACTCTTTGAGTGTTATGCTCCCTTTCTCACATCTCTAATCACTAAAAACTTTGTGTGAAAGTTAATTTAAAGCAAATATTAAGAAAACATATTTGTGGCAACTAACCTCAACCTAGGTTTGAGAAAGTCAGAATGGGAAAAAGATGATATTTGAGGATAGTTTTTATATTTAAATAAGAGAGACATTTTCTTGTGCACTCTCTGTAGTTTAACTCTTTTTCTTCTACTAATTTCTAGAGTCATACTTATTATTTCTTATAACGACTCCATGCTATCCAGCCTAGTAGCCATCCAAAGTTGTCACTGTCCCTTGAGAGACAGAGTTAAATTGTGATGCAATGGTAATTTTTGAATTTCAAAGTATTGTCTAAATCTTCTCCAATTCCACTTTTGAATAAAAAAAATTTATTTCAGGGCTCAGTCAGTATTGGCAGTGATGGAAATGACCAGTCTTTAAGACTCATCAAAGCCTAATTGTCTACATGAAATTTTCCACACCATGGAAGACAGGCTATATACTGGCCAAACCTGACTCAGAGAAACTTGCAAAATGTTATAAGGAATTCCAAATATACTAACTTTCATATTTCATCAACCCCTTACATACTTCGGTATAACTTCATAGTTTAACAAACAAAAATAAAAAACCTTGGGGCATAAGCAGAGAAAACCTTACCTACAGGGTCAGACTGTTGTGCCTGCCTCCATCCTTTGTCCAGCCTTATCTCAGATTCTATTTTCACCTCATAGATTTTAGAATTTTGTGCTTTTTAGGATCCAGACATTAAAAAGGAGGATACTGAGCTTTATTAAGTATCTTGATACTCTATGCCACGCCTGGAAAAATCCGCTGAATGTGTACAATTTTCACAGATTTATCAAATAGTCCAAGGTTGGGAACTGTGTGTTCTATTTAATTGGCTGGAAAGGAAAGTAACTATAGCTGGGATTTCAAAGTCATGTAGCTTTACAGGTCAGCAAATAAGTAAAGGAAAAAGTTTGACTTAGTTTTCAGATATCTGTATAATTAAGACCAGAATAACTCAACAGCTAGGAACTCTTAGGAGACTGCTTTTCTCAGTCTTAAACTGGGACTGGCAGCTGACTTATTGGGAAAATAAAGGGAAAAATGTTAAAGGATAAAAACATCCATGTGCAAATTATTCAACTACTTGGTCTACAGAAGCATTTACTGTATTTGTCCAAGTAAGATTTATTTCTATTTCATATTCCCTTAATATTTTTCCAAGAAACTTTTACTTATATATTTGTAAAATATGTTGAACCAAGTATACTATAAATATTTAATTCAATTTAAAGGATGAGTATCTAGTAAATTCATATATAAGTAATGTGTTACAAAATAAATTATACTTTTCATATTTCAGGACATTGTGCTTTAAAATAAACAAATGCTAAAACATTAAAGCATTCAGGTTTTTTTATTAGTTGTCAGAAAAATTTATACCTGTAAGAATTAAGAGTTTTATGATTTGCATAGTTGGAATTCAATAAGCATGTTTAAGTGATTTTTAAAAACTGGTGGTTAAGCAAATATTCAAGTTTTACATAGAATTGAACAGAATCTTCACATCTGAACATACAGCTTTAAAATAATTTACAGATATATTTTTACCAATATATGCTATCTCAAATTTTATTTCCTTAGGATTCTCTTTTATGAAAGAAATGAACATCTGAAGAGTTGTTTGTGCTTTTTATTAATTTAATTGGAGACAAAGACAATGGTATTTTGATGAACTTGTTTCCGTAATGTGGATAATGATAACATCTTTGCATACATAAAATTTTTTTGAAAAATAGTCAAACAGGCTCACCAACACCTTTTAAGATTAAAATTAAATTTAGCTGTCAAATAATCTAAATTGCTTAGAAAACTGGATTTATGGCAGACTAACAAGCAGGTCATATGTGAATTTCATATACTGCTTCTTGAAGTTGTAAATTGAAGAAAACTTATTCAAACTGCTTGAGGGAAATATATTATTCTGTTTATGTTAAAAGCTGTGAGCAAGAAAACTTAATGGAAATTGGGTGCATTGCTATATTCCTTCAAGCTCCTTTAGTTACAGAGCTGAAGAGATATTTAATTTTAAGTTCTAATAAGAATATCCATGTGACAAAAGAAAACTAACTTTTTAAAAGAAGTTCTGACATATTTAGGGAATAAAGGGAAATAGAAGACAAAAGCAAGGGAGATATGTCTTTCTGGATTCCTTTTTTCTTTTTTTTCCTGGGAAGGTTTTTGCCATTTTTTAAAAAAATTTTATTTATTTTTTATACAGTAGGTTCTTATTAGTTATCTATTTTATACATATTAGTGTATACATGTCAATCCCAATCTCCCAGTTCTTCCCACCACCACCAACCCCCACCACTTTCCCTGCCTGGTGTCCATACGTTTGTTCTCTACGTGTGTGTCTCTATTTCTGCCCTGCAAACCAGTTCATCTGTACCATTTTTTTAGGTTCCACACGTAGGCGCTAATATGCGATATTTGTTTTTCTCTTTCTGACTTACTTCACTCTGTATGACAGTCTCTAGATCCATCCATGTCTCTACAAATGACATAATTTCATTCCCTTTCATGGCTGAGTAATATCCCATTGTATATATGTACCACAACTTCTTTATCCATTCATCTGTTGATGGGCATTTAGGTTGCTTCCATGACCTGGCTATTGTAAATAATGCTGCAATGAACATTGGGGTGCATGTGTCTTTAGAATTATGGTTTTCTCTGGATATATGCCAGTAGTGGGATTGCTGGGTCATATGGTAATTCTATTTTTAGTTTTTTTAAGGAACCTCCATACTGTTCCCCATAGTGGCTGTATCAATTTACATTCTCACCAACAGTGCAAGAGGGTTCCCTTTTCTCCACACCCTCTCCAGCATTTCTTGTTTGTAGATTTTCTGATGATGCCCATTCTAACTGGTGTGAGATGATACCGCATTGTAGTTTTGATTTGCATTTCTCTAATAATTAGTGATGTTGGGCAGATTTCATGTGCTTCTTGGCCATCTGTATGTCTTCTTTGGAGAAATATCTATTTAGGTCTTCTGCCCATTTTTGGATTGGGTTGTTTGTTTTTTTAGTATTGAGCTGCATGAGCTGTTTATAAATTTTGGAGATTAATCCTTTGTCTGCTGATTCGTTTGCAAATATTTTCTCCCATCCTGAGGGTTGTCTTTTCGTCTTGTTTGTAGTTTCCTTTGCTTTGCAAAAGGTTTTAAGTTTCCTTAGGTCTCATTTGTGTATTTTTGTTTTTATTTCTGTTACTCTGGGAGGTGGATCAGAAAAGATCTTGCTGTGATTTATGTCAAAGAATGTTCTTCCTATGTTTTCCTCTTTTTCTGGATTCTTAAAAAAATGTGACTATTTACCTTATAATTTACAAAATTGTAGGATCTAATCAAATGTTTCATATGAGATACTGAAATGTTTAAGTCACTAGAATTGTTTTCATTGCCAAAAGAATTAACCAATTAATGAGCACTTCTATGTCATCTCCTCCACGAATATAATAATGACCCACATGACAGGAGCTGGCCTTACTGATGAATAGCAATTCTCCTGCTAGGGACAAAGGGAGGAGGAGCATTGGCCAGGGGTGATAATCTGAAGAAAGAACACTGATAGATGACCCAGGATGGGAGTATAAGAGATGCCTCAGTATGGAACCTGAAACTAGAACGCAGTCAGATCCTCTTGACTGGCTTAGATAGCTGCTGACTCCAGAACTGATCATCTCCTACTCAGTGGAAGTAAATGCAGAGAAACAAAAATTGTTTTACTTATGATGTTTCTTTTAAAAATACATAAATTGTTACTCGATAATAATGTTAATGGGTAACATTAAAATTTAGAGTCTTGCATATTTAATGCTTTAGGATTTAGTCATAGCCATAGCAAGTCTGGTACAGAAAGAGCATCCCTTATAAATGAGAATGACTTGGACACTGTAGTCAAAGTGAGTCATACAAAAGAGTATTGCTAATGCCCAAGATAATTAGGTCCTGGCAGACAACAATGGAGCAGCCTATGAAAGCAAGAAAACAAAACAACAACAATAAAACAAAACTCTACAAAAGTCAAAAAATCTTTAGATACAGAAGTTATTTGTGCAACTAACCATGTTATCCCCAAGGCCTATCTGGAAGAATCATGTGTTTTAAGAGAAGGGAGGTTTAACAAGAGAAAGAGGAACTGCACATGGAGCTTGCACAGCCAAAAACTTGAGTGCTCTTTAACCCTGGCCACTTGAATGAAACGTAATGGGTGCATTTTCGTTAATCCATAATTTATCTTAGAGCAATTGTTTCCTTAGAGTGGCTTGATATGTCAAGTATTATTATTTATGTTATTTTCCAAGTGACTTTTAATTCAATTCAATTTCTTCTCATCCTTTCTACTAAAAGAAATTCTGAGTGCATTCCTTTTCAAGAATATAATCATCTGGATTTCTATGTTTATCTCTCTACCACACTTTCTCCATGTTTACCTGGAGTCAGTTCGTTAAGATTTCATACAAAGATTTTTTTTTTTCTCAGTCTTGACATTCATCTGCCTTTCTGTATCATGGGTTCTCATGGTGGCTGATACTACATTAGCATGCCATTCTCAGATTTTCAATGTGCTCAACTTAATTTTCAACGTAAAGACACATCAAACTTACTATGAAGCTTACTGCATTCAAAATAGAACTTTTACAATACCCTTTGCTTTTTAAATACAAATAACTTTTAAAAAGGAAGGATTTTGCATAATTAAAGCTTTAATAAACTTATAGGTGATTTATTAGATCCTATTAATCCCAAGCTTGGAGAAAAATGCAGAAAATCCTCTTAGTTTTAGGCTGGTATAACCTGCTTTTCTCTTTCTGTTCTATTTCCTACTGTATCACCTATGTGTTAGTCACCTGTACACAAAGAGAGAGCTTTCCAGAATCTTAAAACTATACAATTTTGGTAAATAACTGGAATACATATTCTCTGTTTGGCATTTTAGATTCCGTAAGAATGGCAACTATTTTTTCATGTTTCTACAAGATCATCTTTTGACACTGAAAAACTGTTTGATGACAAAAGAGAAACTGTATACTTTGTAAGCCAGAGAAGACTATCCAGATGGTAAATGACACTGAGTGTTTTACCAGCAGATTGTCTTTCTCTGACTGGAGGCCAACAAAATGTACTTTGAGAATTCTAGGCATTAAGCAGTGAAGAAGGGCTAGGAAGACAGACTGTCATTGACTAAGTATCAGAGGACTCTTCACCCAGAAGAGCTCATTGCTAAAGGACTTTTTGATTGTACTCTCATAAACCTTAAATACAGCTTTAAACATTGGAAATGTACTGAACAGAAGTTAAGATCCATAGATTAAAAATGAATTACATAAAAAAATCTTTAAAAGCATTTAGAACAAGTTATTCTATTACAGATATGGATTAGGTTTCGGGTGACAATACAGAAATTTCCCAACGTTGTTTCAGTTCTATGTTTTTGTCATCAATCACTTTAGTTTCCAGTCTGCATTTAAAAGAAAACTAATAGAAGATAATTTCATTTTCATGATACTATAGGAACAGTTTTCTGTCACTTACTAGCTGAGTAAACTTTTCAAACTATTGAAACTTATCAGAGTACCTTAATTTCTTTGAATCAATTTCCTAGTATGTAAAGGTGAGAGAAGATCAGGAGACCACTTGAGGCCAGATTAAAGGAGTACAGGCCCTGTACACACTTTAATCCTATCAGCAACCCCACCCTTGAACCATTGCTAGCAAACTCCTTACCTAACTCCCTTGGGTTGGGACACACAGTTTCAAGGACAAGAGCCCACTGTGTCCCTCTTTGCCTGGTAAAACAATAAAGCAATTCTTTTCTACTTCACCCAAAACTCTGTCTCTTGAGATTCGATTTGGCACTGGTGCACTGAAGCTGAGCTTTCGGCATCAGCTTCAAACAACCAAAATTTATCCTCACAGTTCAAGAGGCTGGAAGTCCAAAAATCTAGGTGTCAGCCAGGTTGTTTCTTTGTGGGAACTCTATAGGAAAATCTTTCTGAATCAGTTCAGGGTGCTATAATAACACCGTAGTCTGAGTGTTTTAAATAAAAAACATTTATTTCTCACAGTTCTGGAGGCTGGAAAGCCCAAAATCAAGGCGCCAGCAGATTCATTTCTGATGAGAGCCCTCTTCCTGGTTTGCAGATGACTGTTTTCTCATTGTATCCTCACATGGCAGAGAGAGCTCTGGTCTCTTTCTCTTCTTATAGATACATGAATCCCATCATTTGGGTCTTACTCTGTTGACCTCATCTAAATCCAATTACTTCTCTAAGACCTTACCTCCTAATACCATCTCACTGCGGGTTAGGGTTTCAACATGAATTTGGGGGGCACACAAATGTGCAGCCCGTAACATTTCACTGTGACCCCCCCAAATTTATATCCTTCTCAGATGCAGAATGCATTCATTTCATCTTAATGGCACACAAAGTCTTAATTCATTCTAGTATTAACTCTAAAGTCTAAAGTCCAAAGTCTTACCTAAATATAATCTAAATCATATATGGGTGCAACATGAGATGTGATTCATCCTGAGACAAAATTTCTCTCCAGTTGTGAACCTATGAAGCCAAACAATTTATGTACTTCCAAAACACAGTGGTGGGCCAGGCACAGGATAGACATTCTCTTTCCAAAAGGGGGAAATCAGAGAGAAGGAGAGAGTAAAGAGATCCAAGCAAGGGGAAAACCTAGCATGGTAAATCCCATGAGATTTTAAGTCTCAAGAAGCCAAGGCTCTTTGGCTTGATGCTCTGCCCTCCAGGCCCACTGGGCTGCTAATGTCAGCCCCAAACTTTGACTGACCACTGCCCATGTTGCCACCCTCTGCCAGGCCCCAGCCATGCTGCAGCAGCCCCGGTGTGATCACACTCCCACAGCTTCTGTTGCAGGTCATCTTCCGTGTTGAAATCTAGGCAGTGGCCTTGATTTCTGAATCACTTTCAGGGACATTTTACTCTTTTCTTGAAGAAAACCACAAGTTTACAGCTGAATAGCTTCACTGACAGTTCATGGGGAATCTGACAGCCTTCCATTATTCTGTCTCATCTCCTTCCTCTTCTGTTCAAACTGGCAGTTTTCCTGCTGGAGTGGCTGATTAAGTCTACGGGTCACAGTCATACTAATCTCGTTATCAAATGTTTGCTCCTTATCAAATGTTTGCTCTTTAGAGCATTCTTTCTCATTGTTTGCAATATGTACAGACTGAGAATTTTCCAAACTTTTAAGTTCTAGTTCCTTTTGCTTAACAATTTTCCCCCCCATTTCATCTGTCTCTTTTTGCATTTTTACCATAAGTAGTCAGAAGGAACCAAGCCACTCCTTCAACATTTTGCTTAGAAATCTCCTCAGCCAAGTAACCAAATGCATCAAGCCCTTCATGACACAACCAAGCCAAAGAGCTGGAGAAGAAATGATTTATTACTTGTGGCAAGTAAGGAAAACACCAGGGATCTTTCCCAAAGCAGTGCCTCCCCAACAGCAAAATTGGGAAAATTTTAAGCTAAGGTTATGTGCATATTCATGAAGGGGTTTGGGTGGTCCAAGCTTTAGTTGGTTGAAGTCAAGAGGGTGAGAAAAGATCAACATCATCATTCCTTAAGTTCCAGTTGATCTGGTGACTGAGCATTTCAGGCTAATCTTTTTTTTTTTTTTTTTGCGTACGCGGGCCTCTCACTGTTGTGGCCTCTCCCGTTACGGAGCACAGGCTCACGGACGTGCAGGCTCAGTGGCCATAGCTCACGGGACCAGCCGCGTGCAGGCTCAGTGGCCATAGCTCACGGGACCAGCCGCGTGCAGGCTCAGTGGTCATAGCTCACAGGACCAGCCGCTCCGCGACATGTGGGATCCTCCCGGACTGGGGCACGAACCCGCGACCCCTGCATTGGCAGGCGGACTCTCAACCACTGCGCCACCAGGGAAGCCCCAGGCTAATCTTTACTATTGGAACAGAACTGGGAGTCTTTACAACTGATATATTATCTTTGCTATATTGTAACAGTCATTGGTTTCTGCATTCTTTTGTTTCACTTAAGATCGTGAATTACTGAGACCTGTTCAAGGGCAAGAATTGTGGCCAGGCTTAGATCACAATATGACTTAGGCCAGAAAAGCCGTGCCTGGTTCTCTTTCTCTGGGGAACCCCTTCCTTATTTGGTTACAATGTTAATTTCTGCCTGAGATCTTGTCACAATGGCCATTATTGTCAATATTTCTACCAACATTCTATTCATGATTATTTTTGTATTCTTTGAGAAGATAGAGGCTTTCTCTCCAGTTCTATTCTTTTCTTTGTGAGTCCTCACTGGAATCACTGTTAAAAGTCCCTTCATAGCGATCTCAGCATTTTTTAGCACGTACCTTAACCTATTGAATCCTCTACCCATTACCCAGTTTCAAAGCTGCTTCCACTTTTTTATGTATTTGATACACAACACCCTACTTCTCAGTACCAATTTCTGTCTTAGTCAGTTTGGACTGCTGTAACAGAACACCATAAACTGGCTGTATTAAACAACAAACATTTATTTCCCACTGTTCTAGACACTGTGAAGTCCAAGTTCAAGGGGCCAGCAAATTCTGTGTCTTGTGATATACCACAATCATAAGATTATTTTTTAGGATAGACAAGGAAATATTATATAAAATCTATCTTCTCTGCCTCATTTCAGGAAAGTTTCTTAAATGTGAATTAGTTAAACCAATTATTCCGATATGAGCTAAAATCCTTTGTGAGCTTTTCAATATCAGATTCATCTTCAGATCACACACAAAATAGTCTTTTAGCCAAGGCATTCATATGAATAATTTCTGGATATTCCTATAATGCAACTGAAATAAAATATCAATTATGAATTATTTGGGGGAAGAGGGAGGAGACTGGCTCTCAAGGGCACAAGGAGCCTTTCTGGAGTGATAGAAAGGTGTGGATTATGACTGTGGGGTGGTTACATGACTCTATATACTTTTTAAAAACTTATCAAATTGTACACCCAGAACTAGTGAATTTTATTTCATAAATTATACATTAATAAGCTAATTTTTAAAGAGGCTTGTTAGTTTTTGCTGATGACCCAAGGACATATTTAATTTGCCTAATCTCTGATCTTGACTCATATAATAGCACCAGAGCTGGCCTGATAATTTATGTTTGCTCTGTATATATGCCTGCTCTTGATTGGAGTAAGCAGTTAGTCTTTCAATAACACATGTCATTTTCTGAGTAAGTACAGCGCAAACACACTAAAGCACCGTCTGTGAGATACACCATTGGTAAGAAACAGTGCACCTGGACTCCAATAACTGACTTTTGGGCAGCCTTCTTATACTGAAAAGTCCAATCTGAAAAAAATGTCCTTCGGCTGGTAATGAAGGATCTTAGTCCTAAATATCTTTTTAAAGAAACTGGTGTTTCTTAAAATTACTCATAATATTGAAGTGTCTCTATAAAAATTTTAATTTATTTCTTATTTTTACATAAGAGTGATAGTGTCTTAACTCAGTGGGGAGCATAAGAGAAACATCAATAAAATAGCATGAAAAAGTGGTAGTTTATAATTTATATAATTTTTTCTTCTATCACTCAGTTAATCTTATTAACCTAGAGAATATTGGACATCTTGAATTCATCAGAATCTCCAGAGGGACAACATATGAAATTGTACATGATTAACTCCAATTATTTTTCAATAAACTAATATAATAGGACATCTGCCATAGCATCCTCGATGGTGATCTGACAATCAGCTTGAATAATGGTAAGTTATTCTTAGAAACTGAATGTTTGTGTCCCCCTAAAATTCATATGATGAAATCCTAACACCCAATATGATGGTATTAGGAGGTGAGGCCTTTGGGAGGTAATGAGGCCATGAGGGTGGAGCCTTCATGAATGGGATTGGTGTTCTGATAAGATGAGAAAGGAAAATGATGACCTCTCCCTTCATCATGTGAGAATACAATAAGACAGCCCTCTGAAACTCATAATGTCTCACCAGACATTAGATCTGCTGCCATTTTGATCTTGGACTTGTCATGCTCCAGAACTGTGAAAAATAATTTTCCATTGTTTAACCTGTTCAGGCATGGTATGACTAAGACAGTTGCACAAAGGACTTCCCCTTCACCAGGGCATTAAGAAGATGTGTAAGCCCTCAGTCTTGGTGCTACTTTATATTCACAGCGCTTTGGTAATTTTCATAAATATTAGATTTTTGTGCCAAAAGCATGGGTGTATCCAATTGACTTTTCAAGATTAATTTAAAAGAAAGCATGTTTACTTCGACTCATAAACTCTTCTTCAAATGTGATCTACAATACAAGGTTTATTTCCTGCCTATAATTGTTTTGGTTCAATGACTAAATTCTATTTAATTTGAATCTGTGAATACTGATACCTCAAAATACACCTTGGGAAGTCTGAAACAACTTTCTGTAGATAGTTTAATCTAGTAAGACTGTCCTTATAAAGTGATTTCTAGTGATACAAAGCAAATCTTTCCAAAGAGTTCATTAGATTTGAACACAGATAGAAGATTCTGGATTAAAAACTTGTATTGCAATGCTATTGCATCATTTCTAGCCTGTCAAATGTTTTAACAAACAACTATTCAAAGAGAGGCCATAACATAACACACTCCAGCAATAGCGGCAAATTTATATTTACTATTCTTATGATTGTCACAGTCCTTGAATATAAGAATAGAACCTTAGTGTTGGTTGTCAGAAATCCTATTCAAATTTCTAGAGGGGAAAAACATCTGCTGTTTTAAATGGCTCTAATATTGTATAGTTGATTGAAAGTTAATTAAGTTTTGAGAATAATGCCAATGTAGTCTTATTGCATAATGCATTTTCTTGAGCCAATCAAAGTCAAGTTCTTTTGGTCCTGAATTCTATTGAAAGTTCTATTAATTACAAAGCAGTGCATCATAGAACAATCCTGATGTGTGGTAGTGAAGACAAAGTTCTGGTATGTAGAGATTTGTACTTAACTTCCTTCAAATTACAAAGAAGAGACATAGGTTTTGGTTACCTCTGTTGATGATATTTTATTGTAAAACATAGAGAAGTTAAAAAACAGAAGGGACTTAGCAGATTCAACAAGTGTAACATCTCTCATAGATATCCATATTAAATGGGAATTCCAGTGACTCAGCGGCAACACCTATGAGCCTGTCATGCACCCATCATGTACCATCCTTACTCTACTGACACTTCTTTGCTCGTGAATCAGCTTGTCTCTGGCTCTTTTTTCTCTGCCTCTTCTTCTCCTGCCCTTTCAGTAGCTTCTGCTTCTCTGCTACCAAAATTTACCTCTCTGTGACCTGGGAGGTCACAGGACCCTTTCACGGAAGACATCAGCAAAGCTCCACAAAGACAAGTATCCTTAGTCTGTTTGGGCTGCTATAAAAAAAAAATACCACTCCTAAACAGAAACTAATTTCTCACATTTCTGGAGGCTGGGAAGTCCAAGATCAAGACATTAGCATGGTTGCCTCTGGTGAGAGTCCTCTTCCTTGTTCATAGCTGGGGCCTGCTCCCTGTGTTCTCACACGTGGAAGGGGCTAGTGAGCTCTCTCGAGTCTCTTTTATAAGGGCACTCATTTCATTCATAAGGGCTCCACTCTCATGATCTAAGCATCTCCCAAATGTCACACCTTCTAACACCATCATCTTGGGAGTTAAGATTTCAACATATGAATTTTGGGGGGACACAAACATTTAAACCATAGCAGCAATTTATTTCCAGTATATAGCACTTATAGGCGACTGACAGATTGGGAGAGAAATATTTTCAATAAATAAAAATATTATGGAATAATATTTAAAATAGAAAACAACAACAAAAATGACAGAAAAGCCAGTATAAAAGGGGAAAGAGGATATAAAAGCCAGGATTTTTAGGAGAAATGCACATGACTAGTCTTACTAGTAATTAGAGAAAGTAAAACTAAAATAACTAGATAGGACTCCTCACCCATTAGATTGACATAAAGATAATTTTTTTAAAAAGCTTGATAATACCAACTATTGATGAGAAAGTAGGATAATAGTAATTCACATGCACTGCTGGCAAGAGTATAATATACTGAAGGCATTTTATAATGAAATCTCACAGTAGTTAAAGAAATTGACTATATGTAAATTCCATCATTCACCAAGCCAACTCCTGGCTATGGGTACCAGAGGCAATTCTGACCAGGTCTACTAGGGAGTTCATGTGAGGCTATCCATCATTATGACATTTCAGTAGTTGAGATTTAAATCCATCTAGGTATCTGTCAATAGGCAGTGGATGAATAAAATTTGGTAGATGCATAACATTGAGTAGATGCAGGGGAAACTATTCGAAACAGTCAAATATGAAGCAAAACCGATTAAACAATTTCTCTTCCTTATTATTATTTCCTCAGAATTGAAGCATAAAATGTTGCTTGGCCCTTAAAATATTATTTAATGTCATAAAGGGCAAGCATATTGAAATAATTTTTTAAAAACAACCTTCATTCCCTTTTAGTGGCACAAATGCCCCCTAATATTCTGAACTTCAAATCTAGATTCACCAGAAAAAATGCAACTGTATAACATATGCCATTGCTGTGAAATTTACTTTTTGTCTGAGTCTAAAAATTATTTCATAGGCACTCAACCCATTTTGATGACTAATCTGTTGTACCAAATACACACTTAGAGCACATATTCATTTATTTTAGTCTTATTTTTCTAAAAAATGATGGAATTTGGTTTTGTAATAATTTACCTGAAATACAAAATATTGTAAGTGGCTTTTCTCAAATGCATTTATGTTACCCACTGGACCCAAAGCTTCAAGTCAGGAATCCCTTGGACCATGTAGGTTCAATAATCATGAGGCTGTATATAGCTGTGAAATGTATGCAAACAAGGTGGCCAATTTCACACTTGCACAGCTCCATTGTAAAGAAGCACTTGCCCACATTTGTTTAATAGTTCATCCTTCAGTCATACTAGTCAGAGGAAGTTATTCGATATATAGAAAGTGATATACCATAGATTATTCCAAAGTAGCTCTGTATGGCAAAATTGTAAAGTAGAAAACAATAGGTCTCTTCTTTCTAGATTTGTCATCCCTTCCCACATTCTGATGCCTCTAACACCATCTGATTCACTTGCCCTGTTTATTCCCTTTGGCATTTTTGACCCATCTCACTTTTTTAAAAAAATATTTTTAATTTTAGGTCTGAGTAGGCCATGGGAAAAGATAGAATAGAAAGGCTTGAAACTCATACATCAGTTTATTTCTACTTAGGTACAGATCATAAGGCATAGGACTGATGTAGGTTATGGGAGGAATTCAAGATATGGTGGTAGATGGGCCTAACTAGTTTGATAACAGCTGACAGGTGGTCACTGAGTGGATGATTACCCTCTGGAAAGTCCAGCAAAGAAGGGGTATGTCCCATGAGTTGAAGGACAATGGATTAACAAATCTGTGGTTTGCAAATCCAGGAGTAGGCCATGTACAGAGGGTCAGGTCAGCAAGCTAGCAGTCAACTTTCAAAAAGTCTGAGAAACAGGGTCTAAGTCATAAGGCTAGAGATCAGTGGAGAATTCTAGCCCTGAGAAACTGAGGAACTAAGGAAACATGGCAATCTTAGAATAGGACTGACCAGGGCTTCCCTGGTGGCGCAGTGGTTGAGAGTCCACCTGCCGATGCAGGGGACACGGGTCCGTGCCCTGGTCCGGGAAGATCCCACGTGCCGCGGAGCGGCTGGGCCCGTGAGCCATGGCCACTGAGCCTGCGCATCCGGAGCCTGTGGCGGGAGAGGCCACAACAGTGAGAGGCCCGTGTACCACAAAAAAAAAAAAAAAAAAAAAAAGAATAGGACTGACCAAAGCAAGACAGGATAACAATTTATTGGGCATATATTTCAGGCAAGAATTCAGAAATATCAGGGCTGAGTGCCACCACTGAAAACCAACTTTTTAATTAGGTAAACATAAAATGTATGATGTCTAGAATACGTACTGTTGCTACAGAGTATAATTCATCATTGAATGTATAAACTCTGCTGTACAACAATGACAGAGACAAATGTCACTAGATCTGCTTAAGTACTTCGTATTAGTAATTACAATGAGTCAAAAGAAGGAATAATTTATGAGGTTACCTATATGGTAAGACACTTGAAGTATTGATTGAAATTTTCCTTTCCATACTAAACCAAGGGCATGATTATTTCCAAAGTGCTGATTATCTTGAATTTACAGCTCAGGGTCAAAGGGGCCAGTTATGTGGACTACCAATCAGTCAGAGCTTCAAAACTAATAACTGATAAGATGTTACAGGAAAATGACTTCCAGATATATTTGCATTTTAATAAGAGAAATATTCAGTACTCTAGGAAATTAATCTTTAAAGTTAGAACTATCAGGAAGTGATGAAGATATTTATGGGCAGAAACTCAATATGCATGTAGCATAGATAACCATCTTATTCTCCTAAGTGTAAATTTAAGTTCATCACATACCTTAATATATGAATAAAAACAAACAATTAGAGCTTTCCCTTATATTCAGCCTTTTTATCACAAACACACAGAAAGTTTAATACTAACTCCTCATTCAAATTTGAACTAGAGTCTAGCACAAATGCCATGTCTCAGGTGGTTTTCTGACTTCTGTCATATTTCAAGGGTCCTTGAAAGGTGAAAGAGTATTCGATCTTCTGGAGATGATCCAGATGGGCAATAATAGCCTAATTCCTTTTATTTTACTTTCCAAATGACCTTCAGAACCATGGTAGTCCCTAATTATACTATGTTAGATACTGTAATCATTTTGCCTTGGTTGCTATTCTAACTTTAAATGCAATTTATACATCTTGGGTTGATAATGTAGCTAAATCTGTTCAGGTGAAGTGGCAGCTCTCACCCCTCAGAAAATAATGAACCTTATCATAGGCATAATCCAGCTGGTTCAGGCATGTTAGCTATTAGCAGATGTTCCTTTTGGCTGAAAGACTGACAGCTCTTCTTGATTCTCCTCACCCTGTTGTTTTTTGTTTCTTTTTTTAAACAATGCCTAAAGATCATTATCTCCAGGGAGACATCACAAATAAGGAAACGAGAGTCACAGAAATGCATAAGTAAAATACACATATTTTTTCAGTTATGATACGACAGGAATATTTTACATGTTTCAGAATATATGGCTGAGGGACAAGAGTTCATGGTACCTGAATTTAAGATGTTTAAATCACAAGCAGCTTGCCTCAGAATCATTGTCATAATTTTGAGCTTGCTTTGAAAGAAAAGAAGAAAAATAAATCTTAATTGGTAATATATTCCCTTTTTGTTTGGCTTTGTTCTTAAAGTTTCTTAAACTTGTTTTTTAACTGAAGCTCTGTCAAAGAATGTCTTTAAGAATAAGTATCTCCTCTTATTAATAAGTTATATCCTTAAATGTGGGGACTTGTTTACAATTAACCAATTATTTCAGAAGCAGGCTGTTAGCCATGTGGATTACGTAATGAATAAAAAATAATTGTTTTGAAATTTAAAAAAAACTCAAATAACTTTTTCTTAATAATTCTTCAAATCTTACTACTTTTCATAAACTCTAGGGTTAATGATCTTATGTTACCCATTTTGAGACTGTAGCTAAACTGAATACAGAAGACAAGCTAAATCAGAACACACCTCCTGCTACCAATCCTTTTGTATGTAGTACCAAAGCTTGGACAGATATAAAAAAAAGAGCATGTGCTTTAGAATCAGAGATTTGGAGTTTGACTCCTGACCCTACTCTTTGTAGTTATATGAACTTGGATGATGGGCTTGTCTTTCTGTGTCCTCTTCTCACCCTTGATTTCCAGGCACCTCCCCTTGATTCCTTCAGACAGACTCACCTAGGAGGCTGGTTTCTGTTTGAGTTCAGTCAATGGTAGGGACCTTCAGAAGCTGGGGCAGATCATGCCTTCTGGGGACTGAAACTCTGAGTACCTGCTTGTGAAAAAGTATACAAAATTAGGTAGGAAAGTGAATACTTATTTAGACTGAGGAAAGGAATCACAACAAATTATACATTTTAAGAATGCATAAGACACATTCTTAAAGAAATGTTCCAATACCACAAATATCATAAAATCCAGGAAAAAAAAGAGCCTATTTTTGTATTAACTGTCTCTTCAGTGGTTTTCCCTTACATTATTTTTCCTGCATGCTTTTCATATGACAGAGATTTTAACAGTAACATTCTCTGTAGAGAGAATAGAAAGATAATTCTGCATTTGTTCTTGTACAGTTGAACAAAATTTGATTTTGTATTTTTTACTACATATAAAGTTTAAAAAAGTTTCATTTAACCTTACAGATTCTTTTCACAAATATTATGTAAATATTTAGAATTGCTGTCAAATATGGAAAAAAATATCAGGTTTCTTTTCATGTATTAAGTATAAGATTTGGAATATTTTTCCAAAGACAGATTTCAATATTTTAACTTTGTTGTTCCTTTTAAATCTGCTGTTCCTTCTTTACCTACATACTTCCTGTCCCAGGTGTCTTAGACATATTTCTATATAATACTGTCTCCTTGTTTTGAAAACCGATGAATTGACACAGAGGTAGTAGGAGGATATCTGGAAGCCATTCCTACAGTTGCAAGACTAGAAATGACTTAACTATACCAAAAAGGGACTATGAGCCATAAAAATATATTCCATGAAAAAAACCCTGAAACTATCACTAACTCAATTTCCACTTAACAAGGTTCCCAAAATGCCAGTGGCTTCAACACACCCACCAAGAGGGTAAGGGAAATTAGAGAGGAAAAAGAATTCTTAATGAGTAGTGATCAAAAAAAATTACTTTTTCAAATTTTACAGAAAGTGTGACTTCTAAATATATTTGTAGGCTCCCTCCCAAGGTCATGGAAGGGACTTATGCCCGAAAGTGACCTGAGACATAAGCTTTATGAATAGTTCAAGGCACCTGCGTCTCCAGGCAAGAGATGTGTAAATGGAAGAGGAAATGTTTTGGGACATTTCTTCCCTGCTTCCTCTCTGCTCCAACGGGTGGCTTCTGGCAGTGGCTGTGTCCTTCTCTCACCATCACTCTTATTGGATGGCCCCTCTGTCACGTCTCCAGTTCTCTACGGAGAGAGAGGTCAGGTATTTATTAGTCTGCAGGTTGGGAGTGGCTGTGGTTCTCCAGCTGAGTAGCCAGTGCCTATAGGGCAGCCTTTCTCCTGCTGTCACTCCAGTAACAACTTTCTTCTCATGCTCATTCAGACCTAAGTGTGATGATGACTTCCTGCTTTTGCCAATTTCTGGATACTTTAATATCTCTTCTTGATTCTGCTCACCCCTCTGTAAGGAGTCCCTTCGTTATGATGTCTTAAATCATCCGAGTTAGGTTCTACTTCCAACAGCATCCTGGCCAAGACAGACAAGGGACTGTAATCTGTAATCGTCTTAAGCGTCAGTTGCTTTATCTATAAAATGGACAAAATAAGATCTATTTCATAGATGTGTTATGATGATGATGTGAAACAATGCATGCAAAAAAATGTTTTTTCAGAAAAAAATGAGACTATTCAAGCACACAGAGACAGAGAACCTCAGTCACCCACTACGATTTAATGTCAACTATATAATACTTCCTACTCCACTTTAAAAAATCACAATACTATTATGCCGGTATTACTGCAACAATACTTTTTTTTTTTTTTTTTTTTGCGGTACGCGGGCCTCTCACTGTTGTGGCCTCTCCTGTTGCGGAGCACAGGCTCTGGACGCGCAAGCTCAGCGGCCATGTCTCACGGGCCTAGCCACTCCACGGCAGGTGGGATCTTCCTGGACCGGGGCACGAACCTGTGTCCCCTGCATCGGCAGGCGGACTCTCAACCACTGTGCCACCAGGGAAGCCCCGCAATAATGCTTTTATAAAATAAAACACTCATGAATTCTTAGAAAAAGAAAATTAAACCAAAATCATGCAAAGTAGAAGCCCCATTTTTTATTATTCGATTCAGTACTTACACCATAAATAAATATAATCATAATAAAAATGATGGAGAATAAAATGACTTTTTGAAGAAAACCAACACATTCATGGAAAGTGTGTGCACTGGTAACAAATATGGACTGAACTTATCCTGTTGAGGACCAGTGACAAACAGCTGGCAAACCAGCACCATCCCATAGCCCACACATCAAATAGCATTGTACTGCAGCATTTTATCCTGCATGGAATATTTCATTCTGGTTGAGTGTATCTGTAAGGATCAATTTCTGTGCACATCAGCTAACTCCCTTTCTCCCTTTCTGTATCTTTCTGTCTTTACTTATTCTATTTTTGCTCTTGGTTAGTTACTTCGCAGTAAAACTCTCCTGGCAAATTTTCCCAAGCCCGTGTTTCTCCTACGGAGTTATTTACCAGAAATAGTTTATGTTTTTATCAAATGCCAGCTACTAAGACCAGAGTCTGTGTTTTATCAGTATACAAATCACCTGATGATAAATCAAGAAGGCTTCCAATATGCACAACAGAGTCTGCTCTCAGCACAATCCCTATAATATACTATTTTATCTTTGGGCATTAGAACAAGAATTCCTGGCCTATTGTTGCACGTTTGCAAAAATCACATGTCCTAGCTTCTGACTCAGGTCTCTAATTCAGAATTAAGTCTGAGCACTTACAATCATCTTCCCTGTCCAAAGCTAGTTCTGACTATTCTTCATGTGATATAATAAGGAAGAAAGTCAACGTCCAGTGTGTGTGTTTTCCTTCTAAATATCTTCCTGGGAAAATGGAGAACTAGGGCTCACTGGTAGGTTTTAGCCTCTTAAAGATCAAGATACTTTTTTTTTTTTTTGCGGTGCACGGGCCTCTCACTGTTGTGGCCTTACCCGTTGCGGAGCATAGGCTCCGGACGCGCAGGCTCAGTGGCCATGGCTCACAGGCCTAGCCACTCCATGGGATGTGGGATCTTCCTGGACCGGGACACGAACCTGTGTCCCCTGCATTGGCAGGTGGACTCTCAACCACTGCGCCACCAGGGAAGCCCGGTACTTATTTTTAATGAAAAAGTTTAGGTAGGAAAAAGAAAAAGGAAAGATTGTTGAAGGGAAAAGAGAAGTTTTATTTGAATGCATACAAGGAGTGTTGCCATGGGAACCCCGTTCCAAGTGTGAAAAAGAACATTCGTCCCGCCTGTTATTGAGAAGTCCATCATGTGCTGGCAGCTGCAGAAAACCTGCTCTGATTAGTGCAAAATTTTAATTTTCCAAAGGAATTGGGGATGGATGAATGGTTTCAATAGTATTAAGCCCTCCTCCTAAAAGCTATAGTCATTATCTAAAATTCCGGTCTTGATGACAGGATTATCTATTATTGTCTCTACTTAGTGTCATTTTCTAAATTCCTATAAACTACTGTAGAGGCAAGAACATGTTTGAGGACACAGAATCCTTTATAATCCTCTTATCCATTGTTATTTGTCTTTGGCCAACTAAACTTCATATATATCATATCATACATATCATTCATATCAAATTCTTCTAACTCTCTAGTAGAATTTACAGAGACTAGTATGAAAGTTCTGCTTTATATGACAAATGTCATGAATTTCACTGTCTGAAATCCACATAAATAACAGAAAGTGGACAGTTACATAGTCTTAAATTTTTCATTAGTCCACAACTGCAAAGTATCTTATGTTTTGAGGAAAAACTATTAGTGCCCAATTAAGTTTTGTTAATAGAATTATGTTCGAATAATTGCTTCTTCATAGGCAGCAAACATAATTCTCCATTTGAATACACTTTAGCACAGTTGAGCATGGGGACTGTGGAGATAGTTGCCTGGGTTTAATCCTTGCTCTCCCATTTACTAGCAGTATATGACCTTGGGAAGTCACTTAACCTCTGGTTGTCCCATTTTCTTTATCTTTAGAGTAGAGATTAAGATGAGAGATAATTTACAAGGTTGTCGAGGAGATCAAAAGTTTTAATACAGGGATTGGCAAATATTTTCTGTAAAGGACCATATAGGAGATATTTTAGGCTTCATGGGCAATAAGGTGTCTACGACAACCACCAGTCAACTCTGTCACTGTCCTGTGAGAGCAGCAATAGGCAATACGAAAATTAATGGATGTAGCTGTGAGCCAATAAAATTTTATTTACAGAAGCAAGCAGTGGGGCTTGATTTGGCTCATGAGATATGCCAACCTCTGAATTTATACATAAAATGCTGACGATAGTGTTTAATTCAGAATAAGTGCTAAATAAGTGTTAACTATACGGGTTACACTGTGGATTTTTGTTGTTGAGTTTAAAATGAATAGAGCACTTTAAAATTATCAGTATATCTTCAATATTAGTAATTCAACTGAGTCATAATTAATTCAGAAAAAAATTTCAAGGCATGCAAATGACTCAGAATTTTGAATCTTTCTGTGCAATACAAGTTAACTCCAGTAAGGAGATATATTACTGTGGATATACTTTTAATGTAGTAAGAGTGAACAGCACAATCTGCTTATTATAAAGCAGAAGAAATGCATAATTTAAATGGTATGAGTAGAATAAGTTGCTCTGTAGAGTTTTCTAAAGTACCTTTGCATAAAAAGAAAAATTTTAAAGAGCAAGAGTAAGATGGGAAACAATGGAAACTTCAGTTGAATTGAGATAGAATTAAGATTTTGGAAAAAAATGATATTAGCTATGAGAGAAACGTGTCATCAAACTGTAATCACAGTTGATTATACAAAATAAGCTTTTAATGTTGCTGGTAATTCTACTTGTGCTGCCTTTCATAATCAAAATATGGAAACTGGGCTTCCCTGGTGGCGCAGTAGTTGAGAGTCCGCCTGCCGATGCAGGGGACGCGGGTTCGTGCCCCGGTCGGGGAAGATCCCACATGCTGCAGAGCGGCTGGGCCCATGCACCCGCTGAGCCTGCGCGTCTGGAGCCTGTGCTCCACAACGGGAGAGGCCACAACAGTGAGAGGCCCGCATACCGCAAAAAAAAAAAAAAAAAAAAAAAAAAAAAAATATGGAAACCACTTGAAACTGTAAAACCATGAAGTGGCAGGTGATGAAATTTCAAATGCCTATTTCAATAATTAGTAATATTTTAGTTGTAAAACTTCCACATTTAAAGGATGAGGCTGCCATATGTTCCCTCTAAGAAGTAGAGTCATGGACTGCTCCTTAACTAGGTAATATCCAAGCTGCAGTTTACCAAAATGGTCATGAAATAACCATCCATTTCTCAAATCACTCAATCCCAAACCAGCTCAATCCTCTAAGTTTCACTTGCAAATTTATCCATCAAATGTATAAATTGTTTAACAAGAACAATAATTTAAAAAGAAAAAAGGATTAACACTACCATGTATTACTTTTCCTAGGACAAAATGTATTGACCAATAAACACCCCAAAAGAAACATCTGTATTGGAAGATTAAAATTTCTTTTCATCATCTGGAACAATTGTTTTTCTGAATAATTTGATTACAAAGTCCCTGGAAACCTATAATCAAATTGATATAACTAATCATGGAAATGTTCAAAATTTTTGTTGACTGTAAATTTTATGTTTAACTCCTCCCATGAACATGCATTGTCCAAGGATTTGAAGTCCAGCATTTTGTAAATTGTTTTTTAAGTTGTATTTTACACATTTTCAGTGATGCTCATCTCAGTAACAATGATCATCATGTTACTCCAGATGAATCAACTTAGGGCTGCCTTTGAAAACCTGATGTGAAAATATTACACGTCAGTTTTTGAGTTCTCAAAGTAACCGCTAGTTCTAAAAGAAATATTCCATGTTATTTAATTATTTGAGTTCTATGAAGTATAATTGTCTAATAACCTAAAGGCATGGATCTCAAAAAGCATACATATATTCTTTAGCATTAATTTATAGCCTGCTTAACCTGAAACAGACTCTGTTTATGCCAGTGTCACTGATAGCTCTCTCTTTGACTATCAAAAGTAGCCTAGTTTGGAAAATAATGTACGTAGATGCTCTAACTTTAAGTTATTTATTTCTAGATACTGTCAACAAACATTATAGTACCCACAATGTGCCAAGCACTCTTCTAGGCCCTGTGTGTTTTGCTTTAATAAATTTATAAATAAATCTGTATTAATTATTGAAGAGCCCACAGAGGCTTCTACTTTCCCCAGGGCATTAGAGAAACTATTACAAGCTATTACTGCTCATAAGTAACTGCCTGGGCTTCTGACACTGATGGGTGGACTTCATCGGCGAGCTAAGCAGTCTTGACTGAAATTAGAAAATTAAACAGAAATAATTGACGCACTTGGCTGGCATACAGCCCTGGCATTAATGTAACATCAAGGTCTAGAACAAAATTAAAGATTCCCAGACTTTTACATAGCTGTGAGGTTTGAGCTACAAGGCATTACATATTACTAAAGAGTCCCAAACAGGAATAAAGGTAAAGTTGCACTTCTAACACAGAGGCAAATGAAATTAAATTCAACTTTACTAACCAAGACATGATGATGATGGACAAAGCTGGAAGGGGTATTTGAAACTGTCTTATATGGAAATTGAAGTAAGCAGATTGGAAATAATCCAATAAACATTACCTAGCACAATGCCTTGTTCATTATTGATTTGCAGATGAATTTCCATATCGATCTTGGTATGTTATGTCCATCCTCACACATAACTTGATCCTTACAAAAGTCTTAATATATTGACTTTTTAATGGCAAGAAACTTTAGAGGGCAGGCAAGCATACAAAATGTAAACTAAAATACATTTATTTGTTCATCATCTTCCACATTCAGATGTTCAGAATTAAACCTAGCCATGCAGTAACGGTGCTGCACCTGTATCTCCTCTTCCTTCTTCAGAGATTTTCTTTTTCCTACCTTCCATGATGGGATCTCACCTCTTCTACATCTTATACTTCTTGGGCTTGGCTAGATGTCCATATGGATGAAGCCATGATCTTTTTATATCTTAACCACAGAAACAGCATCCCATAACTCTTGCATTTTATTTGGTAGAAAGCAGTCAATAAGTCCAACTCACAGTCAAGGTGAGGGAATTATGTAAAGGTGTGATGCCCAGAAGAAAAGGTCATTGGATACTATGTGAGAGGCTGTCTACTGCTTTCCCATCCCAGAGAAGCAAAGGATTCCAGGTTCATTTCATCCATTTCAGAAGGTATAGCACCAGATTGAGAAGAGGAGGAAAGTGGGGAAAATGGCATGGGATGGAAGTTTAAAATTCTTTAAGAAAAGAGCCTGCCTCATCTGATGGAGGGACAAATGGCAATTCTGCAACTGCTTTTGTTTTGGTACAATGCCCACCTCTCTTAGACTGAACAGAGAGAAAGAGAGCTCTTTCTTTTAAGAGGCTATCAAAGCTTTGTCATGACTCTTAGTCTGGAGTTACCAGGCATTCGAGGGTTGTGAGACCCAAGCAGAAATTGTCTATGAAACCTTTTAAGTTACATTGCTTAAAGCTGGTCATACAGTCTGTTTCCAAAAGAGCTTTTGAGCCTAAATTTGCACTGCTGCACTATAAACCAGGTGACTCAATCTGTTCTTAACTTAAAGCATCCAGGCTTCAGCTAATCTGAAAACAGTCTTATCATCAAAGGAGATATTAAAGGTGGGGCAAGACTTCCCAGTGGGAGATTGTCCTGGGACCACTACCGGTATTCTTATTCTTAACTTCAGCAACGTGTATTTGCTGTAGGTTTAGAAACCTGGTTTCACATCATAAAGAATTTACAAGTTGCCCCAGTCCTTTTCCCAAGTTCCAGCGGGAATTCTCACTGCCAATTCTGGGTTCTAGAAAATCATTAATAACTTCAGCTATTCAGGCCCAGGTTAAGGTTAATAAAGGCAAGTTTGGTCAAGGAAGAAAGAAAGGGAAAGGGAAGACAAGAAGGAGAAAAGAAACTTTAAAAAGAAGGAAAAGGAAAAGCCAACATCTCCACTAACAATATCACAGACTTTTTTAAACCAAAAGGATGTCATAGAACTGTCTTTTTAAATAAAACATTTCCCCAAACGGCATATGACCCAGTTATAGCTATATCCACAACATGCTGCCTGTGCATGAAAATGTCCTTTTTCTACTTTTTCATGTAGCAAAATCCTGCCTTTAAAGCCAAAGTCGAATACCATCTGCTGGAAGGAATCTTCACTAATAACATCCTTTGTCCCCGAACTTAGTAGAACCTAACATTCCATATTCTGTCAAAGCTAGTCCCGAAGAGTTCCTCCATTGATGTTCTTGACTCTCTCTATTCACCTTCCGTTCTTTTCTCCCCACTTCTTCTAGGAATTAATAATAACTTTTCAGAATAACAATATTGGAGAACGCATGACATAGTAGGCAATATGCTGAATACTCATATTATTTTATTTAAAATCGTATGATTCAGTTAACATTGATTCATTTAGCTCTCTCTTTTCCGAGAAGGAAAGAAGCCTGGAGAGGGTAAGGAACTTGTGGAAGTCACAGAGCTAGGAGGTTGTGAGCCTGGATTCAATCTCAGCCAGTCCGATTCAAATGGATAATGAGCATAGGCGAAGTCAGCGCATCCGTATTCACTGAGAACACTGAGCCTTTCTGTCTCCTTCCCCAGATGCTGAGTAGTATGAACTGAGGTTTCAAGCATGCATGCATAGAAATGGACTGAAATATAAATATTGCTTGTTTCCTTAACAAATAATTGCAAAGCTATGCAGTGATATCTAGTTTGCAAGGGTGGCACCTGGGTCTTACGCATCCAAGTGTCTCTAGCACTTAATGGAGTGTCTGGCATATTGTAGGAACTCAGAATTTGTTGATTACATTAATAAAAATAGTTTCTGTATACAAACAAATACATTTAAAAATTAGAATAGTACTATATATAAGCATTTTTTTTAACCTGGCAATACATCTTGAGCTTTTTTACCATGTCTTCATACATGATTTTTGTTAGCAACATAAGATTTCATATAAAGATGTACTATATTTAATTTACTTATATTATCATATGGTGGTATATTTAGGTTGTATACATAGTTTTGTTAGTAAAATATCAAAGTTATATCTTTCCATATATATGTTTCTCTTAGCTCTGTGTTTAAATGCACTATTAGAGGTAAAAATACAGATGAAAAGATATAGACAATTTTACAGTTTATATTACTTCCAGTTTGCCTTTCAGAAAATATTTTTACAAATTTAAATTCCTTTCAATAGTTAACCCATTTTTGAGCATAAAATTAATGATTTCTTTTAGAATACACTGGTCAGTTATGCCAGTCATTGTTGATAAAAGGATGAAATAGACACAATCCTTGCTTTTAAAACCAGGTGTACCGGGCTTCCCTGGTGGCGCAGTGGTTGAGAGTCCGCCTGCCGATGCAGGGGACACGGGTTCGTGTCCCGGTCCGGGAAGATCTCACATGCTGCGGAGCGGCTGGGCCCGTGAGCCATGGCCGCTGAGCCCGCGCGTCCGGAGCCTGTGCTCCGCAACGGGAAAGGCCACAGCGGTGAGAGGCCCACGTAGAAAAAAAAAAAAAAAAAACAGGTGTACCAGATAGCTGTCAACGATATTCTCTGCAGTAAGTAAAACAATAAGGGACAGATTTTTGATGAGTGTGCTGTGCAGGGTGGGAAGGGAAGTGGGAGGGGGATTTGTAGGTAGAAAGTGGTACATTCATCTTGAACAAATTGGATCTCAATTGCCTCTGAATGCAAATGTAATCACTTAGTGGGCAATTGAGACTGTAGTTCATGAAGTTAGGTCTGTGCTTGAGATATAAATTTGGAAGTTAAAGATTCATGACATACATTTCTGTTCATTCAATCAATTCATTTTGATTTTCAAATTCCTTAGTACAGAATTATAAATAACACTCCTAAATGGATATATGTGTTTGTGTTTATTCTTCACCTCTAAGTAAGTTGTGTTTTTCTTCTTTTTTTCATGATTATAGTTCAAGGAAAATAATTATAGTGCACGGGTAATACTAAGTAGTTTTTCGAGTTATCTGTTGTTTTCTATCTATACTTTATTTCTGCTTTTAATTTTCATCTACTCTTTTCTTTCTCAAGTTGCTTTTATATATTTTATATTTTCTCCTGTCTTATTTTGACTCCTTATTCTATTTATACTTATTATCAATTATATCTAAAAAAATGCTGCCACTCTTGCTTGTGTGACCATATGCTTGATAGATATTTTCTTGTTCATTCATTCATTAAAGTTCTACAATACTCTGTTTTAGGTATACCTCATATAAAGCATGAAGTTAGATTTTATTTGTTAACCCATTTTGACATTTTAGTGCATTTGAGTGGTTTTTCCTAAATTAATGTTTTCAGCCTTACTTCTGTCACCTTCTATTATGCTTACTGTTTCTTTTGCCAACATGTTTTAATTTGTGAACTGTCTTATTCCATTAGATCTACGTATTGTTGTGAAAATGGACATGATGAGGCTCAAGAATGCAAGACCTTCTACTGATTAGCTCCTCCATTTTAATCTCTAGTCACTCTGCCCTTTACTATTTAGAATCAACAATCTGATTTTGTTTTCTCTACCATGCTCTTTCTTGCCTCTCTCTCTCTATTTTTTTGGTACATTTTACCTAGAAAAGAAAGATCCCCTCACTCTGCTCCCTACTGACATTGGCTTGACTAATGTTTATTTTTTAAACGTTTTTTCCAATTCCATTTACTTCAATCTCAGTTCCCCCAAACAGCCTCACACAGGGCTCTACACTCTGCCAGTGTTCCCTCGTACTTATTTATATCCTGCTTTATAATTAATTGCTTATGTTGATTTTCCTCACTGAACTGTGATGTCCTTGAGTGGTAGAATGGATATTAGTTATGTTGGTCTTTTTAGCAACTGGAAATTATTTGGCATTTAATAAAAACATGATAAATATGCATTAGTGTTGATTGAATAGATTAATAGACCATTATATCAATATGATTACTGGTTATCTTTAAGATTTCCAAAGTATTTTTCAAAGTATGTTCTGTGAAAATTAACAAGGATCCTTTGTAACATCCCTTTGGTATATTAGGCAACTTGCATGAGATGTAAACACATGCTCGAAATTAATTGCCTATAATTTCTAGCCATGTGTTCACTTATTGTAACTTTAGTTTTCTTTTCTTGATATTCTCAGTTGCATCATTACATACTTTTTCCAACAAGGTTACATAGAAGTGAGCTGTATCATATCTTTTTGTTCTTGAAGTGGCCTTTGCACATGAAATACAATCTGGATAAATATAAAATCATTGAGTCAAACTTTTTTTTTTCCTTTATAATTATGCAGTAGCTGCTTCATCATCTTCTAACATCTAGAATTACACAGAAATTTTATGTCATGTTGATGTTTATCTTGAAGATAGTTTCATTTGTTTTTTTAATTCAAAAATATTTATAGGAAATCCATATGTATATTGTATTATTAAATGAGTTTAGAGCAAGAAAACCCTATCTGAGTATTGGTATTTAAGTTCAAAATATTTTTCTAGAAAACTTAGCATCATTTTTTTTTTTTCTGAATTGTGGCTCTATCTTTAAGTGCATATCTGCTCTTCTTAGGTGAGATTGCCATTTTTTATTCTCCTGTTTTACAGCTATCATCCTCATACTTTCTATCTACCATTTTTCTGACTTTTGGGTCCCTCAATTCTTACTTGTTGTCACTGGGGCCGAAAGCAGGCCACCCCAAAATATATCTCCATGATGTATTGATTATTTTGAATGAAAGTTACTTAAGAAATGGCCAATGCAAGTGGAACACTTTGATCCTCTCTGTCTCCCTAAAAGCAGGAAATAAATCTCCCATATGAAAGGTAACTTCCCTGCATCTGGAGGTAGAAGGACACACCTATCGCCAGAGATAGGAATTCAGGCTGAGAAGCCTGTAGAAACAAATCTGGTTAGTTCTTTTTTTTTTTTTTTTTGGTTAGTTCTTTAAATTATTATCCCAAGCCTAAACTCTGTTTAGATTTTCACTAATTAAGCATGCAAAGCCTAAGTTTCTTTATACCCTCAATTCCTCACAAATTTATTGGGTTTTTTGTCAAAAAAGTATAAAAGTTTCCTGCTTTGGCCACTTTTTGGTCCTACTGCTATGAGACCTTCATGCACACAAATTAAAATGTGTTTCTTTTTCTCCTGTTAATCTGTCTTGTGTCAGTTTTATTAGTAGTCCAGCCACAAGAACTCAAGAGAGGTAGGGGGGAAAGTTCCTCCTCCCCAACACTGTCTACATCACATTTGACAAAGTATGTCTTGCTTTTCCTGCTCTGCATTTTTTTTGAGGATCTTTATTTAAATTCTGTGATTTTATTGTCATTTTAATTCATATTTATCTTGGACAGCATCCTTGTAATTTAAGATTATTGTCTTTTCAGTTTGTTCATTCTCTTGTCTTCTTGGGTCATGTTGAGGATAATTCCAATTAGCACTTCAGGTTACATCCTTTTAGTCAACATATAGTCACATGGTAACTTCTAGTTTAAAGGGAGCTAGAAAATGTTGTTGTTGGTTTTTTTGGTGGGCAAATATGCATCCAGATAAAAATTTGGGTTTATAATACTGTAGAAGAACAGATATTAGGGGAAAACTAGCAGTCTTTGTCATATCTTTCAAATTCAGGGAGAAACTAAATTTGTAATACAGAAAAGTTTATAAATCCAACCAGAAGTTGGAAAGGAGGAAATGAATAGGCAAACAAATAGGAGGTTTAAAAAGCACAAGCATGGTAGTAAAAAATAAGCCCTCATACATCAGTAGCATATATCAGATGGAGTCTGCTAAAAAGCTGATGCCTACATAATATTAGACACAAAAGAGACTTACTTATGAAATGCCCGTGAAGGAGCAGGAGGTTTTTCACAATCTGAAGACTAACCCACTGAAAAGGAGAAAGAGAATGAAGGATTGGGTTGGAAGAAAGAAAGACTGAAGCATGCTTCTGAGAAAGTCTTGGTCAGGCCCTTGGTGACACCCCAAGCAAAATTTGTCCATTGGAGGAGTCCTGTGTTGCTGGGGGATGGCCCAGCCATAATACACACTGCCATGTGCAGTCACTGGCTGGCAAGAGTCCAGGGGAAATGTGACCTTGCAGTGAATCCTATGGTGCAGCCCTTGGGAGCTATCAGTAACTGTGCTCCACACAGCAACTTCTCTTCCAGTAAGACTGCCTAGCAACTGCCATGACTGCCACACATACAATCAACATAAACAGAATGAAATAATCTATTTAAAGACAGAGGTTATAAATATTGTTACATGAACTTACTTATATATTTATATATACTATTGAAATAGGTAGACTTAATAAATGACACTAAATTATTTATATAAAAGGGTTTAAAATATGCCAGGCAAACACTCACTAAGATAATTTAATAAAAATATCATATATCATATAATCAGCATAAATGTGGGTAAAAAGGGTACATAGCAATAAAAGGAGAAATCCAGAAATAGTATTTATAAATACATATTTTATGAGTCTTGCAAAAAAGCCTCAAAATACATGAAGTGAAAGAATCAAAAATTAAATAAAAAATACCATGTAATGAGAGGTTTTAATACATTTCTATCAGAAGTGGATATATCATGCAGCAAACACCAGCAAAACTATGACGTGTGTGTGTGGGTCTATGTCTATGTATTCATGTATACATATATAAATACATGCATACCTTACCAACACATAGAGACTATATATAATGTTCAAGTATGAATGAATTCTTTAAAATCTAGGTTAAAAGTCAATACATTTCAAATAATTTCATCATACATATGCGTTCTCTGACTACAATGCAATTAAATAAACCACTAGCCATAAAATCATATTTTAAATTATATTTACTATAAATATGGAATACATGTAAACATTTTTATTTCTGTGGAAAAGTGCACTTCAAAATGACTATGGGATTTGAAGAAATAACTATAAGAAATGCAAAATATCTTGAAGTGAAATATAATGAAAGTACTACCTATCAAAATTTGTTGAGTGCAGACAAATCAGTAAACAGAAATAAATTTATGACCTCAAAAACATGTAAAAAGCAAGTGGATAATATGTTAAAATGAAAAAATATAGAAAAATTGAAGCAAATTACACCTAGCACAAATTGAAGAATGTATATAAAGATGAGTAGATAAAAATAAAATAAAAAACAAGAAAACCACGAGGAATTCACAAAACATAAGATAGGATTTTCTCCTTTTGGTCTCATTAGATTTTGACTTCATGAAGAGTTTTATAAAATGATGTAACTGAAGTACAGGTCATTTCTTTCAATTTTTAATAACTAATTTTGATTACACTCATTTGTAATGAAACTAAAGGAATTGAGAATAATCATATGATCATGGAATTGTTTAGTTAGTACATGTTGTATTATATCATTTTATGATATTATTCTTTGTTAGTTTCTATTAGAGATTATCTGCAAAATTTTCATTATTTGATGGATTTTTGTACTTGTGTTTATTTTTTTTCTGTTAAACGTCCAAAACTGTGTATCATCTGAATGCTTTGTTAAGTATTTAATAACATGGTTATTAGCTTTTTAAAAATACTTATTTATTTATTTTTGGCTGCATTGGGTCTTTGTTGCTGCACATGAGCTTTCTCTAGTTGTGGCAAGTGGGGGCTAGTCTTTGTTGTGGCGCGCAGGCTTCTCATTGCAGTGGCTTCTCTTATTACGGAGCACGGGCTCTAGGCATGTGGGCCTCAGTAGTTGTAGCACACGGGCTCAGTAGTTGTGGCTCACGAGCTCTAGAGCACAGGTTCAATAGTTGTGGCTCACGGGCTTAGTTGCTCCATGGCATGTGGGATCTTTCCGGACCAGGGCTGGAACCTGTGTCCCCTGCATTGGCAGGCAGATTCTTAACCACTGCACCACCAGAGGAGCCCAGTTATTAGCCTTTTGATTTAGAAGATTTACTCTATGGAAGATTTGTCAGGAGCTAATTATCTTCACAAACAGGAACAAACTGCAGATATCTAGAAGCTGGATTGTTTGGGTCTTTTGGGATAATCATTTTTTACTTTATTAAATAGCCCAATTATCTCCAAAGTAGTTTCACAATTTTATACTTCCATTTAGAAGGATTTTATATGAAATTTCTTCAAAAACTATTAAATTTCAAGTATGGATTGATATTTTGCTAAATAGGAATCATAAAGGAAAAATATTCTTTGGCTTAAGTGTCTTGTAACTCTACAATCTGCATATAGATGTCTAAATTCTGCTTCAGTTGAGAGCTCGCCTCTGAAATTATCTCAGAGGTTCTAGACTTATACCATGGTGATCATGCAGATAAGAATAGTAATATTTGTTTAGGGTTTCTATTCTTTATGTAAAGCAAAATTTTAGTATTTCATGTATTGTATATATCAGGATAGGTTACATAGCACCGTACTAAGAAACATCTCCAAAATCTTAGTGGCTTATCACAAGAATGATTGATTTATCTATCACTCATGCTACATATCCTTTGCAGATCAACAGAGACTGAGATTCTTTTCGCTATGTCAGGGACCCAAGATAAATAAGCAGCCACTATTTCAAATATCATCATGTTTCTACGCCAAAAAGAAAAGTTTAAATGCTCAGAGCTTAACAGTTAGAACTAGTTGAATGATGCACATCGTCATAAGATGGCCAAGAAATTGTTCAACATTGTGACTAGAAGGGGAAAGAACCAGAAATATTTGGTTAAGAGCTCTTCTTGTTACTGGATATTTAATTCATTCCCCTTCTTATGGAACTGCATTGAAAGTTTAGCTCCTCTGAGAAATAAACACTTGCCTCCATATGAAGTCTGGATGCAGCATGTCATGATTTGAAAACATAGTGACTTAAAAGACTATGAATCTTCCTTTTATGCATCCAATATACAAAATCTGATTGTAATCTATTGTTGTGTGACAAATCACACAAAAACTTAAAACACCATTTATCATTTCACTATGAGTTTCTGTGTCAGGAATCTCGGCATGAGTTAACTAGGTTCTCTGGTTCAAGATCTTATAAATCTGCAAGGTCCCAACCAAGACCACAGTTATCAAGATTTCACCGGGGGTAGGATCAACTTCCATATTTACTCAGTGAATGTTGGAAGGATTTTTTCCTTTTGGGTCATTGGACTGAGAGTCTTGTTTTCTTACAAGCTGTTGGCTGGTGACCTCCATTGGTTTCTTACCATGTAGACCTCTCCATGGGTAGTTATAAACATGGCATTTGACTTCAACAAAGCTTGCAAGTGAGAGGGCATAAGAGAGTACAAGTAAGATGGAAGTCTCACTCTTTTATAATCTAATGTTGGAAGTGATACCCAAACACTTTTTCTGTCTCCTATTTGTTAGAAGCAAGTCACCAGGCCCAGCTCACACTCAAGGGGAGAGGAATTCATAAGGACATAAATGTCCAGTAGGGCAAAGATCATTGAGAACTCATTCAAAATCACGTACCACAGTTGTAGAAGGACAGGATAATGTCAAGTGACACTATTTAGAAGGAAAAAAATGGTGACATAGAAGTTTTTGGTTCATAGAAATTTTTAAAAACTGGCTGGGCAGATATTGCGAAGACTTCCTACCCTTGGGTTGTGATTTTTTCCTTAATTAGAACGCTGATATTATTTCTGGGATGTGCTTCTCAATCCTTTATTTTCCTATATGGATCTAGGAAAAATTCTATTTCTTATATGAGTCTTCCTTCTCCATTACCATACCTGAAGTGTTGGAGAAGGCACTATTTCTTGGGGTAAGCAACTTTCTGTACCCTCTTTCTGTGCCTAGGAAGTTGGGAATCCAAGAACTATTTTATGTCTTGAACAAATAATGTTTTTAGCCCAAGTTCATGATTTGTTTTACAGTACAGTTTTGTAAAAAACTGAATAGGAGACATATATCTTATTTTAGTTCTTGTGCCAGAAACCACAATGAAGTATTTTCAACTTAATTGCAAATGCTTTGAGTCTCTCATCATCCTTTCCCCTAGCCATTTTGTCTAACTAAAAAGATATTGATGGAGGGCTTTAATTGATTTAGAGGTTTTAAAAATGGGTGAACTAGTCATACCTTGATTTGATTCCTGCAGAATGGATGATATATAACTGGTCTCTGTTGTTCAAAGGAATTGTCAGTTTACTGCTACAAAGGGAAGATAAGAAGAGTTGCCTATCTTGCTCTGTGACCATGGCAAATCTTCACATTTCTGTACTCTCTATTCTCTTTAGTCTCTGTTTAAAATTGTGCATATTTCTTTCTTGTAATACCTTGTCAAATATAGCCAACAGCAACTAAAATATGCTAGCAACTTTCTGTTTTTCAATTTCTTCCCCTAAACCTATGTTTTCATTAGGGACATTGTCTACTTTCCATGTTACTGCAGGAGCCAATTTTTAAGAAGTTTTGCATTTCATAAGAGAGATCCCCATCCTTCTAGTATCTTCACTATCCACTAACAAGTCTTAAGCCAATGCCACAAGTTTAGGGTTTTTTAATGGAATCATCCACTTCTAGCTATCAACATCTGTATCAGTAATGATAGGAGAGGTTTACATGGTGATAAAAAGAAGAAAAAATCTCAGGCGCTTAACTCACCAAAAGTTTGTTATTCATCTATTCTACAAGTTCATTATGAGTTTTCAGGGGGTCCCAATTGTTATCATCACTCAAGGACACAGAACAAGAGAACAGCAAACATTTTAAATGTTGTCAGTTGCTACAGCAAAGAGAAAGATAGCTCTGTTGGGTCTGTACAGTCAATTACGTGTTCTGTTACCTAGAGGTAACATATGCCACTTCAAAAGTTAAATAACCCCACACAATCACAGGGAGATCAAGGAGACTGTGAAAGTCAGTCTTATCATGTTCCCAAACAGGAGAGAACCAGAAATAGTTGGTAAACATCTCTGATAACTACCAAACATATATTACCTAATTTAATTCTCATGCAACCTGAGGTAGGTTATAGTTTCACTATTTTAAAGATGAAGAGGCTAAGCAGAAAAAGGTTAAGTAACCTGCTCAATATCACACAAGCAGTAAGTAATGGAGCAAGGACCACAACCAGCCAGTACTACTATAGCTTCCTTAAGCATTACTCTATGTATGGTGCCTAACAAGGGTAAGAGAGAAGGTGCCTGAAATTCTAGATGTTTAAAAATAAAGTAGTAATTATTCTACACTTGCACACATGCTTCTTTTTATCAATTACTTCTCTAATCTCTTTTCATAACTATTCCAAGCAACAATCTCTAGAAACATTTTTGACCTTAGCCCTACTAAAATACTTTCCGAAATGTTTAGTTTATGCGTTGTGCTTTTTGATTTTTTGATAATGAGCCAAAAGTGAGTGTCAAGTGCTGCTTTGCTTGGGAATCACACTCTTGCAGATAATCACCATTTGTACTCAAATCTAATCATGAAGAAGAGCTTTTATGACCATGAAATTAAGAGAACTCCATAGGCAGTAATCTTTATTTGATTTCCTTTCTATTTTGTCTTTGAATCAGATATTTAAGGAAATTAGAATGGCTTAATTCAGGAAAGAATACTTATTATGCTAAACAAAAAATATTTATAAAATACGGAAACTGAATGTGAAGGGTAAAACAAATGAGGATAATAAAATATGACGAAAGGATGGAGCAGTGGAAAGCTCTCCTGGCTTGACTGGAATATTAGGAAGCTGGCTTCGTTTTCTCTGAGGCTGACTGTGGGTGAAATCTGCCTCCTTTTGCCGTGAGAAACTTGTATGGTTTCTCCAAGGGCTTTATTGCTGGCCCCTCTGATTGCAATTCCTTGGAAGAAGACTATGTGTCCTTTCCTTTGACGGCCACTCCTCTTTGTTTGCCTGTCAAGTTTATTCAGATTCACTTTAAACCCATCACTAAACAAGGTGGTTTTCATGGGGGCAGGAATCAAAATACCTCAGGTGGCAATTCTCTCATGATTCATGTCTAGGATACAGGAAAAATATATGTATCCTTCCCTACCGCCCACCCCCAAATTCCAGGTAGCCTCATTGAAGACACTCTCAGTAGTTTTGAAATGAGGAGAAAAGTACCCATCACCAATTTTCCTTGATTGGGTATATGAAACTCTCAGAAGAGCTGCAATTCTTTGCAAAAAAAAAAATCACAAAAACCCTTACTCAATCACCTGTCTTGAAACTGTTTTATACTATTTGTAAGGGTTTACATCTTCTGATGTATTTAAAGCACTCCGGTAGAAGCATCAGCTGGAGTTTGGTGACTATTTCCCTTGTTTTTATGAACCATTGGAAACACAGGGTGTAGAATTCTCTACATCTTCATCAAGAGCCAACAGAACAAGAGTCTATAGGAAGATTTTATTAACCATTTTGGCTTTTAGTTACAGGTAATGCATTACATGATATAACTAGATAGAAAATGAAAAATTTGGAATGAATACATTTAAATATATATATATATATATATATATATATATATATATATATTTCTTGGTGAGCTACCAGGCTGGAGATTATACAGGAAGGGAGATAATGATAAAGGTACTTTCAATTCTGTAACATCTTATTTCAAATATTATACTTCAAGTTTTCAAAATGGTTGCAAATTTTTAGCACATTCACAGAGTATACAAAAAATCAATTTTGAATTTAATGAAATTGAACTGGAAAATAACAGAGAATTAAGGTTTTTGCATTCAGAGAAATCATCACATGCAAATTGTACTTATTTCAGAAACGCTGGGCACAGTGGGTTTCTGCTGCAACAGCTTTAATAGAAGCACAACTTCAACTTTTCAAATGTGAAGCCACACTGTTAAAAGACAACACCTAGGAGTGTAGCAAAAATCTTCATTGATTATAAAGCAAAGAACAAAGTTAATTCAACACTTCAAAAATGCTTTAATTTTCTTCCCTTGAAAGAGAATTTCTTATTCATGAAATTTCAGTTGCTTTCTCATTTTTTTCTCGTAGGAAATAAGACAATAATGGGTGCTGTTAGTATTTGTGTCTACTGAAGGGTTTAGAGTAGATTTGAACAATATATTATAATTTTGGACCACACAATATGGATAGGAAGGAAAACTGTTGCCATTGGCAAAAGTGTCATTCTTATTTATTCATCATTCAAATATTTGTTTAAGTTCTACCATGGGTGGGGCAACATGGATATGGTGTGTTAGACTGGAAATGGCCAAAGCTGGAAAGATCAATAGACGCCAGTAACAACTGACTAGGAAAGCAGTTATGGTGGGAATTATTTGTAATTATAAAATTAACTAAGGTATATAAAGTGTTTGGCATGGTGCTTAGCAGGGGAAAACTCAGCAAATGAGAGCTAATAGTTACCTATGTGGTTAGGTTAACAGATTAGGGAGATATACTTGGGTTGTCGGAATCAACAGATGGTTACTGAAGTCATGGGAGTGAATGATAACACACCCAGAAAGGATGTAGAATAAGAAAAGAAGAGCACCTTGGACCAAGCTTCAAGGTTAAGGAGAGGCCCATCACAGGCCAGCTGCAAATACTGGCGCTAACCCTCCAACAGGAGGGTGCTGATTCCTCCAATACGACTCTCCTAGTTGAAATCTGACAATTCCATGTGTAGATATAGGATTTGCCTATGAATACTGTGAAAGACTATCATCTAAATATATGAAGACCTAACCTAGATAGAAAATGAAGGGCATGTTCCATTTGCTTCAACTTGACTAGGATTCTGTTAATTACACAAACTCTAACATTAAAACAACCACCAAACACAAAAAATCACCTACCACACACACACACAAACACACACACAAAATCATATATTCTGTGGGCTGTTGTCATTTACTGAGTTATTGTCTAATAGGCATCATGTCGAGTTACATATATATATGTATATGTCATATATCTATCTATCTATCTATCTATCTATCTATATATATATATATAATTTTGAAATTGCAGGTATGAGAACCATACTTATGCCCCAATTAGAAGATGAGGAGTATGAGGCTTAAAGCAGTGAAATGCCCTGTTCAATGTTCCATGGGTAAGTAACAGAATTAGAAACCAAAATCAGGTCTAACTCAAGCCTAAAGCCTTTTCCGCTTTACTGCTTTACAAAAGAGAAGCCAACCATGCAGATGTGCAAAGGTCAGTCACCACATGATGTTATAAAAGGATGTAAGGCCATAGCTGAGAAATGTCACACATGGTGAGAAAATCCAGGTGGAGCCCAGGTGGAGCTTTCCTGTCTTCCTGCATGCATTTATTTCAGATGCCTTTTTATTTTTTAGGCTCTGGGAACAAAAAAGTCAAATTCTTGCCCTAATAATGCCATTTATGGATGGGAGAATATATTAATTTTTTAAACATAAGCCATATGCCATTTATTTTTGTTTCATGCTAGAAGGTTTGGTTCCACTGCCAGGAAACAGAAGTTTATCAACCCAGTGAAAATTCTCTACTCCCCTTTATCATGTCAACTATTCTCTGTCACACAATTTCCGCTACTGCTGGCCACTTAGGACAGCACATCTATGACAAATTTCAACATTCTGATGCAGGTTGAATGTACGAGAGTTGTTTGTTTTTGGCAACATTGGGGTCCAAAATAATGCCATGGGAGGAATATAATTCAGAGGAGAATTCCTGGGGATGAGTTGACCATTCTGTTGGAGCGCCAGTATTTGAATTTCACTCATCCTCACCACACTCTTCTAGGGGCCACAGAAACTAGCTTCAGCACCACTGTAATATTTAACTGCTGCTTTCTCCCCTTCCCCGGTTTTGACCGACGTTTCTTGTTCTTATCTTATCTGCTTTCCTTATTCTTTGGACATTCCAAGCCTTGTTATCCTCAGTAGTGGTGTGCAAGGGCCAACTCAAACTGACCTGTAAGATGCAATTATTAAATTTACAGAAGTGTTTTGAGCCAGTTTTTAAAAACAGCCATTATTAAAAATTGAATTTTATAAACTTACAATTAAATGTTATATTTTAAAAAAAGGTAATAAATTCCCATGACTCATCGTTTCCTAATTATTTCACTACATTTTACTATTGTTTGTACTCTCGAGATGATGTACATCTATTGTATCTGTATGGTGAGATTACCCTATAATAGGGAGCTACTGCCCATGTCTTTCCAACTCTGTGTTCAGTGACATCACATTAGTAGCTTGAACTTGGCCATTGTGGAAGAATATTTACACAGTGGAAACCAATCAAAGCTACCAATTAGGGTTTGACTGGGTTTTTTTGTTGTTGATTTTTTACTTAAGTGATGGAAAAAATGTTAATGCACATTTTATTTAAAAGTGTGTTGTGTGTCTAGCTATTCCATTGTAAATACCACAAAAAATTCAGAAACTATTTTTACAATATTTGAAAAGTATTATCTGATTCAGCTTTTGTTCACATTACTGAGAAATAAATGAATTTGGAAAATAGTCTTAAGGATGAAAGTAGTTTCATTTTAATAAATATAATTTGTATGAAGGTCATGAAGAGTTTAGTAGTAGATCACATATCATATTTATGTATTTATTCCTGAGAAATACTTTTATTAACTTTTCACTTTGAAATAATTTTAGACTTACAGAAAAGAAGAATTACAGAGTTCTCATTTGCCCTTCACCCAGCTTCTCCTAATGATAAAAATTTACATAATCACAGTATAATTATCAATACCAGAAAATGAACATTGATATAAGACTATTTTATAATCTACAGACCTTATTTGAATTTCACCAGTTTTCTGGTCCAGGATTTATCTCAAGATCTCACTGTGTGTAGAATATCATATTTAAAGTCAATAAAATTATTAAGAAGAGTTAGTGGATTGAAATGCAATTTAATTCCATATCTTAAATCATGGTTGAATTGCAGCCATAGGTTTGCCTATGAATTCAGCAAAAATCAACATAGCATTTTGTGAGAATCAATTGGCTATTGGGGATTTACAATAAAAATGATTGCATATTTATTTTTACTTTTGAATCCTCTGCTCTACATCCTTCGTATCCATAAATTTATAACAAACAGTGTGAATGTTATAAATGTATATATTTAATCTAGAGAGTTGATTGTTACCATTTCCTGGCATATTAATTATTATAAAGGCCTCTTTGCTATGGATGAATTGTTTGGTCTCAATGATATACCGCTTTTATCCTGAGCAGACACAATTTTGTACTATTTCACCATTTTCTATATGAAATTTTCTTGCTGCACTTCCTGGTACTTGAAGGCCTTAATTATGTTCACTGTTCAACAATTGTTTATAAAGCATCCAATGACAGGCAGTAGAGTGCAGTGGTTAAGGGTATAAAGTCTGTATTCAGACTCCTTTGGTTCAGCTCCAGACTCTGCCTTTTCCTAGCTCTGTGATTTTAGAGAAATTTACTTAGCTTCTCAGTATCCATGGCAGAGGAAATTATTAGTATATGACTCATATGGTTGTTAAAATTAAATGAGTTTATACATGGTAGTTTTTTTAGAATGTTACCTGACTAACCAAAACACTTAAGGTGTTAACTCTTTTTAAAATCATGACTATTCATTTTTAATATTAGCTCTGTAATGATCAGGTTTCCCACATAATTAGGTTCTTCTGCATAGCATTGCCACAGTGGACTAGAAATCAGACTGCCCCATATCTTAAGCATGCCTCCTACTGCCCCAGGGAGTGGTGGAAAACAGCCCTCTTAGAGTCCACACAGGAGATCAATATTTTCTGTAGAAAATATCTGTATATAATGGGATTCCAGGACAAGAGCTCAAGGTTTGCAAAATGTGTGAAAGCTCAAGGTATGCAAGAAACCTTCTCTACTGGTCCTTGACCCAGATGACAGCTGGTTCCATCTATTTAATCCACGTGCTGTTGACAGTTGTACCAGGTCCCTTTATTGGATAGTGACCCAGTGGGAGACTCAATTGGGGATGTCATGAAATATAGGTCCTCATCCCATTTTTGCCAATTCAATCTCAGAGTCTCAAGCTCTGGTTGAGGGTGGAGTCATTTATAGAATATCCTAAATAGCTATGGAATGTTCTGGAAGTAGAGTACAATACCTGTTGAGGTATTATGAGAAGAAATAACTGAATAGAGCATTTTATTCCTTCCCTTTTCTTCTTTCTTTAATTGCTTCCCTTTTTTCTTTTCCTCCCTCCTTTACTGTCTTAAGACAAATATTTGCTAATTGCTTCTAGCTGTAAATAATCTGATTTCTTGTATTCTTCCTTCGTTTCAAACTCCTTAGTTACCTAGAAGAATCTCTATTTGCCTCCAATGTATATGTGATATTTATGCTCACCTCACATAAAACATGTATTTCTTTTATAGCTATAGATATTATATATGGCTAATATTTGCTACTGCTTTCATTGGAAATGGATACTGAATCAGAAATCTGAGTATCATGAGAAGAACACTAAAAAATTCATAATACTCATGAAAGCAATAGGAGAATATGTAACTTTACTCATAATAGATAAAGCAGTAATTTTTAAGTGAGATTTGGCCCCCAAAATACAGATAGTAGAAATACTATTTTTCATTAAGATTTTTTTGTAGAAAAAGCTTTTTTTCATGTAATACCCCATCTATAAAAACACTTAGATATCCTTATTGATATATATCTAATTTCTGACGTAGCTAAGCTCCATATTTCTGTTAACATAAATCTTCTGATGCTCAATAAAAGCTCTTTTGAAAGGCAAAAAAATAAAAGCAAAACCAAAAGCATTTGAATTAGTAAAATTTACATTTTTTTAGTTGAAAACCATTTTAGCTGTTTCTTCTTTCCAATCACACAAATGTTTTTAAAGCTTTATGTAAAAATTTCTACTGGTAAACATCTACCATCTCAAATTCAGTGAAGATTATAAGTAGAGTACAAGATTGGCTCTTGCTTTTATGAAAAATAAAATACTGAGTTCAAATCCCATTTGGTTGGCATTATTTAATTAGTTTTTAAATTTCTCAGAATCCAAAGAACCTTACTTATTAAGAGTTTGAGTTTGAGGTAAAACAGCCTCAAAAAAATTCTGAAAATTCTGCTTGCACCCTGAGCTGGTCTACGCAGCTAAAGCTCACAAACCAGAGAATAGACTCTTCAACAGACAGCACCACGGTGGAGAAACTGGGCAAGTGAGTTTCTTTCTATATTTGAAAATGTGCAGCAGGCTTTCTCCATAGATTCCATCTAGCCTAATATTCATAAATATCTTATTAACAATGAGCACATGGGTCTAAACACCCATGGGAGTATATTCTGCATAATGAATTGGCAAATGTGTGCTGAGTTCCTGCTGTGTTGGAAGCCCTATGCCATATTCTGAGGTAGCCTGGTGAACAGGAGAAATGTGATCTATGTCCTCAGAGAATTTATGGTCCAGTGAGGGGAGACAAACATGCTATGGCAATATCAGGAGACTGTAAGCTGCTTGAGGCCAGGGACCCTGTCTGTCTCTCACTGATAAATCCTCAGAATCTAGCTAAGTGAGATCCAGCAACATACTTTGCCCCTGTAAATGGGATGAATGAACACATTTAGGACACTTTCAAGAACCTCTTCTCCTCCTCTTTATGTATTTTCAATATCCTTCTTCATCTGGAGCTCACATAGGCTATGCCAGAAATTTTCTCTTTACTTTCATCTTTCCAGAAGCCTGGGGATTAAGAAGCCTATGAGGCCTATGAATTATTTCCCAGGCTTCCGCTCAGTTCAGTATAGTACTCTGCATCAGTACTGTGGCTCAAAACCAGCCCGATACAGGCCATTATTGTGTTTTGTGCTTGCCATTTTCTCATAGGCCCTAATGAGAAGAGAGAGCTGTTATCTGAATCAGGATTCATCTATTCACAACAACATTGATTTAACATTCCTTCTGAATACCTACATCTCACCAATGTTTTGCACAAGTATGATAAGTGCCCTTATAGGGAAATTAGGAAAGAGCACATAGGAGGGACTGCTGAGCAATGGTTGAGGCCCATAGGAAGAATTACTGGAGAAAGTGACATCTGAAGTTGAATAGTTGTCAGGGGTATTTCCTAAAATGTGAAGGTGAAATTTCCTTTAGCATGTCAGAATTAATTGACACTTGGAATGTGTCACTATGGAATATTTTAAATACCATAAAAGATCTCTAAATTTCTACATTTGATACACTTCTTTTTCTTATGTAATATAATTTTTCTATGTATCTTTTCTATATTCAAAAAAAATAATTTGACAACCAAAATGAAATCACAGTAATGTGGCTGAGAAATAAAAGCATAAAAATTGTTGACTGTTTTTTTATATACATATATATAAATAGTTTTACAATAAAACAATTAATTTAATAAAAATAATCACTATTAATACAAGTAGATTTGCAGAGGTATATCAAATGATTCTTCTTTATCTAGTACTATTAATAAAGAAATTTACTCATTTAGGTGTGATAAACATATCAAATTAGTTAAAATTTTGTCATTAACATCTTAGTCCGCATATCTTAATAAGATTATGAAGAAGAGTCTTTGATTTGAGAGTACCTAAAGATAGATAAATTGTGTAATTTAAGCCTCTGAATGCAGTTCTGACAGTTATTAAAATTATTTAGAATTATGAATTTGTGAAGGCATCATACAAAAGACAGGTTGCTCCTCCTTTGGGCACCAGGGCATCCAGTGGACAGGCATGAATGACCCAGAGGGCTTCGGGAGACCAGTCATACAGATCACGGTGAGCTGCCTGGATATGTCGAAGGTGTCAGGAAGCAAGTGTACACACTACGTCCAACAAAGAAGTGAGTGCACTGCGTGGGCTGAAGAAGAGTGAAAGATAAGTTTGGTAAAAGTTTGAAAAAGCAAGTCCAAATAGATTTCTATTTAAGGAAGATTAAAAAATATAATTGCTGCTCTTGTCTGACTTCACCATATAGTTGATTCAGACAATTACGACTCCTGCTGTTTGGACTTGCTCTCTTTGCCTCAGTTTTCTCACTTAATAAATGTGATAACGTTTAATCATAACATTGCTTGATAATTAAGTAAATTAATATATGAAAGTGCTAAGGAAAGTGGCCACCACATGGTAAGCGCTAATAAGTGTATTACTAATAATAAAATGATTTGGCTTTTGTGCCTTTGTGGTCCAACAAAGTTCTTTCTGCCATAAAATTACTGTAATTGCTCCCCTCATTCATTCCCATGTAACTATTTCCATTTTATTCCATTTCATTCTATCCATCCCTTCATTAATGAGCTTTGTTTCTGTATTCCATTTCCCCACCCCCACCATCCATGGCCCCTTGCCCTAAATTGTTTCCCCAGCAGCCTCAGGGGTTGTGTCCCTTTCTTTTGTTCTAATTGGCCAGACACTGCACCTCAACCAATTGTCTTCCACTTATTCAACTGTTCACTCACTCATTGAATATTTCTTGAGCACCTGTTAAATAGATCAGACTCAGGACAAACAGTGGTGAACAAGATAATTCTGGCCTGCACAAATTTACAATCCACTATCTATTTAGGAATCAGTAGTCATAGTATGGATATTTTCAGTGTGGTAGTTGTTACTAAAGTGTATGTATAAAGTACTAATAAATACGTAGAAGGAAATCTTCTCTAATTTGCATTAGTTGGTTGGAGAGGTAAAGAAAAGCATTGATGAGAAAGGATATTTTAGTTGCTGTTGAGAAGTACTTAGCCAGAAGAAAATTTGCTGGGAGGGAGAGTAGGAGATTCAGGGCAAGAGAATGGCATATTAAAAGTCCTGAAGTAAAGGAGAGGGTGGTCCCTTGAAGTAAAGTAAGTCCAGAAGTGCTGAAATGCAGAAGTTCAGGGAAAAAGATACGATATGAAGGAGGATCCCTCCTCCTTCTACCCACGCCTCACACATACACCCAATCTTTCAGAAACCAATTCTTTTTCAGTGTAATAACAATAGATAAAATAAAGACATTCGAAATAAAAGTTTAAGTTATTACTAGCTTTTAAGTTATTAGATTCAAAAGACGTGAAATCACTCTGTCAATTTTCTATAAGTTTCTAGATCTTTCCTCTCAATTTTTGTATGTATCTTCTCACAGTTCATGGACTGGCCTGAGTCTGTAGATCACACTTTAAGTAGTAGGGGTCAGCAAACATTTTCAATAAAAAGCCAGGGTGCTATAAGATCTTTCTAACAACTACCTAATTCTGCCATTGTATGGAAATGAATAGACGTGGTTGTGTTCCAACAAAACTTTATTTATAAAATCAGCCTTGTTGAAATTTGGCTGTAGTTTGCCAACATTCTCTATTGTTATAGAGAATGAAGAGGCTTTTGGATGTTATCCTAAAGGCAATATGAAGAGAACAAAGATACTAAAATGAAAATAACTAAAATTTGATTTGACCTTTACCTTGTTTACTCTGCATAATGAAATAAAAAAAAGAAAGACTTTCCAGGAGACAAATGACATATGAGAAAATTGGACCCAGGTGATAGTATAAGAGAACTATCTAAATTCAAGAGATGGGTAGGAAGTGTATATTGATATAAGGTGATCAAATGTCCCGGTTTTCCTGGCACTGAGGGATTTCTCAGGACACAAGTTTTTCAGTACCATGTGTGGAGTAACATGTTACTCCACTATATCTGTCTTAGAAAAAATTGGCGGACCATAATAATGTCATTATACATTTGTCCAAACCCATTGAATATAGAACACCAAGAGTGAACCATAATGTAAAGTATGGACTTTGGGTGATTTTGATGTGTCACTGTAGGTTCAGCCAGTGGAAACAAGTATACCACTCTTGTGGGTGATGTTGATAATGGGAGAAGCTATGCATGTGTAAGGGCAGGAGGTATATGGTAAATCCTTGTACCTTCCCCTTAATTTTGCTGTGAACCTAAGACTGCTTTAATATAATAAAGCTTAATTCAAAATGTTGGTGGAAATTAGTATCATTCGTTAAAATAAATAATAAAGGAATAAATGCAAATTAGGGAGACGTATAATGTTTCTATTTCAGTTTGGAATTCATAAATTATCAACTACATGGCAAATAAGCTTTGGGACTGAGCAGTAGACAGTTGATATACAGTTCTGGATTTCACAAAGGAATACTAAACTAGAGAAGATGCTAGGACATTAACAGACTGTCAATGCCCACCTGCCAAAGATCACAGAAACACAGCTGTCACCAAATACAGTTGGGTTCATTGACCTTTTACAGTGAAGAAAATCATGCACCATGGGGAAGTGTGGAGTATGTCAGTGAGAGGGTATTAGGAAGGGCTTGAGTCAGGAGCTGGAAATTAACATCATTAAAGATTTAAAGTTTTATTCTGTTTTATATTTTTAAAGTTTTTGTGCAGAGTAATTTTGGACAGGGTTCAAAGTAATGTGTTCTGGGATGTGAACTTTTAGAAAGCAAGGCAATTCTATGATTGAGTACCCTAGCAATTTTTATCTAGGAAGTGGGAGGAATGGAGTAGGGCCAGAGCTAATTTGGTAAAGAAGCAGCAGCCACAAGTTCAATAAAAAGATGGAAACTCATTGAATGCCTACATTGTTTCCAAATAAGATAAAATGCTGAAATGTTCACGACTCAACAAGTCTAAGTGTATACCTGCTTTTGACCTTTATGGTGGAGAGACTGAGCGTGTTTGGGTCCATTTGTAGATAGAGCTTGTGCTTTATGGAAAGATTGTACTAGAAAGGAGCATTAAAAAAAAAAAGAAGAAAAAGAAGCATTAGTCACCCCTAATAGCCCAGAGAGGAGGATGTTTGGTCCTTTTCTGTGGTTGCACTGTGTTGTAGCTTTGCACTCAAACATGACTACAAAATGGTTTTATTATTTGTCCCATTCCATCAGTCACCCAGTGACCTTGTTTGCTGTGGGTATTCTATGAAATTGTTCATGTTAATTAGGGTATACTGTGGCCTGCTTTTTATGACCAAGACAAATATCAGCTGACAGAGGTCAGAAGTTGATCTTTCCTTTCTCAAAACTAAAGCTGCCATTTAAAGCTATGAGCGTCTCAGAGGTTTCCTAGGTACAGTGTACAGATTGCAAGGAGTCGAGGATGTAGGGTAGACCCTCAGTTACATCATGAGTGCTTTGCAATCTCCATCTCTCCTTTCTCAACCACTCCCCATCCACAAAAATGTCTTTAGTTCCTGAGGTAATCTAGAAAAGACCAATCAAGTTTTCCTTCTAGTAAATTAAAAAATTTGGTTGGCATGAAGCCAGGAGATTCCACAGGGGACAGCAAGGTGACATCTCAAGCTCTTTTCAGAAGCAGTTATGTTGTTTAAAAAAACAAACAAACAAACTTAAAGATCACAAAATACACTTCTCTCAACATTTAGAGCAGGAGAAGAGGCTTTTGATTGCTATTTCTGAGTACATTAAAAGGAGCATGGAGAACATTTAAAACAGTGGTTGTAAGGAGTGCAAGAGAGAGCTGGCTAGAGGAACACAGTAGGACTTCAAGATAGTGTTAAAGGTCCAAATGAAATTAATCCTCATGCATTTGGCATCACTCAGATTAGAGCCTCTTCCATGGTTCGACCATTCCCTGAAGGCTCAGAAGTGCAGATCTTAGAAGGTTAGCACTTTGGGCCCTCATTTCTTATTTAGCTCAGCCTCCTAATGCTGAGCTGTTTCCAGATTTAATCCCAGATATCCCTACAGACAGGCAGCACACTATTGTTGTGAAAAGCACAGATTCATAGACCATTTCCCAGGGTTCCAAACCTGTGTCCATATCTTTCTTGGTTTTTAACCTTAGTCAAGTTAATTAACCTGTGCTTCAGTTTCTTCATTTGTCATGTGAAGACAATAGCCTCATGGATTGTTTACAAGAAATAAACAACTTATTAAATGAAAATTTTCTTAGTATGTCATAAGTACTTTTTAATAATTTGCTATTACTATTGTTTTTGTTGTTGCTTATACTATTATTATTATTATTATTACCATCAGCAGCATCATCAGGAATTAATCTTCCCCAAAGAGAGATCTGGCCTTTGCTACAGCTCTGGTAAGTAACCTCTAAACCCTTGGAATTTCTCTAATTATAGAAGTGTTCTTGTTATTCATAGTGGATCTATCAAACCACATCTGGTAGTTTATGCTAATGACATGATTCAAGATGGGACCAACCACATCTGATAGTCTTACAATGACCATGCAGAGAGATCAACCATGTGATTATTAAGTTGGGATATTGAGGCATATGATATCAGCCTGACATCTGGGGATGGAAGGGGACCGGAGATTAAATTCAACTGCGTAAACCATGAATCATGCCTATATAATGAATAAATTAAAAAAATAAAATAAAAAATCAATAAAATCTCTGAATATTGAAGTTTGAGTGAGCTTCCAGGGTTGGTGATACCCCATGTGTGTTGCCACACATCTGTGCTAAGAGGGTAACACATCTCTGAGGACATGGAAACTTTATGTGTGTAAATTTTCCAATCCCAGATCCCACCATAAGGATCTCTTCTTTTGTCTGGTTTTGATTTTTATCCTTTGGTTATAATTAAGCGAAATCATAAGTACAGTGCTTTCCTGAGTTCTGTGAGTTGTTCTAGAGAATTATGGAAATTGGGGGTAGTCTTGGGAACTCCCAACTTTGTAGTCAGCTGATCAGAAGTGAGGGAGGCCCAGAGGACCCCTGAACTTGTGACTAATGTCTGAAGTTTTGGGCAGACTTGGTAGTGTGAAAGGCTATATCCTTAATCTTGAATTTGGCTAACTCTGTAAAAATAAATAAGTTAATATATGCAAATGCTCTTACCATATAGTAAGTACTGCTTAACCATTAGCTATTACCATTGTTTTTATTGTTGCTTGTATTATTATTATTTTCAAATTCATAACCTCCTTTCCCTAGCAAAAAAAATGGTTTACACATGAATTCGCTTGTATGTTAAAGCTACTGCTCTTCCCATTTTCTGTGATGCCTTGCCCTCCTGAGCTTAGAGGTCTTGATATGACTATTCCAGGCTTTACCCATTCCCACTGTTATTCCTGCATCCTTTATTCTCCACACAGCATTCAGAATTATCCTTTGAAAACATAGGTCAGACCATAATTCTCTTCTGAGCAAAACATTTTAATAGTGTCCCATATAACTCTGTACTGTATCCTTACCCTTCACCGAGGCCTGTAAGAGCTTAGGTAATGTGGCTCTCAGTCCCTATCAGTCTTCATCACCTACACGTTCCTACTTTCATGCTTCACTCTAGCAAGCTGAACTTCTTACTCTTCCTCAAAGACATCTCATTCATGCCTCAATCAATGCCTGTATACCTACAATACCTTCTGCCTGGAATGTAAAAATCCCAGTATATTTCTATGATCTTCATCTTTATATCATTTCAATTTCTATTAATAAGTCATTGTCTCAAAAATAGCTCACTAAGTATGTGTTGAATGAATGGATGAATGGGTAAATGTGTGTATGAAGAAGATGAAGAATGATTGAGTGTATAAAGGAATGAATGAAAGAATGCATTCTACTCCTGGTAATGAAAGTTTGCTTATGCAAATAAAGCTCTTTGGAGTTAATACATTGACATTATTAAATTTGTGTAGACATATAATGCCAGCTTTTTTATGTGAAAGTAAAATTGAATGAATATTACAGCCTGAGGCAACTGGAAGATGGATTTGTCATTGAAGTGAGAAAACAATAAGTGAAGAAAATTAAAGCATAGGAATGAAACTTTGATTTTGTAAGGGATATGGGGGACTTTAGTTGAAATTTGTGATTAAAATAATAGCTCTTATATCACATTAGTTCTAAGTGCAGTGTTATAGAATAAATAATTATGTACATATATACATATAAAATTTTGCACGAAATTGTGTTTTAAGTTATCTTAATGTACATTGTGTGATGAATCACATTTTAAAAACTTTTAAAAAATTGATATAAAGCAGAATAAAACTTTGAATCTATAATGATGTTAATTCCTACATATCATATTTGATTTTTGTAGTTCCTTAAGATGACCTAATTCAATTTAGCTCAACACAATTTCTACTATATATAAAGAATATTTAAATACTATTCCTCTCCAGTTGTGAGCTTGCTTTCTTTTTTTTTTTAGAAATTTCATGTAATGTCTGAAACATTTATGTTAACATATTTCCATACAAATAACCCAAAGAAAGCTTAGTATTAGTTGTTTTTTTGTTTGTTTTTTTTGTGAGATTGCTTTCTTGCCATCTGCTTATATAGAGATTGCTTTTACATTATCTTAAATGTATAATCAAAATTAATTGAAAGTTTTATTGGAAAAATGATGAATTTCTAAAATACGTATTGATAGCATGCTTATAAGTTAGACACTACCGCTGTTTTTATTTTGTAATCTTTTGTATATTTTATTTGTTTCATAAATATAACTAAAGTTAGGAAATTGCATTTATTCATTTTCCTTATGAAAACAAAGGTAGAAATATGCTACTTATGGACAAATTTAGTCCTTGTGAAAGTTCACTATATCACTGAGGTTTGAAATTATAGAATACCTTTCTTTTAGGGTGACAAAGTTAAATTCAGGAAAATAATAATATTTTAATGTTACTTTTTATATTTTTTTAATTAAAATAGCTCCATTTAGTCTCACAGAAGAATAAGTTTTCTTACAATTGGTATTACCTTACCACTAAATAAAAGAATATTCTGCCAGTTGTGACAACATGGATGGACCTTGACGACATTATGCTAAGTGAGATAAACCAGAGAGAAAAAGACAAGTACTATATGACATCACTTATATATTTAATTTAAAAAAGCCAAGCTTTAATAAGATGGTAGTTACCAGGGGATGGAGGGTAGCGAAATAGGAGAGATGTTGTTTAAAGATACACACTTGCAACTAGTAGAAAAATAGGTCCTTGAGATGCACAGTTCATTGAATACAGACAACAATATTGTATTATAATCATCAAACTTGCTAAGAGACTGATTCTTAATTATTCTCATCAAAAAAAAAGAAATGAAAATTATGTGACATGATAGAGGTACTAACTATCACTATGATGGTAATCATATGATAATATATAAATGTATCAAATCAACATGTTGTACACCTTAAATTTACACAATATTATATGTTAATAAAAATTTTTTTAAAGAGAACTGGTCCGATATTTTAAAAACGTATTTTCTGAGCATATTTGAAAAGTAACGACATGGAGACAACTTTGTCGATGTGTTAGTACCCATGTACTTAATAATATCAAATTCATGAATCTATTATAATTTCAATCTATGAGAGGCATGACTATTTTGACAAATACAAAATTTATAAAGAGTTTCATAGGTAAACAATATAGTTTAATATCTACAGTACTTAATGTATATCAGCAGAAATATAAATATTTTTATTTACATAGATCCCACAAAATATTCACTTAAAACAAAAAGTAGTTATAAATGGTAATGATGCCTAATTGAAAATAAAGATGTCCATACATACAAAATCTTAATAATATGAAACTTTATAGGAGGAGTGAAGTTTCATTTTCTCTCTATTTTTAATCTATCCTACCTGCCCCCCTAGAATTAACCATTGTTATGAGTCCCCTATGATTCTTCCATATATTCATTCCATCCATCCTTGCATTCATTCATTAACCACTTATTAAATAAATATGTATTGAGCACTTAATTGACTTTGCCTCCATTTGACAAAATTATAATGGCTGAAATCATAGAAAAATAGAAGACAAAGATGAGTATATTGTCTATGTCATTTCGTCTTCCCTGTATATACTTGTTGTAGCAATGTTAGTTAGCACTTTTCAGTCAATGGGACTAAATGCAATGTAAAATGTATTTTTAAAAACTAATGTTATTTCTTTGATAAAATAATGCTCTAAACATTCTGTTGTGTCAGACAGTGATGTAATATAAATCAAATATTGGTAATGATTTTTACAAAGACTGAACTTTAGCCACCTGTTTTTCCATATTTCAATTGCCTCTCTCTTTCATTTAATTTCTTTGTAGGGTTGCTATGAAGTTGTAGAGTGTGAGAGGAAAAGAGTGTTATAAATTTTTGTAGACTTCCATGGGTATAAAGCTTGGATAGACTGAAATCCTTTTAAAAAGACCTAAAAGTATTGCCTGGCATGAAGAATTGAGCCCATTAACAGTGTGCTGTAAAGGGCAGAGATAAGCTGTCATAAACTTGTAGATTCAGCAGGAGAAGCTGTGTGACTATAGCCATTGTAATAGAATGATTTAGAAGTTGGGTCCTATTGGCAAAGTGCCTGCAGCTTCATGATAACATGAAGATCAGCATGACATGAAGTCACAGAAAGGGTTTTCACTTAGTTTCATGTCTAAGTACTTCACAGTGTTCTCTTCCATCAAACCCCTCTCTGTTACCACAGTCACATACTCCAAACCTTACCATCTCTTCTCTTCAGTTTCTCTTTTCCCAAAGTGCTCTGAGCTTAGTTTCATTCCACTTACTGATATTTCAGTGGATTTGCTTTGCAGTGCATTTATAATTTTGGAGTCTTCTTAAATGACTAAAATATTTGTGTTAATAATAAGAGTAAATGCAGAATACATGCAAAAGAAAGTTATTATAATATATCAATTCATTTAATTCTCAAACAAGCCTATAAGAGAGTAACACTGTCATCTACATTAAACAGATGAGGAAAGTTAGGCATGGAGAGTTTAAGCTGCTAGTTTAAGTGGTGGAGGCAGGATCTGAACTCAGTCAATCCTGGAATCCTTCCTTTTAAGCTTCTATTTTAATAGGTCTTTTCTAGAACTTAATATTAGTTTTGCTTAGATCCTTTGACACTGTGAAGGGATCTTAATAAAATGCTTTGATATTTTAACCTGTATTTTTTAATAGGCGACTTTTTAAGTGGCCCACATTATGACCCAACCACACATGATATGCACCATCTATATCTGACAAGAATAAGAAGATCAAATGCCTCAGGAAGGCTGCTCTTTGTAAATTTCCCAGAATATAAAGCTGGCTAAATCACAGCATTCTGCTCTCTTCTGGAGCAATATACTTGTTATAACTAAAGAAAAATTTTATAAAAATTTCCATGGAGAGTTAGAAATTCTTTTTAGAGTATGCTACCAAAGTTGAGTGATTATACTTTATACAATAAATTACGATGCAGTCCCTAAGCAGTGCATTGTGGCTAAGTGTGTGGGCTCTGGAGTAAAGGATACCTCTGCTCACTAGGTGGATGTCCTTGAGCAAGTGGCTTCACTTGTCTCAGACTCAGTTTCCTACTCTGTAAATTGGCAAACACGGTTGTATCCAACTCATAGGATATTTTCTAGAATGAAATATGATAATATCAATACATGTAAAAATATGTAGCATGAACTAAGTACACAATAACTGTTAGCTGATATTATTATTAACTTTAGCAGACGGAGGCTACCAGTTCCTTCACTCACAGGAACGGGCTCACTCTTTGATACCAGAAGTTAGTTGTGCTCCTGTCTCCATTATCCTACATTTGTCAACAAGGTATGGGAACGACCCACCCATTCACAATCAACAGTACACAATTTTAGTTGATACTTTAGATTGATATCTCAGGGTTTCAGGATTTCTCAGAAAATCATCGCGGGGTGACAGGGGGCGGAGAAGAAGAAATAAAAAGAAAGAAAATAAAAACACTATTAATTTAGTATTTTAAGTTAAGTGTAATTACTGTGTTACTAAAATTCTCAACTTCATTTGAAATATCATTTAAATTTATTAGTCCAAAAGACTAATGTATAACAACATTGTAAAGCAACTATACTCCGATTAAAAAAAAAAGACTAACGTATAACATGGCTAGAAAAAAAGTTGGAATTACACTTATTTATAGTGGTAATATACTAATAATTTTAAAATTTATAGAAATATACTCCACTCAAAATAGATTTAGTAAATTAAAGAATTAATAGCTAATAGAAAGTGCCTACTAAGCTGAGCCTTACAGAGCCTTATTCTACTATTTGCAACTAAAATTATCTCTTAAAACTTTGAACAATAAAATAAATTTAAAAGTATTGAAAAGCACAAGCTACTTCAGCTTTCTACACCAAAAAAGAAGGGCCAGTAGGCGAGTCAAGTAACAATCAATGACCATTTTTAATAACTATTACCATCCTCCTTAAAATCACTTTTCAGTATGGAATGGAAAAAAATTATATGAATACGGGAGTTTTTTTCAATTTTATTAACAGAAGTATGATGGGAATTACTCAAGGAAATAGTGTTGTGCCACTCAATATACAGAATAACTTTCATAAGCAAGAAGAATGTGAACCTATAAAAAATAAATACAGATGCAGCAAAGGGCAGTTAGGAAAGAAAGAATATGTAATGCAGGCAGATCAAGCTCTTTCATACTGAAAATTATTAAGTGATTGAGCAAATAAAGAAGCAATGAAAGAGTGCCCTGTTAGGTCAGCCATAGTATTTGTTATTGATGCTGCAAAAGTTTCATTTCACTCATAAGTATAAATATTTCACAAGGTCAGGGCTTTTAACCTTTGATTTAGTTGGGGTAAAACTGATTATCTAAGACAAAAGAAAAAACAAAGTCTCAAAATAGAAATCCATTTTTAGAAATCAAAGAGATTAGGGACTTCCCTGGCAATCCAGTGGTTGACTCCTTGCTTCTACTGCAGGTGGCACGGGTTTGATCCCTGGTAGGGGAACTAAGGTCCCACATGCCCTGCCATGCAACCAAAAAAAAAAATGAAATCAAAGAGGTTAACAGAGTGTTTGGAAGTCTGTGATGGGAGAAAGTTTTCAAAATCGTTATGAAAAATGTGGTATTTTTTTTTAACCTTTAAATTACACTCGGGTTAGGTTCAACTTGAACAAAGACAAAACGTTTCAGAATCAGTTGTCAATCACGGATTCACTCATCAAACCCTTATTCAGTATTTCCCTGGAATAGTGCTCTGAGACTTAAAGAAAAATAAGTCTCTTTCTATCCTTGATTAGCTACAATTAGGGATAAGACAAAAAGCCAAAATGAATTTGGAGACACACTTCAAATGCTGTAGCAAAGGAAAGTGTTGGATGAGACCAGCTGGGTGATAGCTAGTCTGAGGAGTGGAGCTACAAAGGGCTTAGTGTGAAGGAAAATTTTCTGTTAAAAAGTTAACTGAATTAAGAATTGGGACAGCATAAAGTATACTGTTACTTTACTACCATTTGATGCCACCCTGTTCTACCATCTTCTCAGAACCGTTTAGTACAGTAATGATTCCACTTATAATTCAGAGTTGGAAGAATATAAAATCCATTTGTTCCAACAACTATCCTTCTATTTACTTATTCATGCCATATATGTTTATTAAACACCCATTATGTGCCAAACGTCTTTCTAGAGCTGGGAAGCTGGGGATTCAGCAGTGAGCAATATAAACAAATACCATATTCTCTTGGAACTTACATTCCGATGGAAAAAAAGTAATCAATACAGAGAGACAGACAGACACACACACACACACACACACACACACACACACACACATCAGGCGGTGACTCTCTATTTAGCCATTGCAGTACCAGTGAAAGTGAAGTTCTAGATTTTATATAAGGTAGACGCTTCATCTACGTTTCTTTTATTGTGAACTCCCTCTCCCATTGCCTAACTCATACTTTATGGTCTCCAGAATTCCTTTCACCCTTAAAACTTAGTGAGGATCCCAAAGAGTTGTAGTTTTCTAAAATAAGGATTATAACTATTGATATGTATTATATTAGAAATTAAAACTGAGAAAACTTTAATACATTTATCTATTAATTCATCAGAAAATAGTAACATTGAATTATTGTATATATATATATAATATAATATAAAACATATTATTATCAAAATGGTTTTAACCTCATTAACCAACTGAGCAAGTGTCACTGTCTTACAGTGTCAATTTGTTCCAGAATATGGAAGAGCATAATTAAGACAATTAAGTATAACGCTTGTAAATGGAATTTGATTTGTCTCTATTCATAATACCTGAGTCTGAAAAGAAGCCATGAAATGTACTAACATTTTTACAAAGGTTGGTCAATTTTGAGGTTCTTATTTCCATTGTTTACCTATTAGTACCTTCCTAAAAGGTACTTGTTAGTACCTACAATATGAAGGTTATTCTTTACCTTCTAAGTCTTGTATATTTGTTTGACTGTCATAATTTTATAATTTTACCTTTCAAAAACTATTCTTTAATTATCTTTTAAAAATAGTCTTTAAAAATAATAATGTAAAAAACCATTTATTGACATGGAAGCATATTTCTGATATAATAAGTAAAATAACTGGGTTACAAAATAGGACACCCCTTTTTATATTTTTTTATGTTAGGATACCACTTTTAAGTTTTACCTGCGAAATGAACACATGTGCATTTCTTCAATCTTTTATTTGTGATCATTTACATGCACACATAAATGACGTACGATACTATATTTTATATGTGTTTGCAAAACACAGTGCACTTCAAACTTCCATATCTTTCAAGTTCTACCTCTTCTTGTGATTTTTCTACTTCTGCTGAATTCTTCGTCACACTAATTCCTTGTGAGGCAGCTCTTGTCTTTAAGTTCACAGTTTAGTCTATCATGTTGCAGACAATTTTTCCCTTAATTTCCTAAAAATATCCTCACACAAGTCTATGTAGTAGATTTTCTTCCTGTGTCAGGGGCAATGGGAGGTGGCTGCATTGCTGCATAGCGCTGAAATTAAAACTGAATATAAATCATGCCTGTCTATGAAATGTTTGGCCATTCCCACCAAAGGGAATCTCTAACATGTCACATTCTCTCCACAGCCCGGGCAATGCCCACCATGCTGTTATCCTTTTGCTCTTCCTTTCTTTTCTCTCATCACTGAGCTTCCACATCTCCACTTTCCTGGACAGGTCTCAAAACTCCTCTTATTTTATAATCTTTGTCTTATCCTATCCCATTTTGTTCCCCCCATGGGACCCTCTTTCACAGCCCAAAGAACTATCAGTGAATAATACTGATAATGATGGTGATGATGAGGATGACGATGATAACTAATGTGTAATAAACTTTTCTTATGAACCAGTTACAGGCTAAAAGAGACTGTCTCACTCAATTTTAAAATCAACTCTAAAGGGAGGACATTAATAGTTTGTTGATTCTACAGATGGGACCAAAATAGTCATTAAAATGTCTACAGGTACAAAGGCAGTAAGATCAGTGAGCTGGGATTTGCACACATGTAGCCTGATTCCAAAGCCCATCATCAAGTGTTTTCTAAAGGAAGACAATTCTTGTCCTCAGAGCAATTCTGCCACCAGTGTTTAAAGTGCATTTTTTCCTCCATGTTACATGTATTTGCATCTAAGCTTGGAAGAAAACGATTAAAAAATTTCTAATAGAGGGCAATAGTGATTATTATTTATTATTTGAATTCTCTATATTTTCAAAATTTTTCTAGAGTAAAATATTTGATTTTCTAACAAATAGGTAACAAGATCTTTAAAAACAAGATTAAAGAAATTTGACTGAGGTAATATTTTTTCCAATTGAATATCTTGAGTGATAATATAATTGATTGAGTGATAATATAATTGATGGTATGGAAATATTTAAACAAATCTTTGTCTATGTTCTGGCCTCCTGAGTATATTAGTTTTCCAGTAGTGTAAGAAAACTAGTTTTCTCAAAAAAAAAACCCTCAAACTTTACTTAACTTTTTATATCACAAAGTTAGAAAATCAAAGCCCAAGGAATTAATTGTTTGATCAATACCCCAGTTAAAAAAATCCATAATCCCTAATGCCACTGTTAAAATGGTTCTAGAATTCCACTCATAAAAGCTTGTTTCTTTTACCCACAATAGATCATCATACTACATCCTGATTTGTGGAGCCTCAAACAATCTTCTAGTATTCAGCTTAATTTTCTCTCCCATCTTTCTTTAAAGTGAAAGAAATACTTTAACAAATATACGTAATTTGTGATCTGTCTCAAAGGAAAGAAGAAAGGTTGTCTAGGGTGTCTCTGGTCTAAAGTCTGATTACTCTCGTTCTCCACACTGGTGGGAAAATGTACAACAAGATCACAGCTGCTGCCTCCCATTAGGGACTGCTCTAGACACTAACAGGAGACACCCCCCAACCCCCCAACCCATGTATGAGCATTAGTCTCTTGCCCATTAATTTCTTTTTCCACATTTCTATCTGGTGGGTTCAAGCCTGTATTTATGATACCATTTCCACATGAAATGATAGATACTAACACAGTGGTGTTTTGAGGCTTATCCAAAATAATAAAGAAATGCACAATTTACAGAGCCGGAAATGGAATAAATATCATTTGGTTGAACTTAATTATTCAATAATTCTTGTTGCACCTTCTTGTTGCTGAAACTAAAATCTGACTAATGGTAACCAGTTGCAGTTTTAAATCAAGGAGCTAAGCCTTGTTTGTGAATTATATCTATTCATATTCTTTCACATAAGCTATTACTTGGATAACTGAGACCTAAATATGTGCATTAGAGGCCTATATTCAGAATATTGCTGTTTTATTATTTTAATCTGCTAGAAAACTAGAAGAAACAATGTAAAAATAATAACATCAAGAATGTGAATGCTGAATGCCTTCCCAGTTCAAAAGTCTAGAAAGGGAATACTAAGACTCTAGAAACTTTGGTGAATGACCAGGACGTAGTGAGAGAGTAGCACTGACACATATACACTACCAAATGTAAAATGCATGGCTAGTGGGAAGCAGCTGTATAGCACAGGGAGATATGCTCGGTGCTTCGTGACCACCTAGAGGGGTGGGATAGGGAGGGTGGGAGGGAGACTCAAGAGCGAGGGGATATGGGGATATGTGTGCATATATCTGATTCACTTTGTTGTATGGCAGAAACGAACACAATATTGTGAAGCAATTATACTCCAATAAAGTTGTATTAAAAAAAGAAAAGAACTTAAGAATGTGTGATAGTCACTCAGAGAGAGGAGAGAGAATCTTAGTGTCCGGGTAGAAGCTGCAAAGAAAACGAACTGTTGATTTCTCCATGATAACACTGCTCACACTTTTCAGGAAGAACCACATCAGATGTGAGAGCTCACTTTTGCTAAATTGGATTTATTTAGTAAGAAACAAAACTTTATGAGCCATGTGGGGAAAAGCAACAGAAGGAACTGATCGCTAACTGACAGTAGGAAAATGACAGCAGAGAAATGGCTCCACAAATTTGCAAATTTGAGGAAACATCTCCCTTGGGGTCATCCTTAGACTGAATCAGTGGTGGGGAAAATGCACACTTGAATTCTGGGGAGAAAGAATTAGATCTGACAGAGCAAGAGAGCGAGGCAAGCGAGCCAGCATGAGTGCGGTTAAAAACGGCCCTGAGAGAGGATTGCATTCAAGTATGAGGAAGAAAATGTATAGTTCCTGAGAACGACTTTTTCTTCTCCAGTTGCAGTAAGAAGAGCAGAATAGGCATTGAGAGATTAACAGTCCTTTCAGGAATGAAAAATAAAATAATTTGAAATATTAGAAGAATCAGAAACCTCACATAAATAAACTAATAAAATCCGTCTGCAACAAAGATTTCTATTTGAAAGTCCATATGATCTGAAAAATAAGTGAATTAATAAAAACTTCTATTTTATGTCCCTAGAGAGCCTATAAATATTTTGAATTTTATAAAACTACTTTGGCCTTTGAATTGCATTCATAGACTTTGAAGGATAGAAAACCATGCATTAGACATAAAGAGAAATGTATTATTTTCTGAATTGTGCCAATGGTTAATTGATATTTATCATATGTTTTCTAATAATTTCAATAATACTTAAATTTTAGTGGCTTATAATCCTATTCTCTTATTTAACTAGGTAAATATGTTCTTTAATAGTAACAAATGCTCTTTTAATAGCAATTAATTATCTATCTATCCGTCTATCTAAAAACACTCTAAAAATATACCCTACTACAGACACTGAGCTATATTGCAGAAAAAAAGGAGATAATTACTTTTGCTTCTTATCCTAACTTTATAAGTTACAAGTACAACTATATTTACAACAGGCAGATTATATTTTGAAATTATCTGCTCCAATAGCTGTGCCTTAGGACTTAGCTGAGCCTTAGGACTCTCTAGGCAGTTCCTTGATGATAATTGCTAATGTTGTCCTAATTTAAAATTCTTTAATATTCTCTAGTGTTTAATTATCTGAAATTAACTTAAAATGGCATTTATTGGTAAGCTTTCATTATCTATTAAGAGTAACTTTCAAAAATAATCACATTCTCTTTCGGCTCACCAGAGGATAACAAATTTAACCTGACTTCTTATGAGCATTCCCTAGAATTTCTCCAGAAATGAAATTTTAATTTGTATTCTTAGTTTCTGTTTGACCAAATTTTCAATGGACTCATGAACTTGGTGGGGTGTGTGTATGTGTATGCATGCTTTCATTCTTCCTTCAGACATTACCCTGGATGCTGCCCTTACAGTAACATTTTTTAATCTCAAAATCAGTCTACCTTGCCTCATTCCTGTGTATGAGGTAAACCTTCAGTCTCAAAATAGTCTTAATTCTTCCTCCATCATAAAATGAATCTCTCTTTTCCATCACAAATCACAAAGGCACTGCTGGGACATAAATTTTGACAAGGCAGGAGCAATCTCTCTAAAATATCCTGATGATTAAATACAAAATAAACTCGAGAAAAAATGCCGTCTTCAATTAAAATGCAACTTGAGTGTATGCTTAAACTAAGAAAACAATTCTATCTACAACATATTGTGTGGTTTACAAAAAAATTTTCCCCTCTGAGTTGTTTGGACTGAGAAAGCTAAGACGAATACTAAATTCCAAAGCTCCTTTTGGAAATTTCTGTAACTCATGATCTATATTAAGCCTCTATTTTAGTGCTGGACACTGTGAGAGCTGCTAATGAAGTAGGAACACTCTCAAGGAGTCAATGAAGCAACCACGTATATAATAGAAAGAAATAAGATTGACACAGGGAAGGTAAAAGGGTTTAGTTCCACCTGTGGAGTAAGGCCTCAGAAATTCTTCCCAAAGAAGATGGTACTTGAGCTGTGTCTTGAAAATAAGGAGTTACCTACATTGGCAATACTGGTAGTAGGGTGAAGAACATGATGCCTAGAGTGTGTACCTTGAGTTAAAAAACGATATTGATTTGAAAACCAGTCTGATTTTCATTTCAGAAATTAGTTTGCTTTGGTTGAAGCCTAAGTTGTAAGCAGCAATAGAAAAGCAAAAGATTGTAAAAGCTGAAGAAGTTAGCTCTAAGTAGGTGACAAATCCTGGAGGGTCCTATCTACCATACCAAAGAGTTTGGACTTTGTCCTGAGGGACGGATGTCAGCAATGTTTTAATCCATGAAAAGAAATTGTTATGTCTCTATTTCAGGTAGGGCTTTTGTCTGCAATGAAGAGTATGAATTGAAAAAGGGGGTACCTATTGATGGAGAGAGCAGTTGCACCCACAGTCCTGGTGAGAGGTGATGAGTGTATAGTCTATAGCAGCTGTCATGAAAGTAGAGAGGAAGAGTTGGATATGAGATGTCAAGGGAATAAAATTTATAGGACTTGGTGATTGATTGCCTGTGGATTTAAGGGAGAGGTAGCTGTCTAAACTATATCCTGAAATAGAATTTGGGTGAATAATGGTAAATATTTGGGGAAAGATAAAGTTATCCTTTTGTTCATGTTGTGTAGGAGGCCATTTTGAGGCCATCTATTTACAGATCTCCCATACACTTGTATATACAGATCCAGAATTTAGAGGACAAATTTGTGCAGTAAATATGGATCAGTGTAATAAACATTTATGGAGCGCCCATTATGTAGCAGGTAGTGTTCTGGGTATGCGTTGTTGAATGAGCTTTCGCTCAAGGAACATTTGGTCTATTGCATCACACTAAATATGATAGTCAACAGCAGAAGTTGTCCTAAAATGGATAGATGATCATTTTTGTAAAAAGTATAAAGAGGAGAGGTAGAGGAACAGGTAAAGAAAGAGAAAGGGGAATTCCCTGGTGGCACAGTGGTTAAGAATCCACCTGCCAATTCAGGGGACATGGGTTTGAACCCTGGTCCAGGAAGATCTCACATGCCGCGGAGCCACTAAGCCCTGTGCACCACAACTACTGAGCCTGCGCTCTATTGCCCACAAGCCACAACTACTGAGCCCACATGCCATAACTACTGAAGCCCACGTGCCTAGAGCCCATGCTCCACAACAAGAGAAGCACCACAATGAGAAGCCTGTGCACCACAACGAAAAGTAGTCCCCGCTCGCTGCAACTAGAGAAAGCCTGTGCACAGCAGCAAAAACCCAACGCAGCCAATATATATATATATATATATATATAATATAAATAAAGAGAAAGGGGAAAAATGATGAGCAGAGGAAAATCGCAAATGGAATCTTGGCAAATATTAACCTTTAAAGGGCATCACAAAAAGAAAAATGCCAAAGTGAATAAAAATGTTTAGAAACATAAAAAAAAAGAGAACTAGAATTTTAAACTAGAAATTGAGATCTTAGAATCCGAGGAAAAAGACAAACCAAGAATGATGATCAAAAAATGACACGTTGTAAATCAACTATACTTCAATTAAAAAACAAAGTTAGATGTTAAACAGATTCAAGTAATATGAAAGACAAAACTAATCTATTGGAATTTAGTTGGCACAAAAGTAACATTTTAGAGAGCAATTTCAGTAAAATAATAGAGACAGAAGCTTGATGGCAGAAGGGTAAGAAGTGAATGGAAGGTGAGGTCTCCTATTTTGAAATAAAGGCAGCAAACACTCTCTTTCTAGTGACAAGTTTGCAGTGGAAGAATGGAAGAAGTATTGTAGAGACAAAGGAGTTTTATTTTTAAGTTTGCAAACACAAATGCTTTATTGCATGTGTAAAAGCAGTGAGGAGAGACAGAGAGAGAATAATCAAAAATATAAGAAGGTAACTGATGAACAATGACCTATTTTATGAGTAAAGAATTAAAAGCAAGAAATTTTTTTTCAAAAACACAAGCTGAGGGATTTACTTTGAACATGAGAAAAGAGTACTTTTTCAGACTGATTGAAAAGGAGTAACAATAGATGATAGATGATATATAGATAGATAAATAGATAGATAGATGATAGATATAGATAGATAATAGATTAGAGAGAGAAAGAGTTATTAACACCCCGAATTAAAATTCTACCTTTTAAAGTATTTATATGGAAAGAAGGTAGACCTTGCTCCCAGGTTGAGAAAATATCCCCACTTGCTTTCACTAGATAAAATTCACCCCTTTCCTAAATGTTTCTTTGATATATGGTGCTTTTGATTGCTAAAAAGATTAGCTGCTATAACCCTCTTAAATTGAATGACCTAGCAAGCAGCACATTATACTGGTCAATTGCACATGACTGTAAGGGTGACTGCATTTAATACACTAGTATAATTGCAAATCTGCTCTTAAATTATTGCCACATCCTTTCTGTTAAATGACTTTGAAAAAAAGTTTTTAAAAAAATCAAACAGGGGCTTCCCTGGTGGCACAGTGGTTGAGAGTCCACCTGCCGATGCAGGGGACACGGGCTCGTGCCCCAGTCTGGGAAGATCCCACGTGTCGCAGAGCGGCTGGGCCCGTGAGCCATGGCCGCTGAGCCTGCGCGTCCGGGGCCTGTGCTCCGCAACGGGAGAGGCCACAACAGTGAGAGTCCCACATACTGCAAAAAAAAAAAAAAAAAAAAAAAAAAAAAAAAAAATCAAACAAAGTTTACCATTAAGACAACTCTCCTGCTATATTTTAGTACGGTTTTATTTTTAAATGTAATTTATATTCAACAGGATGGTATGAATCTTTATAACTCCACCAGGTTAACTAAAAGGCATCTCAAACAAAACTATTTCTATTCCCTCCATCTTCTATTTATCACAGAAAATAGCACTATCATTGACCTTGTTGCTTAAGCCATAAAACAAAAAAATCTTGCAATAATTCTTAACTCCTCTCTCTCCCACATTTACATTAATCCACCAGCACGTGTTGCATCCAACAGCTTCTTACCATCTCCAACAGGATGCGTAAACACCAAGCCACCTTTGATTCTCACCTAGACTATGGCAATAAACCTCTTACTTATACTCATCCTTCTAGTCTTGACCCCAGTTAGTAATTCACATTTCAGCTGATAATTCTGTTTAAAACCTGTGTTATATCATATTCCTTCTTTCTTGAAACCCTCCAATGGATTCTCATACTACGGACAAAATACAAAGCCCCTACTATAACCTGTAAGGCCCAGTATGAGCTGATCCTTGGCTATCTCTTGAACTTCAACCCCTACTTCCTTCTCTTTGATGACCACAACCCCTAGCACACCAAACACACTTTTATTGTGGGGTCTTTCCTGCAATAAAATCACTGGTCTCTGCCTGGAACAAACCTTCCTTACTTCACTAACTTCCACTCAGTTGTCACCTATTAATGGAGATTCTTCCTGACAAACTTTAAAAAATAACATCCCATTAACTTCTATCCTCTTACGTAGCTGCAGTTTCTCTTCTAAGCATTTATCACCAACTGACACTATCTCCCCCATTAGAATATAAGGTCCATTAGGGCAGGGGTTCTATTAGTTTTGTTGACTGTTGAACCCTCAGTACTACATGCTAATTGTAGTTAATCAGTATTTGCTGAATAAATGAATGAAAGAATCTTATTTTATTTGGAAATCTGTTTGCTGATTTTACTTTCTTGTCAACTTGAGCCCGTTTTGAAGAGAGATGCTGGTGTGGAAAGAGGGAATAGCACTGGGATAGCTTGCTCACCCATATCTGATTACTGATTATTTTGTAATAATCAGTTTATTGGATTGGATTATTTTGAATAACTGAAACTGACCAGAAATCTAACTGATATATGGTTATATGGTTTTGGCTTTTTGATCTACACTTCTCAGACCTATGTGAGATGTCACATCTTTGGCACAAGATGAATATTTGTTAGACAATTAATGAATAAAAGAACCTGATCTCTGCTAACAAAATTCCTCCTTGACATCTGCAATTGGATGTTTCAAATCAAATCAGAGCTGGACTCTGAATTCTACCTCCACCCCCTCTTTAGAATTTATTTCCTCTCACATAATCTTTAAATAAATGGGACAACATCCACTGTGTTAGGTTCTCCAGAGAAACAAAATCAATAGGATATATATAAAAAGAGATTATAAAGAATTAGCTCCCAAAATTGTGGAGACTGAGAAGTCCCGAGCTCAGCAGTAAGCAAGGTGGGGATTCAGGAGAACTAGTGGTGTAGTTCAAGTCTAAATCTGAAGGCCTGAGAAATAGAAGAGATGATGGTGTAAGTTCAAATCTAAGTCCAAGTCTGGAGGCAGAAGAACAATGTTCTAGCTCAAAGACACAGGAAGCAAACTCTCCCTTCCTCAACCTTTTTGTTCTATTCAGGCCATCAATGAATTGGATGAGGTCCATCCACGTTGGGGAGGACAATCAGCTTTACTCAGTCTACTGATTCAAATGTTAATCTCATCCAGAAATGCACTCACAGACACACCCAGAATAATGTTTAGCCCAAATATCTGGGTACCCAGTGACTCAATCAAGTTGATATGTAAAATTGGCCATCCATTCCAGCAATTTGAAGCCGATATTTATCTTCGATTATTCTCTTTGGAAAATCCCATGGCACTGAGTTTAAAATTTATTTTCTATCATGATGTTCCAAGCCATGTATTTAGATTAATGCTCCTTCTTAACTTTTATCTTCTATGACTTGTCCATTATTACCCAATGATATCCAGAACCAAATGGAAAGCATTTTTTGTTTTGTTTTGACTTTGTTTTAATATCTGAGACCATGCTCATTCCCACTTTAAGGCCTCTATGCATGATCATTTACTCTGTCTGGAACACTCTTTCTGCTCTTTGCCGGCATTGTCCTTTCTTTTCTTGTTCCTTTAAAAGGGTATCCACGGAGAGACCTTCTCTGATATTTATACTTAATTCAGGTTTCCCCGTTATTTGCTATCACAGGACATTTATTTTTTACTTTACTGTATTTACTGTGACATTGTTTTTAGATAGATGATAGATAGATAGATAGATAGATGATTTACTTTACTGTATTTATTGTGACATTGATATTACAATATCTTATAATAACCTATAATGGAAGATAATGTAAAAAAAGAATATATATATTTATATATATGTATAACTGAATCACTTTGCTGTATATCTGAAACTAAGACAACATTGTAAATCAACTATATTTCAATAAAAGTTTTTAAAAATAAAAATTAACACATAAAAAATAAAATAAATACATTAAAGGAAATTGGATAATTGTTATTTAATATGTATTTGTTATGTATGTTATATTGTCAGACAATGGGTGGGTATAAACTATGTGTCATTTAGAGAATACTTGCCCTTCTCAATGGCATTCAAATTCAAGTTTAAATAAAAATTGCATATCTATTGTTTTGTAACAAATGACCCTAGGGCTTAGTGACTTAAAACATCAAGCGTTTATTATCTCACCATTTCTGTGACTTAGGTATCTGGGTGTGGCTTAGCTGGGTGTCTCTGGCTCAAGGTCCCTCACAAGGCTGCAGTTGGGGGAGGAGCCTTATAAACTCACTCATGTGACTGTTGACAAGATTTAGTTCTTCCCCTGTTGTGGGATGAAGGCCCTTTGTTCCTCACTGACTGCTGGCCAGAAGCTTCCCTCAGTTTCTTGCCACATGGGCCTCTTCATGGGGAAGTGCACAATATGTTGGCTTCCTTCCCTTAGAGCAAATTAGTGAGTGAGCGAAAATGGGTAGCAAGTTGAAAGCCACAGTCCTTTTGTAACATAATCAGAAAGTAATATTCTATCACTGTTGCTATATCCTTTTCTTAGCAAGTAAGTCTCTAGGTCTGGCTCACATACAGTTGGAGGAGATTACACAAAGCCATGAATATAAGGAGGAGGGGAATCTTTTGGAGCCATCTTAGAAGCTTCCTACATCAAACAAAATATTTCAGAGTTCTAAATTCAGTCATTATGCTGTGACTTCTACCTAGAATTTTTATGCTGTAGAATGTAAGACTCATGAACCTATATTCAAATGTGTATTTAAAACTGTATCCTCAGCTTCCTAACTATTACAGGTTCATATTAGGCACTGTGGTGACTGAATTATGCCACTCTCACCACATCCCCTTGCAAAGATGTCTACATATTAATCCCCTTAACCTGCGAATGTTACCTTACACCGTAAAAAGAAACTTTGCAAATGTTAAGGATTTTGATATGGAAGTGTATCCTGTATTATCTGGGTGGATCCAATGTAATCACAAGGGTCATTATAAAAGGGAGGTAAGAGGATTGAAGTGAATAGGAGGAGATGTGATGCTGAACCAGGAAACTGGAATGATGAAAGGAAGGTACCACTAATCAAGGAATGCAGGCAGCCTCCAGAAGCTGAAAAAGATGTGACTTTAATTATACCTTAAAATAATTATGCATAGACTATTATTTAATTACACAATACCATAAAATATTTGAGAGAACTAAAAGTGATTAGCCTGAAAAATAAAACAAGGAATTAGACAATTTTTCATTAAACACTTCACTAAACACTTACCAAAGCTTGAATTAAAACATGAGCTTTGAGCTTTCTAATGATTGATTGAGTTAGTAGATACTAAAATAGATTTCAAAGTCCCTTATAAATCTAAGAATCTATGATATCATGATTTTTAAATCAATAGTTTCTAAATTGAAATTTTCTATAATACCTTTTAAATTATAAGTATTAGGTCAGCTGAACATGTATCTAAATTTAAAAATATATGCACACATTTTACAGAATTATGTGCTATAAACAAATCAGTTCAATGAGGTACACTTCAATAATCAAATTCTGCTTAGAGAAAGGTAAAACATCTTTTAGCATTTCCTGTTATTTTATAATTCACTAAGGATAAAGAGATTGAGTGAAGTATTTGTTTAAATTGTATCCATATGCAAATGTAATTTAATATATCTTAGAAAATCTACTGAAAATACTTCTGCAGTTTTAGATAAATTCACTGAAGTTCTTGAAGTACACATTTCAAATTTTGCTCTTGTAATTTTATCTTAAGGGACTCTGATGACTATTTTCCATGTTTAGAACTCCATATTATTCAAGGTGCTTTTTCTGAAGCAAACTGTATTTATTTAAAGACCTGGAATGTGCATTACTTCTTTTAAAGGTTTATATTCTAAAAGCATTTAGATATTGATAGAATTTTACTTTCAAAATATTCCAAGGATTCATAAAAATACAGATTTCTTTGGAACAAAACTAAAGGGACATCTGAAGGGACTCAAAAAAAAAAACCAAATTTTCTGCCAATTTCTAATATCAGGTTTTCCAACAAGAGTCAATCAGGAAACGTCTTTGTAAATTAGAAATGTTTATAATAATAATGCATCAAATGTGATATCTGTTTGATTATGGCTTGCACTTAGTTAATAATCTTTCTTCTTTAATCTATGGAATTAGATAAATCACTAATTTCCCAAGAAACCTATCTTTAGAACTCTAAGGTTATTTATGTTGGACTGGCAGCTTACAATTAAATAGAGAAAAAAAGCTTATAACATTTTGATGGCTTGAAATATCATATAGAATAATGAGGCAGATGCCTTTCCTCCCATTGCATTTTGATTCATGTTTTGAATTTTTATAAGGGAGTAGGTGGTAGTTGGGGCTCATAAAAAAGAGACAGAATTCCACCAAGAAGAAACGAATTTTATAAACCATATACAAAGGAACACTTGAGTAAAGTGTGCGTGCGTTTGTGTGTGTGTGTGTGTGTGTGTGTGTGTGTGTGTATTCTAAAGTTAGAGAAGATGATGAAGAGTTTAGGAGAGGAAGATTGTGATAATTATAACAAGTCAGAACAGCTGATTGTTTCCCTATTCAGGTGAGGCAGTATAAAGCAAGTGGTCAAGTATGAAGACACTTGGAGACAACCTGCTTGAATCTGAATCCCAGCTCCATCCCATTTAGCTTTGTGAAAATGGGCAACTGTACTTATTTGTGCCTCAGTCTTCTCATCTCTAAAATGGGGTTTTAGTTGATAATTGTTTAAACATAATAACACACTGGGAGTTATGAAAACTTAAAACGAGAAGTAAAAGCACGTTAAGGACTAATGTGCCTGTGCTCAGTAACTATTCAATAAATGTTAGCTACTATTATTTTTATTGTCCAAATGTTGATCAACTTAATTCTTAGGAGATATCCTAAAATCTTTTCTTTTAGTTATTGAACTATTGTCTTCGCTCTGACAATTTTCCCTTATCTGATTTATCACTTAATTTCTTAATTCCATGTTCTTTCTCCTGAAGCCTTACTCTTTATGTCCTGATGTTGGATTTTTTTTTAAATGAACTTTTTTTTTTTTGGCCACACCACATGGCTTGTGGATGGGATCTTAGTTTGCTGACCAGGGATCAAACCCATGCCCACTGCAGTGGAAGGGCAGAGTCCTAACCACTGGACCACCAGGGAATTCCCTGATGTTGGATTTTTTTAAAAATTAATTTTACAATACGCAGTTCCAAGATTTAGTCCATTTTTAAAACTATTTATCAACTGAAGCTCAATCTTATTTGTGGGTTAATACACAGAGTATGATTCTTTGAGCAAGGCAATACCACACTTCCTACTACATATCCAGAAAATGAGACATTGTCTCTTTTTGGAAACCATCTTAGAACATAACCTGGGTTTAATCAGATATTTCTTTATATCTGAAGGGAAAGATGCAAAGATATAGACACAGCTAAGGACTTTTCATGGAAAATGGTAGCAGAGTCCAGAGTCCATCAACTACAGTCATAGGAATGCAATGGTTGTGATGTCAGGGATATCAACCTCACCAACTGGTTTCCTGAAAGAATCACTGAGTTTGCTCTCTGCTACCAAGATGCCCTTGGTTTCTTTGTTTCCAGGCTTCCTTCTAAGTCTTCAAAATGCCTGTCATGCTTCCAATAAATTGCTTTTCTGCTTATGCGAATCAGAGTCCATTTCTATTTATAAGAACTTTAATATTGAAATTAGTGCCAGAAATGGTTGACAGATAACAAATCCTTAGGGAAATGGGGAAAATATACAATTAGTTTGGAGCCCAGATGGGTCTGAAGACAGTGAAAACTCCATTAGTATTCCAGGATGGGGTATCAACCACATGTTATACAGTGATACTATAGTTAACTAAAGACCCATCTGTAATCCCATAGAAACATGTAGTCATTGAAAGAAAGGCTTTGGGTCTAATGAGACATAGGTTTTCTAAGACAGAACAATGGGTATGATGAATTCAAGGCTGTAGGGTGATATGACTCCTTGTAATGGGACTAAAAAATTAAAAGGAAAAAATGTTAAGATCAAATTCCTAAATTCTTAGTTCAAAGTGTGGTAGATTGCAAAGATGGACACCAATGATTCCTCTCATCTTTGTATGGTCATGCCACTCCATTCATAAAGAGGCGGAGTTATTTCTTTTATTTTTCCTCCTTAAATCTAGATTGGTCTTGTAACTGGCTTTGACCAATAGAATGAACTGAAAGTGATACTGTGCATTATAAGGTTTGGGCTTAAAATGGCATAGTAGCTTCCTCTTTCACTCTTTTGAGATTCAGCTCCATGGAAAAAAGCATGAGTCAGACTTTTGAATGATGATAGAATTCACAGAGACAGAGAGGTTCAGTCAGTCCCCAGCAATATTAGCCACTCCGGTTGAGGCTTCAGAAACATGAGTGAAGCCATCTTGGATCCTTGGATCCTTCTGCCTTAGATACAGCTTCAGCCAACACCTTGTGGGACAGAGACATGCCATCAGTGGTAGGCTCAAAAATATCCACATTCTAATCCCTGGAACCTGTGAATGACACTTTGTATGCCGAAAGGGACTTTGCAAGTGTGATTCAATCCAGGATCTTGGGAGGGAAAGATTATCCTGAATTATCTGGGTGGACCCTAAATGTAATCCAAGGATCCTTAAAGAGGGAGGCAAAAAGGGTCAAAGACATAATATTAGGAGATGTCACAGTGGAAATAACAGGCTGGAGTGATGAGAAAGGGGTCATGAGCCAATGAATACAGGCGGCCACTGAAAGCTTAAAAAGCAAGGAGACAATTTCTCCCTGCAGAATCTCCAGAAGAAACCAGCCATGCTGATCTAGCACATTGTCTTTAGCTCAGGGAAACTAAGCTGTGAGAAAATTTGTATCTCTTTAAGCCATGTAGTTTTTAGCAATTTGCTACAACTATAGGCAACTAATACAACATCCCTGTTGAGTCCTCCCCAAACTTCAGGCTAGTGAGAAATAACAAATAGCTACTGTCTCATGCCACTAAACTTGGAGGTGTTTGTTAGGAAGTAATGGATATCTGGAATACAGTGTGAAGGCTCCTTATTACTGTGCTAAAATAAACTGACAGAGCCTCAAGACTAAGGGAAGTAAGAATTCATGTAAATTTTTATTCTGTGGATTTACAGTGTTAATTGAATTCAGAGTTACCAAGCTTTTCATGTAAAATTTAGTACCTTTCAGGAAAGAGAATTCTGAGAAATAGAATAGAGATTTAGAGGAGGATTTGGAAACTCTAAGTACCAGAAGCACGATACCCACTGAATCCCTTTTGGTGAAAAAAGCAAACTGTCCTCGCTTCTCTGGCCAGACTGAGGCTCTCTCACCTGAAGGAGTTACTGTGAAATGCTTCCTATAATCATAACTTAAGCCAGATGCCAGCACACTCCCAGATGGTCCTAACAAAGTCAACCCAGAAAGAGAGATATACCGTAAAACAATTTCAGGGATTTGTTAATTTATAAAAGGATTATAATTTATGCATTCTCTCCAGGAAAAAATTATGAAAGTATATGAACAAAAAGAAAAGAATGCAGTTTTATATCGAATTGAATTCTCTGATTATGCTGCACTTATCAAAATTATTGCTTCCTCCTATCTCCTGTGCTATTGCTGTCGTGTTTTGTTATTATATATTATTTGCTCTCACAGTAACTTGCTACTATTTTTGCTTTAGACAGTCTATTTCAAATAGATGAAAAATAATTTTGAAAAGTCTTTTACATTTACTTCACTTTAATCATTTCTAGAGTTTGTCATCTTTGTTTTGCGCATCTGTACAAGTTTCTCTCATGTATATTTCTTCTATTTGATAAACTTTCTTTGTTACTTCTTGTAGGTCAGCTGCTGGTAATGAATTCTCTCTTCTATGGCTCGTATGAGAAAGTCTTTATTTCACCTTCTTTTATGAAGGAGAATTAGACCTTCATCATTTTGTACCAAGGCTACATCAAGTCTTGATCTGTGCTACAATTTAGTCCAGAGAAACCTTGACTGTTACTCAATCCTTTAAACCAATGACATCATCCTAACATAACTGAGAGAAAAGGAAGTAGCAGATATCCTGAGATACCTGCAATCAAAAGGTGGTAGATAAGTCATATGATAGGAGCCTATTACCTCAGTTAAGTCTCTGGGGATCCAGTGGTCTGGAACATGTCAGAATATCCATTACACTTTGCATACCCACTATTAGTAAAGGAGAAAAGAATTGACTCTTTGGGCTTTTTTTAAACTTTAGAGATAATGTTATATATATATATATATATATATATATATATATATATATATATGCATCTGATTTACTTCCAGTTTATAGTTGGGTTTGGAAAAAGAGAAGAATTTCTATGTCATCCTGACTGCAGTAAAAGCAGCTCTACCTTTACATCCTTACGATTCAACTGATACAATGATGATCCAAGAATCTATAGCAGATCTTGTGTTGTAAGAGACAATAGGAATCATAGCAGAGGACCCTTGGCTCTTGCAGCAAAGTGATGATTCTTCAGCAACTATTGTCTTTTGAGAAATGGCTCTTGGCTACATATTGGGCATTGGCAGAGGCAGATTTCTGGACCCGGGACTCCAAGTGACTATATAAAGTAAGCTGCCCATAATGTACATGATGATATCTATCCAGCCCAAATATTGAGCATGCCCAGCAGTAATCCATAATTAAAATAAAGAGAAATGTATGAGACCAGACATGAGCTAGTTCTGAAACCACACTCATTTAGTAAACAAATTGCATTCACTCTTAGCATGCCCTCTCTGGCCATACTAACACCTAAGCTTTCTCCCATAACATATGCCTCTGGCCACATGGAGAGTTCTCCAAGATCATATGACTGAGAAGAAAGAAATCTGAGTCTTATGGATGACAGAAATAAAATGAAAAATTTAATCAAATGGTCTACTCTGATTTAAAATGTCTACAAAGAGGTTGCATTGGAAGATTGTATAATCAATTCAAAACTTTCTTTCAAAAGACAGAACTTCAAGTGGTATATCTCGTCCTGTTTCTCTGAGAAGTGGCTTATGGTGAACCTCAGCATCAATGTGTGGTAGACGTTAAGGTTTAGCCAGATAGCCAGGAGGCTGTAAGGAATGCAATTAGAGGACTGGTACCAAACTCATTATAGCTGGGGTATTTCCCATAAGGTGCTATATGGAAGACAATATCATGGATGCCCAAGACTGTTACCTGGCATGTTGGTAAATAGATGATAAGGGGTGAAAATGAAGGGGAAAGAAGAGGAATATGAATGATAAAAAGAGGATTCTCTTTTAGTGTCATCTTCTACTATCATAACAAGCGTTAAAATTTAGCCTGTGCTCCGCTGCGGGAGAGGCCACAGTGGTGGGAGGCCCGTGTACCACAAAAAAAAAAAATTAATAAAAGACCACTACGGCAATATACTAAAAGGTTTACCAAGGACTCAGATCTCTTGGGAATGAAGTTTTACCTCATCTCTAAGTTGAAATCCCTCTCTGTTGAGGGCAGAGAAACATAAAAATAGTGATTAGAAGAGGAAAGTAATAAACACCTATAGCCTCCTGTCTTATACCCACATTTACTGCCTTGTGCCAACTAAATATTTTTAAAAATCTCTAGTTAGCTTATTTAGTTTTCCTTTCCCTTTTCTTCAAGTGTAGACAGAACATACTATTGGTAGTTAATTTTACAAAGTCGCTCTAAAAATGCAGAATATAGAAGCAAAAACACATCAGAATTAGAGATGCAATGAATATCACACAGTGATTCTGGGCTTGTATCTGATAGTTACAACTTAAGAGATTTTGATTTTAGTATTTAAAAGAACAGAATTTGGGTCACAATACTTATACTGGGTTGGCCAAAAAGTTCGTTCAGGTTTTCAGTAAGATAGTACAGAAAAACCCGAACAAACTTTTTGGCCAAGCCAATATATTCTTTTTCATGTATATTGTAAAAATTATCTAGAGGACTACTCTTATTATAATTTTAACGATCAAACACTGATTAAATTATTGATAGTCAGTTAGTTAAAGAATATTTTCTGACTATATACCTATTAGAATGGCCAATATTTAAAACAAACAACATCAAATGCTGGTGAGGGTATAGAATAACAGGAACTCTCATTCATTGCTGGTGGAAACGCAACATAGTACAGTCACTTTGAAAGACTGGAAGTTTCTTACAAAACTAAGCATACTCTTACCATAGGATACATCAGCCATGCTCCTTAATATTTACCTAAATAAACTGAAAAGTTACGTTCACACAAAAACCTGCACAGGGAAGTCTACAGCAGTTTTTTTCATAATTGTCATAACTTGGAAGCAACTAAGATGTTCTGCAGTCCATGAGAGGATAAATAAACTGTGGTACATCCAACCAATGGAATATTATTTACTCCAGAAAGAAATGAACTATCAAGCCATGAAAAAACATGGAGGAAACTTAGATGCACATTACTAAGTGAAAGGAACCAACCTGAAAAAGCTGTGTACTGATGATTCCAGCTATATGATATTCTGGAAAAAGTACAACTGTGGAGACATTAAAAGCCTCAGCTGTTGCCATGGATTGGGAGGGAGGAGAGGGTGAATGGGCAGAGCACAAAGGAATTTTAGGGCAGTAAAACCATTCTTTATGATTCTACAGTTGTGGCTATATGTCATTATACATTTGTCAAAACCCATAGAGTGTATAGTACAACGAGTGAACCCTAATGTAAACTATGAACTTTGGGGGCTACCGATGTGTCAGTGTAGGTTCATCAGTTGTAACAAATAGACCACTCTGGTGGGGCATGTTGATAACGGGGAAGGATTTGCAAATGTGGGGACAGAAGGTTGTAACTCTTTGTACTTTCTGCTCATTGTTACTGTGAACCTAAAACTGCTCTTAAAACTAAAGTTTATTAATTAAAAAAACAGAATATTTTTTACTTCACAAGTATATAGGTTTTCAATTTAATTCTTAGGACTTTATTCTTTTTTTCATTACTTATTATTGTGTGGACATTATTTAATAATATTTTTCCTTACTACACTTTAGCAAGCATGTACTTTAAATACGTAGTGCTTTTCATTGCCTTAATTCATTGTTTCTTCTTAAGCTGAATAAATCAAAGTCTTGTTTTTTCATGCCTTTTACATATCTTATGAAGTTAGTTTCTGTTATACTTTCACCAGGGTTTGAGACTCAACACATTATATGAGGAATCAGTGATAAAAGAAAATAACTTATACTGTGCTAATATATTAGTAACAAGTCTATTTCAAATTCTATAGAGAAATTATATTCTTGGATTTAAAATGTCTTGATTATAACAATATATTGCTAAAGTCTCAAGAATGAATTTATATGTATGAAGAATAATATACCTTTCACTGATGTGTAGACACATAATTTCCAAATGAAATTCAGCCTATTTTACTTGCTAAATATACTTAGCAATATACTATTTACTAAGCTTTTTAAATACTTGTTAATGGATACATAGAGAAATGGTTTGATTATTTTAAATGGAGCAGAAAATATTTGGGCTACAGAGCTACATCACTCAATAGTCATTCTATCTAGAAAACAAGATTGTAGAGGTTTGCAAAACAACACTGATAACAATCAAAACATTTTAATACTCATAGATCCCTGCTATATTTGAAAATAATGGTTAATAACTAAGACTATATTTCATGGTGATGTGTGTCCATATCTATTTGTATTTATTAATTCTAAAGGAATTAATGTACTTCTGTTTTTGTAGGCAATTATTTTTTAGTTGTAGTAGAGTTATGTGGTTTGTTGAGAATTGTAATTCTGTGAAAGTAATGATTGGTGTTGAACCCTACTGAGATTGCTTAGCTATAAATAAGTGACACATTCCTGAGAAGTTCAATTATTTTTTATCTAAGGGTTTCAGTCAACTAAAAATACAATAATCATTGGTCAAGGAAATAATACATACTTTTAATTTTGTAAGGATTTGATGTTTAGAACACTGTATTCTCAGCTTCTGAAGTATAATAAACTATTCTAGAATGTAGTGTCTTAAAATAATATTTATTTAGCTCATGAATCTGTACTGGAAATCTGTGCAAGGTCACCTAGGCTTGACTGATCTTATCATGAGGGTGAGTCTACGGAGGATGGCCTCGAATGGGACAGTGGTGACAGCCAGGATGACTAGCACCTCTCTCCATGTGGCCTATCATTTTACGTCACTCTAGCTCACGTTTGTCCAAGAGGATGTTGTAGGGTTCCCTGAGCAGGAGAATAATTTCACAAGCCTTCTTGAAGTTTGGCTTAGAATTATAATAAAACCACTTCCAAAATTTAACAGGAAATAGATTCCACATCTTGGTGACTGAGCAGCAATGAATTATCACCATTTTTGTAATGTAACACAGATATTAATCTGGATTTCTAAATAGGTTATTAAGTACACACAAATGAATCAAACAGTATCTTATTGGCTAACAAATATCAACTTACTTCCCCATATTTAATTTGCATACTACTAGAGGACAGTCAGAATTCTTAAAGACATTACTATCATCTTAAACATAATATGCAAATATTTTTTGTCTGATATTATAAAGAAATCTTTTCAATATCATTTAAGCTGTTAATTAAAATTCCTTAAAATGATATATTAAAAAAGACACATTGTTAAATGATCATGTGATAAAGATTATACTGATTAAAAATATAAATACAATCAATATACTCACATCTATGGGCTCATGTATTTTGTATCATTCAGTGTGAAAAACATAACACAATGCATTTGTCCACCATTTCTGGAAAGGATACCACACTAGTTGAATTTATGTAGATACTTCAAATAATTTTAGAATGATATATTGACTAAGAGATGGTGGAAGATGGATACATAGATTATCTAGTTAGATGAAGATAGATAGGTAGATAGATAGATGAAGGCAGAAATAGTTGGATGAATCACCATTCAATGGCTATGTGGTCTTGTGCAAGTTAATTAAACTCTCTGTCCTTTGGACGCTTTGTCTGTAAAATGGAGATGATGATAATAATATTTTCTTCATACATTTTTGTGATTATTACATAAATAAATACACATAAAATGAGTGGATCGGTGCATGGCACATAAGAAGTATTAATTAATTGTTATATGTGATTACTTCACTTGTTTCTATTTGTTTGTTGTTGCTGTTGGATGATAGGTTGATGAATGAATAAGTATTATGGATTGAATAGATAATTGTATAAATATGTACTTGCTGGAATCTTACATTTTCTAAAAAGCCACATTTTCCTTCTTTCTCAGGTCCTTTGGAAAAAAAGAAATTTTTACCATATTTTATACATTTTTCTTTTTTCTTAAAAAGGGTAGAGTGTAACACAAACAACAAATGTTGATGAGGATGTGGAGAAAAGGGAACCCTCCAACACTGTTGGTAAGAATGTAAACTGATGTAGCCACAGTGGAAAACTGTATGGAGGCTTTCTCAAAAAACTAAAAATAAAACTCCCAAATGACCCAGCAATTCCATTACTGGGTAAATATCCAAAAAACCCAAAAGCACTAATTTGAAAAGATACTTGCACCCCAATGTTAATAGCAGCATTATTTACAATTGACAAGATATGCAAGCAACTTAAATGTCCCTCAACAGATGAATGGATAAAAAAGATGTGGTATGCATATACAATGGAATACTACTTAGCCATTAAAAAGAATGAAATATTGCCATTTGCAGCAATATGGATGGACTTGGAGATTATTGTGCTAAGTGAAATAAGTCAGACAAAGACAAATACTATATGATATCACTTATATGTGGAATTTTAAAAATACAACAAACTAGTGAATATAACAAAACAGAAACAGACTTACAGATACAGAGAACAAACTAGTGGTTAGCAGTGGGGAGAGGAAAGGAGGAGGGGTAATTTAGGGGTAGGGAATTAAGAGGTACAAGGTATTACACAAAAAATAAGTTGCAAGGGTATATTTTACTACATAGGGAATATAACCAATATTTTATAATAACTATAAGTGAAGTATAACATTTACAGATTGTGAATCACTATATTGTACACATCAGCTATACTTCATTAAAAAAAAAAGTTGAGCGAATATAATTTAATCTGTACTAAGGTCATCATTGAATATTAATGATTATACACTGTATTATGTTAACTTACAATCATTTAATTTTTATAGTCAGTAAGTGAGGAACCAAGGGATTACATACTAAGTGTTAAAAACATGATTTTTAGGATATAAAATTTACCACCTATTTCTTAGAAAAACTTATTTTAGAATGCATTTAGTTTAAATTAGTGTGTCAGATAAATAGTATTATGAAGTAAGACATAATATGTATTTTCCTGTTGTAATCTAAAGATGAGCCAATATCATACATTTATGTATCAGTTACTGAGTCCAGAGTTTCTGTCTATATTTTTAAACACACATGTACTACTTTAAAATGTTTTTAATAAAAATCTTCTGCTATGTAATATCAAAAACAAATCAACATCTTGTGTTTTTATGAAATATAACATTAATAATTCCAAGAGTTTTATTCTGATTTTTTAAGACACAGTAGGGTGTATAAGTTGTCTATCACTGCTCTAACAAATTAAGACAAAATTAGTGGTATTCACTGTAATTTCTATTTTCCTTCTATTCATTTATGAATTTTAATGATAATTAATTCATGTATCCGTTTATTCACTTTTATAAAAGTATTTCTCAGGGGATCTTATATGCCAGAGACTATGTTAGTTTTACTCCTATTAATTATGATACAATAACTGTGTATAATAAGTTTATGTTTATCAATGTGAACAAAAACCTGTGCTGATATGTATTAGTCATTATCTTCCTCAGTGGTTTGCCACCATGACCAACACCACCATCTCTCTCTCCCCTCCAAGGAACATTTGACAATGCATACACTGGTTTTTGACTTAGGTGGTGGGGGGATGCTACTGGAATCTAGTGGGGAGAGGCCAGGGATGTTTCTAAACAGCCTAGAATTCACAGCACAGCTCCCCACAACAAAGAATTATCCAGCCCAAAATGTCAATAGTGCCAAGGTTGAGAACCCTGATCTACCTATACATTTTCAAAATGTTCACATGCATTATACAACACATCTAAGCATGTTTCTCGTAGACATATATGTATGGTTTTTGTTCATCAACCAGTGGCAGCAATTTACTAGGAACAGTTGAAAAACCTGTCATCCTCAGATGTTGAAATCTGCAATATGGAACATATTTTTTTTAAAAGTATAGTTGAAGATAACTGATTCATACGTGTATGCATGTTTGTGTATGTAGGTATTTATTTTTTGTAGATGTCAAAGATCATAGTCATCAGGGCTGCATCCACAGTATAAACCACGGCCTGTTTTAGTTTGAAGCCTGCCTTTTGCACTAAAAATATGAAAATGTTGTCCCATAGAACTATAAGATTGCATGCTGAAGAAGCAACCTTGAAAAGTTATTGACTGCTTCAAGTAGAAGGTCATGTAACATAACTAAACCACATGAGAAATGAGGCGGCATTTAAAATTCTCTACAGAAAGTATCATATTCTTACCTTCGTAATGCATTTTAGCAAATAGAGTGAGTTTATACTTTCAAACCAACCCTAAGACCCAAAATACCTCATTCCTTAGTTTAATTATTTTTTCTCTTGTTCTGTGTTCAGTGTAGAAGAAAAATAGCTGGTGCCTGTCCTCTGAAAAAAATCTCCTCTCACTCTTGAGTTTTATTATTAAAAATACTTCAAAAACTTATTTTCTTTAGAATCATTCATTTTCTCAAGGCCACATGGGAAGTTTGATATGCTATACCTGTAAAGATTTGAGCTAGAGTTGATATATAAGAAAGTCCTTCAGAAATTCAGCCATCTGATTTATCACTAAATAACCATCTTCTTAATTGAACTAGTCCCTTTTATTAAAAGCTCTGCTTTCCAAAATGAATCATTTCCTAAGCCAAGAACATTCACTGCAGATGTTTTTTTCTATTGGAGTTGAAACACTATTACCTATACTGTACTTCTAGGAAAGATAAGTATAAAAGTATAAGCAATAACCCATAATAGAATACAATGTAATTTTCATCATAATAGGTACAACACAAAACTGTAACAAATTCAAATATATATAGACAATTTAAATCAAATTGATTAGCATCTGGATATAATCAGTCATGGGCATGAAATGCTTTTTAATAAGGTAATGACTTCATTAAGCATGGTTAATCACACACCACCTTGAACTCATTTTCTAAAAATAGAATTAATTATTCAAATTACAGCAATTAAAACACACCAGTCGATGGCTGGATTCATTTTTAAAACTAAAAGCTTGCCAAAAATTCTACCCATCATTTCCACGAGTTAGAGCATGTATTGAATATCTAATTTAAGAAAACAGACTTTTGAATCAAACAATACTATAGGAATAAGATAGACAACCTTGGGTAATTATTTCTTAGCCAAATCACATAAATAGAGAATTAAACAGGGCATAGAGAATACACTTGAATCTTTAAAAAACAGTTCACTTAGTGTTCACATATAATTTATCATTCTTTTTTCAAATATGATACTGTTTCTTTATCATAGGACAATACTCGATTCAGATAAAGTAGAAATACATTTTCCTTACTCTACACAAAATCAACAGATATGTATAGAACATCTCCTCAATGTACGGTACACCAGATAAACAAAAGAAGTACAACCTCCTTGGGAGATTTTAAATCCAGTTTGGGATGCTAGCTACAGATAAATGAGGAAAATGAGGAAAGCTACAGATATTATGCACTGAACATAGTCAACTGAAGAATAGGAGGCTGGGCCTCCTGTTTTGAGGCATATTCTTTGAAAACATATTTCCTTGCAGATCAACTGAAGAAATTAAATTGGATTCTATTTCATTGTACTCTATACATGTTCATTCTGAGGAGAAGAGTTTATTTTCCTGACTGTGCTTATTTTTAGACTCATTAAGAAAAGGTTTTGCATGGTCCAGTAAACATTTAGGGATATGGAATGGAGCATATTGCCTTAAATTTACTCTGTAAATTTAAGAATTTTTAGTTATAGGAACTTAAGAATAGTAGTTATTTTGCACAACACCTGCTTTTTCATCTTTCGGTGTACCACTGAATTATCCCACACTTAATTCAACATTCTGACTGCTAATGGACATTATAATAATATGTATCCAGAACTGTGATTGTATCCAAAAATTTTTTGAAACAGTTTAAAAGTGTTGGCATATCTGTAGAGGTATCAAGGTACATCAGTAAATTTTACCCACTTTGAAACCCACTGCATAAAGACATCATGTAAAAAGAATTCTTGCAAGTTCACAGAATGAAGTGTTTTGTTGCATAATTCTCAACAAAGTTGCTTTCATTACAGTAATCTTTTCTGTACTAAAATAACCAAATATATAGGCAAAAAAATGATTACATCTGAAGAAGTAGTAACTCAGTAACGTCACGTAAATGTGATAATAAAATATATAACTCATTTCTAAGGAACATCTACTTTTCATGTACTATTTGTAATATAAAAAGGTTAGAAATGTCAACATGTCCTTTTCATTTATAGACATGAGCTATTCCCACAATGTGCTTCAGAATGAACAGCTGTTATTAAAGAGATTAGGAAAATAATAATAATTTCAATTTCATTCCATTTTTACCTTATAGCTGAACATCAGGCATGAATTTTCTGGCTCCCCGTGTCATTCTGAACCTGTATTTACAGAATATTCAAGTAATATTATTGATCTAGTAATTTAGTTTAATGGGAATTATGCCTCGTTATTATAAATCTATAAAATAACATTGAATAATTTCACTGGAAATTGCTTCTGAAATTACTTCATTACAATAACTCAACAAGAGTAAACAATAGTAAAGAAAAGTTCCACCTTCTTGCCCTTGTGAAACCCTATTTTAATGAAGCTATCTGGCATATGTCAATATTTCTTTCTATGAGAATAGAATATGATCATGATAAATGGTAACTAAAACAAGCAATACATATTAAATTCCACTCTGAAAATGAATGAGTTTTCATACATACATTTGTCACACATAACAAAAATGCACTCTATTATCCACCCACTGAATATTGTTTAGCTGCGCAATCAGTATCAGGACCTGAATGTATCTTGGTGAATGTACATAATATCTTTCCAGATATACCATTGCCTTCACATTCCATTTAAAGAGGAATAACTGGTGGGACTTCCCCGGCAGTCCAGTGGTTAAGACGGCACGCTCCCAATGCAGAGAGCACGGGTTCAATCCCTGGTCAGGGAACTAAGGTCCCAGCATGTCACACGGCATGGCCAAAAAAAAAAAAAGGAATAACTGGCTTCATAAATATTTATGGGATAGAATACAGCTATTTTCAATATTTATTTATTTCAATTGGATTTCAGTATAGTCGTATTTTAAGGTCTAAGTCAAATGCAGCCTCTTGCATGAAGTATTCCCCGTTCCAGTACCAAAACCAGTTTCTCCTCCTCTAAGTTTGCCATAGTACATGGCCCCTAGCTTATTATTACTTTTTCATTAGATCAACACCTTTTATTGATACCTAAAGAATCATACAATTTATATAAAGTTTTTTTAAAATTTTTATTGGAGTATAGTTGATTTATAATGCTGTGTTAGTTTCAGGTGTACAGCAGAAGTGAATCAGTTATACACATATATATATATATATATATATATATATATATCCACTGTTTTGGCCCCTTGCTTATTAAATGGATCATTTTCTTTTATTCATCATCATGATTTTGAGCCTATATATATATATATATATATATATATATATATATATATACATACACACACATATATGTATTTATTTCCCCCAGCAGTGGTTCAGATGATGACATTTCAAGAACATTGTAGAAAGCATAAATTTTCAAAGTCATTTAAATCCAGAAACACTGCCATATGATCCCACAATTGGAAACAGATGTGCAAATCACTGAGTATAACATGATATGATCATGGAACAGTATATGCTGGGGGCATATGTAGGAGGTTTACTAGGTGGTAGTTGTGATGGAGAGGTCCTGGATAAAGGAGATCTTACTTGTCCTGTCTGTGTCATCCTTCCCCTGGACGGAAGAACCGCCAAAAATTTAAAGAAGCTTCATTGGTAGTTAAATCATGTGTAACCAGATGAACCCAAAAGAGTCATAGAAATGACAATACTGAAGAGAGAGCTAGCGTTCAAGATATTGCAAAGCTTAGGAAATTTACTGCATTCTTTTACACTTTATTTTAAAATGACTTAATTAAATAGATTTCTGTTTTTTTTTTTCTTTAGTCATCTCAGGGTTCTTGTATTTCCCAGGTTTCTGTCACCAACAGATATAAACTACTTATATTTACATAATATCAACACTCTTGATTAACATAAATTATGCAGTGCAATAGGGTATGTCTGCAACCTACTATAAGCCAGTAGGTAAGTTACATTTTAAGAAAAGCAATTTGCTTAAAATGCAAAATACAGAAATTGTGCTAATAAAACTACAAAATACATTTAGATATCATGTTAATTCATTTAAGTGTATGCATCTTACGAATCATCAGATGATAAGTGCAGCAGAGATATATGATACAAAATTATGTTATGAAATTATTAATTTTAATGAAAACAAATTCTTTTAAAGAAAAATATTTTCCCTTTCTTGGATATAGTAAGCACTAATAACATTTTAAATACTGTTTTTAAACACATGACTGAAAGCATCACGGATAACTGATAATGACTTTAAAAAAAATCTAAGACAATATTCTGACAAACATTGCCAATTCATTTACTCCCATCCTCTCAGAATATGAGTTAGGATGTGCAAGAAAGGATAAAGAGAAAAGTAAAAGGTAGGTGGGCAATAATAACAAAATAATTAACAATTTAAAAAGAAATTTTAAATGAAATTTGACATTGATAAATGTAAAATAATTTTACAAAGCTTGCCAATGTGTATTAATTAAGAGATGCATGCCCTCCTGTCTGTCAGCTTCTTCCACACTTTAAAAAAAAATTTTTACACCCACTTGGCATTATAGGACATCATTGCTTAAAACCTCATGCTTTTCCCAGCAATGTCAAAGACCTCTTATAACCATATAACTCTGAAAAAGCTTTGTTATATTTGAATCATTCTAAGAATTGTATGTCTGATTGAAACAGAAGTACCTTTTTAGAAAAACAAACAAAATTCAAGCTGTTACGCTTAGTAACTATATATCCACATTCTAAATTATAATTTTGAAAACCTGAAAGTGTACTTTTTAAATTTGAAAATAAGCTGTGTCTCATCTTATGATAAATTGAAGTGTTAGGGTCATTTCAAACATTCCTTTCCTCTCTACACACTGGGAAAATAGAAATGATTATTCATGGTACATCTTTAGGGAATCACATTTGTACATTCAAGTTTTTTTTTTCATCTTCAAATGTGTTTGAATTATCATGCTAAAGCGTTTTACATTTTCTAGAATTTTGTTCTCATTATTGTTGTCTTGCATGATAAAGTTTATATTTGTTAGGTAAGGCAAAACCCTTTTGTCTCTACCAACTAGAAATTGTATCTATAAATGGTCACTTACTGACATGAGAGTGGATTTTTTACCTTTGGTTGCAGTTTGGTAGAGGATATTATTGCACCCCATTTATTATTTTCAGTCTTTAGAGGGATTAGGATGGTGTTCACTGACGTTCGGCAATAAGTAAGCATGTGCTATGGCTTGAACTACGTCTTCCCAAAATTCATATGTTGGAGGCCTCACCCCTAATACTTCAGAAAGTGATGAGTTGGAGATAGGGCCTTTAAAGAGGTAATTCAACTAAAATGCAGTTGTTAGGGTAGACTATTATCCAATATGGTATCCTTATAAGAAGAGGAGATTAGGACACAGACAAAAACAGAGGCAGCATATGAAGACAACAGGAGATGGCCATCTACAAACTGAGGGAGAGACATCAGAAAAACAACTCTGCCAACCCCTTGATCTCAACTTCTAGCCTCTAAAACTGTGAGAAAATGAATTTCTATTGTTTAAACCACCAGTCTGTGATACATTGCTATGGTAGCCCTGGCAAACTAAAACAAATGGGAAGGTGGAGAAAAAAGTCTCTGTATTTAAATGTATTTACTGGAATTAGTTGATGGAAAATTTGTCGGGCCAATCACCCATTAAAACAAGATAGTAATGCACAGCATAATAGACAATTGCAGATCTGAAAAACCGAGAAGTTAAAGGATCCTAATGTGATCCTAGGACTTTAACAAAATCAGGTCTACTCATCAAACAGCTTAGAAGATCATAGTTATATCTGGGTCAAAGGAGTGAAAAGTAAATACCTCAGAAAAGTTGGAACCCTACTGAAAAACGGTCCAGAGGGAGAAAATAAAGTATTCTTAAAAGGGATTATTTAAAAATGTGCATACATGAAAAATGTTCTTAAAGATGTTTTTTGAATAAACAAGTGATCCAAATAAAATGATAATAAAGCAAGGCATCTCAGTTTTGCTCTTACCACTTAAAAATACTTCTGTATTTTTACTTATTGTCTAAAAGGACAATATAATGAAAAACACACAAGAAATAATTAATATATAAATTATTTAAAAAAATAAATTGTCTTTGGGAGTTAAGAATATCAGTTTAAACCCCATTGCTCAATATTTTCCAAATTTTCTGTTTGTTCTTTCATACTTAGAATAAATTCATTCATATTTGAATAAATTTATTATAGAAGTGAGTTCAAGTTTGACATGTGTTAATCATAAAGTTTTAAAATACTTAATTCTTCTATAATTTGGACAGAATTTCAATAGAATCTTTACATAAGTTAAAATTAACAAGATGAGATTTCACTGAAAGTATTATGGCTCACAAAAACTCAAATATAAATAGAAGTTTTATTTAATAAAATGCTGAGCAATCAGATTTTTAATTTATAAACAGAGCACAGAAGATTTAGAATGCTCCTAATAATCATTGACTGACTTACTAATCATCCAGGAAACAGAAATGACTCAAGGTATTTTAACAAAAGGGGATTTAATATAGGAAATTACATGTTTATAAAACTTATGAAAGGGTGACTGTTAATTGAAGAGGAATTAGGAAGGTCAAAATCACAGGAATCCACCACTGATGAACCCAACTGTCACTAGCACTAAAACACATGACATGAAGCTGCTGAAAAACCTAGGCCTGCTGTCTTCCCAAATATTTACCTACCACTGCCAGAGGAGAATGATGCATTCCCCTATCCTGTCTTCCAAATCTCATTCAAATGGCCTGCAATAGAGTAAAGAGCTTAGAACTTTGAAGATGGTGCTGAAAATCAACAGACAATTTCCAGAATACTTACTAATAAATCTTAAAGTAGTATTGAGCCAAGGAGAAGTGTTTACCATAAAATATATACTGCTTAAATTTTATCATGCTATTGTTAGGAGAAATGTGTTAGCTGACAAGGTATCCCAAAGTGTTCCAGTTACACAGTGCTATCTTTGCTTAATATTTAAATATATCTAATGAGCACTATTTCAGTGTAAGTTGGGAAAGCAAGTCTTACCTCTACTATCTCAAGGTATGAGGGCAGGACTTATGTTTATGTGTACTTTTCAAACTTTTCTTGTGTATATTTAATATATATAAGATCATGTTTATTTTTGGTATATTTATGTATATTTACTTTTTAAATGTATATATATGTATATTTTTTAAGTGTTATGTATATTTTTACCTCTATACTATACCCCTTAGTTCAAATTGCATTCTATCATTATTGGTCCACAGAAGGCTCCTGTTAAAGACTGAATTGTGTCCCTCTAAAGTTCATGTTGACACTGTAGTTCCCATTGTCACTATATTTGGAGATGGGGCCTCTAGGGAAGTAATTAAGGTTAAATGTGGTCATATTGGTGAGTCTAATCTGTTAAAACTGGTGTCCTAAAAGAGGAAGAGTCACCAAAGTTTTGTCTCTGAAGGAGCACAGAAGAAAGGCCATGTGAAGACACAATGAGAAAGTGGCTGTCTACAAGATATGAAAATAGTCTTCACCAGAAACTGAATTTGATCATGGACGTCTAGCTTCCAGAACTGTGAGAAAATGAATGTCCATTGTTAAAGCTACCCAGTCTGTAATATTTTGTTATGTCAGCCCAAGCAGACTAATGCAGCCTCTCTCTTACGTTTAGAGTTGTTTCAAGTTTGGTAAGTCATTCCCCTTACCCTTTGTCTCCACAAAACAACTTCCTATCCCTTCACTATCCAATCACTTCAGTGTGTTAAATGTATCTTTTATTTCATGGTAAACTTGAAAAATATCATTTTGCATGCATATATCACAATTTACAGCAATGGTTTTATTGTTACATCTTATTACACATTGCATATGTTTTTTTACTTGGCACACTGTTGTTTTTTTTAAATTAACTTCTATTGTTTCTACTGTACAGCAAAGTGAATCAGCTATACGTATACATATACCCCCCTTTTTTGGACTTCCTTCCCATTTAGGTCACCACAGAGCACTGAGTAGAATTCCCTGTGCTATACAGTAGGTTTCATTAGTTATCTATTTTATACATAGTAGTGTATATATGTCAATCCCAATCTCCCAATTCATCCCACACTCCCCTTCCCCCCTTAATATCCATACATTTGTTCTCTACATGTGTCTCTATTCCTGCTTTGCAAATAAGATCATCTGCATCATTTTTCTAGATTCCACATATAAGTGATATTATACGATATTTGTTTTTCTCTTTCTGATTTACTTCACTCTGTATGACAGTCTCTAAGTCCATCCATATCTCTACAAATGGCACAATTTTGTTCCTTCTAATGGCTGAGTTATATTCCATTCTATATATGTACCACATCTTCTTTATCCATTCCTCTGCTGTTGGACATTTAGAATGATTCCATGTCCTGGCTATTGTAAATAGTGCTGCAATGTACATTGGGGTGCATGTATCTTTTGGAATTATGGTTTTCTCCAGGTATATGCCCAGGAGTGGGATTACTGGGTCATATGGTAGGTCTATTTTTAGTTTTTTAAGGAATCTCCATACTGTTCTCCATAGTGGCTGTATCAATTTACTTTCCTACCAATGGTGGAAGAGGGTTCCCTTTTTCCACACCCTCTCCAGCATTTATTGTTTGTAGATTTTTTGATGATGGCCATTCTGACCAGTGTGAGGTGATACCCATTGTAGTTCTGATTTGCATTTCTCTAATAATTAGTGATGTTGAGCATCTTTTCATGTGTTTGTTGGCTATCTGTATGTCTTCTTTGGGGAAATGTCTATTTAGGTCTTCCATCCATTTTTTGATTGGGTTGTTTTTTGATACTGAGCTGCATGAGCTGTTTGTATATTCTGGAGATTAATCCCTTGTCAGTTGCTTCATCTGTAAATATTTTCTCCCATTCTGAGGGTGGTCTTTTCATCTTGTTTATGGTTTCCTTTGCTGTGCAAATCTTTTGAGTTTAATTAGGTCCCATTTGTTTATTTTTGTTTTTATTTTTATTACTCTAGGAGGTGGGTCAAAAAAGATCTTGCTGCAATTTATGTCAAAGAGTGTTCTGCCTATGTTTTCCTCTAAGAGTTTTATAGTGTCCAGCCTTACATTTAGGTCTTTAATACATTTTGAGTTTATTTTTGTGTATGGTGTTAGGTAGTGTTCTAGTAAATCTCTTGCATTCCTATATGCTAACAATGAAAGATCGGAAAGAGAAATTAAGGAAACAATCCCATTTACCATTGCAACAAAAAGAATAAAGTACCTAAGAATAAACCTACCTAAGGTGGCAAAGGATCTGTACTCAGAAAACTATAACATACTGATTAAAGAAATCAAAGATGACACAAACAGATGGAAAGATATAGCATGTTCTCAGATGGGAAGAATCAGTATTGTGAAAATGACTATACTGCCCAAAGCAATATACAGATTCAATGCAATCCCTATCAAATTACCAATGGCATTTTTCACAGAATTAGAACAAAAAATTTTACAGTTTGTATGGAAACACAAAAGAACCTGAATAGCCAAAGCAATCTTGAGAAAGAAAAATGGAACTGGAGGAATCAGGCTCCCTGACTTCAAACTATACTACAAAGCTACAGTAATCAAGGTAGCGTGGTACTGGTACAAAGACAGAATAGATCGATGGAACAAGATAGAAAGCCCAGAGATAAACCCACGCTCCTATGGTCACCTAATCTATGACAAAGAGGCAAGAATATACAATGGAGAAAAGACAGGCTCTTCAATAAGTGGTGCTGGGAAAACGGGATAGCTACAGGCACACTGTTCTTAAGCCTTACCCATGTGTCCATGTGTAAACCTAATACCTTTCTCATAATTGCTGCAGACTGTGCCATAGTCTGCTTCCATCATGCTTAATATACCCATTTTCCAGAGGTGACCTGCATTCACTACCTCAATAAAACACCAAATAATTACTCAAGTGCACAATTGCTCTTTTACTTTTTTCTCAGGCTCTGTCTATTATTTTGTATTCTTTATCACCCAAGCCACTTTCTTCAAGCCCAAATTACATCTTTTCTTACCTCTCCTTGGTCCCAGACCCCCTTTTGAAAAGGCTTTGTGGAAGAAATAAAACTCCCAGATAAATTCATCCTTATTTATTATATTCTAGGCCATCCACAGCATGCCTTGGCACTTTGCCTCTAATACTTAAGGAATCAATTAATGTAAAAGTTAGACTTCTCCTAAAATACAAGTTCAGGCAATTGTGGTTTAAAATGGCATTTTTCCCATTTTGTATATTTATATAACAAAATTAAAAATAACAGAATTTAACAATATTAGTTCTTCCAATACAAGAATACAGGATTTCTTTCTATATAATTTTCAAATCCTTTCACCAGTGTTTTATAGTTTTCAGTGTATAGGTCTTTCACCTCTTTGGTTAAGTTTATTTCTGGGTATTTTATTATTTTTGATGTTAGTGTAAATGGCATTGTGTCCTTAATTTCTCTTTCTGATAGTTCATTATTAGTGTATAGAAAAGCAACAGATTTCTGTATATTATTCTTGCATCCTGTAACTTTACTGAAATCATTTATTAGTTCTAATAGATTTTTGGTGGACTCTTTAGAGTTTTCTATATATAGAATCATGTCATCTGCAAATAGTGATAGAATTTTACTTCTCTTCCAGTTTGGATGAATGAAATTCTGCCTTTTGCAACAACATGGATGGATCTAGAGAGCATTATGCTTAGTGAAATAAGTCAGAAAGAGACTATGTTATCACTTATATGTGGAGTCTAAAAAATAAAACAAAAAAATGTATATAACAAAACAGAAACAGACTCACAGATATAGAGAACAAACTAGTGGTTATCAGTGGGAAGAGGGGAGTGGGGAGGGTGAGATAGGGGTATGGGATTAAGAGACAAAAACCACTATGTATAAAATAAAGAAGCAACAAGGATACAGCATAGGTACAGCACAGGGGAACACAGGGAAATATAGCTATTATTTTGTAATAACTTTAAATGGAGTGTAACCTATAAAAATGCTGAATCACTATGTTGTACACCTGAAACTAATTCAATATGGTAAGTTAACTAAATTTCAATAAAAAATTTTAAATCACTGCAAAAATAATAATAAAATTTAATTTAAAAACAAAAATGTTTACAGGCTATACAGTATGATTAAGAATATGCTCTATTTTTATATTTTATGCATTTGTGTTCCACACCCCCACCCCAAATGGTTTCTTCCATGAATTCAACTTTAGCTGAATCCCACTGTGAAAAAAAATAGGCAATTTTTGATTCCAGTTTGATGTTTCAATCAAATAAGACAGTGTGATTTTAAGTGGGCATTGCAAATTCCAGGCTTCACCTTCAATTAAAAGAATTCAAGAAGAGGCTCTTTACACTTAACAGTCCAAAGCAGAGGACGCGGGCATTAGGATTTCCTCCTATCCATCACTTGCTATTGCACATTATCTCCCAGCAACAGCTGGTGACACACACACGGTGCCTCTAGGAAAACTCTCTTTTCCCCCTTCCATCTGTTTTAGTCAATTTACATCAGAAATAAAACACTGTTTTACTGGTCTGCTTACAACATCTTATCCACAATGTAATTTAAATCCCTTTGGTTATGGGAGGCAGATTTTGCATTTTGAGGGTAGTTTTACTTTAAAAACTAGCTGAACTTGGAGGTCTTCACAACCTGTTGATCAGATAGAAAATTTTTATAGGTAGCATAGAAAAAAATATGATGCTTATTCTATCAAAAGAAAGTAAGGATAATATGTAAATATGTTGAAAAATAAAATATACTGATTGTATTTCTGAGTTTTAATTTAAACTTGTGACCAATATTTTATTTTCACTAGAGAACAGCAAGGGTTTGCAATTTTTATAAGGGCTGCAAGATTTATTTCTCCATGCTCCACTGCTCTTGGTTGGGAAATAACAGTGGACACCAATGAGTGTGGAAGTAGTCATACCTTCCTTTGCTACTTCTTCACACCTTCACACCTGGTCTGAATCTCCATCCATGAAGATAATAAGATTTTTTTCTTCCTTTTCTTTTCTTCTCTTTTTTTAAAAAAATGTGCAACTTATTCTCTCATGTTTGATGAAAATGAAAGCTCTGGAGTCAAACTGCTGAACTCTAAAGCATGATTACCACTTTATGTGTGACCTTGAGCTAATCATTCAATGTGTCTAAATCTCAGTTTCTTCACCTAAAATATGACACACCTAACTCATAGAGTTGTTATAAAGATTAACTGTTCCTATCCCATTGTAAGGATCCAGAGTAAGCTAATATAAGTGTTACAGAAATAATGAGATGTTCTTTTTTCTGGATTATTGTGATTCTCACCTTCAAGAAAGGAGACTTTCCTTTATCCATCTTTTGAATTAATCTCTTTGTTTTTCATTTGAGGAAATGAAAAGAATAAAATCTGATTCTTAACATTGATGTTTTTAGAATTACAGTGTTTTCTCCTAAATTCATTATTGCAACAAAGCTAATTTTGTCCAGCAGAGCATAAAATCAATGTTTATATTGATACTTTCTAATGCACTATTGTTTTTTTGTTTTGGATTTAATGGAAATTTTTATTTTTAAACAGTTGTTTTTTTTTATTTTGTAGTGCATATATTTTCTTGCTTATTCTCAAGTGAACACTTTATATCTTTGGTGTGGGAAATTAGAAAATGCGTGTTAAATTCATTCTATTCTTTGGTTGTTTCTACATTCAGGTATTAATTTTTTCATAAGGCAATTAAACACATGAATAATAAGCTATTTAATACGTATTTATTAATTTTCCACTTTCTAGCAGTAAAGGGTTTTTACTCATTGTTTGTCACAGACTGTTATGAGAATTGTTATTCTGCTCGGCTCTGAACTCCAGACTGTCTACTCAAACCACCATGTGGAAGTCTAATATGGATCTCAATATTAATTGCCAAAACGAAACTATTGATTCCACCTCTCCCCACAAAAGCCCCCAATTTCTTCATCCCCAACTCTCAATAATGGCACTGTCATTCAGTCAGTCGCTTAGGCAAAACAAAAAAAAAATACTTTACCTGTTTTCTTCAGACTTCACATCCAATCTGTAAGTAAGTCTTGTAGGGAGTATATTAAAAATATATTAAAATTCAAATTACTTGTCACTATCTCCATCTCCATAAGCCAAAATCTTCTTTTGAATGGTCTGCTACAGCAGCGTTTTATATTAGTGAGATTTGGCCTGTTTTGTTTTATGTATTCTGGAGGACAGGAAGTTAATTGATTTTGATTCTCTTAAAAAAAACATAGTACATGAGCCCATTATAATTTTTAGTTGCTCAAGCAGTACAAAAGTATATTGAGACAATATGGAAGTCACCTTCTCTCACCCTGCCTACCCCTTTACCTCTCCAGAGGAACCATAGTTAAATTTTTAACATATATCCTTTAAGACTTTTTGCTTTTTCCTATACAATTATATCTGTGGTTCTAAACTAGGGTGATTCTGTCTCCCAGGGGACTTTTAACAACATCTGAGGACATTTCTGTTTTGTCATGACTACAGACGGTTGTTATCGGCATCTAGTGCGTAGAGGTCAGGGACTCTGCTAAACTACAATGCACAAGACAAACCTCACCACAAATAATTATTTGGAACAAAATGTCAATAGTTGACATTTTGAAAGGCTGTTTTGTGTTGTGGTTGTTGAATTCAATGTTTATATTCACAAAATTGTTCAACCAATCAATTTTAGAGCATTTTTATCTCCCCCAAAAGAAATCCCACATCCATTGGCAGTCACTCCCCATCTCCCCTAATCCTCCCTACCCTAGGCAACCACTATAGATTTGATTATTCTGGATATTTCATATAAATGGAATTACACACTTTTGTGACTGGCTTCTATCATTTAGCATAGTGTTTTCAAGATTTATCAATGGTATAGAATGTGTCTAGATTTTATTTCTTTTCATTGCCAAATAATATTTCACTGCACTGATATGCCACATTTTATTTAATCATAAATTGTTTCTATTCTTCGGCTTACTATTAATAATGCTGCTTTGAACATTATGTACAAGTTTTTATGTTGACATAGGTTTTCATTTCTCTTGGATATATACCTAGGAGTGTAATTGCTGAGTCATACAGAAAATTTGTGCTTCACTTTTTGAGAAACTGCCAGCCTCTTTTCCAAAGTGACTAGCACCATTCTTACTAGCAATGTATAGGTTCCATTTTCTCGACAACCTCACCAACACTTGTTATTTCATTATTATACTATATTAATTATAGTCATCAAAGTGGGTGTAAAGTACTATATCATTGTGGTTTTTATTTCCCTAATGACTTTGATCAACTTTTTATGTGTTTATTTGTCATTTGTATGTTTTTTTTTTTTTTTTGAGAAATGTCTATTTAGGTCCTTCATGCATTTTTAAAAATTTGGGTTATCTATCTTTTATTATTGGATTGAAAAGTTTATATATTCTAGATATGATTACTTTATAAGGTATAAAATTGGCACAAATATTTTCCATTCCTTTTTTTAAAAATTTTCTTGATGGTGTCTTTTGAAGCACAAAAGTTTAGAATTTTGATGAAGTCCAATTTTCTATTTTAACTTTTGTGACCTAACTCAAGCTCCTGAAGACTTAGAACTTTATAAGTTTTTTTAAGAATATTATAATTTTAGCTATCACATTTAGATCTAGATTTTATTTGAGTTAGTTTTTCTGTATAGTGTGAGGAAGGGTTCCAACTTCATTCTTTTCATGTATATACCCAATGTCAAGCACCATTTGTTACAAAGACTATTCTTTTCCCCACTGATTTGTCTTGGCATCCTTGTCAAAAATCAAGTGAATGTAACTGTGAGAGTTTATTTTTGTCTCTCAATTCTATTAATTGATCTTCATTTCTAACCTGATGCCAATATCACACTCTCTCAATTAATGTAGATTTATGGTAAATTGTGAAATTTGGATGTGCAAGTTCTCCAAAATTGTTCTTCTTTTGCATGATTGTTTTCTCTACTCTATTATTGAAAATAGGATATTAAAATATCCATCTACTCATTGAATTGTCTATTTTTCCCTTCAATTCTCTCAGTTTTTGTTTTGTGTATTTTGGGCGTCTATTGTTATGTTCATATGCGTTTATAACTTTTATCTCTTCCTAATGGATTGAGACTTATTACTATGAAATGTCCCTGTATATCTCTATTTTTAAAATTTTTGTTTTAAAGTCTATTTATCTGATATTGATAAAACCACAACAATTTTCTTATGATTGCTGTTTTCCAACCTCTTACTTTTAACCTATTTGGATGTTTGATTCCAAAGTGTGTCATCTCTAAGTTGTATATAGTTAGATTTTTTTATCCAGTCTCACAAACTTTGCCTTTTGATCACATTGTTTAATCTATCATCAGTGTTATTATTAATATAGTTGTATTTACATCTTCCATTTTACTTTTTGTTTTTTATATGTCTCATGTGATTTTTGTTCCTATATTTCTCATGTATGGCTCTTTTTTTGCATTAACAGCATATTTTTTAGTGTAATATTTTAACTCCCTTAATTTTTTTCACTATATATTGTTTTAGTTATTTTCTTAGTAATTGTTCTAGAGCTTACCATATATATATCTCAACTCATCAGAATCTAATTCAGATTTATACTTAGTTAACTTCAATAAGATATAGAAATTTTGCTCCTATATAGCTTTCTTTCCTTGTCCTTTGTGTGCTATTACAGTTATACATATATGTTACTCACCCAACAGTACATTGTTATAATTATTACTTTAATTTTTTGTCTCTTAAAAAGTGGAGAGAAGAAATGAGAGTTGGTATGCACTGAGTTTATTTCATCCCCACTTACCTTCTTGATGATATTTTTGTCAAATATATTGCATTTCTTTCTTTTATAGCTCCAACAACACAATTTATAGGTATATAAATATAGACATAGATATATATGCAATTGTTTTTTAAATCAATTAAGAATAGAAAGAACATGTAATACGTATTTGTAATGGTTTCTATAATTACATAATTATCTTTACCAGTATACTTTGTCTTTTGTTGTATTGCTATTGTTTTTTAGTTACTGTGTAAGATCACTAGATTTCAAACAGAAGAGAATTTAACTGTTAATTTATTGGGGTTCCTTTGTACATGACAAGTCATTTTTCTCTTGCTGTTTTTAAGATTTTCTTTCTCTGGTTTTAACATTTTCACTATGATACATCTGTGTGTAGATTTCTTTGCTTTTGTCCTACTTGCACCTTATTAAGCAACTAGAATGTATAAAACAATAATTGTTTTCTCAAATTTGGGAAGGTTTCAGCCATTATTTCTTTATTTTTCTTCTCCTTTCTTTCCCTATGTCTATAACAAATTAAAATTATGAAGGTCAAACAGAAAATATGATAATAAAGGATAATTCACGACTAAGCTAAAAACAGAAGCAAAAGCAATTCCATAATTTCTTAAAGGACAAAAAATGGTGAGCAAAGGAGTAACATGCTAACACATTTATACAATAAGCTAGCATGCTAGTAGCAAAGTAAAATAAACCAGTTACTGAATAAATATAAGTTTTAAAGCAAAGAGCATAAGAAATCTATCACAATGCTAATGGTTTTTTGTATGCTAAAGAGATAGCAAAATTGATTATTTTAAATCTATAAGCTGAAAATGGAATACATATCCAGCTACTAGGTTACTATATTACATCCTCCATTAAACCAGCTAAAAATTTTCAGAAGCTGCAAAATAAGAAGAGAATTGAGAAAAATTCATCAAAATTTAATTGGCAAGAATATGAAAACTGGAAATGTATCAATTTCAAAATGATTGAAGGTACTAAGAAGGCAGACTTCTCATTTTTCCAAGTTTTTAATATATAATTATAATGAGATGAAGATGATTTATTCTCAATTTCCTGAACAGTGAAATTATAAAGATGAAAAGGTTATATTTAAATATAATGATATGATAGTTCTTTAGTATTTAATATTAGCTTTTTATGTAATTCAGTTGAATAAGCAACTATTGAACTTTTAATGTTTCAGTCACTATTGAAGGAATTGAGACAAAGAGAAAGATGATGCAGTTCCCTCACTCCGAAAGCTCACAGTTCAAGAATGGATGCAGGTAAAAGCATAATTCTGTCACAATAAAATGTTATAAATGTAAAAAAACATCATTCACAAAGTACAATAACATGAGTGTGTTTATTGTTATCATTGAGATTTGGAGATGCTTTGTGAAAGAGTAAGATTTGAGCTATGTTAATAAGAAGAGATACAATTTTTCGAAGGCACAAAGAAGGAAAGACCTTTCCAAAGATGTGAAGAAATATGTTCAAACAAACAAAATCATGAAAAAGTTTAATGAAAGCAAAGATTATGGTGTGTTTGAGAAGAGAAAACAAGGCAGGGGATAATATCAGGTCAAATTGAAGATCAGAAGATAGATTATGAATAATCTTCAGTAAGATGTCAATAATATATTAAAATAGGTTTTAATACTGAGGAAAACAAAGAAATATTTATATACACTTCATAGCAAGCTGACATGGTATGAATACCATTTTTAAAAACTTGCTCTGGAAGCAACATGTAGAGTTTTAAAGGGTGAAACTGAAAACAGGGATCCAGTTAGAAGGCTAGTACCATAACTGGGAGAATTATTAATGATGATATAAGATAAAGCTTTAGAATTTTTGATCGGGAAAAGTCACAGAATGGAATGGACAAAATTCCCATCAGTAGTAAGTTTCCAGTAAAAATTTCTAACAATACATATATGATTCAATGATACTTAGGAGCATATTTGTGTGATTTCCTCAAGATGAGCTCAGTAGCTCAGTTATAGAAACTAAGAGTTATACAGGTGAGTTTTCCAGATGAACACAAAAGAAGGACAAAGAAGCAATGGAATACTCTCTCTTGTCATACATGTTTTTACTCCCAAGGGATTTACAATTTAGGAGAAAGAATTCAAATCATTGACTTCAACCTGGTATGAAGTAATTTCTACCTAGAAGGCATAGGATTAGGAGTCTTTGGAAAAGAGCAGCAGTGATCTGGGCCCTTAAGAGACAGTTTCAAGTATTTGATAAAACGGTGAAAGGTAGAATCCCCTGGTGTTGACCAAGTATGCCTTTAGCTCAGGTCCTTAGTTGATTTGTAGCAGAATGCAGCAGCATCAAAATCCTTTAGTACAATAGACATGAAAGGCAAATGAAAGAAGGAAGGTTAGCTTATTTTGAATAATTAAAGACATGTACCTCGGTTAAGTGGAGATGAGGAAAAGAAAGTTCCCTATACTATAGCTACTCTAGCAGGAATAGGAGGAAGCATCATTGTATCCTCCTGGCCTATTTCGAGGTAGTTGTTCTTTCACCTGTGCTGTGCATTGTTCTGTCAATGGGATTTCATCTTGCCTTAAAACACACACACACACACACACACACTCACACGCACACACACACACACACTCACACACACACACATACACTTTTGCAAAAATGAATCCCACCTTTTTATTTGCTTTACCCCTAGCATATAAAACATCGTAAATTTTTTTAGCCACACTTTTAACTTCAACTCTTACCAATACACTCAGGACTCGCAAAGCTATAATTCCAGTCCTGAGTTTAAGAATGTTTCTTTATTCTACCTGAGTATCTCTTGTATTTATTCAGAATGTCTCAACTGAATATATATTCTCACATGTGTGTCCCTCCTCCTGGTTTCTTATCTCACTGTCCATTAAAAGACACCACTATCCATTTAGTCCAAACTCAAAGCTAGAAAGTCCTTCTAAATCTCCTTTTTTCTCTCTCAATTTCCAGTTAAGTACTATCCATCTCTTATTTCCATCACATCTTTTAGAGCCTCCTTGCCACTGCCTAGAGGCAACAATAATCCTTTCCCAGAGACTCCCATTTCTCCTCCCTTTCATTTATCCCTCATACTTTCACAGAGTGAAATGATTATTCTAAAGTGCAAAACAGATTATGCTATGAGCTCAGAGCTCACAATGCTCAGTAGGGTAAATGTGAAATTCCTTAACATGGCCTTTCATCACCTGCTCCTTGATCAATTTTCAAGATTTTCTGCCACATCATGGAACCAATTACTAGTGGTTTTGCCTAAAGTGAGAATAAAATAAGGAACAAAATGAAGAAAAATCTCTGCACCCACAGAGTTTACATTCAAATGGGAGGGAAAGAAATATTAATAATAATAACAAAAACAGCAACAACAATAATAATAATTGCTATGGAGAACATAGAGCAAGTTTAGGGGAATTACAGTTGGGTTTTGGAAGAAATTACTATTTTATATATTGTGGTCAGGAGAAGTGTCATTGAGGTGATATTTGTGCAAGGACTTGAAGTACATGTAAATTTTAACTTGCAGAATTCCTCTTACCTTACACTGCTTTTCCACAGTACTTCACACTTTCTTACACACACACATGAATTATTTATTATGACTATCTCACCCACAACTAAATGCTTCATAAAATATACATTTTTGCCTTGTTCACTGACTCCTAGTTCCAGAAATAATACTCAGCACATAGTAGTTGCTCAATAAATATTTGATGACTATACGTATCACATTGAACTGGACTTCTACCACACTTGGAGAAAGCATCAAGTTAAAACAATTCTAGTTAATATCCAGACTCATATACCACAAAATAAAAGCTGGACATGGGGCTTCCCTGGTGGCGCAGTGGTTGAGAGTCTGTCTGCCGATACAGGGGACACGGGTTCGTGCCCCAGTCCGGGAAGATGCCACATGTGGCAGAATGGCTGGGCCCATGAGCCATGGCCGCTGAGCCTGCGTGTCCGGAGCCTGTGCTCCACAACGGGAGAGGACACAACGGTGAGAGGCCCGCGTACCACAAAAAAAAAAAAAAAAAAAAAGTTGGTCATGTAATCCCATTATGAAAAAACTCAAACAGATTCTTGGCTCCATAGATCAGAGTCTCACAAGTTAATGCCAACGTGTAGAGCCTGAAGCAACAGCAGTTGGAACAACATATGTGACTTTACTCCCTGCCATTTCAGGAGAGAAACAATATAGAAACAGAAATGAGAGCAACAAAGATTATACAAATATCCTGGGAGCATAATTCACTTTATTTTATAATGAACACTGTAACGTGGCTATCATTCTAAATATCAGCGGTCTGAACATTTAATTTTCTAATGTGAAAGTAATTTGTTCTAATGTTACAACAGAATTTCAAGACAGAATATCTGAGTTCCATTTCAGTCTGCTCAGACATATTTCTGAGATGTCTTTCCCTCTTTGAGTAATATTTCAAGCTATTAGTTATTTATTGCTAATTATATGCTGGACATATTTTCACATGTAATCTTCATGAAATTTCTACAACATAGATTTTATTATCTCTATTTTATGGTTGAGAAAAGAAGGAGAAAATTTAGATAAGTTGCCTCAAAACCACATAGCAAATGGTGTAGTGGAGGTGGGAAGCTGCATCTGCCAGCATTCAAAGCTCAGGCTTTTAACCATTATTTTACCCTGCCTTGATTTGTACCTATGGCGGGACGTGAGCTCAGGGTCTTCCTACTCTGCCATCTTTGCCACTCCTCTCTTCTGCCTTGTAAAAGGAACAGTATCATATCAATATATATACTGTGCAGAATTGTTTCCTACTTAGTTGCTTTTTTAAAAAGAAAGAAAGAAAGAAAGAAATGTTACTGCAGTTAAAAGAGAGAAAAATTGACAACTTGCTTTAAATTATATATTTTCAGGAAATTAGGAGCAACCTAACTTCATATTGAATTTGAAGAAACTATAAGCTTAAATGTTTGAGTCTTTAAAATTTCTATTAATTCTTGATTTGTTTTCATTTAAAATAAAATGATGCACACTAATTATAAGAACCTTAAATGATAAATTTTTAAATAAAAAAGAAGTAAGTAAGACCGTCAAGCATGCCCTCACCCAGAGACAACTACTGTCACTATTTTGTGGGAAATGTCCCCAGTATCTTTATTGTGCATGTATGCAAATATATTCATATAGACGCAGTCATATAAACATCTGTTTTTCTGGATTTTGTGAAAGAAAAATTTATTTATTTAATTTCTCTTTCTTTGTTATATACACACAAGTCCACTAGCTAAAAAGGAAAAAATTTAGAAACTAATCTTGAATCGATTTTCCCTCAAGTTTTTGTTTTCCTCTTGATGAGTGCCAGTCACTCTTCCAAACTTGTTTCTTTTTATATGAAGTAAAATTAGCAAAGAGGCTCATCAGAGAGTGCAGGAATCCCCAGCCTTGGCTAATACTGAACGTAATGAATGCTTGACTCCAACTTGGCATTCTAGAAGCTTGCTCAGGTCATGGATAACATGTTACGTATTTCCTAATATGGTGGTTAACGTAGGGGTCAAAATAGAAAACACATATTTGATATTTTTAAGGCTGAGAAAAAGCTGAACATTTATGAATATCACTAATCCATATATAGATATTATCCTTGTCTGCCCTCTATTTAGAGACAATTACATCTTGATTGATCTACCATAGCAAGGCTTCTTAAAGGAAAATTCTTACTGCCCTTTCAAGTGAGATGTTTGCTTCTGTGTTTTTACCTAATTTAGAAGACCTATTTTAATGAGTAAATCTGCATGAACATGTCACATGTTTTCACCTTATAATATTTTGGGCCAAGTTCTCTCTTTCCAGCCCTTGTCTAGTTTTCATGGTCATCCTACAAATAGAAAAAAATTTTTTTTTGGTAAAGATTGATATGCTAGTAAATGTTTAACAATTGGTCCTATAGGAGAAAATAGCCCTGGTTTATAGCATTTGCTAGTTGCTTTGGTGGAAATACTTCCCCAGTGGCATATTTCATGCTATAAAATGACATCACTGAATGGAGAAATAGGAAGAGATGTGAAGTAATATGCTTCATATAGTATTTCCTTGAGTAATATACTTACTTGAGTAATTTTAAGTTCATACAAATTAATTTTAAGCTCATACAAATTAACTGTATTCAATAAGTTCTCACACCTTTACTGAAAATTTAACAATTCACTCTTTGAACTGGTTGGGGCTAGTTTCAGTGGACCATTGTATTACAGTTATTTGAAACATCACATGAGATCTTTGTTATGCAACAAATCAATTCAAACCTATTTACTGGATTACTATTGAGGAAAGAAAGACACGGCCAGGCCCAGGGACAGCCTCCTCATATGCAGGCATTAGGCAGAAAGCAAAGCCATCTCCTTGTTTTGCAGCTAATGAGGCCATGACACATGGAGGAATGGCATCTAAAACAGAAACTTATGTAGCATCTGAACAAGAAACTCTGACCATGAAAACCAACCAACCATGGAGCATGCACAATAAAAAAATGCACATTACTGATGACCACAGTGTGACCTTTCATGTGTGGTGCTCCACTAGTAGGGGAAAATTCAAGGGAAAACAGCTCTTAGAGCGCAGGTACAGTGGCCTCTGGAGACAAATGCGCAGGACCGAGAGCTGATGCAATCTGTTGCAAGCCAGGCCACACATCAACCTTTCCGTCAATGAATATCCCACCTCTAATCAAAAAGACCCCCATTCGTTCAAAGTGCTAAAAATAAGATTCAAAGGGGGATCAAAAAACCCTGCAGGGTGCTCCTCATTCACAAGGATGCCGGTACTTTTCTCTGTGTGTCCTTTCCCTTTTACATCAATAAACTGCTTCTTTGTTCTCTTTACTCTTCAGTCTGTGTGTCTTTTTCTTTTTTTTTTTTTAGCTTTGTGTTTCTTGCCCAAATTTTTTTTGGACAAGTTGAACAAGAGCCTGGACTTTTGATAAAGCTTTTCCAGTATCACTATGATATGCTAAAAACTGTGAAATATTGCAACAATTAGGCTGAATGGGAATTTAGGAAAATCAGGAGATGTAAAAGAACAGCTCAGCTGTTTTCTGTTATCCACTGTTCATTGATAACAGCAGTACAGAGTTGTTTAGAAATTTTCTACTAACTACTTCATTTTCTTTATGATCAATTTCCTGATTCCTAGTTTTGAGAAAATAAGAAGTCATCTAAACTCAGCCTTGTCTGTGAAATAAAATTATTAAATACTTTTGTCTTTGTACTGATTTATTATTGCAGAAATCACACATTTTACTAGTGTCCATAATATGTGATATTGTCTTTAAATGGTATTTTCTTATCACATACTTCCTATACATTTATGAAAAAGGGGGGAACGTTTCATGGTTTGTACTGACTTTTCCCTAAAACCCAAAGAATTAATATCAAAATCATGATGAGTAATTAATGAGTAATGAAATTAATAACTAGAAATCATCATGGAAAAGAAAGGAAATGATATTTAGTACTAAACCGTTAGTCATCATAAGTACCAATTATTCAGGAGTTGCTTCATAAAAACTATGTGATACTTTATAAATGCAAATAAAATAAAACTTGAATGATCTTCTTTGCTCTCTCTCAACCATAGTTATTTATTTAATTAGTTAGGTAATAAACAACTGCTAGATATTAGACTCTGGGCTGCCTCTGGGAATCAAAGATGTCCTTTTTCAGAGAAACCATGAGATCCTCACTTGTAGGTTCAACTTAAGGTATATTCTGAAGCCAATGCTGCTCAGTCAACAGGAACAAGGGTTTGTAAGCCAGCAGATCAGGGACTCAGTATGACTCTCCTTTGTTCTCATGTTCGAATTGCAGTACTAGGACTTTTTTTAACCTGATCCAATCCCTGCCATGTATCTCTGTTCCAAAAGTAGTCCCTGTCTTCTCCCCTGAATCTGAATCTTGTCCTGATTTTCTTTGTGGTACTTTTATTGCTTCAGGCCTGATTTTCTCTCCACCACTAAGGCTTCACTGATATCAACAGTTTGATTACCATAATTTCTTTCTGTCCATTTATTTAATATTTATTTAGTATCTTCATTGCCAGACACTCCACTAAACACTAATTATACAGTGGTGAGTAAAATAAACCATAATATATTGACCCATCTCAAGTCAGGCATATTCCTTTTGCAACCAAGATTGGTTATACCAATAATTATTATTGTAGGTTAACTAGCAATTGTAATAGTTCCATGATATAACCACACACATACACACACACACACACACACACACACATGCACACATGCACAGATGTACAACAAGCACATATACAATAATTAGGAAACCCCTGCACCGCCACTTCCATATTCAGTTAGATATTGCATTATAGTAACCTTGATCAGGTGAGGTTCACCTATACAAGCATGCCAATAGGTTGAAAAATATTAATTACATATTTCCTAAAATTGAATTCAGGCTTTCATTTTATTCAGACCTAATATAGTAATAGAATCATTAGTTTGGTGGTCATTTTGGCAATGGGATTAGCAATAGTATGCATATCAGATTTTTGCCACTGAATGTATTTGGTTATATTAAGACAATAAATTCCTTAAGCAAAAATTTAAGAACCTCTACTAGCCCATGTAAAGAAATTATGTCTATTATAAATCTTCTGTGATAGATGATAGATAGATAGATAGATAGATAGATAGATAGATAGATAGATCCCTAGACCAGGAATCAGTAGACAGGTCAAACCTGTAAGCCAAATATTACCCTTGGTGTGCTTTAGTATGGCCCTTGAGCTAAAAATCATTTCTATAGTTTTATAAGGTTATAAAAGAATTCAAAAAAGGAAGTGACTATGACCATACCTTGTCTGCAAAACCTAAAATATTTACTATCTGACTCTTTAAAGAAGAAGTGTGCCAACTCCTGATAAGGACTTTGAATCAAGATTCTTACTCAACAATGTAGGTATCTTTTATATCCAAATGCTAATAAGATGTTGTCAAAATCTAAATTAGAAATCTCAGTTTGCATATAGAAGTTTACAAATGCAAATTTATTAGAAACAGTAAAGTGGACAATAATTTCCTTGTCTTCCTTACTGATATTTTTAGTATATAAAAATGCTCACTCTGACATCTGTGCATTTTTTGTATCTAGCCAAACTGAATATGTACTTTATTCATTTTAAGAAAATAATACATCTTCTAAGTTATTGAAGGATTTCAGAACTGTCAGTTTTTCTTGGAAAATTTTAACATGATAACTCAGTCCAATGAGAGTCTATTTATACTATGTCATTCCTTTCATTTTTGTTCATACAATATTGATAGTTTAAATGTTTTAAGGAATATTTCATCTATTTATTTCTATGGTTCACAGAATGTGGTTAAGGGCCTAGAGAATCATTAATAATAGAAGGAACTCCCTTGCTTTTGTTGAGTGTCCTACGTCAACCTGGCAAAAGCATAATGCAACATATGGGTGTCACCACAGACATTTAAATTCAACATACTCAGTTTCCTGACACAGCCAGAAGTAGTAGGGAACTCCAACACTGTAGAGACCTTGATGGAAAACATATCCTCTTAAGATTACTAAACCAGTAATCTTTACATTTGTTACAAACAGGCCTAATCAAAATCAATTACTGTTCAGCATTCTGAGAGCTGAAAAAAAACAGTGTAGTAAATATTAAAAAATTCTTAACTAAAGTTAATAGAATCTGTAGAATATCTCTGGCTCCCAATATTGGGGCCAAATGTCAATGTATGTGTTTCCTTTATTTTTAAAAAGTAGCCTAACAGTAACTGTCCAATCTGGGTTTATTGTGAAAAACATGTGAGATTTACTTCACTCTGTATGACAGACTCTAGGTCCATCCACGTCTCTATAAATGACCCAATTTTGTTCCTTCTTATGGCTGAGTAACATTCCATTGTACATATGTACCCCATCTTCTTTATCCATTCATCTATCAATGGATATTTAGGTTGCTTCCATGTCCTGGCTATTGTAAATAGTGCTGCAATGAACATTGGGGTATATGTGTCTTTTTGAATTATGGTTTTCTAAGGGTAACATGCTGTATAGCACATGGAGCTCAGCTCAGTGCTCTGTGGTGACCTAGATGGGTGGGATGTGGGGGGAGGGAGAATCAAGAGGGAAGGGATATATGTATACATATAGCTGATTCACTTCATTGTACAGCAGAAACTAACACAACATTGTAAAGCAACTATACCCCAATTAAAAAAAAAGAGATTAACCTCCCAATTTTAATAATTAGACTATGGTTAAATAATGGAAGAAAATTTATATATGAGAATGTATATAAGAAAGAATATTGTTTTTATGAGTATATAATGAAATGTTTAGAGGTAAGGAGGTATTATGCCTGCAGCTTACTTTCAAGCATTTCAGAATAAAATATAATTATGCATACATTCACATACACAGGTACATGTGTATATGTATTTGTGTGTGTGTGTATTCATCCACTATTTTGAACCTTAGATGCCATAGTTTCTACCAATTGTTGTGACCCATATACGCACATTGACTAACATAGCTTTACAATTCCCCTCACCTTTAGGTAGATTTCTTCCCAGCTATAGGCTCCTGGCTTCAACTTTCTTAGGGGTTTTACTTTTGAAAACTTGCAATAAAATTCTTATTTGTTCTTTAGAAATGTAAATCTTCTCATGGCCTTTTGCCAGTTTTACAACACAGTACTGTCTTTATCAGGACCTAGGAGTCATCCTTTTAAAATATAATCATCAAGAAAGATAATCTCCCTATCCCCCCCATCTCTGTGGAAGGCAGGAGCCTAACTCAGATAAGCACGAATTAGCAAAAATAAATGACCTAATCTCATTGACCAGCTTCCTCTGTAAGGGTCCTCTAGTACTTATCTATTAGACCACCCCAGTGTTTAAAAATACTCCCACCTTTTGTTTCAGAGGAATTGAGTTCAATCTCTCTCCTCTATTCCAATAGTCTTAAATAAGGTCCTCTTTGCCTGTTTAACTCCATCAGTACGATTTTTCATTGACAACACAGACACAGACGTGGACACACACATTCCTACTCACACAAAGTGAAAAGGATGATTAAGCAAATATAATGACATTAACTTTGGGAGAAACTGAGCAAAGGGCAAACAAGAGTTCTTTGTACTATTTTGCAACTTCTCTATACTTTTGGAATTACTTCAAAATAAAAAGTTAAATTATCATGCAAAAATGTACATGACATGTTCTATAATATCTAACAAACAATTTAAATGAAAATCTACATACTCAATTCCAAAAGCACACAGGGTACATGATTTTAATACCCATATCTAAAACAATCCAACAGCCACACCAAGTTGAGCTGTCTGTCAACACCATAAATTGCTAAGAAAAGCACTGAGAGATAATTAGAGTGTAGTATTACACATAATAACGCTCAAGAGGCTGGAGGCAAATTTTGTTCTTTTGTACAAATGGAAAATTTCTTTCTACTTGAAGACCAATTAGCAATGTAAACTTATAAAATATTTTGCATGAAATTCAAAGGTAGAGATCAAAGAACTGTGGAGATTTAAAAGTCGAGTTATTCTAATTTTACCAGTTGTGTAGCCCATTCTCATAATCAAACAGTAATTTGTTCCATGATATCCCTAAGGAGTGACTATCTTGTTCTGTCATAATTACTCCTAGGAGCAGGGATCTTGCCCATTCCAATTTTGGACTTTTATATTAAAAAGAAATCTTGTCTTCTCACAATCTGTACTCATTAGTCTTTGCCTCATCCTCTGAAAAACTTGAAAGTAGTCCATATGTACGTCTTTTAAATATTAAAACAGCTTTCATCCATCTTTTCAAGCTAAATATTCCAACCAGATCTCCTTTAACCACCCGGGCCTCTACCTTTGTGCTATTTTTTTTTAATATAGAATACAGTATTCAAATTAAATGGAAAAGTTGAGAAATGGTCAGACAAGCACCTATATTGGAGGTGGCCAAATGATGGCCGTCACATCCAGCTTCTAGGGACAATGCTGACAGCAAAGCTAGAGGCATAGTAAGGTGTCCAACATGGGTCATGATGATGGGGCAAGCTATGGTATCTGTGATTCAGAATAGTGATTGTGTTATTTTCACCAAACTCATTCTCTGGAGAAATCCTCACTTCCACTTAGCTTCCTGTGCTCCTACCCACTTTATAAGTCTCATGTCTTAACATCTTCAGCAAATCTTTCAATCTATTCCTTTGCTGTTTGAATCATCCAGAGACAATTTCATTTGCTTAGTTCTAAGAACCCTGACTGATGTCAATATTTCTTTTTAACTAATCACCTGATTATTGAACATTTTTTCTATGAATACTATATGATTAGTCAAATGCTTCTGACTTAAAGAAAGAAACTGAACTTCTCTGGACTTTGAAGAGCTTGAGTTCTTACCTGTTAATTGAAATTATTTATGCCACCTCATAGTGGAGTTTAAGATAGTGGATACAATAATGAAAGAATCAATCCTAACACAGAAACTGGAACAGAGTAGGAAGGTAGAAAATAGTTATTTACCTTTTGTACCACCCCTCCCCTGCCTTTCTTGCATGTTTTTGCTTCTTGTTCATTTCAAACCCCACCTGCTCTTTTCAGATGTAATTCAGACTTGTTATGGGTCAGGGAGTGAGTGCAGAAGTCATGGTGCTATTTAAAGAATTTCAAGAGAATTGATATATTTAATCATTTTTGTGAAATAGCAACAAATTTACTAACAAAGTACATGGGTATATATAAGCAAGTTCCTACAACCAAAACTAATACATATAAGATTTTCTCATAATCATATTTCTGACATTTCCATCAATATTATTTGGCTTTAGGTTTTTGTTATTTATTTTACTTCCTGCTAGGTGTGAAAAGTTGAAAAATATTGAGCCTGAAAGCTAAAAATTGAAAAATTTTATTATTAGTTGTTTTCATTTTTTATGTACTGTGAATTGGGAAAACTTGACATTGTTTGACTTTTGCGTAAGTATGCTACTCAATACTCCACAGATACTTAAGATCCAATGGTATGATTCTATAACACCTTGATTTGTCACGAAGTCCTCCTACATTGAAATATTTTCCAATTTCTGAAACATGACTGTGGACTCTAGACCCCACTTTTCAAATTGCAATCCATTTAATGAACAATATATTAGCTAAATGTTAGAAATATTGTTTGACATCCTAGGTTTTTATTTTTTTTCTTCTGTGGCATTTAACTTTCTCATTCCTGAGCAGAAACCCCTGACAGTGTGTAAGCTGGGCTCGATCACTACCCTGATCCCAAATGCAGCACCTCCAGAGAGATCTGCCATCTTTCTAATTTGCTTTACTATCTCAATACTAAGCAGATCTTCATCTCAAAGGAGAAATACAAAGTTTTTCTTTGTTCTATGAATCTTTTTACAATCATTCTCCTTACTTCCAACTGATAATCAAAGTATCTCAATTCTATCTCAATAGGGACTCTTGAATCCAACTGTACTTTTCCCATCCTTATGACCTTAGTTTGAGCTTTACAAACTTTCATATTGACTACTGCAATATCTTCCTATTTCATTTCTTTCCTCAAGATTCCAAATCCAAAAGCGGAGCGGGGGATTGTGGTGGTGGTGGTGGGATGAATTTGGAGATTGGGATTGACATATATACACTAATATGTATGAAATAGATAACTAATAAGAACCTGCTGTATTAAAAAAATAATAAAATTTAAAAAAAAGATTCCAAATCCACACTCCTTTCTTCAGTGAGTAGACAAAGTAGAAAGTCAAAGATTAGTTCATGGAAGACCTTGTATGGTTCTCTAGACATTATTATTTAAGCAATGGAGAATATTAAAAGAAGCCAGATTATCTGTGTCATGTTGTTGTTCCCAGCATAGGTAATATTTCCTTGAGTGTTATTGATTCTATCAAATTTTCTACTATGAAATTGAGAGTGGCTGGACTATTTCCAGGACACTTCATAACATGTCAGTCATATGTGTAAATACATTTGCAAACATACAAAACTTAATAAGCTAAAGGAAAACTGGAAGAAAGAAAATAATATTACTAATCGTTACAGCTAATTTTAAACCTACATCCTTATCTATATCTATTTTGCATAACAACCTTATCAAAGTTCTTCTATACAGTGTCACAGTGAGCATTTTATAGACTTAGCATATATAGTACTATGTATGTTGCTTTTTATTTTAAAAAAGAAATATGCCTAAATCTGTGAATGCTTCAAAAATGTCAAACAACAAATATAACTTAAGGAATTACCCAAAGAAGAATGTCATGAATTCTGAAGAAATGGTTACAAAAATCAGAATTATTCTTAGAAGCCCAAATGAAGTAATTTTACATAAAATATTGTGATAATATGTGTGATGGATAATAAACTGAACTAACTTTTAAAGGTGTCTGAATCAAGGGGGTAAGTGTAGAGAGATGTATAAAATTTAAAAATTATACTGTATTTAGATACACAATTAGAAAAAGACAACGGATGGCATCTAAGAACATAAAAGTCAGTGGTTAATACATGAGCACTAAAACTGGAAAGAAATAGACAAAGTTGCTAGATGCACAGGTGTACATCAGGACAGTATTCAGGACAGGGAGAAATAGAAGGATCAATAAGAAAAGTTTGGTTAATGGCAACCCCAGCTTCATGACTATTAGCTAGCTGTCTTGACATGTAACAGATGATTTAGCTAAAGTTTACTTCATTCAGCAAATCTTGCACAAATGATAACAATCAACAAATAATTAGAATTGATTTTTATGAATCAGTATGAAGATTTTTCATGTAAACATAAAAAAAACTCTGATGGAGAAGTTAAAATTATCCTTCAAAGCAAATTAATTTAAATAAATATTTTAAAAATAATATTAAAATAATGCACAATAAAATAATTTATACACAATATCCGCTAGTGGTCATGATTAGGTATTATTTTAAAAATGATAACTTAGAAGTGCACATATGAAATATTGAGATCTATTGTGGCATAAAACCAGCAATTCCACTTCTGGGTATATATCTGAAGGAAATGAAACTACAATCTCAAAGAGATATCTGCCTACCCTCCTTTCCCATGTTCATTGCAGCATTATTTACAATATCCAAGACCAAGACATGGAAATAATCTAAGTGTCCATGACAGCTAAATGGATAAAGAAAATGTATTATATACAATGGACTATTATTCAATGATAATAAAGAAGAAAATCCTGACATTTGTGACAACACGGATGAAGTTTGAGGGCATTATGCTAAGTGAAATAAGTCAAACAGAGAAAGGTAAATTATGATCTCACTTATATGTGGAATTAAAAAAGAAAAAACAGGAAACAGATTGGTGGTTATCAGAGGCTGGAGACAGTGGGTGGGGGAAATGAATGAAGGTGGTCAAACGGTACAACTTCCAGTTATAAAATAAATAAGTTCTGGGGATATAATGTGCAGCATGGTGACTATAGTTAACAGTACTATATTTTGTATTTGAAAGTTGCTGAGAGAAGATCTTAAAAGTTTTCATTGCAAGAAACAAAAAGCATGACTATGTGAAATGATGGATGTTAACGAAACTTATTTGCGGTAATAATTTCACAATACATACATACAAAACAAGGGGGGTAGGGGCACTGACCTCCCATGCAGTCAAAAATCTGCAGACTGCTCGTCTCAAAAACAAAAGAATTGATAAACGACTCAACCAAGGACAGGAAGCTGAAGCAGTTTGGTTAGAATTGGGATTCAAACCCTAGTAATTTTCATTCCACATATCGTGATCTCTAACCAAACATAAACTTTTCCCCACAGTTAGTTCATTTAAAGATCTGTAAAATGAAAATACAGCTACTATATTTATTGAATAAAATTTGCATATAAGTGGAGCCATGCAGTTCAAATCTGTGCTGTTCAAGAGTCAAATGTATATCAAATCACTATGTTGTCTACCTTAAGCATATATAATGTTTTATATGTCAGTGATATCTCAATAAAACTGAACAAAGTAAAGAATAATACCCTCTCCAATAATCAAGATTTAGTTCTTGTTCATATACAAGCTTTTGAGTTAGTTCATTGCACCTGTAAACCACATATGGGAGGACATTCTGCTTTACCTTAATTGAAGCCAAAATGAAAAACATATTCTAATTTTTTCAAAGCTGGCAACAGAGATGTGTATAATAAAATACATTTAAAACCTTTTCACCTACAATGTTTTCTACACTGTTATGTTTATCTTTTTTTATAGACACTGTTAACAGCTATCCCCCTCTATTTTCTAGCTTAAAATATTTCAGATAGCTTGAGAAATGTGTATTTGTCTAAACTGTTTTTTTTCTAAACAAGAATCTCTCTGCTCTTGTTGGTTTGCAAGTTTCTAAGGGATCATTTTATGTGACAGTGGGAAACACGGTTTACTTATTAAAAAAAAAAAAGTTGGCCACATTTTTAATGCATTGTACTTGTAAGCCAAGAGACATTAGAGCTCCTTATGGACAAAATGTGTTAACACATAGAGTGAAGCCTACTTACAGGGAAAATAGAAGGGCCTTGATCGCCGTCCAGTTTTTAGTATCTAGTGTTGACATGCCTACATCTACTGTTGGCTGAAATTGCCTCCGGTTGGCAATTACCATGCCTGCTCTGAAAGTATAAAAAGATCAAATTAGCAATAAAATGAACTTCTGACCCCCAAAAGTTAACAGTAATAGCTGAAGTGCTGTATAAGATTTTGCTAGTCTAAATAATGAGAGTTACCGTTTTATACTTAAATGTACACAAAAATATTTACTTGAGTTGGATTTCTTTCATATAAAAAGGTGGGTTAACATGTTTTTCTCTATTTAGAAAATAGGAATGATTATCCTCTGGTATCATGCAATAAAGTAGACATTACAGGTTTTGCTGATCTTTTTGTACCAGTGATCTTTTCATAATTACCTAAGATTCCATCTCAGTTGTCATTTTGTTAACTATTTCCCTTTTGACAGACTATTTTTGCTATCACACACAATGCTACTAATTATATTTTCAACTTACACATTTTTCACATTGAAATTTCGGTAAGGCAGAAATCTAGAAGAGGAATTTTAGGGGGGCAAAGGCTAAGTATATTTCAAAAGAATCACGGTAAACACTGCCTTTGTGTTCCAAGAATCTACATAAATTTATACTTCCACTAAAAGTCGATGGGAGTGCATATTTCTCCATTCTCTTACAGAATACATTAATAATTTATCTATTAGTACCTATGAGATATATGTATTGGTTATTGTTTCAAATTGTATGTATTATTTAGGATGAACATTCTTCTATACACTTATTGAACTTCTCTATGATTTTTTCTGAGATTCTCATGGCATGTGTTTTATCTTTGGCTTCTATTAATATGTTTGCTTTAAAAACATTTCAGAAGCTAATTTTGGTGTTATACTTATCAGTAAAATTTAAAGGATAGAAAATAAGTAATGTCTTCACTGTCATGTTTAAATAGAAATTTCTATAATCATTCATTGCAATTCTAATTGTTTTTGCTTACTAAATATTCAAGCTATTTTCTTAGGTTGCCACTACCAAATGTAAAACCGATGGCTAGTGGAAAGGAGCCACGTAGCACAGGGAGATCAGCTCGGTGCTTTGTGACCACCTAGAGGGGTGGGATAGGGAGGGTGGGAGGTAGGGAGATGCAAGAGGGAAGAGATATGGGGATATATGTATATGTATAGCTGATTCACTTTGTTATAAAGCAGAAACTAACGGGCCATTGTAAAGCAATTACACTCCAATAAAGACGTTAAAAACAAAAAAAAAAGAATGTTTGACCTTCTTAGTGGAATGTAGCTTTTACATTAGCTGTAACTAAATTTTAAAATAGAATACTTACCTCTCACCACTCCTTTTCATTTTACTGGAAGTAATAACTAATGCAATTACATAAGACAGTACAAGATAAGAAGAGAAAAGAAGAGAAGAGAAGGGAAGGGAAGAGAAGAGAAAAAGAAAAGGTATATAGACTGGAAAGGAAAAAATAAAACTGTCTTTGTTTGTAGATGACATGGTTATCTAATGTAGAATATCCAAAAGAATTGACAAATAAACTCCCAGAACTAAGAAGCCATATAGCAAAGTTGCAGGATACAAAGTCAATATATAAAAGTCAATCACTTCCTTATATACCAATTATAAATAGGTGGAATTTTAAATTAAAAACACAGTACCATTTACATAGCACCCAAAAGTGATATAAGGTATATATAGGTATAAATCTAACAAAATCTGTATAAGATCTAATGAAGAAAACAATAAAATTCTGATGAATGAAATCAAAGAATAAATGGAGGGATGGTCCAGGTTAATGGATAGGAAGATTATATTGTCAAGATGTCAGTTCTGTCCAACTATATTGACAGATTCAAAGATATCATGATTGAAACCCCAGAAAGTTATTTTGTGGGCTAGACAAACTGATTCTAAAATGTATATGAAGAAGAAGACCCAGAATAACCAATACAGTATTGAAAAAGAAGAACAATATTGGAGAATTGAACTATCTGACAACTTTACCATACTGAGCAGTAGTTTGGCTTCAGGAAATCCAAGATACATTCGGTGAGCATCTACTATGCATGTAACTAGCACTTCACTTGGCATCATGGTGGTTATAATGAGGCTAAAAAATAAAATAGCCAATATTTCTGTGCATTTCACTTATGCCTGGAATAGCTCTCAGAATTTTATATGTATCATATAAATTATTCCTCCTGACAACACCACTAAAGGGTAAATATTATTATTATGTATATCTTAGAGATGAGAAAATTAAGACTCAGAAAGTTAAGTAACTTGTCTAAACTAACAAAGTGAAAATGGAGCTATATTCAATAGGCTCCTACGGTCTAGGTAGGGTCACACAAATTACAAATGTGAAATATTTCTTAAAAAATTATATTTTGAAGACCTATGAAAACTATAAATCCTATAGCAGTTCAGTGGGCACAAAGTCACTAGAACTGCGGTGATTAAGAGAGATATTATAAATGTTTTAAATTTAGGCCTGGAAGCATAAGTAAATTCAGCAGGTTATAAGAAAAGATGAGAATTTTCTAGTACAGAGGTATATGAGCAAAGTGATGGAAGTGGGAATAATCATAAAGGACTTTTGCAACTGGTGTGGGCTGGCCTGGAACGGCAAAGTTCACGTACTGTCCGAGAAAAGGCATTTGCTGGGTTTACTTGACCAGCATCCATTTCCTCTTCTACAGATAGGAGCACCTCAATTCTCATTCAAGTGTCCACACTTAGTTTCCCAGTTCATACATTTCATAATTTGATTCCACTATGGGAGCTAGGTGTAAGAACTGTGATTCAAGCTTAAATCAGTATTGTCTGCATTGCTTTATTAGATGCTGGACATCTGACCTATTTTTGTCCTATCATAATTCTTTCAAACACAGTCATTCATATACACATGTAAATAAATAAGTCCAGAACCCATTATGGGTCCATAAGTAGAGTATTCTCCCAAGAATGGAGTCAACAATGAAGAAGGGAAGCTCTGTAATGGACAATAAGAAATGAGAGCCTGGACATCCTGAGTCTTGATACCAGTACAGCTTAGAGACTATACTTTTGTTACAAAGAATACATTTCTTTATTTTTTAAATCCAGTTTGATTAGAGTTTTTCATTATAACTGAAAGTATAATGATGAATACAGACAATAACATGTGAAGCAGGTAGCAGGAAAAACATAAATGAAAAACAAACACATTGTGTGTCAAAGTATGGTTCCCCCATTCTCTAGATGAGTGACAGTTTCAAGATATTTACTCCCTGAGTTTCAGTTGACTCATTGCAAAATAGAAATGACCAAGTTATAGATCATTTAGCACAGGCAGAATTAACAGGGTGGGATTAGATGTTGGTAAGAATGAATGTGCACTTGAGGAACTCAGATTTGATTAAGTCTGTTCCAATGGACTTAAAACTGTTGGTTCAAAAGAATGACTTTGCTAGAGGTTGACGACTGTACAGCTAGTATATTTATTTGAACACCATTTTGCTTAAATAACTTCAGGATAAGAAGCTAGAAGCCCTAATAGTAATTAAGTGTGGAGATTAGGGTCTGTGTTAGGGTGTTGAGCGCAGAAACAGGAATTAAAAAACTGGCTTTAGAAATATTTCAAAGACCAGAAAAAAATAATTGATTCTCTACTTCAATAGAATGACAAAATATATCGCCTTAGTTCTACTTGAAACTGACATTCTAAATTTTATACTAATAGCAGTCCAGTTCATTGTTCAGCAAAAAATTACTACCTGAGTTATACTTAGTTTTGGAGTTTTGTAAATCTGTGCCTTTCCACTTGGTCGGTAGTTCACAGTTCAGTAAAGATCCTGCTTAAACAGATGATGCTTTCCTGTACACCCGAGAGCTACAGAATAGAATAATATATTAACGGGAAATACTAGACTTGTATTTGGTAGAACTGTACAATAGAAATGTAGGGAAGTTGAGATCAGGCTGAGAGTAAAATAAATTAGCATGCATTTGAAAGAAACACTAACCTAAAAACAGTCATAGGTTTTGCCATATTTATTTGCTGGAAAAAAAAGTAATACATCAGATTGTATAAATTTTTCTCCAGCTAGGAACTATATGTACAAAGCTAAAACTAAAGAGCTGGAAAATAATTAATATATATCATAGAGTGAAACCATGAGTCTGGGAAAAATGAGTAGAGAAAATGACTGTATTATCTAGAATGATAATTCCTCTATAATACTGAGTTGGTTATTTTCAGTGGATTCTTGTTCAACTTTCCACTGCTCTAAAAATAGCTCAAATTTGGGGTAGAATGTGGATGGAACATTAAGTGCATCCCTGTTTCAAAGAAATAAAAATTTCTGTCCCTGATATTCCTGCCATGATTGCAAACTGCTTGGTTTCCATGTTGCTTTATTCCCTCTACAAACAAGGTAATAAAAGATAATATTCCTAATGTGACTTACAGATTTGTTTTTTAGCAGCAACTAATAAAACATAGGTTGTAAAGCATTTGGAAGATATAAAAGTTGGGGCTAATGCATAATCATATGAGCCGAAGATACCACACTACAAAGGACAACTTGAATGTTCCAGGTGTTCAAAACTGAAAAAGGATAATGACACCAGAGCAGCTATAATTCACGAAAAATACAAAGATCTAAGTTTTGCAAAAGCCAGAGAAGAATGAAGTAAACATTGTAGGACTTTATTCATTATTAAAATATGCAAAATTAAATAGCGAGGGCCTCAAGCTAAGAACACTATGGCACTATAAAATGGATTGAAATTTAGTTATTTAGCCTTTGCTAGACTATCAGAAGAATATAGCTATAATTTACGCTAAAGGATTTTTTCATTTTAATTTTTCACTAGGACCTGTGAGAGTTAAATATGTAATCCAAGAAGAAACAAGATAACTGTCAGTCTAAATGTGTTCTACCATTTCTGGTCCTTCTGTTTTTAGCTTTTTACACTTGCTTTATTGATACAACTCCCTCAGTGCCTTGTACTGACCCAGTTCCTGAGCCAATTCTGATTAAGCCAAGAAATACAGCAGTGCAACCATCACGGAGCCTATAAAATCAAGTCAGTTTCTCACTTCACGGTCTTATGTCATTGCCATGTTTAATATCTCACACAGTCCCTCCCTTGATGGAGACACCACTATAGAAAACCTATCTTTACTGAGCACTTATTTCATGTTAAACTCTGTCCTATAACCTTTCTAAACTTCAAATATTAAAAAAAAATTGATTTAATCATATGACTTAGTTCACGGTACTTAATAATCACTGGTCACTGTAAGACTCCTTGTTAATTTATTACTTTTTTCTTCATCCACCATCTCCTTTCTCTACATCATCCCCAACTATTAAAGGGAAAATGGCTACACAATGAAAGTAGGAAGGAGTACATGAAATGCAGGAGTCTTGCTGAGGCACCTCTTTGTATTGTGATGACGATTAATGTTAAACTACAACTCAAATAGGCAGAATTTTTAATGGTACAGATCCTGAAGAAATAAAGTTTGGGATCACCATACCAGTCAAGAAACCATAGTCATCTGAGGTGCTTTCTGAGGCCAAAGGAAATATGAAATTGGTAGTGGAAAATGGAATTTATCAATACAAACTACAACAACATGATCATTTGCAGCAGGGAGGACTAGTAGTTATAGCTATTTCTTTCTTGTTTATATCTGTGTATGTATGTATACGAATGAAAGCATTTATACAATGTGTATATGCCAATTGTCATTCTTTTCATTTTTCCACTCCTATTCCTGTGTCATTAAGGAGAAGTTGTATTGATGTATTAATAGTGGTTAACTGTATATTTCAATATTTAACTTCGAGGATATCAAAGGGAAAGTATGACTCAGAAGAATGAATATCACCTCAAGATGACTAGAGTAAGACTGAGTATCTTAGGGGAGTGGGCTAGCATGTTTGGGGGTTTTATGAGGGACCATTAACTGCATCTTGTTAGACTGAAACTTATTGTGTTTATTTGGAAGTTTAATATAGCTAAAATGATATGTCTGGATAGCAAATTGACAAAGTGTAGATTGTGGTGGACTTTTTTCTGTGACTTGGTTATGCTGAAAACTAAATTTTTAAGAACCCCCTTTCCTGTATGATTCCAAATTCAAAATGGCCAAAGGTGAAATTCATGGAAGGTTTGGAATGCATAATAGCAGCAGCAGCCATAAGCCTTTGAAGATATTTGTCAAATCCAGATGTGATGACTAACAGATTCAGAGATATGTCACTGAATCACTATGCTCTCACCTTCATGCCTGCCCTTCTTCCTAAATGCTGGCCCTGCTGATCATGACCCTAGGCTCCCCACCACATACTTGGCTGTGAAGCCACAGAGACAGTGTTACACAGAGGCAAAGATTTCTGTGTAACTCTCCAAGAAGTCCCCACTTGTTGTCTTGCTTCAGCAGCTAGGTGGGTTGGACTTCTCACATTGACTCGTTGGTGACATTCCACCAAGACTTCTCTCCATGAACTCCACATTCTTTCTTATATCCAACTGCATGCTAGAGACTTTTGCTTGACATCTGCTATACATCACAAGCTCAAAACGGACAATGTTCAATAAATGCTCAATGATTGACTGTATCACATAATACATACCCTCCCCAAATCTTCACTATCTCTCTAAGTGGTAACTTCAGTCCATCTAATGTATTGGTGTGATCCTTCATTCCCTCCTCTCACAGTCCTAAATTAATTCATCACCACATTTTATTGGTTATCCCCTCAAAATATGTATAGAATTAGACCATATCCACTGAACTCCCTGATTTAAACTAACATCATCTTTCACCTAAATTATTACCAACAACTTCCTAACTAGTCTTTTTACTTCTGCCGTGACACCTAGTGTCTATTTTTAACCCTGTATTAAGAGTAAACATTTTCAAACACATGTCACCTTATAAGACTACTTTGCTTAAAATCTAATAGGTCCCTGTTTCAGAGTAAAAGATAATATCCTTATTTCCTGCAATACGTTACATTAGTGGCTTCCAATGAGAAAGATTCCATACCCTAGACAGCATTAAAAAATATTTAAGAATATTTTTTACTTCACAATGATTCGATGGGCAATTACTGGGAAGGATCCAGTGATACTTGATATCTTGAAATTCATTGGACTGTCTTGTGCCATAAAGTATTGCCCATTATCTGTAAAACCTGAATTCCTATTCAACATTACTCTGGGTTTAAAAATCTGTTTATGATTATCCAAAGCTAGAATCCATTTCAGATGCCATCACAAAGACTTTTGTGTGATTTTAAATATTCCAGTGTTACAGGATGAAACCACCATGTTAGTCAACAGAAGATTATATGCAAGTTTTGCAAAAAATACTTACCTTATTCTGAAAATCACATCATCATTGGCAACAGGGCTTGCAATATTTAAATCATATATGCAGCACAGTTGTGTAATATGCTATTATAGCACTCCATGGTGATCCATAGTAATTCTATTTACAGATCCAAGCATTTAACTTCATCATTATATCTTCATGCATAATTATGTCCAAGCAATTTAATATCAAAATACACATTGTTTTATTATAAATAAATTATATTTTGATTCTCCTTTATATTAAAATTAGTCACTTTATTGATTTTTAAAATTGTATAATATATTAAGTTCATTACTATTTAATAAAAGTAGTAGTATAAAATTGTCGTTACGAGGGGTTATTGAGCCTAATAGAGTTTCCTGATCTACATTAACTGGATTCTATGAAATATCCCTGTGTCCATTTAGTAAATTTTACCTCCTCAGTCTGTCTCAGCTACATTTTTCTTTTTCCTTATAGTGTCTTGAATTGGCTTCGGTTACTTGCAACCATAAACCACTAACAAAGGATGTTCATTGCATTTAAAATGCTATTCAATTCAAGAATATCTCAATTTAATTCAAGAGAGTATCTAATGAACAAAATAATGCTATTATTGCCTTCATATTCCTTCTTTGACTGATTTATTCATTTCCACATTCTTATTTTTCCTACTGTCTTGTGATTCTGGAACTTTTAACTGACCTTCCCCCTCCTTCTCCTATCTCTCTAACTGATAAGAAGATGAGAGAGATAAAATCTGAAACTCAAACCATGTGGGTTTAGACTTGCTAAAAGTGCCAGTAAATGAGAGACAATTACATTTAATGACAAAAATGATGCCTAACAAGGCTTCAAGGTAACCTTTTCCTAAGTCTGTGGGGCAAGTAAAGCACAGCTTATTTCTTAGCAACATAATCAAAGCTACACTACAGAGAGACTGCACTGGATTTCACATCAAATGACAGATCGCCAACTTCTCTTCAGCAAGATAATTGGCTCTTTGTTATTCAAACCCTTTTATTCTACAATGATTTCTGAGTGCCTGCCTTGTGCAGATTTCTCATCATTGGAGATAGAAAAGTGAACAAAATAGACAGAAGTCCTTGTATTAACAGAGCCTATTTCTCATGAATGAAGACAGACAGAAAGTAAACAAGCAAGTAAAATGTGCTGTATCTGAGAAGATAACAAACTTAAGAGGTTTAAAAAAAAAAAAGCAAGGAAAGGGCATAGAGTATGGTAGGGTTTTGTTTTAAATAAATTCCAGGAAATATCTCACTTGACTGGGTCTTGTTCAATGATGTAAGGTGATAAAGAGATTAACCATCCACATATATTGGTAAAGATCTTTCTAGGATGAAGGAAAAGCATGTGTGAAGGTTATGAGGGAAAACAAAAGGATGACAGTGTTAAGAAACAGGGAGGGGGCTTCCCTGGTGGCGCAGTGGTTGAGAGTCCGCCTGCTGATGCAGGGGACACGGGTTCGTGCCCTGGTCCGGGAGGATCCCACATGCCGCGGAGTGGCTGGGCCCGTGAGCCATGGCCGCTGAGCCTGCGCCTCCGGAGCCTGTGCTCCACAACGGGAGAGGCCACAGCAGTGAGAGGCCCGCGTACCACAAAAAAAAAAAAAAAAAAAAAAAAGAAACAGGGAGATTATTGTGGTTGGAATAGAGAAAGTAAGAAGAAAGGAAAATTAATAAGAGATGAGGTAACAGAAGAGGCAGAAGAGAGAAAACTGGTTAAAGACAAAATTTTTAAATGATGGTAAATCATCCCAATGGATTATCACAAAATTGGGGAGGAAAAAAAAAGGGAAGAAAATTGCTATATACCACAATGAGTGATCTTGTTTATAGTACAGCATTAAGTAAATTAATCAGGTTACAAAAAACTATCTATAGAATCGTGCTTTTGATTTAAAAAAAAGAAGTACATATCTGTGTGTATGCATACAATTATATTTTAGAAAATAAAAAACTGTCATACAAATTTAAAAGTTATGAAGGAAGGTTCCTGTTGCGAGAGGAAAGAAAAGACAGAAGACAGAGGTGGAAGTTAGTCTCCTCTGAAAGTACCTTGTTTTGTCAATTTCATCTTAAAGTTATGTAAATATTTATGAAATTATAAAAGATGATTAATTGAAAATATAAAAAGTAATCCCTAAAAATCAAAAGCAACATGAATGTAATGCATTATCTTTCCTTAGTATTCAGTGTTAAAATTATTTAATACATTTATCTCAATTTTATAAATCTTGGGGGAATTAGATGGAATAGAAGATAGAAGAGCATTAGTTTCTTTCATGGAAAAAAAATACCTACATAACCTATGCATGGCAGTCATTATCTGGGAATAATGAGATGAAAGACAGTGTCTTTTTGTCAAAAAACCTGTATTTCAATGGCAAAAATGGACAAAAACACTACAACATGACATACAAATTAAAACAGAAAGAAATGATAAATAGTATTTGTCACCTCTCTGCCCCAAAATAGATGTTGCATTTTTCCTACTTCCATTAATTTTCTGTGCTTAATTCTTTATTTCTTTTTATCACCATCCCAATAATTCCCTAGATGGTTTCCCATCATCTGTATTCTCTACTATATTTTCCAATATCTACTCTGAGGAAGCTAAGGTGAGTAGGGTGGAATAAACTACCTACTTTTGTGCAGAATTTTGGGGTATTTTTGCATAAGAATCCTTAACATATGCAATCAGGATGTGCTTCAAATGTATTCATCAGAGAAAAAAATGATTCCAACACTAGAAATTTCTATTTAGGTAGGAAAAAGCTCTATTCCAGTCATCTGTTACTCTGTAATAAATCTAAACATCATCAAGCGCTCTCCTCTGCTGTACAGAACACCAGTTTTAACTCAAACTAGGCAAGAGGATCCATTTCCAAAATGGTTTACCCAGTGGCTGGCAAATTGCTAGAACTCTCCATGGGACTGCTTAAGCTTCCTCATCGCAGAGTGGCTGAATTTCAAGACTGAGTATTCCAAGAGACACAAAGTGAAAGCTGTTAGTTCCTTAAGGACTTGGCCTAGAAACTGGCACATCACTTTCACTATATCCTATTGGTCACGCAGACACAGATCTGACCAAATTCAAAGGGAAGGAACAGAAACTTCACCTCTTTATGGAAGAAATATAGAAGTATTTGCAGTTATTTTTAATCACCACAAACTTACCCAGACATGTGGGAAGATCTTTTACTTGTAAAAATACATAAATAAGTAAACAAATACACACACACACACACCCCAAAAAAACAGAAACAAATCTCAGTGTGTTAGCGCACTAAAGTTTATTTCTTGCACATGTCACAGTACAGTGCCATTAGTGAGAGTCAGGGGAAGGGCTTTGCTCCAGAATATCAAACATAAACACAGGTTTCTTCTGCCATGTAATTATGACATATTCTTGGGCTTTATCCTCTTCTGCCATCATCCAGTATATGGGGAAAGAGAGAGACTAAGCATGCAGGATGGTGAGAGAAGTTTTAAAAAATGCCAGTCTAAAAGTTGACATAAATCACATCTCATTGGCTAAAACTCATGGCTAACTGAAAGGGAGAGTAGGGAGTCTGAACTACCTATATGCTCAAGAAGAAATAAAAATAGGTTCAGTGAGCATCTAGCCAATCCCTGACACATCTTTCAAATTACAATTGCATATTTGATGCCTATATAAACCTGTGAATCTCATGAACCACAAACTCTTTCCTATTAAATAAATACAACAGGAGAGGTAACTTTAAATTCTGCTACTGCAATGGTCTGATTTCTAATTAAGATGTTTCATGAAAAGCCTATGGTTCTAGCCAAATTAAGCGTCTAACTTAATTTCTAAACTGGGCTGACACTCTCTGAGAGTTCTGAACCTCTACTTTGTTCAACATCCCAAATCCTGGAAAATTTTGCCTTACCTCATATTTAGTCCTGTTCCTTTAGCTATTCCTTATCTGCTGACTTCTGACCTTATTGTCTCTCTCTCATCACACACTGAATATAGTGATGATGACCCTGGGTTAATATTAGCTCATGCCCAGTTGACCTTCTCTCTTTAGACTTGCAGATCTACAAGTGTGGTCCTCAGATAGGCAGCAACAGCATCACCTGGGAATTTGTTAGAAAGGCAGTTGCAGGTATCCCATCCCAGACCTACTAAATGAGAAACTCTGGGGATGGAGCCCAGCAACCTAAACTGTAACAACCCCTCCAGGTTACTGATACCATTAGGTTTTAGAACCACTGAATGAGAGTATGACATTTCCTCTCCTTCTGTGTTCATAACCAGCCCATCTACCTAGTTCCTAACCTCCTGTGTTCCTATTAGCCTATGTTCCTGCTGTTTGTCCAGAAAGCAGTCACTGTATAAGTATTAATCTATTTGCTTAATTAACATTAGTTTTTTCAAGAAATAAATTTGGAATTTGCTGCAGCCTATTTAATACCCAAAATAGCTAGAATAAATTCTGAGATTAGCCCTTGCTTACATCCTTAATTATATTGTCATGATGACAAAAGCTGTCCAGTTGTTTTTCACATTTTTCCCTGTGGGCTTTAATATCTTGTTCTTTATTACGTGACTAAATAACTAATTTCTTCTCCTCTTAGAAACTTTTCTTGGATGGTTACGTAGAGATTTTGCATGCTCTTGATTTGTACGCTTCTTCAGTTATATGTTGGTGAGCATAATATGATAATCAGTCATTTGTTTATAAAGATATTTAACATTGTTTATGTCGAAAATCACAGGTATAAGAGGTGAAAGTACAAATAAAAATATTTTGCCTAGCACTAGTGCGTTCTCAAATTGCTCTTGTAATTTGAGTGTTTTTTCACTTAAAATGTGTTTCTTAAAGTAAGTAAATATCGGGATACCAGCACAATATTTGCCATGTAGTGATTAAACACATTGCTCTAACATTTCTCTCACATTTCTTTTTTAATATAAATAAATTTATTTATTTATTTATTTATTTTTGGCTGCATTGGGTCTTCATCGCTGGGCACGGACTTTCTCTAGTTGTGAACAGGGGTTACTCTTCCTTGGGGTACAAGGGCTTCTCATTGCGGTAGCTTCTCTTGTTGCGGAGCACGGGCTCTAGGCACACAGGCTCAGTAGTTGCGGCACATGGGCTTAGTTGCTCCGTGGCACGTGGGATCTTCCCGGACCAGGGCTCGAACCTGTGTTCCCTGCATTGGCAGACGGATTCTTAACCACGGCAACACCAGGGAAGTCCCTCTTACATTTCTTAGAGGGAAATTCAGCAGTGTTATGGAAGATGTATAATGCGCTTTTGCGGCTGCACAATGTTGGTTCCATTTTAAGCTTGAGACCAAGCAGAAAATGGCTCACTTCATCAAAGAGATTTAAAACACCTTTCTTATCACCCAGTAGCAGAGGCTGCTGATTACAGTAGGAAATGCATACACACACACACACACACACACACACACACACACACACACACACCCCTCAGGTTAGAGCAAACAAGAAATTCAGTATCACACAGCCACTTTCTTTCAAATGTAAAACAAGTAGCTAGTTTTAAGCAGAAGATATATAAACACAGTACTTACAGGACTCAGATAATGATATAGGATTTGCTTACTTAATAACGAGTTCCTTGAAGCAAGAAGTGTATATCCACACATAGATATCTTAGAATGGAACAATGGCAAATGGACAATGGCAAATGATTTAGAAGAGGATCCTGGCTCTACCTGAATAGATCCAGTCTAGTTGTTTAGGGGTTCTCATTAGTGCCTAAGAAAAAGTGTATCTTTAAGTTTTTTAACAGGAAACTTGGTACATTCTTTAATTTGTTATATATAGTATATAAAATCAATATCTACATAATGTTTTATTATCAGAAAATGTGAGTCACTTTTTAGCACAATATTTTGTGGTCTCCTTAAGGATCCAAGGTGTATAACCTCACCAGAAGTTTTTTTTTTTTTTTTTGCGGTACGTGGGCCTCTCACTGTTGTGGCCTCTCCCGCTGTGGAGCACAGGTTCCGGATGCACAGGCTCATTGGCCATGGCTCACGGGCCCAGCCGCTCCGCGGCATGTGGGATCTTCCCGGACCGGGGCACGAACCCGTGTCCCCTGCATCGGCAGGCGGACTCTCAACGAACTGCGCCACCAAGGAAGCCCACCAGAAGTTTTTATATGAATTGGGTGGGCTCTATTTTGCTGTTAATGGTTTAATAATTAGCAAGAAGAAACTCTCAGGAATTCTATTTTAGCAAGAATTTTATTTTCATTCAGAAAATACAAAGTAATTGCCTCCTCCCTCCTAGATCAGCTAGATCAGGAGGTAGTCATGTGAACAGAGAGATATAGTTTTGCCCTCATGTATTTTGCACTCTAGTGGGAGAAACACTCAAAAACACTGTAAGGCATATATGTGTGTGTATATATAAATTATAGTAATTAAGGAAAAATAGGAGTCTGAAATAGATCATTATAAGGTTGGAGGAAGAAGGGTCTAAATTTAAAGGCTAATGTTGGAAAGAATTTTTATAAAGAAAAAATTGAGCTAAAATCTATAATAAATTAAGGATTCAGTTATATGGAGGTAAAGAATTATTTTAAAAAATAAGATTCTTTTTACAGAGTCATATATTAAGAAATATTATGTTTTAGATGTGAGAGGATTGGAATGATCCTGTAGGAAGACCAGTGTGTCTGATATGTAAGTGAAGATAAAGTGAAAGAGATGAGCTGGAGTAGAGAGGTGACCTTGAGTAGAGATGAATTTGATCCTATAGGCCCTTTTGGGTGGGGTAAGAGTTTGGCTTTTAAGTGGAATAAGAACCCAATAAGGAGTTTTAGACAGGGAAGTTACATGATTCTATTTACATTTCAGCAGATAATTTGGATGATATGTCATTTTGAGAAAGGATGAAACTGGATTATGAATACTGCACCAGTTACAAAGGGTTGGGGCAACAATTCAGACAAGAATAGTTTAAACATCAAGTTGTATACCTTAAATATAAAAACTTTTTATATATCAAAGATATCTCAATTTTAAAAAAAAAGGTAAAGTCCAAGCATGAACAGTGACAGTGGAAATGAAACTAAGTAGACATTTGAGATTGAACTGACAAGATCTGTTGATGAATTGTGTCTGAAGGATGTGTGAAAATGAGAAAACAAAGACAATTCAAAGATGGGTAACAATGTTAATGACTGTAACAGGGAGAGAGGATAGCTCTAAAATAAGATTGAGTAATAATGAAGACTTACCTTTTTATTTGTTAAGTTGTGATATCTGTGAGACATCTGCTTGAAACTATCTGTTGGGTAGCTCAAAATTTAAATCTGGTGCAAAGGTGAGAGTCTTTGCTTCTCCCTAATGTGGGCCAAGAGTCCACATTAGGAGGTCACTGCTGTATATTACTAAAAGACACGCAATAGGTAAATTTGCCTAGTAAGAGAAATGAAGTGGATCGAAAATGGAATCCTGATGGATATACACCCTCAGTTAGAGATTGAACATGGAAGAGTGTGGAGTAAAGAGGTTTAGAAAAGAGTGATTATTAAGGTAGGATAACAATCAGAAGAGAATGGCATCATGAAAACCAACAAAAGAGAAAATGTCACGAAGAGGGATTATTCAACAATATCACCTTCTATAGAGAATTTTAGTAAGATGAGTACAGAAAAATTACCCTGTGAACTTAGTAACATGCAGAGACTTATTTACTGTGATAGCAATAGTGTTAGTGGGTGAATACAGAAGCCAGAGAGAGGGTTGAATAGGAAATAGGAGTGAAAAAGTGGAGGCAGCATGTATAGATTTCTCAAGGAAGTGAGAAAGAGAAACAATAGACTTGCCTGATAGTATTAAGTACCAGTTTGTGGTCTACTTTGATAAGTATTATTGATATTAACTGAAATTATTTAATTTGGTCATATGACTTTCTTCATCAATGTCTTGCTGGTTTTACATAGACATTGAAAATGCAGCTATTAGGCTCTATTTGTGCTGGAGTTTTGAAAGCAAGTTCAACAAAGGAAGAGAGAGAGAGGCAAAGGAAAGGAAGATATTCAAGGTAAAGGAAACTATTATAATAATGCATCATTAAATCTAGTAAAGGGAAACTAGGTGAGAAAGTGGTGGGATTGAATGTTTGAGGGTTTGGATAAAATCAAAGAAGTGTAATAAGGGCAGTAATTCAGGAATCAAGCTGGAAGTAAGGAGTCAGTGTTTGAAAAGTGGAATTTTACAGGGCTGATTTTCAGGAATGGTGAAGTTGCTGGAAGTGACAAGGTCCTTCATTGTCATGGATCAGAATGAGGAAAGGAAAAAAAAAAGCACTGGAGATGAGGAAGTCAATGAACTAGGGATCAAGGTGTAACACAGATCATCGGTTCAAATGATAAGTTACTGAGAATGCTGCTAGAGTGCAGAACGCTGGGGAGATGATAAGCCAGGAGGAATGACCAGATAGTTCTGAGAATAAAACCATAGGATAGATGTTTATGTTTCATTTTGTTTGTTTTTTGTGTTAAGACTTTATTTTTTAGAGCAGTTTTAGGTTCACAGAAAAATTGAGGGGATGGTACGGAGATTTCTCGTACACTCCCTGCCACCACATGCCCAGCCTCCCCACCATCAACAACCCCTACCCGTGTGGTGCATTTGCTACAACTGATGAACATTCATTGACACATCATAATCACCCAAAAGCCACAGTATAAATTAGGGTTCCCTCCTGATGTTGTGAATTGGACAATCGTATAATGACATACCCATCATTATGGTATCATACAGAGTATTTTCACTGTCCTGAAAATGTCTGCCTATTCATCTTTCCTCCTACCCCAACCCCTGACAACCATTGATCTTTTTACTGTCTCTACAGTTTTGTCTTTTCCAGAATGTCATATAGTTGGAATCATACAGTACGTAGCCTTTTCAGATTGGCTTCTTTCACTTACTAATATGCATCTAAGGTTCCTTCATGTCTTTTCATTGTTTGATAGTTCACTTCTTTTTAGCGCTGAATAATATTTCATTGTATAGAAATACCACAGTTTATCCATTCATGGACTGAAAGATATCTTGTTTGCTTCTAAGTTTTGGCAGTTATGAGTAAAGCTGCTATGCACATCTATGCAGGTTTTTGTGTGGATATGTTTTCAACTCCTTTGGGTAAATACCAAGGAATGCCTGGATCAAATGGATCAAATGATAAGCATATTTAGTTTTACAAGAAAGTGATAAACTGTCTTCCAAAGTGGCAGAGCCATTGTACATTTCCACGAGCAAAGAATGAGAGTTCATTGATGTTGCTCAACATCCTACCAGCATTTTGTTATTATCAGTGTTCCAGATTTTGGCCAGTCTAATAGGTATTTAGTGGCTTCATTTTTGATTCCAGCTTAAAAATGTCAGAGGGCACAGTAGAAGGGTTTGTGAGGAAGGAGAAAAGTGAATTTTACAGAGTAGTTTGGAGATGTCCACCTATCCTAGATATCGTGCTAGTGTACACATTTTCCCACCATATCTCATGGTTCAGTTTTGTCCATAAATGGAACCTATTTGATGACAAGTTTAGTAAATTGTTTATGTTATAATCAATACACTAATTAAAATATACATTCTGAAATATGAGGTTCTTATTACTATAAGGAGAGAGGAAGAATGAATTTGGCGGGGGGATGAGGGTAGCAATTGGTGATCCTTGCTTTAAAGAACCTGCAAAATCTAGGAAATCAAAATAAAGTCAGCATGTTCAATTTAAAGGGTTTTTGCCTTGTTTGTTTTTAGCTGAGGAAAGTGCATGACCATTCTATCACAGATACAGGAAATAATATTCTTCACACATTCTCATGTAACACATGCCTGTGACAGGTAATAGAACTGTTCTTAATCATTACCACATTGATTTTATACCACAAGCTTGTAATGTCCTTCAATAAAAATGAACTGAATAATCCAGTAAAAAAACAAACAATTACTCTGTTAAAAGAATGAAGGAGATAAGGTTTTTAAGTGTTTTCAATGAATGAGTAAATGCAGTATCCCCCCAATACAAAGGTAGAATTGTCCCTGAGCACACAATAGTGATTATGCTGTTCAGTAATGGCCATGGAAGTTTGCAAGAAATAATCTACATTCTATTAAATCACCTTGAAGTTTAATGGAACAGTAGCTTCCCCTTATTGAGAATTTCTTTAATCTCTTTAAGTTTGTAAGACACGTATGCATTTATTCCTATTATAGTTTTATTATGCTCTATAATTGCTACATATGATTCTTGGCATATTTTCAGTTAATGATAATTATTAAACAGTTAATATTTATTATATCATTTCTTGATAAATAGTAATCTATTTAATAATCATTTTAATGCATATGCTTCTGCTCATCCTCTGATAAACCACCTCTAGTTTAATTTAGGATATAAATTGTCTCATTTAAATTTCAATAGCTGGCATATTACATGTGCTCAATAGCTGTTTGTTGATTTTGTAAGCAATTATACAGCACTATGGTAAAAACTTATGTTATTTGTATTAATTTAGATAATGCTAGTTGGCATAAAAAATACACACCAACTTTCCAGTGGTTTACCAAACTAGAAATGTATTTTTTGGATAGAAATATCCCAAACCACAAGACATCTAACACAGATGTCCTGGGTTGGTTATGAGCATCTTTCATCTATGTGGTGATTCAAGGGCCCACATCATTTCCATCTGTGTCTTCACACCTTTCAGCCTTTCACATTGGGAAAGGGGATTCTCCAGACAACTAAGCCCTAATGTCCTAAAGCATCCATTTTATACAATAAGTTGACTTCTCTCCTACTCATCTAACATGGAAATAGTTATGTGACTCCTTGGGAGATCTTTGTTTAGTCAATCAAATAAGGAAGCACATACCTGCGTGTGTGTGTGTGTGTGTGTGTGTCATGTGTAAGTGTGCAATTATAAAAAATGGAGTAAACCCATGCATATTATTATGGAACTTTCTTATCTCACAAAACAGCATATATTAAACTTTACCATGTCATGACATATATAATTCTATAATGTAGGTATATAAAAGTAAATGTAATAATTTTATTATTAATGGGCATTAAGTAGCTTCTATTTTTCTGTTATGGCAGTGTATGAATTTGTATCCAACAATATATTCTTAAATGTCTGCATGCTCCGCATATAATTCTGTATTATGCATATAAGAAAGTTTATGAAATAATTCCCCACTGATGGATAATTAGGTTGTTTCTATTTTTCTATAATGACAATGCTGTAATGAGTATACTTGTAAATATATTTGTGAAATGCACATGCATTTGTGTTTGATTGGATTTTACAAGTGGATTTTCTGAGTCAAGGTACAAGCACAACTTAAACCTGTAGATTTGGTCACATTACCATCTGAAAATTACCATATCAATCTCTTTCCACCAGCACTTATTCCAGCTCCATGGAATGGAGAGATGCCTCTACTCTGGATATTTTTTATCTTAATTTTAACTAATCTAGTTGGGAAATATATATATACATTTTTAAATTTAAATTTGCATTCATTTCATTACTTGTGAGGTTAAATACATATGCATTGGTTATTTAAAATCTATTTTGAAAATTGACTTCATACATTTTGACAATTTTCCATTGGATTGCAGCATACTTATTTTCAGTGTTTGTATAAGTGAATAAATAAATATTTGCCATTTTCAATATGTTGTTAATATTTTTTGTTATCCACACATTCCTTCACTTACTTTATTTTGTAAAATTTAATTTTTTTGTGTTTGTATCTGTCAGTATTTTCTTCTCATGTGTTCTGGGTTCTGTTAAGCTTAAGAAAGCTTTCCACACTTCAAGATTATAAAAAGTGGTGTTCCATATGTCTTCTAGTTCATTTTTTGTTTTAATTCTTGTAACTAGTTCTTAATTTATCTAAAAATTAATTTCTGTATAAGATATAATTTCTGCATATAAAAGATATATCTTTATTTTTATTCAAATGGGCTTTGCTTATCCTAAGTCTATCCCTTCCCTCCTCATTTGAAATGCCATATTCTTAATTATATTTTGTTCATGTATCTATTTGTCTATATCTCTGTTAGGACGATGCTGATATAAAAGGTCTTATGTTATGTTGTCATTAGGCAAGATGTATCCAAGATGTAGTATTATTGGCATTCTTTTTTTAAAAATGACTTAGACATATTCATGCATACATTCATCAAGTACATTTTACAATCAATTTGTGAAATCGTAAAGTGGGGTTTTGCTTGTCATTGCGAGGAGTTTTTAGACTATCTTGATGAGAGTTATCATGTGACTAACATGATATACATCTTTTATTCAGGCTTATTCAAGTTTTCTTTTGTAGCCTGTGGAAAAGTTGCAAAGTTTTATTCATATATGTTTCAAACGTTTCTTATTAATTAATGTGTTACAATTTTGTACTACATTTCTCATAGAATAATAATGGTATATAATAAAATAATAAACTTTGGACCATTGATCACATATGTACTTTGTGAATATATGAATTTACATTTACTGAGCTCCTATTATCTATCATATACCATGTCATGTACTTTGCTTGCATTCTCTTATTTCATTCTTAAAAAGAAACCTGTAATATTATTATTCCTATTTTAGAGAATGGCAAACTGAAGCTGAAGTGATTATTGTCTGACAATGAATAGTGAAGGAAGACACAAATGAAACTCAAGTTTCCATAGTCTTAACTCTTAACACTAGGCTGTCGTCTAAATTCTAGTAATTTTTCATTTGAGGTTCATAATTTGTAAGTAGACAATTATTTCTTCTGCAAATATTCGTGATTTTGATTTATATTTCTAACACTTCTATTTTTTCTCTTTTCTTTCTGCGTAGGCTGGTATTTGTGGGTTTCTTTTCTACTAGAAGTTTCAATCAACTTTTTCCAATATTCCAATAGTTCAGAAAGGGTATATTTGTTTGTGAACACTCTCTGAGTTTGTTACAAACAGGGAAGTACTTAGAAATCATCTCAAAATTTCAAGTGTTATGAGAAAAAAATAAAGTTTATTAATAGCATCAGGTTTCAAAGTTTGCAATTTGATTTTGAAACTTTATCTCAAAGAACAAATCCACAATCCCCATTAGAATCTTATTTTTTTTGGCTGACTCCACAAACTTTGACCTAATCCACAAAGGAATAATTATCCTCTTATGAATAATTAAGGTAACAAAGAAAGATTTACCTGCCCTTTAAACTCCCCATTTTTCTTTTTTGGGGGGCCGAAGTCCAATTTGGTATCTTTTAGGCTACTCTTAATGATCTGTCTTTTTCAGCTTTGCCTACACTGAGAAACCTTTGCTAGGAAGAAACTGATATTTTTAATGAGTACTTTGTATCAGGAATACTGATATGCACTTTATTTTACCTCAGTTACTCTCATTTAACCCTCACAAAAACCTGATGAGGTTGGCATTAGGTATTAGTCAATTATCTTTACATTCCTTGGTAATTTAATTCTTCCCTTTTAAACATTAGAGCTGCTACCTGTTTACTTCTTTCTTTGTTTTCAGGTAGCAAATGTGATTTCATGTATAGAACACAGATTTATTTGTCTGCAAGTATATTTAGATAACGTTGCTGAGTGAGCTTAGGTTGCAGGTTAGCCAAATCTTGTTTCACATACTGATGCTAATGCTTACTAAATACATTAGTGTAAATTGCCTAACTTCACTGTGCCAGAATCTCTTCAATGGTAAAAAAGGAAATAATAATATTTAGATCATAGCAGTGTTGGAATGATTACATAAGAGCAGCTGTGATAAGTGCCAGGTTACAATATCTGGAAGAGTACATGTAACTAAGATAATATGTTTTCAATACATCTAGTCATAAAATGAATAGAAATATTTACTGGTGTGTTAGATCTTTTTTTTTTTTTTTTGGAAATATGTCTCTATTTAAAAGCTGAAAACATTCTGAGGAAAACAATATTTTGCTATGACTACTATTTTACCAGTTCCAACTTAAAGCAATAGCCAAAATTATAAAACAAGAAGAAAGAGAATTAAAAATCAAGAGTATTCCAAAATCAGAGTTGTGGAATAAAGCAATGGCAAATTATGGGACTTGTGGGGATTTCTACTTAACAATATATTGAAGTTTTATTTTTTATTACCTAGATGTCTAATGCATTTACTATTGCTTAGAAATATCCCAAACCACAAAACTCTAGCAAACGAAATACACAAGCCATCCTTTTTCTTTCAATGCTTAATGGCTCAGTGTTATTGCATACATATATAGTCCAAATTTCATTTAGTTTTAAATACTTATCTCAAAAAACCCTCTCTGTCACAGCTATTCATTTATTTGTGCATTCTCTCTACACATATTTCGTGTCATCTAACTAGAAAATTGAGATACATTTTTAGTAAGTTATTCAGATATAATTTGCTGCTGCATTTGAAGCATAAAATATGATTGATCAGATGCTGACAGAATGTTACATGGGGTATAAAAATTAAATAAATAGAATTTGTAATTAGTGAATCTCATAAAAATTAATTGTGTAGGTAAATTAAATATATTAGATTCTAAAAAATTACCATCTGAAATCAATGTAATTAAATAATTTATTGTCTTATATGTTTGTCAAACTCACAAAATTTTCTAGTCAATATTTTATAAGTGGACTGTATTAAAAAATCCCTTGTTTTTTTTTAAAGCTTCAAGATTAATATTTATCAAACTTTCTCATATATGCACTGCATTCCGACATTTGTGTTGGAATAAAGTAGCCATGGAAACATAAATCAGAAAAAAAAAAAAGTAGAAATGTGAAAGGCACAGATATGAGCCACTTGATTCCCTTCAAAAATGAAGACTTGCTGTCTAGCTGCAAAGAATGTGGGTCATCTGGAAACCTGCAGCTGTCAGTTCTTCAGAGTCCACCTCAGCTTTCAAGGTCACGCTGCTCTTGAGGCAATCCCCAAAGACTGAACACGGTAGTGGTTGAAGGGTCTCGTGGTATCCACAGAAGGTGGGGGTTTTTCTACTGAGCAGTCTTTGCTCTACAACTTGGTTGTGCTGAAATCCACTTGTCTGGTTGCATCTTGGTCTGACGGCTCCCTCTGCCCAACCATATCTTTTCTCCTTTTCCATGACAGATAGCACTGCCCTGTAGATCTTCTGCATTGCTAACTAATTCTTAGCTTCTACCTCCCAGAGAATGCAATCAGCTTAGGAATTGAACCCAAATGTTTTGCCAGCTACCCTATCATATTTGATAAGTGAAGTAATATTTCCTAAAACAATATGCTTACCATAGCACCTAACCTAAAATCTACTTGAGTACCACTTCAATTTTGTCCCCTCAACACCAGTGGAACTTCACCAGCTTTGGTCATTTGCATGCTTAATTTATATCTTCATGTATTACTGATCACCAATCATTTCCCACTACTGATCTTGCATTACTTACATGCTGAACACAGTAATACTGGGGTCTCCAGAATATATATCTGACCCAACTTGAACAATCAGAGTGACCTGTCAAATTTTCACATTAACATTCCTGTGCAGTGAAAGTCATGGCTTGTTCCTCAGCTGTTCATCACTCTTCTCAACATTCTTTGTGTTTTCTGTCTCCTCAGTTCCCTCAGTAGGGTGTACACTGGAGGAAAGAGAGCCAATTCCTTTTATTTGATGGGTTTTGGTTCTCCCAGTTTGGAGAGCATCCTCATTCTACAGGTAGCCACCTCCTTTCTTTCTTTGCAATAGAAGCTTGGTATTGGCACAGGAAAAACTTGATATTTGCATTCAGAGTAGTTGGAATATAAATCTTGGTAACAGTCACAAAAACAGAAAGGTTTCAGGAACAGAATATGGTGGTCAGGAGGACATGCATTTCATTGCACATCCCTTGAGATGGAGGGAACCTCTGGCTACCACTTGAGTTACAGTAAAACTAAATACTCCAGACTAGGTCTGGTTCAGTAATGGTTCCATAATGGTGACATAGTCCTGACAAAGACCTGGGTGTCATTGAAAATGAAATTGATATAAACCTGAAAGCATGTCTTCTTTTACTTTTCCTGAATATAGGCATGCATTTATCTATATATAAAGCATTTCTGTATGCTTATTATATGGAGCAGTTATTGTTGACCGCGAACTCTTCTAGAAGGTTTTAAAAATACAACTCAGTGTAAATCAAGTTGGAGTTCGAGGCAAACGGCCGTATAGTAATAAAAGAAACACAGTTTAAACACAGTTCCTTCCTTCACGGTATGGTGGAGATTTCAAGCAAGTAAAAGGATAAGTACCTATAGTGAGGTCAGTGCTGTTGAACAGAAAGCACAGGATGCTGGGGGAACATATACGACATATGCCCTAATGCAGCTAAGGGGAATCTGAGCCATGGATGGTTTGTTATAGGAAATAACCATCAAATTGAGAACTGAAGGATATGAATGCAGGAGAGGCATAGGTGTATTGTGTAGGGAAAGGAGTAAACCACCCAAAGCAGAGAAGTAGCATATATGAAAGCCTATTGGTCAGAAAGAATTTGTTCCTCTCCCCTCTTTTTCCTGTATTGGAGATTTCTCTAAACGCCTTGTGGGATAAAAGGAAAGAAAAGTTATGCACAGATAGTAAACAGTCCATCCCTTTGCTGAACTGGCCCTTATTGTGCATTGCTCTGTAGAATGATCACGTAGTCTTCTGTACCTCCTTTGCGGGAAAATGCTTCCTCAGCCTTGAAGCTGTGACTCCCGTCACCTCCTCTATGAAGACTTTCCTGAAGTCCCCCCTCAAGTTTAATCATTTCCTCCACTGCATTTGGAAGGATAACATTGTAGCATGAAATGACTAAACAGTTACATCCATGACCTCTTGCTAAAGTGCAGTTCTTAATGCTGATGCACTGGGTTACACAAAGGGTAGATCCAGTGTCATCTCAGGCTCTCAGCAGAAAGTGATTCTTTCATCAAAGGGGATTTAAAACCAACACTGGAGTGAGTGAAAGACCACTGGTCCCTCAGAACCAGACAGAGAATGCTCAAGTTGGAGAGGCAGAAGCTGCAGCAGCAGCTAAATGCAATTTACATGAGCCAATTAAAGCAGCTGGCAACATCAAGCAGCACTTACTGAAGGAAAATATATCCATTCTTAAAAGTTATTACACGAAGATTATTGTTTGCATAAACAAGAACAAAGTTTTCCTGTGATTTGTCAAATTGGTTCCAGAAACAGAAGGTAGTATCAATGCATGCACCTTGATATCCATAAACAAAAGCATGCAAAACCTTGGTATTACAAACGAAATATATTTTGGGTGAGGACATTTTTTATCCACACTTGTTAAGGATTCATAACTGTTCAACAAATGGGCAACTAGTGATTTCATAGCATGTTATTTATTATTTGTTCTATGTAAAATAATTTATATATACATATATATTTTTCTAATTAGAGAGTGTGCATCTAGCACAAGTGTATTCAGAGCAAATGTTCTCCTTTTCTCTTTCCTCAAAAGTCCTTAGCCAGAGAATACAAATTAGCATTGTTCATGTCATTCTATAGTATCCTTTCAGATCCAAAATTCTGTTCCTTAATTTGGGTAAAATCTAATAAATAGTCCCTGTATAAAATTCTAAGTTAAGTAGGCCTAATTCTGTCTCAGTTTCCTCAATATATATACATAATATTGTTCTTTGTTCATAGTGTCATCCCAGCATTTTTTGTTATGTGTCTATATACATACACCTATACACATATAAACATTCACACATACATATGTGTATATATGTGTGTGTATATATTGTGTACATACACAATGAAAATACTATATATATATGTATCTTTTATCCCTCATTGGACTGTGAGATTGTGAGATTCTCAATACAAGGGACCTCACTTTACATGATTTCATAGATCTAGTATAGTGTCTCTTATACTATACTTGTAGGTGAATGAATAATTGAATGGACGGACTCATGGCCAGAAATTATATAACATAGTAATGCAGTTGGGTTTTAAAATACAGTCTTAAAATAGTATCATGAAATTGTATTTGGAGATATTTAAGTTGAATTAAAGGAAGCTAAATTTTCAGAGGTAATCAGGGAGAAATCAAGCTTTGCAGATGAACCCAGGGGAATCCCTGACAGTTATGCAGAATGGCAGCTGACAGAGTATATTGTGTCAGTAGCCCTCTCACATGAGAGTGTATAAAAGGCTGCTTTGCCTTGCCATAATTCTATCCCTGAAGTGTGTTATATGGTGTTTTTTTGGCAGTAAAAACAGGAAGCAGAGACTAAAGCAGTCCTATAAAGAAGATTTTAGTAAAGGTCCCAGAGTAATTCAAAAATACATTCTTTATCCAATAACTATATCTCTGAAATATTTGTAAATATGTTTTTCAATGGAATATTTTCATAATTGGATAATTTAATAAAGTTATTAAGGAACTTGTAAGATGATTAACTTCCTTCTGTGAATTCCTTGGAAAGTGGATAATCAACTCAATTTACTACATGTGTATTGAGTTTTCTTAAGAGAAGAAAATCATGTACATCCAAATGTCTTCCATGGCACATATTACACATATCTACAGAGAGAAAATATATACCAAAATTAAAATATTGGGTGAAAGCCAGTCTCAGATTGTTTGACAGTGAGGAAATAATTCTGCCTGTATTAAAAAAAAATCTTATAAAAGCATGTTAAATGGAGTGGTTATATGCATAAACAACAAAAAAGTAATAATTTGTATAACTTTCCTCTAAAGAGATCAAACTGGTCTCTAGTGCATTATCTCATTTAACCATAACTTCCTCCCTACTCAGAAAGCAACTGAATTTATTGCCCATAAAATATTATGAATTCCCAGTTCCCTCTATACATCCTGACATAGAAAAGCTTAAATTAGACAAAAACTTTACAAGCTTGCTTAAAAGTTGAATTTAGGGTACGGACGTTATTATCATCACAAGGTCTAAAATCACTTATTTTAAGACAAAAGCTCCTACAACCTAAGTGTAGTCTATTTAGGATTACACACAGTTGAAGGAAACCATGAATATGTTAATTAAGACAGCACAGCTTTTAACCAGGCTACAAGACAGAAGTTAAAACCAGTGGTGGTGATTCAACAGGCTATACATTAATAGAGGTTTATAAGATAATGGATCTTTTGTCACTAATCTCTTAGTGCAAGGCATTAGTCTTATTCTCCTGAATTATTGCCCTTCCCTCCTAGTGGTCCACCAATTTCTGTTTTGATTTCCACAGCCTCCACCCAGCAGCCAGTCATCCAGGTCCACCAGGGCAGGGATTGCATTTTGATATTTGTTTTTCCAAATTGCTCCATAAATATTTTTTTCAGTCTTTGACATTCTACTTATTTGTATTCCATTAAGTCCTTTTAAAATTTTATCCATACAGAACATCATCATATATGCCAAATAAATGTTTTCCAAAAATATTACATCTGTTCTGCAATACTTAATTAAATGAGTCGTTTGACAAATACATGATGCTACACTATTTTGCTCAGCTTGTTTGTTGGAGCACATGTATATGCATGTCTTCTAATTTTAAAAAATCTTTACATAAGATTTTTTTTAATTTTCAGATATTGTATTTGCATTTCTAAAATTTGTTTGTGTATTAATCTATTTATTTATTATTTTGTATTTGCATCCATTATTCTTCACTAAGCCTAAAGAAAAGGGGACTTTTCCTGTCCATGTTTTTCTGGTTGTTAGCACACTAGCAAAGGCCTTTCATATACTTCTGTATCTCAGCTATAAGTGTTAGTATGCAACTAATTATGCCTGAGAAATCATAATGAGGGCTAACTGCGTTCAGAAAATTCCAAATAAATAAATGAACTAAATAAATTAAATTCAGTAATTTTCTTAATGGTACAGTAAATAGTAAAATAACTGAACTTGAACAAAATCCATATTTTGAAGTAGTTTTTCTAAATTTTAGCCTAAGTGTATATAAAGCTTTTCTGACTAGATTTTTAAAACTTCATGAGCAACTTCTTAAATGATTATACATACATATATATTTGATAAATGTTTATTATTTCACTGACCTTCTAATGTCAATTCCATTATTATTCAGAAATATTATCTCAGTGCTTACCAACATTAAAATTAAACTAGTTTCCATAAAATTTTAAATATATATATTAAGCACATTATTTTAAAATAATGATAAACAAATACAAATGATGTCCTTCCAATGACCCTTGTCACTCATAGTACACTCAATGCTTTTGACCGGGAAACATCATGTAGTCTCTAACTTGGATCCTGTAGAGAGAAAACCTCCTCTTAGCTGATATGCTACTATCTGGCTTACAGGGCCCACAGTCCTGTGCTGACCATTCTTCTTATTATAAAAAGTCCTACCCTCCTAGTCACACAAGTGGTAAATGTTCCAAACTAGGCCAATCAGCTTCCCTTTCACCTCTGATTACTGGGTTGGAAGTATTTGAGCAGAAGGCATTGAGACAGTCCGTTTGTATTAGTAGAGAATGAAGCCAACACAGAGAGAAACAGAAACACACGCAATCCTAATAACATTTAGTTTCTTTTTTTCTTAGTCTTCCCTAAAACCAGCAGCTATATATCTGTCCTGACCAAGATCTGTAAATACGAGCAATAAATGTCCCATTTGATTATACCAGGATAGAGAACTTAAGCTTCTCTGAATAACACAAGAATGAAGTCCAACAGCACCTCCTATTATGACTCTCCAGCCCATTCCTAAGATTGCTCCCCAATTCCCTGACACCCCATCTCAGCTCTTTCCTTCTAGTGGACAGAATAACGATTTCAAATCCCTATTGATTCTAAATCAGGTCTCTTTTAGTGATGATTTATGACCATTCACCCATCTCTCTCCTTCAATGACAAATTCCTTTAGGTGCAAGAGATATATAGAAACGTATTTATAGAATTTTGTGTAGTTCAAAAACCCCAACTTTTTCTTATATTCTCATAAAAAATAAAATCCCTGCAAGGTAAATTTTTGGATATGTGCCAGTGTTAGTCTTTGGTCATTAACAGAACAAGAATCTCTCAGATTGTTCATTTCTTCTTGTTCTTACCTAAAACTTGTCAGACAACAATTTGGATCATTTTCGTTAAGTCGCATAAATCAATAAACACTTTATATCTCTTTGCTAGAGGAAGAGGTCAAAAATCACCACCCTAGGGCTTCCCTGGTGGTGCAGTGGTTGAGAGTCCGCCTGCCGATGCAGGGGACATGGGTTCGTGCCCTGGTCCGGGAGGATCCCACATGCCGAGGAGAGGCTGGGCCCGTGAGCCACGGCCGCAACAGTGAGAGGGCCACGTACCGCAAAAAAAAAAAAAAAAAAATTACCACCCTACTTTTTATTAACTGAAAAAGGAAGTCCCAATAGAACAACAACAAAAGAGGTCCCTCATAAGAAAGAGTGGAGAAAGTACTTTTCTGTGCTTTTAAAAGAATGGTTTACTATGCATTAACCTTTTAAGTAAATGGGGTTTTACAATGATTTGTTTTCATGCATGGTCTTAATTTTTGCTTATTCTTAAAGATAATGCTCCTAATAATATATAAGGATAGTTTCTGCCTTTTAAATTGTCAAACTATTCAAAACAGCTCACGTGTCCCTCTCTTCCATGGCAGGATTAAAGCCATGAAGCTTTCTCCATAGTGGCATCAAAACCCACTGGTATATTAAGATTAGTTAAAACTAGTTTGTGATACGTCAAAACATAAACATTTCACCATAATTAATTTATTTTGAATGACTTAGAGGAATTTGATATTATCCCCATAATGACTATCTGTCATTTGCATTGCTATTTCTTTATTCCTGTGTGAGTGAAAAGGATGTGGAACAATGGACAGTGTCCTTGGAAATGAACACACTCTGTATCTGTTCAGCCTCAGCCCACACAGAGGAACTCTTTTCAGGACTTGATGGTTGTGCTGAATATAAATTATGGAGGAGCTTTACTTCCTTAAAAAATAATTTTGGTTTCATCAAAATATAAATGCTTCCAGAGTACTGTCATGCATATAAATGTTATCCACTATGGGTGACTTTTCCTTAAGGAAAAAGGAGTTAGAGAATCAACTGACTAGAATGTCACTTTTATTTACTCAATAAATCTTTACTGGGTTCCTGATAGATGAAACTCACTAAAAATCTGTTAACTCTATTTCTGATTTCTTCTAATTAGTAGAAGAAATATTAATCATAAATGATACATTTATTACCAATATCAGAATAGGAATTATTGTTGAGTTTATTTCCTAGTGCTTAGATCTATTTCATTACTAGACAAATAGTTTTAAAAGACTGCCAGATCACTTGCCTCCAAAGATAGGTGTCCAAGCACTTGCATTAAGGAGGAAAATATGATCTTAACAAAAATAGTAATATATATAAAGCAACTATACTCCAATAAAAAATTTTTAAAAAGAAAAACAAATAGTAATATAATGACATTTTGAGAGACACCACATGATTTGGGAGTATACCATCAATTTGAGCCTGTGAGATTAAACAAGGTTTATTTTAGCTTCATTTATTTAGACTCTTTATGCCAGTCAGTTGTAAAATTCAATCTGATTAATGTTAAGCCCACATATGCCCAAAAGCAAAGAGAAGTGACTGTGGAGCTTCTATTAGGGATTTTTTTTTTTTTTCTATTAGGGATTTTTAAAACACAGTGGCTCAGAAGAAATTATATCCCTAATTTCAAAGTCTATAATATTATTTTGCTTTTAGTTACTATACATATATGCATACATGTGCATGTATGCATATATGTATATATTCTTTAATATATATATTACTGATATAGATATTACATATATTCTTTAAGAGCAAATTTGCATTTTCTTTATCTCTTCATATGAATTCATTTCAAAGGCAATCTTATAAGAATCTTTGGTTAAAAAATGTCAATAGGTTAAAATGATTGTCAGTTTGTTTATCTCATAGGCAAAATCTTTTTGAAAATACACCTCTGATTTTTCATGGTAAAATTTCCCATCTGGGGATGTAGAGCAATATTAAATATCTTTCTTTAAATGAGTTTTTAATATTTTAATGAAAATCTATCTTAATTATTAAAGAGGCCTTCTCAACTACCAAAATTGAAAATAGATATTCTTATATAATGGAAAAATAATATACAAATATTGCTAGCATATGAAACTATACAGTAATTTAAAAAGAGACTCTTTTTTCAGAATGAAATAAAACTTTTTGTTTCCCTAGGAACAGAACGACTACAGGAAAGTTAAAAATGTCAAACAGCTACAATTTGTATAATCAACGAAATTCAAAAAGTCATTATATTCTAACACAGGAAGAATCTAAGGTCTCAAATATTGCTTTCAAATGGAAAACTTAGTTGCCAAAATGTGTACTTCAATTAATACAACAAAAATGTTTAGATACAGCAAAAATTGATCAATTATCTTTTAAAACACCTTAAATTACTTTCCCTGATCTAGGACAAAAAAAATATTGCTTAACAAAAAAGAAAAGAGGTAGAAAAAAGAAAAAATCTAGAAGTTGGAAATTTTTCTCGATTTTTATGGATAAGTTAAAGCTCTGGAGTGTGTGTGTGTGTGTGTGTGTGTGTGTGTGTGTGTGTGTGTGTGTGTATGAAGACTATATACAGAGATTTATGTAGAAAAATAAAATCAAATTTTCATTAAACATTTCTGAACCACAAAATGTAAGAGAATAATGAAATATGTGCCCTGAATTCCAAACACAAATACTTTGGACCTCAAATTTTATGGCAAAATAAGATTTGTTATGAATTAGAAAAAATTAAAAAACAAATTCTCTGATGTTCAATAACTCAGAAAGTATATACAATTCTCAAAAATAGGATGCTCAGAGAATTATTTCAAAATACCAAGAAAGATTACTTGTTTCATTAGTTATTACTAGTTTCACTATTCCAATAAAAGAAAAGAAAATCTTTATTTCCTCAAATTTTTCCTATCATGGTAGAATCTATTTTCCCTGGAGAAATATCTCAAATGATTAAAAAAAAGGGAGGGGAAGGGAAGATAATTAAACACACATACACTGCTATAGAAAGCTATTCTACCTAATAGTGCCTGTACCACCTGCCTGTTGCTTTTCTGAACCCAGCAACAAATGAATGATCCTCTCAAGTGGGGCTCTACCAATGGGAAGAAAAGCAGTCTTTCGAATCCCAGGTCACTAAGGAAAGCCCTCACTCCCGCACCCCAGACCTGCCTCAGCACGTCCCAAATCAAGATTCACTCCCTAACATTTCAGTTTGAAGCCTTGGACATGCTGAGTAATGTTACTCACCCCAGCCCTGATTTTTCCCATATTGTTTTTTGCCTCAGAAGGCCTGGCACGACCATGACAAGAATTGTTGAAGACTCCAAAGTGTGAAGCAAGATTTTACCCTTGGAGTGAAAGGAAAGAATAATCTAAAATATATCTTTGCGTATCAAAGGAATGGGAGAAATTAACCATCTTTGTCCACACTGGCAATGCGCTCATACGGAGCTGGTCAGGCTGCCTACATCACAGCTAGGGTAGTTGCCTTGGTCCAAAATCTACTGGGGATAAAAGAAAACAGAGAGGAAATAGCACCTTGGGGCAAAAAGACACTGGTATTCTTACCATCCAGCTGCATGAATTCAAAGAGAAGGAGAAAAGGTTAACAGACAAGTCCTGTATCTTCTTACCACACAACTGCAAGAAGCTCAAAAGAGGGCCCAGGGCATGACATCTCAACTTTAGCATAAAGGACTTCACCTTGTGTGGCCTACTTAATCCTGGTATGACTCCCTGAATGTCAGGGCCCCAGTTGATTCAGATGCCTCGAGTTAAATTTTGTAAGACGATTTTGAAACTAAAACATACTCTCTTCTAAATAAATTTTAATTGAAAAGGAAATAAGAATTTCCTTCACAGGCTATTTAAAGAATAAGTGTAAGTAATAAGAACTTTACATTTTTAAAGGGATGTGACCAATTTATAGGAAAATTAAAGGGACTGCTTACATTAAACAAAAAAAGAATAAAGTAAATGTGCTATGTCTACAAGATATTTAGCACTGCAGAGACCAACTTTCCAATAAATAATGGTCATTAACGTTATTTTAAAGCAGTCATAATGACTTTTAAATAGTAATAATGAGCCTAGGAGAAAGAAATCAGGAAAAAGGAATGTATAAAGACAGGAATAAAAAACAAGAAAAATGTAAAAAAGATATATAAAAGATTTTTTTCTTTGAAAACCCCGAGAAAATAAATAAAGCTCAGGAAACTCTAACCAAGAAAAAAGGCAAGAAAGCCAAAGCAAATATAAAAAAAAAAATTTAATGTAACCAGAGATATGATGTTGTAAAGTACAACTTTCTACACTTTAGCAAAAGATCAATGAAATATAGAGTTTTTAATTAAAATACATCTTCGGATATTTTCATTGTGAGTTTCTGCAGCACTCCATAGAGCAAACCAGGATCTATTCTCAGTCTTCCCCCCAGCTTTCCTGTAACAGCTCAGGTACCGGAAGATGAAACTGACCACAGTGGGTGCACGTGCAATAGCTGGTCCAACCTCCAATTCCCGCTTCACCCTCACATGTATCTCAATACCTGAGCTTCACTTCCTTTCATGTCCTGAATGGTTAGAAGATGACTTTCAATAAATTGAGAAGAAATCAGAATCCTTTTTTTTTTTAATGTTACAGACTTTTTTGTTAAAATTATTCGAAAATAATCTGATTCTTCAATTTTATTTTGTATGTATTTTTTAAAGTGAAAATTGCTGTAGTTTAGAATTTTACTACGTTAAGAATTAATCAAACAAAATGTACAGATATTGATATAGTTATATAATATTTACATAGTAATTTATATTCTTCAAACTGTTTTCAAAAGTGTTATCCTTGTGGTAATTGACGGAGGTGTGATAACTACTGTCACTATTTACATAGCGCTGTGGACACTGAGCTGCCCAAGTTATCCCTTTAAGGAAGGACTTGTTGCCCCAGCTAGTAGGCGTGCTGTTGGCAGATGCCTATTAGAGCTCAGCCCCTTCAGGAGTTGCCTCAACTGCAGAGAACCACTCTCACCAAGGGCAAGATCTTTTCTTGTTTAGCCCACATCTAGTTTTGGCCCAATGCCAGACAGCTCTGACCGGCCATTTTAGCTCCAAAGCTCCCTGTAGGGTTGGCTAAGACTTGTCAGGCCTGTATCACAGTTCAAGATCTACCTCTGCCCTATCCTGCTTCCTTCCTCTGCTCTCCACAGATGTCAACCTCATAACCTGCTTGTGGAAGAATCTCACCAACAACATCCAGTAAAAGAGAGTAGGATTTAGAGATTATATAAATTTGTCAACATTGCAACACAAGTTCACGTTTGAGCCAGACGTCAAATTAGGTCTTTTGACTAGTTTTCATAGAATGACGTCTGAATAATCTCAGAAAAAAAAAATAAAAAAACTTGAGAACTGACTGTGACACAACTCAAAGCTAAATGTAATTTCTCAAGAAAATTAATCCATTTCTAGAAACCGAGTAGCCTGTAGTGAATACTTAAACATTTTAGATTAATACAAATGAGAAGCAGTGTATTTATGTATCAGACTTTCACTTAAAAAGAGAAAAACAATGACTTTATTTATAAACATGATTTCACCTTTGGTTAATTTGAAATCACTTTATAAAACTTCCAGTTGATCTTAATACATCTGTGTCTTCAGTCCCTGCTACAAGATACAAAGATGCAAGAATCTGCATCCTTTACATCACCATTCCATAACTACAAAACACACACACACATACACAACGCAACTTTCAAGAGGAGTTGAGTGACTTTTAAAAAATCTAGTCAGGGGGCTTCCCTGGTGGCGCAGTGGTTGAGAATCTGCCTGCCAATGCAGGGGACACAGGTTCGTGCCCCGGTCCGGGAAGATCCCACATGCCGTGGAGCGGCTGGGCCCGTGAGCCATGGCCGCTGAGCCTGCGCGTCAGGAGCCTGTGCTCCACAACAGGAGAGGCCACAACAGTGAGAGGCCCGTGTACCGCAAAAAAAAAAAAAAAATCTAGTCAGCTAAGGACAAATGCTAAAAGAAGAGGAATTATATGCTGTTGAAAAAAAATGACAGGATAAGAAGTTTGTTAAGGAAAAGAAAGAACTAGTGACAATTCCGTGTCAGAATGGACTATTTTGATTATGTTGCTATTTTAAGTTATATGGCTCTATAGCTAGATATCAGTTTTAACTCACAAATAACATTATCTACTCTAGCCAATTTGAGCATAAAATAACTTCCCAGTGGATCACATAGTTAAGCTTGTACATAAAATAGCCAAAACAAAGCCCAAACCATACCTTCAGGTTGCTCTAGTGAGACTTAACTCCTATGCCTGGGCACAGATGCTGCAACTTCCAACCCTGAGGCAGGACACATGCCAGAGCCTCACTTCTCCTTCTCCAGAAAGACAGACACTTCTGTGAGAAAATAGATGCCATGTAGTTCTTGTATTTTCAGTTTGGTAGTTGAAGGCTAAATCACATGATGAGGAAGGACTGGGATAGTGAGTTTCTGGCTTCTAAGTTGAGAAGGCAAAGTTCACACTATAGGAAATTCCATGGGCATTGGATGTTTATTCCAAAATTGGCCATCATGGCAAATATCCATACTGACTACCCCAATTTTTCCTTCCGGTTGATGTCTGGGGGGGAAAAAAAAAAAGCCTGCTTAAATAAGATTAAACTATTTGCTTAAACCTACTAGGTCCTTAACATGTACTTAATCATACAGTGTGAAGCGTGTGGGAGGATTGGCTTTTCACACCAGAGGTGGTGTGCTCGGGTTTTGGGACGGTCAGCCACGCTTCACTAAGGAGGTGCAATATGGACTAAGTTGGAAAATGGGTAGGTTTGGGGCAAATTGGAAAAGTAGCATGGTGTGTGTGTGTTCTTATATGTATGACATGAGGTTGTTGAGAAATGGGAACAAAGAGCAGAAAAAGAATCTGTTGAGAGTAAAAAGTAGTGCTTGGTAATGGGAAGTTAGTGTGTGTGAAAACAGGAAATATGATCCAATCAGATGGAGGAAGCCTGAGTTTCTGATCAAAAGTTAAAGCAGTTATTGTAACAGATTGTTTCTCCAGGGTGTAACTCTTTCCATCTGAGGTTTTCAGGATTAATGAAAATTATACTGACTTTTATACTAACTTGATATACTATAGTAAAAGCTTTGATTTTCCTTTACAGAAAGTCAGGTCTGACTACTTAGCTTCATAATCACTTTACCACTTAGCTATGCCCCAATGTCATTTACTCCAAAGGATGGTTATACAGGAGTCTCAGGAAGAGTCTAAAGAGAGCAGAGAATGCCAACTGGTAAGGACAATTCCTCTCTGTTGAGGTAAGTGGTAAGGGAGGGGGCATGGAAACTTTGAAGAATGAAAAGATTGTGACAGAGAGAGCAGTAAATAAGAAACTGCTGTTTGAAGAGAAGGACTACATAGAAACTTTGAGGAAGAGAATGAGGCACAATCATTGGTGAGCAATTCAGACTCTAAATTGAGTGAAACTACTAGGTTAATAACTTCTGCATGCTCTGGGTATTTACAGTTAGTTTCAGAGACTTTCAGGAAAACAGATTTCTTTTTCTCCCAGAGTTGGAATAAAAGTCCCTACTTCCAAGAACTAAGACATTGTCCTAAGATTAGACACAAGTTAGTGACCAAAATCATCAAATTCTAGGAGAAATAGTGACAATGGAAAAAAATAGTTTAACCTTTAAGAAGAAATGGACACCTTTGGAAGTGAATATAAAGATCCCTTGTAAGAAAGAAGAGCCAGGTTAGAGATTTGAGGGTCCCACATACAAAATCGGAAAACAGGATAAAAGCAGCAGCAAGAAAAAGCAGGGCATAATGAAAGTTATTTCTGCCCAAGTTAAACAGAGCACTCAAGATGACAATATTATAGGAATAGTGCTAATAATATTAAAAAGTTAAATATACAAGAAACACTTGAGATTTGAAGATAATAGACCAAGACTCCAAATTCTGTTTATAAGCTTCCAAATGCAAATATACTTCATTCTTGTTATCTAGTATTTAGAATAGAAAGTACTATTATTGAAATTGCACTATAATTTTAGGATCTTTGCCACTTTTTTGTCCTTATAGAACCACGTTCTAAAGTGTGTAGTCAGAATGATAATTTTATCTGATCTACATATAACTGTCAATGGTAAAAACCTTAAAAGAAGTTCCAGGACAAACTCTCCTTATATGGAATTTTATATGATGATGAGTCTCAATACTTAACAATATAACTTGTTTTGGGATTTAATCAGTCCCAAACTGTCCTAAGGTGATTATTTTAAGTTTCTATGAGAATAAGTTTAATTTCCTTATTGCCAGATGTTTATATTTTAATTTGAACTAATAATGAAACATCTATTATTTGGTACAATAGTAATTTATAGGGCAGGATAAGGTAGTCTGTGTCCTTCAAGCTCTTTATCCCTCTCTGCAGTACACGGGAGCAGAGAGAGCCATCATT